>NC_138868.1:55490806-56090806 GCF_965194805.1 Balaenoptera borealis
ATGGCCTAACATATGCTCTATCCTGGAAAATGTTCATGTGCACTTGAGAAGAATGTATGTACTGTTGTTGTAGAGTAGAGTGTTTTGTATATGTCCATTAATTGATATTTGTCCTGATATCAGCTCCTATGTTGAAAATCACAAATTTGGAATTTTGAATGTATTGTGCCACTATATTCCCAGAATAAATGTATAAAATACTACCCAGAATCAATATACAAAATAGTTTAGCCATCTTTTTCCCCATTTTACTATTTGTTTCTGCTATTACGATTTCTACTGTTTCTTTGCTATTCATATTTCAGCTTTGTTTTTGTAAAGAGAGGATCAAAAATCACATCAAGATCCGTTGCCTTTTGTGTTCACTAGAAACAGAAACTAGGAACTAAAAACATTGCCACAAAAATTAAAGTTTAAGAAGAGATGAAAAATGCAAGCTCTGATTTGTTGTCATTCATTTCAAGAGACAAATTAACTCAGTTCTGTATTTTATCTTGTCATACTGTTATCCATGGACCACCCTTTCAGTAGCATTGGTGTAAGCTGCTTTTCCCAACTCACTTTTTGCTTATCTTTGAGGTTCTTTCTGAGATACTTTTGCTTTTTACCTTGAGAGTTTAGAAGTTCCTTTAGTGGATGTTCTGGTTGAAAATTCTTAGTTTCATTTGTCTGAAGGTATCTGTATTTTACTTTGATTTTTGTAAGAAATTTTTGTTGAGTAGAGAACTATTTTCCTTTAGCATCTTGTAAATATCTTTCCATCATCTTTCTAAGAAGTCACCTACTTAATTTTTGCTAAGGGCTAACTGTGTATATCTTTATTTAAAGTAGTATTGATTAATCTCATTATCTTCTTGTGTGTTTTTTTTTTCTATAGGGAATACAGTGAGTAACCTGATTATGATTATACCTCCAATTTTTGGTGCAATTCAGAGCATTAGAGGTGGACTGGAAAAGCGGTACATTGCTTCCTATTTAGCACTCACAGGTATGTATAACACTTCATCTAAAAAATGATGTGAAAAGAGATGATGTACCATATTCAAACAGACTGTTTTTCTCATTCTTTCCTAAAATTGTTTCTCAATTTTGTGTTGTTTATTATACAACTTGAGCATATTCTGAAACTTCTGAATTAAAACTCCACAAATCTTGCCAGTATTTGAACTGTATTTTGAATAAATTTAAAAAAATAACAAGATATTTCAAGCATCCAGAAAAGAACAGGGATAATATAACAAATATATCCATGTATCTCACCATCCTTCTTTGTCAGATCTTAACACTTTGCAATATTTGTTTCAGTTTTTACTTTTTCTTTTTTAAAGAAATAAACTGCTATAGATAAAGTTGAAGCTCCCTTTCTACTCCTGCTTGATTTTATTCCCATCTTCCTCCCAGCTCACCCTGATAGAGTTAACCTCTATACTGAATTTATCATTTTCTCACGTTTTTGTGTTTATACTATATATGTATATATCCTTAAAATATGAAAAATATCATTCACATATTTTAAAACTTTTTGTAAAGGATATTCTACTGTATCTGATCTTCTGCAACTTACTGCTGTTCCTCTACTTGTCTGTGAGACAGGGACTGTGTCTTAGTTATCTTTGTATCCCTATTGCCTGGCAAGTTAGTGGTCCTCAATATATGTTACATGGAGGGATGAGTGAACTTTACCAGAGCCTAAGATGGGAAAATCACTCTTTCATGTCCTTGCATTATCATCATAAAGACAAAAATAGCAAAGAAAGTAGATTCTAGTTTGCTTCTTTTATGTAACTTTCTAAATTAAACACAATTTCTTTTGTTTTAGTTCAAGGTAGATATTATTTACACATGGGCAGAAAGGACCTCTAATTACCACAAAACTGTAAGCTGTAGTATATCATATCAGATTTTATATAATTATATTAGTCATTGCATATGAGAGAGTTTAATTTCTGAATCTATTTCTCATATGTGTGGTGTTTTGAGAAAGTTACTTCATTCATCTTCAGAAGGAAGACTTGTCCACAAACTTAGCCCTTTGCTTTAATTCCTGGGATGTTTTAAGAATGTTTATAAAATACCAACAAATCACAATCAGTAATAACAATAAGAATAAAAAGATTTGAGGGACTTCAAGGTTGCCCTAGGATAATGCTGCCCTCCTGAGTTAGAATTTGTCCACTCATCCTTCTAGAAAACCATACAGATTAAGAAGGAAAGTAAATAAAACCACACTTAGCCCACACTTTCAGCCGTACTAAGAGAAAAATAATACCATGAACGTCAAATCATTTTTAAACAAGAAATAAACACCACATTCTAGCAGAACTGTCTTTAATGTTTTAGACTTGGGGAGGTTTGAAAAACTATATGGAAAAGAGGAGAGAAGAGTTGAGGGCTTAATCTGAGAAAACACCAATAGAAAGAGAAAGCTTCATGATAAATGCAAAATTTCTGAAAACATTATGAGACCGGGTAAATCATAGTACTTGATAAAGTACACAGTACTTTAAAGCACATAGTAAAGAACTTGAAAGTGTACAAGACCTAAAGTGGCAGTTTGGGAAATGTATTACTTCTGGGAAAGAAATAACTAGAAAGAGGAAGATAGCCATTGGAGATGTGTAAGTGTAGAGAAAGAAGGAAGTTAGAGTGAGGAATTAAGATCCTACCGAAACAAAACAACTATAAAATACATTAGACCCTTCTCCCTGCACCCCGCCCCGCCACCAAAACAAATAAATGTATATGAAAAAGGACACTAACCTTTATTATTCAGAAGGGGGCAGGCTTGAACTTGAAATCTTTTAACCAACCCCAAACCTTTACTCTTTCCACAATTTGGACCCCCCGCAAAATCAGTCTACATCCATGCAAAGCTACTGTAATAAAAAAACAGAAAATGAGAATCAATACCTTTTGGCTCATGGATGTTCTTTCCCCACAACTAATTATAAAGCAGAAAGAAACTGCAGCACAATACTCCTAACTGAATTAGCCTCAAACCAATAAATGAATAAATATATAAAAACTAATAACACCAATAAAAATTAATTAAAAAAATAAAAAGTAATAACAGAAATAGCTTCCTCACCCCCCAAAAGAAATAAAATTAGAATTGATTAAACTTAGGAAAGAAATTAAGCCTGAATTACAATGTGTTGAGTATTTAATAAGGGCTATTTAAGAAAGACAGAGAAACAAGCAAGAGAAAGAAAATGAGATAAAGAAATAAAAAGGGTCAGAGAGACAGTGATTGAAATGGAAGACAGACAAAGAAGATTCAATACAACTGTAATTGGAGTCCCTGAAGAAGAAAAATAAAACAATGAAACAGATCTTATATTTAAAATTATAATTTTCAAATTAATTTGAAAGAAGACTTTTTGGAAATGGAAGAAGACCCAAATCTAGATATTGAAAAGTCCATTTTTGTCTCATAAAACTGACTTGGAATGGTCAACTCTGAAAGAGACTAGTAAAATTACTGGATTTTAAAAATGAAAAAAATCCTCACAGCTCAAGGGAAAAAGACCAGACTACTTATAAGGGCAAGAAAATTAGGCTGGCACTAGACCTCATCAGCAACATAAAAAGAAAGGCATCAGTGGAACTGCATTTTTAGTGCAGACCAAAGATTTTATATTCCAACCAACTTGTTTTTCAATTATCCAGGTTATAGAAAGACAGTTTTAAACATACAAGTACTCATTGAAAACTGTACACATGACTCCTTCCTGATGAATCCATGAGTACTGCTCTGTCTGATTTAGTAGCTGCTAGCCACATGTAGTAATTTAAATTTAAATAAATGAAAATTAAATAAAATGCAAATTTCAGTTCCTCTGTCACACTAGCCACGTTTCAAGTGCTCAGTACCCATATGTGGCTTATGGCTACCGTATTGGGCAGTGCAGATATAGAACATTGCCTTCATCACAGAAAGTTCTACTGACTGCATTGTACTAGAGAATGATGTTCATCCAACTAAGAGAAGACTGGGCGAACTTGGGCAAAATGTCTGCTGATGAACATTTAACACATTTAACTATAGATCTAAGACTAAAACAAATGTGATAAGGACTGAAGAATAGTATATGGACATTATATGGTCTGGTAAAGTAGAGAGAATGTAGTTTTTTAAATGGGAGAAGGAAAGGGCAAAGTAGAATAAGTTCATTGACTATTGCCTATGTAGTAAGTTGAGTATTGAAGAATATGATCTAAAAGTAACAAACTAGATAGTAAAAGGTTAAGAAAAAAAAGGGGGGAACTCAGGGTACTATAAAAGGCATAAGTACAAAAGTAACCCCTAGGCCAAAAAAGCCTCTTTTCTAAATACCAAAAGAATTAAGTGCAAAAAAGACATTTCACTTAGAGAAATACATTAAATATAAAGTAATATATGTAACTATTATAATGAAACAATATGACAGAGTTGAGATTAAACATCAGTCATATGAATCAAAATGAATCAGCTTAACTTAATATCAAAAGAAAAAGATTTTTGAATTTGATCAGCAATTAGGATTGAACTTTATGCTATATACAAAAGACACATCTAAAACTAAAAGTGATTCAGAAAAGTTAGAAACAGTAATAATAAGAAAGCAGGGGTAGTGATCCTGATATCATATAAAGTAGAATTCCCTTCAAAAAGCATTGTGTGACAAAGAAGGATGTTTTTAATGTTGAAGCCATGATTCAAAGTGAAAATACAAGTTTTTAATAACTCTGTACCAAATAACACAACCACCACTATTATATGGCAGAAACTACAAGAGATAACAAAGAGAAATAGATAGAAACATAAGAATAATAGAAGATTTTAATATGCCACACTCAGTACAAGACACATGAAGTGAACAAAATATATCAGTAATATCTGGAAGACCTAAAGAGCATAACCAATAAAATAGATCTTACGGCTTTATACTGAACTTTACACCCTTGTAATAGAGAATATACCCTCTTTTTGAAGTACACATAGAACATTCATAAAAACAAAACAGTAAGTTCTGTTAAGTAGAAATATTAAAACAACATCCTCTGGTCACAGTGCATCCATGCTAGAAATTAACAACAAATTCAAACCATAAAAAAGCTCTTCCTCTTTGAAATTTTAAATCCTCTGTTAACTCTTGGTTGAAAGGGAAAATAGAAATGGAAATTATAGGAGTCCTAAAATACAGTTGTAACAAAAAGTCTGCATATCAAAATCTATGGGGATTTATATAAAGCAGCCATCAGAGGATAATCCATAGGCTTAAACAATTAAATAATAAAAGATAAAAACTAAAGGTGAAAAATTAATTAAAATCCCAACTCACAAGGCAAGAAAAAGACTGCAAAATAAACCAAATGAAAGTTTAAGGGAGGAAATTATAAAGATAAAAGCAGAAAGTAACAAGATAGAGAACAGAAAAACGTTCTAATTAATGAATCAAAATCTATTTTTTTTAAGAAAAAGTAGACAACTAGCTAACTTTAGAAAAAAGGAAGCAAACATAAACATTAAAATAAGAAATGACAAAGAGGAAATATCCACTGAAACAAGAAAAAAAATTTTAAACCTCTATGTAAATAAATAAATTTAGAATTGGATAATTTCCTAGGAAAATACAGTTTGTCAAAATTGACCCCAAAGATAGAAAGCTTTGAACAAACCAATTTCTGTATAGGAAATAGAGTAACTTATTAAGGAATTCCTGCACAAAAGTACTGGGTCCAGATAGTTTCACAGAGAGTTCCAATAAACCTTCAAAGACTAGATAGTCCCAATGCTACATAAATTTTTTCAAGCATAGAAAATGAAAGAAAACTTCCAAATTCTTTTTATGAGGCAAACAACATTGTTATATAAACCTAATAAAAATGCCATAAAAAAGAAAATTAAGGACTAATATCGTGAATGAATATCAGTGCAGATATACTAAGTAAATTATTAGCAAACAAAAAGGAATGATACTTTTTCTAAGTACTACTGATACATGTAACAACACGGATGAACCCTAAAAACATTATGCCAAGTGAAAGGAACCAAAACACGCAAAGGACCACAGATTATATGATCCTATTCATATGAAATTTCTAGAAAAGGCAAAATTATCGAGTTAAAAACAAATAATTAGTTACTTGGGGTTTAGAGTGGATGTTGACTGCTAATAGGCATAAGGGAACTTTGGGGGGTGATGGAGTTATCACAGAACTGGATTGTGATGATGGTAGCACAACTCTTTAAATTTACTAAAACTCCTAAAACTGTACACTTACAATGAATGAATTTAGTGGTATATCTCAGTACTTGTTTAAAAAATAAAAACCAGTGGACACAGGAAATGGAGGAATGTGCACACTGTGTGAAAGAAGGAGGGATATTTAGTCCTTACATCTCAGAGGTGGTGTTGAAGGAAGAAAGAAAATAGAGCAGAAAAACAAACAAACAAATAAACAAAAAAAATATATATGTCAGTGTTAACATGTATAGGTGCTATAACTCTTCTCTAGTAGAATACAACTACTTTTCCTGTTGTCCTTGACAGGTAGAATCCAGGCAGCCACTCCTGATTGTTCAAGATTAGATGAATCCTATTTGTCACTCTGAGTTTGAGGATTTTCTGTTCTCTCTTAACAAGGATCCATGTCTTATTAAGTGATTTCCTTTGCATGTTAAAGACCTAAAGTTATTTTTTGATCTTTATACAGATACGATGATTTGAGAAACTATTCCACATACAGTAATCTGCCCTCTTCTAATATTCTTGTGAATACATGGAGGAACATATTTTCTAAATTATTTTTTCCTGTAACCTTCTTCCAACTGAAGAAAGTTGGGGGATAATTTTTAGACAGGTCTCTTTGTATCAGTGTCTCTTCATGGAAAGTCATCCTTATAAAGTTCATTCTCTGAAGTTCAGAGAAAGCCCTTGAGCTCAATTTCTTTCTTATAATGTTTTCCAATTACATCACTAATATACATTAACAAGTCCTTATCCAAATCCTTGGGACCAGAAGTATTTCTGAACTCATATTGTTTTTGAATTCTAGAAAGTTAATAGACTGTTTGCTATAGTATATTAAGCCCACCAAAACCTGGGACAGCACCCTGTAGGTGAACATATCCATATTGCTGCTTAACGTGTGAATATTCACAGTAACTAGGCTAAATAATCACTATAAATAGCCTCATGTCCAATTAGGTCAGGTTTTGCTATCAAATGAATTTGTGCCAAACTTAAAGGACAAAACATCTTTTGGCTTTAAAAGATTTTTTGGGAATTGTATTATTAAACAAGATATGTAAGTTTATCTAACTCTCTGTTTTCTTCTTTTAAAAAGTAGTAAATAGTAAACAGAATCTAGTCCGACATTAGGGAAATAAAACACCAAGACAAATAGAGTTTGTTCCCAGAATGGAAGACAATTCAAATTTAGGAGATCCATTCATGCAATTTACTATATTAATTGATTTAAGAAGAAAAACCACATGATTATCTCCATAGATGCTGTGAAAGCCTTTGTCAAAATTCAGCAACCATTTCTGATTTAAAAAGAAAAACTAAAGAAAGCAGAAATTCACCAATCCTGTCTTAACATGATGATATACACACATCAGTCCTAAAGCTAGCATTTTACTCAGTGTGGAAGCCCTAGAAGCATTCCTATGAAGGTCAAAACAAGGCAAGTGTGTCTGTCTCCACTGCTATTTAACAAAGTACTGGAAGTATTAATCAATGCATTTATACCAGAGAAAATGATTAAGGACTGGAAAAGAAGGAAAACTATCTCTATTTACAGCTATCATGGTATTCCTGAAAACTCTAGCCTAGAAAATCAGTTATCAAGCAAACAATTATTATTCAAACAATAAAACTATTTAGTTCGGTATTAGGTTTAAAATGATCACAAAAAGCAATAGCCTTCATATATACAAACAATCTCCCATTAGATATATAATAGAGAAGAAAATCCCATTTAAAATAACATCCAAAAGGATAAATATCAAAAAATAAGTTTAACAAGATGTGTGTAAAACCTATATTAAGAAAACTTAAAACACTTCTGAAACACATGAAAGTAAACCTGAACAAATGAAAAGTTGTTCTTGAATAACTTAAGAAAACTGAAAAATGTCAGTTATATCTAATAAATAATACTTATAAAAATACCAATAAGTAGGGGGCTTCCCTGGTGGCGCAGTGGTTACGAGTCAGCCTGCCAATGCAGGGGACATGGGTTCGAGCCCCGGTCCGGGAAGATCCCACATGCCATGGAGCAACTAAGCCTGTGCGCCACCACTACTGAGCCTGCGGTCTAGAGCCTGCGAGCCACAACTACTGAAGCCCGTGAGCCTAGAGACCACGCTCCGCAACAAGAGAAGCCACTGCAATGAGAAGCCCGCACACTGCAACGAAGACCCAACGCAGCCATAAATAAATAAATAAATAATTTAAAAAACCCAGTAAGTATTTTTTAATTAAACAAGTTGATACTAAAGTTCATATTAAAATATAAACATGCAAAGATATCTAAGCAATCTTTAAAAAAGAAGAGCCAGAAGGATGTACTAATCCTCCTATATATTAAAACATACTGCAAAACCTGCCTCAGTAAAATAGTAGAGTACAGATATTTTGATAGATAATACAGTGGAATTTAAACGAAAAAGCATAAATAGACCCAAATCCATATTAGAGTTTAGTGTATGGTAAAGATGGCATCTCTGAGCATTGGAGCAAAGATGAATATTTTAATAAATGATATTTGGAAAAAGATAAAATAGATGTATACCTTACATTATACATGTGAATATGTTCTAAATTGATTAGAGACCTAAATGTAAAAACTAAAATCTTGTGGGACTTCCCTAGTGGCATAGTGGTTAAGAATCGCCTGCCAATGCAGGGGACACGGGTTGGAGCACTAGTCCAGGAAGATCCCACATGCCGTGGAGCAACTAATCCCGTGCGCCACAACTACTGAGCCCGCATGCCACAACTACTGAAGCCTATGCGCCTAGAACCTGTGCTCCGCAACAAAAGAAGCCACTGCAATGAGAAGCCCGCGTGCTGCAATGAAGAGTAGCCCCCACTCACCGCAACTAGAGAAAGACAGCATGCAGCAACGAAGACCCAACGCAGCCAAAAATAGATAGATAGATTTAAAATCTTGTAAGTACTAGAAGAAAACATGTGAATTATTCTATATTCAGTGTGTGGGAAAGTATTTATAACTATCATTCAAAATCCAGATGTAATAAAATGTTGGCTAATTAAATAAATTAGCCAACCATACCTTTGGCATGGCAAAAAATACCATATGCAAAGTCCAAAGCAGAACACCAAATTGTGAAAATATTTGTGACATACACTAAGGATAGAGGTTTAATATCCCTGATACAAAAATGACTTTTAAATATTGAGGATAAAAAGGACAAAACATCCAATAGAAATAAAGACAGAATATTCTCCAAAAAAGATACTACAGAATAGCCAACATATATAAGAAAAGATATCCAGCTACACTGATACATTATTTTTCTTTTATCAGATTGACAAAAAGTGAAACACTTGACAACACACTCTTGGCAAGGCTGTGGGAGAAATAGGTACTCTTCACACATTGCTGGTGAGAATGCAAAATTTTTGTAGGTGAATTTGTCAATATCTAACAAAACTGTATATGCATTTACCCTTTGACTCAGCAACCACGTTTATTTATTTATTTATTTATTTTTTTAACTTATTTTTGGCTGCATTGGGTCTTCATTGCTGCATGCGGGCTTTTCTCTGGTTGCAGTGAGCGGAGACTACTCTTCGTTGTGGTGCATGGACTTATTGTGGTGGCTTCTCGTTGGGAGCACGGGCTCTAGGCACGTGAGCTTCAGTAGTTGTGGCACGTGGGCTCAGTAGTTGTGGCTCGCGGGCTCTAGAGCACAGGCTCAGTAGTTGTGGCGCACGGGCTTAGTTGCTCTACAGCATGTGGGATCTTCCTGGACCAGGGCTCGAACCCATGTCTCCTGCATTGGCAGGCGGATTCTTAACCACTGCGCCACCAGGGAAGTCCAACAACCACATTTTAAAAAGTTTTCTGTGAAGATATAGCTCCTGTAATTCAAAATTAAATGTGCACAAGATTATTTATCACAGAATTATTTTTAATTACAAAATAATGTAAACAACCTAAAAGCCCATATGTTGGAAATTGGTTGAATAAACTGGTGAATCTACACAGTGAGTATTATGAAGATACAGAAAGGATGAGGAATGTCTCAGAACTGATATGGAGTGATTTCCAGGACTTATTGTTAAGTAAAAGATGCAGCATGGGGCTTCCCTGGTGGCGCAGTGGTTGAGAATCTGCCTGCCAATGCAGGGGACACGGGTTCGAGCCCTGGTCTGGGAAGATCCCACATGCCGCGGAGCGATTAGGCCCGTGACCCACAATTGCTGAGCCTGCGCGTCTGGAGCCTGTGCTTCGCAACAAGAGAGGCCGCGATAGTGAGAGGCCCGCGCACCGCGATGAAGAGTGGCCCCCGCCTGCCACAACTAGAGAAAGCCCTCGCACAGAAACGAAGACCAAACACAGCCATAAATAAATAAATAATTAAAAAAAAAAAAAAAAGATGCAGCATGTAAAAGTACGCGTGCGCGCGCACGCACGCACACACACACACACACACACACGGTATATAAATTTTTTTCTTGGAGAAAGAGGGGAAATCAAATATACATACATCTACTTAGTTTTTCAAAAAGAGACATAGAAAGCATGAACCAGAAAAATAATGAAATTAGTTTCTACAGGGGGGTGGGTGGAAAGGCTAGAGGAGGGAGTGACACTTCTCTGAGTAAACCCTTTTGTATTTTTATTTTTGCAACCTTATTATGATTTCACATATTCAAAGAATATAATTAGATCAACCAGAACAGGAGTTGGGGAAATTAGGAAGAGAGACCCTAAAATTGAATACAAAGAAAAACAAATTGCAAAAGACACATCTGATAAAGGACTGTTAATCCAAAATACACACAGAACTTTTTTGTACATAAAATATAAATGTAAAACTCAATAATAAGGAAACAAACAATCTGATTGAAAAAATGGACCAAAGACCTTAAAGACACCTCATCAAAGAAGATACACAGATGGCAAATAATATGAAAAGTTGTTCCACATCATATGTCATCAGGGAAATGCAAATTAATACCACAATAAGATCCTACTGTACATCTATTAGAATGGCCAAAATTCAGAACACTGACAACACCAAATGCTGGCCAGGATGTGGAGCAACAGGAACTCTTACTCATTGCTGGTGGGAATGTAAAATGGTACAGCCACTTTGGAAGACAGTTTGGCAGTTTCTTACAAAACTAAATGTGTTCTCACCATACTATGCAGCAATCACTCTCCTTGGTATTCACCCGAAGGAGTTGAAAACTTATGCCTACACAAAAGCAGCTTTATTCGTAAAGCCCAAACTTGGAAGCAACCAAGATATCCTTCAGTAGGTGGATGGATTAGGAAACTGTGGTACCTCTAGACAATGGAATATTATTCAATGCCAAAAAGAAGTATGTTATCAAACTGAAAAGACATGGAGGAACCTTAAATGCATATTACTAAGTGGGAGAAACCAGTCTGAAAAGGCTACATACTGTATGATTCCAACTATATGACATTCTGGAAAAGACAGTACTGTGGAGACAGTTAAAAGATCAGTGGTTGCTAGGTGTTGGGGGGGAGAGAGATGATAGGCAGAGGACAAGATTTTTAGGATCATGAAACTATTGTGTATGATACTGTAATGGTGGATACATTTTTCCAAACCCATAGAATATACAAAACCAAGAGTGAACTATAATGTAAACTATGGATTTGGGGTGCTAATAATGTGTCAGTGTAGAGTCATCTATGGTAACAAATGTACCACTCTGGTGGGGGGGGTGATAATGGGGGAAGCCAGAGGGTTGGGGGTGGTGAGGAGGACCGGCATTATATGGGAAATATATGTACCGTCTGCCTAATTTTGCTGTGAACCTAAGACTGTTCTAAAAGAAAGTCTTAATTTTTAAAGTGTATTGTACTCTTTATCAAACAGAGAACATAACCACATAAGAGGAAAGTTAATCCATTAATCCAGTTAACTTTGAAATGGTTTTCTCATATACCCAATTTGAAAACAGAAAGAGAATTCAGTGAGATATTGAACCTTACTTTACTAACTTTATTTACTATGTATTTATTTATTTACTTTTTATTGTCAGTAATGGTATGAATATAGCAATTCTGAAGTTATCTTTGCATTTTAGGATTAAGCAAATGTGGAAATATATTTATATTGTTGGGGGCTAGGGTTCTCATGTAGAAGAAGGAGATACAAATTTGGATGGAGGAAGGCAAGGAAGAACCCTGAAAGAACATTGAAATCTGAGGTATCAGCATGATTAAAAATAAAAAAAGATTTCACATGTTCTATTCTCTGAAAGGGTCTGGAAGCAATGAGTCTTAAGTAGCAATGAACACATCTAGTGCCCACACCTTGGTTTCTAAAAATCTTTCCTCACTAAAAGGAGCTAAGGCTTCTTGGAGAAATGCCTCATTTCTGGGATAAGGCAGGGAAAGCGCAAGATGAGTCTGGAACATCTTGTCACTCCAGAAAGTAAGAAAGGGCTCAAAAAATGAGGGAATAATGTCAAAATGACACAGAAGACAGTTTGGCCAAAGTGAAAATTTGAGCTTCCAAATGGAAAATGACTGTAATGGGTTATGTAACACATGGTATAAAAAAAATGCACAAGCTCATACTGATACTAACAAACAAATGGTGTGAGAAGCGGAAAGCTTTTTTTTTAAAGAGTAGAATTGCCAACTAATAAATGTAAACAGAATGATAGGGTTTTTTCAAATCATCATTTTGCAACCATCATCGTATAATTGATTCAGGAGTCATCAGTGAATGCTAAAAATATTGGGTGAAAGTGTTTGGGAACATGATGATTACACAGCCTGAAAGTATCTCCTGATGAATTACTCATTAGTTACAGATGGAAAAATGGTAACAGCACAGAAATGTGACAGATACCACCTAATTCAAGTAATCAATCCTAACATCATTAATAACAGTATAAACTAACAACTGATTCTTCTTGGTGTGATGCACTGAAAAGGAAACAACATCATTTATACAATATTATTACCAGAAGTGCATAACCTGAACCAAATGATGAGAAAACAATCAGAAAAACCCAGTTTGTGAGGGTTATTTTATAAAACAACCAACCTGTTTTTTTTTTTTACAAATGTTAAAATCATGAAAACGAAGGCTGAGGAACTGTTCCAGATTAAAAGAGACGGACAACTACATGCAGTATCTTCATTGGATCCTGAGTTGGGGCACAAGGAGAAGGTCTAAAAGGCAATATTGGGCAAATCAGCAAAGTTTGAATAAGGATGGTTTTTAAGTCTGTCCCTTCTACAAGACTAAGCTTTGCTTCCTGAAAGCAGCTGAGTTATTACTCTTCTGGATTTCTGGCATTCAGCAATACCTGGTGCAAACCAAATACATGAGGCTGTTTGATGAATGAATGTATACTTTATTTTAAACAACAGGCATTTTTGCTAGGACTTCTTTTTCATGTACTTGTTTGAATTTTTCACTGAGATAAGTCTCCCCACCAAAAAAAAAATTTGTGTGTGTGTGTATGAGAGAGATTCACATATGCACACACACACACAGAGAACAAACTTTATCTGGAAACAGATTCGGTTAACAAATCAAGGACATTTACTGAATACCATATAAGATTTTTCAGTATTTTAATTTTATGACCAAAAATTTATAACTACTTAGTTGATATGAACTTTTTGGAGTTGAGGGAGATTTTGCAGAAAGAATTGAAAATTTGGCATTGTGTAGAAGTATATTAGGAACAGATTGTTAGTAATTTATGAGGGTCGTTGTGTTCTGGCTTCGAGCCTAGATTTACTAAGAATTTAGTCATTTTTTAATTCATTCAACAAATTTTTACTGAGAATCAGTTATGTGCTAGGTCTAGCTCTCAAACCATTGTTCATTGGAGCTTAGAGTTTAGCAGGGGAAACAGAAATTAATCAAATAATTTTATAATTAAGTATGCACTAACAGTGTGGTAAGTGTTATAAAGAAAAGGTACCAAGTACAGTGAGGAAGAATTAGGGAAGTTAAGAGTTACAAACATTACTTTTAAAATATTTTTTCCCATTCCATGTCCATGAGCAATTGCCAGTTCTTCCAATAAGCCTGATTTCAGTTTAGTCCACCTGCCCAGTTACAGCTGTTTTGGAACCACCCAGTCCCTTTGTCTAATATTTTTCTCTTCCTCTTTGTTTATTTTTATCCCAAATATGCACATTTTATGAAAGGAAGAGATGCTCATAACACATCAATAGAAGAATCAAAGATGTCTTCTCTGATTATTTTTCTAATAGGTCTCTTAGTAAAACTTGCTATTAAAAGGTGGGGGGTAGCTTCCCTGGTGGTTCAGTGAGTAAGACTCCACGCTCCCAATGCAGGGGGCCAAGGTTCGATCCCTGGTCGGGGAACTAGATCCCGCACGCACCCCGTGACTGAGGGTTCGCATGCCCAACTAAGAGTCTGCATGCCTCAACTAAGAAGTCTGCATGCCACAATTAAAGATCCTGCATGCCGCAATGAAGATCCCACGTGCCGCTACTAAGACCTGGGGCAGCTAAGATAAAAAAAAAAAGGGGGGGGGATTAAGAACCTAATACTTGTTTTAAGTAAACATTTTTAAAATCAGCAAAATTATTTCTGCTTAAATATAGAGAAGGACGATAAAGAATTCAAGTGAATTTAATACTCCTTGTCCCATAATAAAACTAGGAGAATAAATTGAAAAGTAAAGACAAGTTATTTGACGCTAAATTCTGCCTGCCTAGTTGCTATTAGTATTTGACGTTAGGACTCTTAACATTTTCCAAGCTTCATGTGGTATTGGCTTAGTCATTACTTTTTATGAGGTCATTTGCTGCTAATGTTGGTGGAGTTTAGAGAGATAATAGTAATTGTCATTCATAGAGCATTTATTATATACCAGGCTCTGAGGAAGTACATTAAATTATATTATGTCATTTAAAATTCTCTACAGTCTATGAGGAACTCTTCAACTTCATTTTATAAAGGTAATATTTGAGAAGAGCAGTAACTTGACCAAGATCACACAATGAGTAAATGGTAGAGCCATACCTTGAACCCAAATATATATGCTTTTAATCATTATGCCATAAGACAGTTATTTACAACTGTGCATTGTCTAAAATAGAACAAACCAAAAGAAGCCTTTTCCATGAGATTTGTTTTTTCATGAAATTTAATTTTTCTCTTTACTCCCAAAGTCACAAATTGTTGTTTATCTTATTCCTTTAAAATAGAAATAGGTTCACTTTCCTTTACAAATAATTTTGAGTACATACTATGTGCCAGCATAAAAAGACAAAGTCTGTCCCCAGAGAGCTTATACTACATTGAGGAGAGATGAATTGCATATAAACAACAAAATCTATTTGTAGTTGTACAAATGTATTTGTTATGCAGTTATCTAAATGAGTAGGTAATTGGCAACAAGAAAAAATGAGTGGTAAAATAGTCAAAACATTAATAAAGTAGAGCAGAAAAAGTCTGTTGAAGATAGACTTCGGTGCTGAAATAGAAATATCACAAAGTCATTTCCCCATGGAAAGGACCACTGGAAATTCTTTGCATGGAGTAGCTTAAGATTAGTGTGATCATACTTATAGTAGTTACTGCCATACTCAATCAAAGTCATCTGAAGTGATCTTAAGAATATTATACCAAACGAAGACCCAACACAGCCATAAATAAATAAATAAATAAATAAATAAAAATTAAACTTTAAAAAAAATATTATACCATTTGTCAAGGGGAAAGTGAGTGGACTGCGTACTAGACTAATAATCTTTTAGATTATAGCAATTACACTTAGCAGTGAAACAGAGATAAAATCAATATGCTGTGGAAAGGAACTTCAGAAATCATTTCATAACTTGTTTACTAACTTATTTATTCCCCTTTATTTAGTCCCAGTTTTCCAGACATTGCCAGAAACATCAATGGTCTTTTTTTCTAGTTAGTGGAAAAAGTAATATAGTAACATTGAAGACAAATTTGGAAGACAATGCAAAATACCCATAATCCCATCACCCAACAGAAACAGTATTTTCTTTTATTAGTTAATAGTTCCTAATCTTTGTGCATATGCAATTGTGGTTTTATATGACTACACTTTGAATAAACATGCCCAACCTAGAAGCCAAAACCCAGGGATAGGTTCAGCCAGAGAAGCAGGAACCAGATAGCTAAGTAGCCTGTGTAGTCAGTGAACAGGAAGTGAGGAAGTGAAATGGCCAGGAAAATAGCCTGGTAGAAAGTAAAAGTAGAAAGGTAGAAAGCCAGGTAGAAAATAGCCTAAGCCAGAAAGCATGAGCTGTAAGGGCTCTTCATCTGCTTCCTGTGGCCTCAGTTGTGGTTTATGTTTCAGTGTTTTAGGCTGGAGCCAGAATAAGACAATAATTGAATGATAATTATTTTCTAAGAAAATAAGTATAAAATATCATAGTGTCATCTCATTTCTCTTATTATTATGTCTGTTATTATTATTGCTCTAGCTCCATTCTCTTTAACATACCCTAACCTCCCTTGACAGTCCAAACATTCCCCTCATTTGACTATAGATATTCTTAAACAGAATTATTTTGGTTCTCCCTTCAATTACCATATTCTGTCTCATCCATTATTATCATTGTTATTTTCTGTTCTTACTTTTCCTCTACCTGTGGAACATTTGCTTGTTACTAACTTAACCTGCCTGAAGGCTTGGATAGAGTTGTTTCAGAAACAGTATGAAAAGTACTAAAGCAAATCACTTAAGGTGGGATAATTTTGACAGGCAAAGTATATTTGGAGCATTGCATGTGAAAGTTTCCCCCTCTAAATTCTTTCTTTTTTTAAATTGAGGTGTATTCCATAGACAGTAAAATGTACAAATCTTAAGTATACATACAGCTCAATGAGATTTTGCCTGTGTAATCACCACCCAGATCAAGATACAGAAATTTTCAGTCATCCCAGAAAGTTCCCTTGTGCCCCTTCTCAGTCAACACATCCCCAAAATGATAACTGATATTCTGACTTCCATGCCCATATATTAATTTGCATGTTCTTGAACTTTATATAGATGGAACCATATAGTGTGTACTCTGGCATCTGGCTTCTTTCACTCGATGTAATGTTTTTGACGTTCATCTATGTTGTTTCTATCAGTAGTTCATTCTTTTTTATTGATATATAATATTCCATTGTGTGAATATAATTCATTTGCCCATTTTTCTGTTAATGGGCATTTGGGTTTTCAGTTGAGACTTTTATGAATAAAGATTCTATGGATATTCTTGTATATGTCTTTTGATGGACAGTTGCGCTCATTTCTTTAGGGCTATATGTCTAGAATTAGAATTGCTAGATCATAGGGTAGTCTATGTTTAAATTTATTAGAAACTGCCAAACAATTTTCTAAAATGTTTGGACCATTTACACTCCCACCAATAATATCTGAGAGTTCCAGTTATTCCACATTGTCATCTATACTTGTCTATCTTTTTTTTTCCAATCTTTTTTTTTTTTTAATGTATTTATTTATTTATTTGGCTGCATTGGGTCTTCGTTGCTGCACGCGGGCTTTTCCTAGTTGTGGCAGGCGGGGGCTAATCTTCATTGTGGTGCACAGGCCTCTCATTGTGGTAGGTTCCTGCTGCATAGCACTGGTTCTAGGCACACGGGCTTCAGTAGTTGTGGCATGCAGGCTCAGTAGTTGTGGCTCACAGGCTCTAGAGCACAGGCTCAGTAGTTGTGGCACATGGGCTTAGTTGCTCCGTGGCATGTGGGATCTTCCCAGACCGGGGCTCAAACCCATGTCCCCTGCATTGGCAGGCAGATTCTTAACCACTGTGCCACCAGGAAAGTCCTATACTTGTCTATCTTTTTAATTTTAGTCATTCTGGGTTGCTCTGTGGTGATATCTCACTGAGGTTTAAATTTGTATTTCCCAATGAATAATGATGCTGAGCACTTGTTATTGACCCTTTGGGTATCATCTTTTGTGATGTGCCTCTACAAATCATCTGCCCATTTAAAAATTGGGCTGTCTTTTTCTATCTGATTTTTGTATCACATTTTCTGTATGTGAGCCTTTTGTTAGATATTATATGTATTGTGAATATTTCCTCCTAGTCTGTAGCTTGAGTTTTTACTTTACTTCAGAATCTTCAGATGAGCCAAAGTTCTTAGGCAAGAGTTTTAAGAGGCACTTCAGATACCAGTAACTAATAAACTAGCCATCTGTTAGTAATTGTATTGGTTATCTACTGCTACTGTAACAAAGTACCAAAAAAAGGATAAATTTATTATCTTGCAGTTCTTGAAATTAGAATTCTGATACAAGTCTCATTTAAGATTTAAGCAACTTGCCAAAGATGATAAGTAGTAAGTAACAGATTTGAGATGCTAGTTTAGGTCTGATTCCAAAGCCCTTGTACACTCTTTCCCCAGTGTGGTCAGTCAAATGGATCAAAATAAATGTGTATCAGAACACATCTGTATTCTGTTGTAACCTTGAAAAAGTTTGGTAGCATGCCAAAATATTTGAATCAAGAGGTTCCAACTTGGTGAAATTCTATTTATATGCTTGAGAGACTCTTAAAATTGTGGTAAAATGCTGTGAATATGAACATCTAGTTAGAAGATTCAAATGGTGCATTTGACCTCTTTATTCCGGTTCCATTACAATTTTGACGGCCTCAGTTTTCACTACGTATAGCCACAACCATGTAGGCAAATTTGTTTGTCCCTGTTACTTGTTTTTTGGAATGCTCTGGATAATTCCTAAAAATGTGAATTTTATTTTCACTTTGATGTCTCAGACTTTTTAAGGGAGACATTGTGATGAAATGTTGGCTGAGTCACCCTTATATTAATTAAGTGTTTTATTCTCCATGTGATTGAATCAATTACATTGCAAAAGAAGTAAAGGAAAATGCTTAGATCCCTTTAAGTATCTCTAGAATTTCTAATTTGTATAATTCAGGGATCAGTGAGTGTTGTTTTGCTTTCACACATTTAGCATTTGTTTCTTTGGCCTAAATAACTCAACTTTCCTATTCTTGAATTTCTTATTTGTGCCAATTTGGATAATATTTTAGAAAATATGTACCTGTTGATAAATTGTAGTGTGTCACTGGTGAAAACTGGCTTACTGTGCTAAATTTTACCAGTATTCTCCAGGCAGGGATGCCTCTTTTGATTCAACCATTTTCTCTTTGAATGAGGTAACCCATTTGAAAATCTGTTGATATATTCCTTGGCAGGTTGGTCCTAATCTGGACCCTCTGCCTTACTAGCCTCATTTTCCACAACTCTCACACATGTAGCTTACACTTTAGCTATATAAAACTATTTGCTGTTTTTAGTACCATATATATTTTTATATCTCTTCCTTTAACCTCTTTTGTGTGGTAAACTTGGCATGTCTGTCATTCAGGACTCAGTTAAGTGTCATTTCCTCTAGAAAGCCTTCCGTTAAACCTTCCTCAGCCTCTTGATAGAATTAGATGACCCACTGAATAAGATGCATACCTTTATCACAGCACTTACTACACCATATTGTATTATCTGTTTACTTTTTGATTTTCCCCTAATATTCTTTAGTAGTTAAGGGGGAAAGTAGCAGAATATGAGGTTGGAGAGATTTAGGCAGGGACCAGATCACATAAGGTCTTAACTTAGGCCAGAGTAAAGAGTATGGATGTTATTCTAAAAGCCAATGGAGGGTTTTAGCAGGAGAGTGACATGATCCTATATGTGTTTTTAAAATATCTCCCTGGCTGCTCGGTGGAGAATGGATTTGTGGACAGTAAGAGTGCAAGCTGGAAAACCAGTCAACAGAGGCTACTGCAGTGGTCCAAGTGAGAGATGATAGTGGCTTAGACTAGGATAGCACCAGTGGAGACTGGAGAAAAGTGGATGACTCAGGATGTATTTTGGAGTTAGTGCCTATAGGACTCATTAATGCATTAAAAGTGGGGGTTGAAAAAAAGGAAAGATTTTCAAAGTTTATTTTCAGGTTTCTAGTTTGAGCAGCTGTGTAGAGAGAAAAGCTGGCATTCTGTTTTGATTATGTTTGAAATGCCTGTAAGACATTCAATGAAGAATCAAGTAGGCATTTAAATATGTGACATTGGAATTCAGAGGTGAGGTGTAGGCATCATTGTTATAATTGGTATTTAAAACCATGGGAACTGATGAGATCACCAAGAGGATGAATATAGAGAGAGAAGAGGGCCCAAAGATGAACATAAATACCACAAGTTCATCAACCAAGGCAGAATCTGGCATCCAGACATGTTTTAATTGCCATATTTAAAATTTAAAAATGCTTTAAACTGGTTTCTCACATTTGAAAATTGAGAGTTCCCATTAAAATTCGGATCTTTGCCTTCTCTTGAATAATCAGAAGGTGCAACGTCACTGAGCCTGTATTTCCATGCAGTAACAATCAGCCTAAGCTATGCTCTTTAGTATGGTCTGTCCAGTTGACCACAGTCTCTACACTGTTCCTTATTTTTCTTTTACTTAGCCTGTTTTAGTCAAATGCCTCTCTGGGCATTTGAATTTACAGCCCCTGATTTACACGTTAAGGGTAGAAGGAGCCAACAAAGGAACCTATGAGGAAGCAACACCAAGATAGGAAAACCAGGAGAATACGGTGTTACAGAAAACTAGAGAGGATGTGTTTCACTTATTAAATGCTATTAAGAGACTGAGGAGGATGAAGAGAGAGAAGGGCTGTTTCCGTGGTGTGAATAGAATTGAGGAGGGGATGCGGAAGAGAGGTGAGGAAGTGGAGGCAGTTCTTTTGAAAACTCAGGAAAGTGAAGAGGTGCAGGTAAATGGGACAGGAGATATTAGAGACTGTGTGAACAGTCCATTAGAGAGGTGGAGATGGCTGGTACAGGAGAGAAAGGTGATAAATAACGTGAAGATCTTAGAGACCAGGTGATATCCTAGAGCACAAGAGCCCGATTGGCCTTTGCACGGAAGAGGCACGCTGCCACAGGGAAGGAGGGAAGGAGCACACTGGTCCTGAGGTGGTGGCAACATGGAACACTAACTGATAACAATGAGAACAGAACCAGAGTGTTATTTTAGCTAAATATTTAGACTCACACTGTGTGTATGTTCTGTGTTTATAAGTTCTCCCTCACCGTCTCTGCCTGTGAATCTCTCTAGCTCCAGTGTCACCTTTCCAGGCAAGCCTTTCTGTTCTTGTTGTCCACATTCCGCCCAAATAACACTTTTTCCTCTTTGGAACTCATTTATTTCTTCTTTTACATTTTCTCAGTTCATTCCTCACTTCCCTCTACTACACATACACATACTCTTACTTTAAAGTGAAATGCTGGCTCATCGAGAAGGAAGAAAAAAAAATATCAGCCAGTCACCAAATACTTAATAAGTGTTCTCTATATGCCTGGTTCTGTGCTAGGTTCTGGAGATTCTTTAGTGAACTGTAGAGACTTGGACCATGCCTTATGAATCTTAGAATTTAACAGTGATCTTTGGCTTTTGAGTTCAACAGAATCATTGGCAGGCCTTTAAAATACAGGTACCAGGGCACCCACTGAATCAGGAGTTTCTGGGACGAGGGCCTAGCATTTACAGAGATCTCGAGGCAAAATAGTGTTTTTCAAAAACTGTAGCTACAGGCTAGCCAAACATTATTTCTTAGATGCCTTGTATGGTTGACTTATGTGGGGAGGAAGCAGAGGAAGATTTAACTTAGGAGGTGACATTTAAAATGAATCTGGGATACACACTGAAGTATTAAGGGGTAAAGGGACATGACGTATCCAACTTACTCAAATGGTTCAGAAAAATAATAGTTTATATATCTATCAAAATATTAAATTGGTGAATCTGAATAGAACATATACAGGAGTTCATTATACTATTCTTTCAACATTTCTGAAGTTTGAAATTGTTTGAAAAGAAAAAAGCTGGAAGGAATGAAGATCAAAAATAAATTGGATCTAGAAGTTACATAAGATTCCAATAAGCAGAGACATAGGTAGAGGCAGGATTGGATAATGAAGGGGATAAGTATTCCAGGCTGAAAGGACAGGGTAGGCCCTGAACAAAAGCAGAACAGACTAGAATATGATAGTGTGAGATAAGAGACAGGTAAGCAGTCAGGTGTAACTGAATTACAAGTTCAGTAAAAAGAAATGAGTGGAGCCAGATTATGAAGCTCCATGTGTGCCCTGCAAGGAGTTTAGTTTTCATCATTAAAACTAGCAGTCACCAAGTAGGATGCTCATTCCCCAGGTGGTGAGAAAAATGATCTGTTGGGGTGCAGGAAGAAAACTTTGTAACTTCTGTTTGTATATATTTATATCATTTTTTAAAATTTCTATTTTTATGTATTAAAAAATATATGTAGTATCTTAACACAGCAGTATGTATACAATTTATAAATAAATATACATATATGGAGTTCCTAAAAAACTTTTTTGCTATCAAAGTTAGGAGACTACTCCTGTAGACATTTTCCTGCCTTGTAGCCAGAGTGATATTTTTTAAATGTAAAATCAGTCCTGTTAATCTCTCTCTATGTGTGTGTGTGTATTTATGTGTTTGTGTATGTGTATGTAGTTTTTCAACAACTTACTTTGTGTTTAGGATAAAGTCCAAATCGTAACATGACTTTAAAGGCTCTTCTCAGTCTACTGCCTACAAATCATGCCAGTCTTCTCACTGGATGCAAGTGTTCATGGTCTAAGCCAAGCTCCTTTACTTCTTTGAATGCACTACCTTGCCTCTATGTTAGATGATCCTTCTATGTAGGATGATCTCATTAAAAAAAATTCTTTTCACCTGGTTAACTCAGTTTATTTTTCAAGTCCTAGCTTATGCGTTACTTCCCCTGATAGCCCTCTTCTGACTCCCTAGACAAGGTAGTAACCCCTTTGCATAGCTTTGAAATGGCCCCTCTCAGATTTTTAGTGGCTTGCTAAAAGTTCTTAAGACAGGAAACATATCTCTCTTGTTCACTCCTTTATCCCAGTGGAAATGCTTGGGACATTGTCAAGAGCCCAGTAAATATTTGTTGAAAAGAGAATGAGGTTGTGGAGCAACAGGAACTCTCATTCATTGCTGGGGGAATGAAGAATGGCACAGCCACTTTGAAACAGTTTGGCGGTTTCTTTTAAAACATACTCTCACCATACAATCCAACAATCACGTTCCCTGACATTTTCCTGATAGAGATGAAAACTGTTGCCTACACAGAAACCTGCATACGGATAGCAGGTTTATTCATAATGCCATAACTTGGAAGCAACTAATATGCCCTTCAGCAGGTGAATGGATAAATAAACTGTGGTACCTCCAGACAATGGAATATTATTCAGCACTAGAAAGAAGTGTGCTATAAAGCCATGGAAAGACATGGAGGAACCATAAATGTATATTATTAAGTGAAAGAAGCCAGTCTGAAAAGGCTACATACTGTATGATTCCAACTGTATGACATTCTGGAAAAGACAAAACTATAAAGATCAGTGGTTACTAGGGGTTAGGGGAGAGGGAGAGTTGAAATGACAGGGCACATAGGATTTTCAGGACAATGAAACTATTCTGTATGATATTATAATGGTGGATACATGTCATTATAAATTTATCTATACTCAAGAGTGAACTGTAATATGAAATGTGGACTTTGAATGATAATGATGTGTCAATATGAGTTCATCAATTGTAATAAGAAATGTACCACTGTAGTGGGGCATGTTGATAGTGGGGGAGACTATGTGTGTGTGGGAGTGGCGGTTATATGGAAAATCTTTGTACCGTCTGCTCAATTTTGCTATGAATCTAAAACTGCTCTAAAAAATAAAGTCCATTAAACACACACACACACACACACACACACACACACACACAGTTTGTGAGACAAATCTGAAATATGGAACATTTAATAAGAAAAAAAAAGGGAATGGGGTAATCACTAGGGCAATGCCAATCAAAACCACAATACCACTTCAATCCATTAGGATGGCTATAATCACAAAGACAACCAACAACTAGTATAGGGAGGATGTGGAGAAATTCATATATTGCTAATGGGAGTATAAAATAGTGCAGCCACTTTGAAAAACACTTTCACGGTTCTTCAGAATGCTAAACATAGAGTTTCCATATGACCCAGAAATTCCATCCTCAATATATACCCAAGAGAAATGAAAACATATGTCTGCACAAAAACTTATACATGAATTCTCACAGCAGCATTGTTAATAATAGCCAAAATGTAGAAAAAGCCTAAATGTCTCTTAGCTCAAACTGCCATAACAAAACACCATAGACTTGAACAATAGGCTTTATTTCTCAGAGTTCTGGAGATTAGGAAGTCCAAGATTAAGGTGCTGACTAATTCCATTCCTGGTGAGAGCCCTCTTCTTGGCTTGCAGAGGGCCACCTTCTCCCTGTGTCCTCATGTGGCCTATCCTTGTTGCATGTAGTTGGGGAGAGAGAGTGAAGTCCTGTCTCTTCTTCTTATAAGGACCCTAATCCCATCATGGGGGCCCTACTCTCTTGACCTCATCTAAACCTATTTATTTCTCAAAGGCACCATGCCCAACTGCTGTCACATTGGGGGTTAGGGCTTCAACATGTGAATCTGGAGGGGACACAAATGTGCAGTCCTTAGCAATGTCCATCAAATGGTGAATAGATAAATAAAATGTAGCATGTTCATACAATGAAATGTTATTCATCCATAAAAGGAAGGTATTATTGATACATGCTGTAATATGAATGAACCTTGAAAATATGCTAAATGAAAGAAACCAGACAGAAAAGACTGCATATTGTATGATTCCACTTATATGAAAAGTCCAGAGCAGACAAATCTTTAGGGACAGAAAATAGATTAATGCTTGTTTAGGGCTGAGGAGGGAGGAGGTTTGAGGAGAAATAGGGGTGACTGCTAATAGGCCTGGGGTTTCTCTTTGGGGTGATGAAAATGTTCTAATAATGATAACGGTTGCACAACTCTGTGAAAATATTAGAAACAATTGAATTGTGTACTTTAACTCTATAGTATGTGAATTACATCAGTAAAGCTAATAAATTTTAGCAAAAATTGGTAGTTTTCTTTAAAATGGCAAAATATAAAATACTGCATGGAGAAAGGTGATGTTCTTCTATTACATTTCTTTGCATTCTAAATGGAGTGTTGAAAGGAAATAAACTGTAGAGATTTTTTAAAAATCAGACTTTTAATGCGATATAATAAACAGTAACAAGAGGACATTTGGAAAGGTTTGGATAAAAGCAGTTCTTGAGTGAGACATGATTTAGTGGCCAGTCTACCTTTCAGGATGAATAGTCATCCACCTCATTTTAATTTTTTTACTTTATAGTATATTATGTGACTTTAAATAACTCACAGGGTTTGTTTTTTTCCCGTCCTTCCATTAATTTATTCTCCTTTGCACCTTCTAATTTCTCCTTTGGAAAAAAGACAGCAACCATCCACTTCCTCATTTCTTTAGTAAGATGAGTGCAGTAACTCTTTACTTCTCTCATCTCATTTTGAGCAGTAAATAATGTGGTAATGTCTATAATGATTTTTTTAAAAAGCAAGAGTAACAAAGAGTTTGAAATTTTTCTCAAGTGGCTTCATACAAATGATTTGGTAACATCCACATTTACCATGATTGTTGGGCTGACTCTTACATCCTTGAGGCTAACTCCTCTGACGTCATTTTTGCTTTCTCTGACTTCTTTCATAAGTCCCCTCTTCTGTGCTCCTATGGTACTCTATGCGTATCTTTTTTTTTTTTAATCATATCTCCACATACTGGCATCTTCTATTTATCTGCCTGTCTCCTCCATTAGCTTATAAACTTCATTAAGGCCAATGACTGGATCTTATCTTTGTACCTCAGCATCTGCAGTTGAATTTGGCAAATAGGAGGTATTCAGTAAAGGCTTGTTGAACTAAACTTAATCATAGTAAAAGCTGTGTTATCAGATGTGATAAGGAGTGATATTTAGTCCGTTAATTTTTAAAGAGTCAAAGCTATAATTATATTGAAAAAAATGTATACCCACCTTCAAGTTTTATTTTAATTAACATATAGTTGTATAATCTTTGACAATGATTTGATGTAGGGCATGGCCTTTGAATATGGGACCCTAATTATAGTTCTACTTAGTCTTTCTTGCATTGCAAAACAAACAAAAAATTTTAAACCCTAAAATGAAAACAGTTTATTTAAAATGGAGACACTTGGAAAGAACTTTGAGAACTTTAGATTTTTACTGTTTTTCCCAATCTACAGCGGATATCTTATCCACAGCTAATACAACAGCAATTTTTATTAGCAACTCAATTTTATTGAGTCTGTTTTAAACATTTTAAACAGTTTTCGTAGAAACAGTAGCTCTCTTTTTGCAGTCATACTTCTGATAACTAAATACAGTGGCATTAACAAGTTTAGGAACAAACAGAGGTGACTGGCTCTTATTAAGCATCCACCTCAGCTATTTGGATTAGAACTAGCTAATCCAAAGGAAGTACTGAAGAGTAGCTAACCAGCTATGATCATTAAAGCTTACCCTGAGCATCTGTAATACATTTTATGCAAAAAATGGAGAATATTGATTAATCTAATAAATCACTTAGTGGAGGGAATTTACGAGAACTTGTACTTGTTTTTTTCTGTACCAAAATTTCATCAATTATAGATAGAGCTTAAGCAGGGTCTCCTATATCCTGCCACAAGATTTCATAAATTTGTCCTAAAACTCAGTGCTTTGAAATGTCTTACTGTCTTCTCAAGTCACTCTGGCCACCCCCAAAGAATTTCATGCTAATTGTTTTTTTTTTATTTGTTTGTTTTAATTTCAGTGGTAGGAATGGGATCCTGGTGCTTCCACATGACTCTGAAATATGAAATGCAGGTCAGTAATGACAAAATTGACTTAAATGCTTATTTCCTTTAATCCAGAGACACTTCAAATTTGAGGAAAGAGCACATTACTAGAGGATGATATTGAGGCAAGAAGAAAAAAAGATGGAATTTGTAATCCCTGGAGTTTTTTACTTCAGGCCAAAGGATCCAGGTTGAGTAAGTGAAGAGGCAAGCAAATAAGTTGTCCATAGAGAAAACAAGTGAGAGCAGAATGGGTTTTTGACCATCTCTGTGCAGGCAGGTACGATTTTAGAGCAGGATTAGAAAGTAGAGTCTCATGGAGACATCTTAAGAAGATAAAATCAGTCCACCAAAGTAATGTATTCTTATTCTTGGCTGCCTACATTCCCTTATGTCTCTCTTGTGGCATCCACTTGAATGGTCTGGTCCCCAATAGCAAGGTTTTAGAGCTATGCAAGGATTTTTATTTACTGTCCTTGCTCTAAGGGGGCCATATAGCTAGTCCTCAATCTTTTAACCTCTTTGTTCCCCATCACTAGCCCAGAAACTTCTAGAATAGCACTGTCCAGTAGAAATATAATGTGAACTACGTATATAATTAAAAATCTCCAGTAGCCACATCTTAAAAAGCCACATTAAGAAGAAATAGGTGAAATTAATTTTAATAATGTATTTTATTTAACCCAGTATATCCAAAGTGTTACTTCAACATGTAATCAGTATAAAAATTTATTAATGAAATGTTTCACAGCCTGAAACTGGGTGTATGTTTCACACTTGCAGTGTATCTCAGTTAAGATTAGGTTTATTTCAAGTGCTCAATAGCCACATAAGGCTAGTGCCTACTGTGTTGGATAGTGCTATTCTGGAAGGATCTGTTTATACAGTAGTCTATGAATTATTAATTACAGCTATATTAAAACGTAAGAATTAATTCTTAGAATTGATTCAATATTCAACACATATTTATAGTAAAGGTGTCATGTTTCCTGTGCATGCCATGCTTGACATGGAGAATACACAAATGAATAAGACACTGGTCTGACTTAATCGAGCATAGAACACATTTCTCACACTCTCTGGCTGGGGAAAAAGACTTATAAACAGTGATATAATATGGAAATTATTTTTAAAGAAGTACAAATACGCTATGGCAACACAGTGGAGCTTAGAAGAATCTATAATCGTTAAAGACATTTAAACAGAATCTGAAAGAATTTAGTTGAAACTTTTTAGGTAGCGAAAGGTGAAATGACATACTGCACTTGCACTATGACGTAAACAGAAGCAGGGAGTCATTACAATGGTGGTGTATCTGACAACAGTGATAAAGCTAGAACTTAAAATGTGTTTGAAGAAATGACAGGAATGATATTCAAAAATTTTTAACTGTATGGCAAGAATACCAGCAATCAGAATGGTGATACCAGTGAGCAACAGCTAAATAATAACCCTGAAAATAAGGCTTTGCATTTTATCATACTAAAAAATAACTAGAATTTGTCCAGCTCTAGCAATCATCAAATGCTTCCATATGTTCTATCTTAGGTAGTTATTACTCATGTTTTATAAATTCTAGTACTAGAGCTGAAAGAGGCTAGTTGATTTGACCAAAATCATTCACAGTTTATAAATGATATACACATACCACATACACACACACACGCATGCAGATTTCTTTACGCACACATACACACACACACACATCCATTCTATTCTCTGACTCTGTCCATGAGAGGACTTAGGAGCCGGGAACCCCAGTACCAAAGAGCATACCTATCATCCAGATCATTCGCCATTAAAAGGAATCTGGCTGGATTCTGAGGGTTGGGGCAGAAAAAAAGGACAGTATGATCCTGAAACATCTTTTTGTGCCAGAAGGAATGGAAATGATAAAAGAATGATGGGAAGATGTCAAAAGGATACTGAAGCCAACTTGAAGGGCTTCTCTCAAATTTGAGACAATTTGAGCATCAAAATAAGCAAGGATAGTAACAGATCATAACAGTTATTAAATCCATTGAAGATACAACCCACTGAATAAAATGGGAAATCGTGAGTCCATACTAAAATAATACATGATATAATAAATGAAAGAGTAAGTGATTATGAATAAATGAATAGATTAAAAGTTTGATGTTGAATTCACATTGTTTCAAAGTACATTATTACAAAATAATTATAAAAGGAAAAAGGGTAACTTTACAGTGGAGGAGACTAGCAGACAACACCTTAATCAAGCAATCAGAATGAGTATCTTCATAATGGGACAAATCAAAATTGTATGCCACCGGAGGATGCAGTGGCAAAAACAGCATCACCTCTCTGATATTCTTGCCAAAGATGCATAATCTTAGTCTAGTCATATGGAACCATCAGGCAAAATCAAATTGAGTGACATTCTACAAAACAACTGGCATGTAGTCTTCAAAAGTATCCATGGTCATAAAATTAAAAGATTGAGGAACTGTTCAAGATTGAAGGAGACTAAAAAGATATGAGAAGTAAATACACTGTGTAATTCTGGGCTGTATCCTGTGTGTGTGTGTGTGTGTGTGTGTGTGTGTGTGTGTGTGTGTGTGTATGCTTATACTTATGATATTATTGGGACACTTAGAAAAACTTGAATGGGGTCTGAGGATTACATGATAGTAATAAATCAATGTTAATTTCCTGATTTTGTTGGTAGTATTGTGGATAGGTAGGTGAATATCTTTTTTTAAAGGTATAATTCACATATCATAAAATATACCCTTTTAAAGTATACGAGTTTTAAGTATACGCACAGAATTATGGAACCATCACCACTCTCTAATTCCAGAATATTTTCATCACTCCAAAGAGAAATCCCATTCCCATTAGCAGTCACTCCCCGTTAATCCCTCTACCCTGACAACCACTAATCTACTCTTTCTCCATGGATTGCCTATTCTGGACATTTCATGGCAATGGATCATACGATATGTGGCCTTTTGGTTCAATTAGGCTGAAATATTCCATTGTTTGGATATAGCACATTTTGTTTATCCATTTATTAATTAGTGGATATTTGGATTGTTTATGAGTTTTTGGCCTTTATATATAATGCTTCTATCAACATTCATATACAAGTTTTTGTGTAGATGTATGTTTTCAGTTCTCTTAGGTATATACTTAGGAGTGGAATTTCTAAGTCAAAGGGTAACTCTATGTTTAACCTTTTGAGGAGCTGCTAGACTGTTTTTCTAAGTGACTACACCGTTTTACATTCCTGCTGGCAATTCTCCATATCCTTGCCAATACTTGTTATTGTCCGTCCCTTTGATTATAGCCATCCTAGTGAGTGTGATGTGGTATCTCACTGTGGTTTTTTTTCTGCATTTCCCCAATAATAAGTGATCTTGAGCATCTTTTCATGTGTATATTGACCATTTGTTTACCTTCTTAGGAGAAATGTCTATTCATATCCTTTTGCCTGTTTTAAAATTGGGTTATTTGCCTTTTTGTCATTACATGGTAAGAGTTCGATACATATTCTGAATACTAGACCCTTATCAAATATATGGTTTTCTAATATTTTCTTTCATTCTGTGGGCTGTTTTTTCACTTTCTTGATAGCATTCTTTGAAGCAAAAAAACGTTTTCAATTTTGCTGAAGTTCATTTTATCTGTTTTTTCTTTGGTTGCTTTTGCTTTTGATGTTGTATCTAAGGAACCATTGCCTAATCCACGGTTATGAAGATTTATACCTATGTTTTCTTCTAACATAGTTAGAAATTAGCTTTATAGTTTTAGCTCTTACATTTAGGTCTTTGGTCCATTTTTAATTAATTTTTGTATGTGGTGTGAGGTACAGGTCTAGCTTTATTCTTTTGCATGTGGATATCCAGTTGTCCCAAGTCATTTGTTGAAAAAACTGTTCTTTCCTCATTGAATTGTCTTGGCACCCCTGTCGAAAATCAATCAATTATAAATATATGAGTTTATTTCTTGATGCTCAGTTCAACTCTCAGTTCTATTCCATTGACCTATATGTACCTTGATTACTATAGATTTGTAGTAAGTTTTGAAATTGGGGGCTGTGAATCCTCCAGATTTATTCTTTGTTTTAAAAACTGTTTAATCTATTCTGGGTCCCTTGAATTTCCATATGAATTTTAGGATCAGCTTATCAATTTCTGCAAAAAGTTAGCTGGGATTTTGAAAGGGATTGCATTGAATCCATACTTTGGAGAGTATTTCCATCTTAATATTAAGTCCTCCAATCTATGAACACAGGATGTCTTCCCACTTATTTAAGTCTTTTTAATTCCTTTCAGTGATGTCTTATAGTTTTGACTTCTTTTACATTATTTATAAGTATTCTTTTTGATGCTATTATAAATGAAATTGTTTTCTTAATTTCACTTTCTGATTTCTCATGCCTGTTGTATAGAAGTACCAATGATTTTTGCATATTGCTCTTGTATCCTTGCTGAACTTGTTTTTTACCTCTTACAGTTTTATGTGTATGTGTACATAGATTTGTTAGGGTTTTTTGTGTGTACAAGATCATGTCACATGCAAATAGAGATAGTTTTACCTCTTCCTTGTGCATACAAGATCATGTCATATGCAAATAGAGATAGTTTTACCTCTTCCTTAGCAATTAGATGCCTTATGCTTATTTTTCTTGCCTAACTGCCCTGACTAGAACTTCTAGCACAGTGTTTTTTTTAATTGAAATATAGTTGATTTACATTATTATTTTAGTTTCAGGTATACAGCATAATGATTCAGTATTTTTGCAGATTATACTCCATTATAAGTTATTACAAGATAATGGCTATAATTCCCTGTGCTATGCAATATATCCTTGTTGCTTATCTATTTTATATATAGTAGTTTGTTAATTCCATACCCTGATTTGTCCCAGCCCTCTTCCTCTCCTCTTCGGTAACCACAAGGTTGTTTTCTATATTTGTGAGTCTGTTTCTGTTTTGCATATACATTCATTTGTATTCTGGACACTGTTGAATAGAAGTGGAGAGAGCAGACATCCTTGTTTTGTTCCTGACCTTAGGAAGAAAGCTTTCAGTTTTTCACCATTAATTATAATGTCAGCTGGAGCTTTGTGTAGATGTCCTTTATTAGGCTGAGGAAGTTCCCTTCTATTCCTAGTTTGTTGAGTGTTTTTATCAAGAAAATGTGTTGGAATTTTTAAATGTTTTTTCTGCATCTCAAGATGACCATGTGGGTTTTCTTCTTTATTATATTAGTAAGGTCTAGTATGTTGATTTATTTTCATACGTTGAACCAAACTTACATTCCTGTGATAAATCCCATTTGGTCAAGGCATGTAATCTGAGTGAATATCCTTGAAGGAAACATGCACTAAAGTACTTTGGAGTAATGGAACCTCATGTCAGCAGCTTACTCAGATGGTTCAGGGAGAAGAAAATTATTTGTATTGTACTTCAAACTTTTCTGTAGGTTGGAATTGTTTTAATATTTTCTTTTAAACAGAAAAGCAATATACATATCCTTTGACCCAGTAATTGCACTCGTAGGAATACTTCCTAAGAAAGTAATCAGAGACAGAGAAAAGATTTTCACAAGGCTGTTTATCACAGCATTACACGTGATAAAGACTTTTAAATGATCTAAATGTTTTAATAATAGGAAGATTGTTGGGAATTCCCTGGCGGTCCATTGGGATCGGTTAAGACTCAGCACTTTCAGTGCCGAGGCCCAGCTTCAATCCCTGGTCAGGGAACTAAGATCCCACAAGCTGCGCAGCATGGCCAAAAAAAGAAAAAAAAAAAAGTAGGGAGATTGTTAAATATACTATGATATATCTAAATTAAAATAATATTTTGAAGACTATTTACATGGGAAAATGTTATAGAGACATAAAACTTTATGTAATATGATATCAATTTTATAAATAATAGTGAAAAGACTGGAAGGAAGTAAATTTTGCCTCACTTCTTTCCCCTTATTACAAAGTTTGCAACCTATGGCCCCAAATTAATTATAACTCTTACCCACCCATGCAGATATCCTTAAAGCCATTGCCCCTTGCTTTTTGAGTAATATTCAGCCCACATCCAGCTCAATTATCTGCCTATTCTGTGCCTGAACTGAGTAGCGAAGTATTGCTCATAGAAATTACATCCCTTTGTTAAATGATCTCACTTTTAAATTATTGAACAGAAATCGCAAATAAGCACTCAGTGCCACAAGGCAGTGCCATTACATTTCCCGGATAATTTCACTTCCCAGAACCATTATTTCACACCTGTTCCTTTCTTTAGATTTCTTTTTACATCTCTTTTGCCTCATACCCCATCCTCCTTGCTGATATCGTCTTCCATATTTCATGAGAATATAGACAGAATCAGTCAAGAACTCCCTCATCTTTCTATCACCACCTTCTTCCTCCTATTATTATGGAAGAAATGTATCAAATCCTTTGAAAGCCAGTATCCCCTTCCTGGGGCTCTAAATTTATCCCCTCCCTCCTACTCAAAGACTTCACTCCTACAGTTACATACCCCACCGCAGTCTCTTGCTCCACCACAGTCTTTAGGAAGTCACTACATTCAGTCACTGCCATCTGCATCAAACATGCTCAAACAGTTCCTATCTTTTAAAAATTATTCCTCCATTGACCTTGTGTTCAGCCCTAGCTCTTGAGTCATTGTTCAGTTCCTTATCACATCAGAACCATTTGATTATCTCCTCCCTCTCTCCACTCACCTCCCTCTCTTTCCCTCCCATCCCAGTTAGGCATCTCTTCCCTTCACTTCACAGAAACTGCTTGTCAAGGTCAACAGTGACCTTCATCTTGCCAGATCCAATAGACACATTTTTATATTCTTCTTATTTGACCTCTCAGTAGCATTCCACACGTTGTTTGCTTTTTTCTTCGTGAAACATTTGTCTTGGCTTCCCAGTTTTCCTTGTTTATGGAAAAGGAAATTCCCCTAGCTTTCTTCCTTACCTCACTGGCTACTCTTTTGTCCTGGGCTACCTTCTCTGTATTCTCTCCTAGGTGATCTTCTATAATCTCATGGCTTTGAATGTGATCTATATACTGATGATTCAAAACATCTATCTTCAGTTCTAACCTTTTAGCTCTAGATTTGTATATCCAATTGTATGTTTGACATATCATAGAAATCTCAACCTTTAATATGGACAATATATAATTCTTTATTTCTTTTCCCATACCTGTTCCTTCCTGGTGTTCCTCTGTGATGCCATCACCCACCCATTTGCTGAAGCCAAAAACCTAGACTCATCCCTGATTTCTTTCTTTCCCTCATCCCTCACATTTAATCTGTTCTTCTGGTTTTACTTTTAAAATATACCTGGATCTGCCTACTCTCCCTGTTTTTACTACTCCTACCTTAGTGTAAGGCATCACCGTCCCATTTCTTGACTACTGCAGTAGTCAGCCGTTGCCTCTGCAATCAGCCAAGGTGATCTTTGAAACTTTAAATCAGGTCATGTCATTCTCCTGCTTAAAATTCTCCAAGGGGGACTTCCCTGGTGGTGCAGTGGAAAAGAATCCACCTGCCAATGCAGGAGACACAGGTTCGAGCCCTCCCTGGTCCAGGAAGATCCCACATGCCGCGGAGCAACTAAGCCGGTGCGCCACAACTACTGACCCTGTGCTCTGGAGCCTGCGAGCCACAACTACTGAGCCTGCGTGCTGAAGCTACTGAAGCCCACACACCTAGAGCCCATGCTCCACAACAAGAGAAGCCACTGCAAGGAGAAGCCCACACACCACAACAGAGAGTAGCCCCTGCTCGCCATAACTAGAGAAAGCCCTCCCATAGCAACGAAGACCCAATGCAGCCAAAAATAAATAAAATTAAAAAAGAAAAAAACCACTCTCCAAGGCATCCATTTGCATTAAAGTGAAATCCAGATTCTTTACCATGGCCTACATGATCCAATCCAGCTCTAGTTCTGCAGCTTCAGTTTTTACAATTCCTTTGCATTGTTCACTACACTCTAGCCACACTGGCCTTGTTGTTCTTCAGACAAGACCTCATGGCCTTTGTAATTGCTATTTCCTCTGCCTGCAATACTTTTATCGCAAATTTTTGCATGTCTGGTCCCTTCTGACTCTTCAATACAAATGACATCTATTCAGACATGCTTTCTCTGACCATTTTATGTAAAGCAATCCCTTCCGTGAATTGCTTTTACTTTATGTCTTTCATAGCACTTACTGCTATTCGAAATTATCTTATTTGAACTTTCCCCTACTAGAATGTAAACTTGAGAGCAGGTATCTTACCTCTCTTAAATACTGCTCTATCTTAGCATATAAAATAGTGCTGACATATGCACAATAAAAATATACATGGAAGGGAGGAAGAAAGGGAGGAAGGAAGGGCATTTAATTAATCACACGAGTGAATGACTAAAGAGTTCTATTGAAATATTAAATTGTAGTTACCCCTGGTTTGTGGGGTTACAGGCAATTATATTTCTTTCTCTCTGCATTTCTGTATTTAGCAAGTTTTCTACAATCAATATGAAGTACTTTTATGATAAGGAAAATACATGTTTATGTTTGTTGTAAAGAAAGGAGACTTTAAAAGACTCCAGAGTTTCTGTGGAGGAATAGTAATACTAATAAGCTAATCAGAATACCCTTCATCCTAAAGCAGACTGCCTCCTATTGTTGGGGACATTTAACTCAGTTTTGAGTTTTATTTATGTGGCAAGATTATTTTATTTTCCAAAGATGTTCACACCCCTATATCCCATCCCACCTGCTTTTCTTACAAGGTGACACTGACTCTCCTCAAGAGGTGGAATCTCTTGTTTGTTGCCCTTGAATCTGGGCAGGATTGTGACTATAGTAGACCTGAAGCTATATGACATCCAAGACCGAGTCATAAAAAGCAGTACAGCTTCTGCCTAGTCTTCCTGGGGCATTTACCCTCAGAACCCAGCACCATATTGTAAAGAAGCCACTTGGAAGAGCCATGTGTAGGTGTTCTTGCTACACCTCACTGAAATCCCCAGACTTCAACCAGCATCAACTGCCAGAAATTTGAGTGGGTGAATCTTTAGATGATTCCAGTTCCCAGCCTTTGAGCTATCCCAGCTCACAGTGAGTGAAGTAGAGATGGACCTTCCCTTCCCAACCCTGCTTTAAACACACATTAATGAGTAAAGTAAATACTGCTATTTTAAGCTGCTGAGTTTTGGGGTGGTTTTTTATACAGTGACAAATAGCCAGAAAAATTTACAAAGCTTCTAGTCTAATTCTGTGCATGCAGTATTCTCTGACATTCCCTTAACACATGTTTTCTAAGACTTAAATTTTAAAATCTCAAGGATCATTCTTGCTGTCCATTAGTCCTAAAATGTTTACCCTGGAAGTTAGTGTGTGTCTCTTCCATACATGAGGAAACAGCTGGATCAATGTGCTGAGACAAGCTGTCAGGCAAGACTAGGCACTGAGTGAGGTGGGGCGGGAGGAATAAACTCCCCTGCTGTGCACTGATCAGATCATGACAGGAATATTGCATTCAGGTCTAAGGCCTGACCTGGCTATGTATTCAAATGAGAGACCCCAGAATGGTGAAAGAATTAAAAATCTAGTCATGATACCCGACTAGGGGAAGGAACTGGGAATGTTTAGCTTGAAGAGGAGAAGACATGTTCAGTTACCCCCACTCAGCTGTACACACCAGGCTTTCTCTCCATTCTAGTTCGTCCTTTAAACTCTCAGGCAGAGTGGCAGCTCTTCTAGGAAGCCTTCCATGGCCCCAGGGTGGCATATGTACCCCTCATATGTTCTTCCATATCATGCTCCATGTATCACTATTACTTGCCCTTATCAGTGTTATTTTATGTATATTTATGTGTCTGACTACTCTATCAGAATGTGAGTTCCCAAGGAGCAGGGACTCTCTCTGCTTGACCTTGGCGTATCCTCTACTTTTCCCATGGGTCTGGCATATAACACAACATAAATGTTTTACAAATCAGTATTTAAGGGTTGACACATCGAAGAGGACCAGGTTTATTCTTTGTGGTCCTAGTGGGGTTAAAGACTAAGAGACATCTTGCTCAACATAGGGAATAATTTTCTGAGCCTGTAGATAGTAAGGCCTGCCTTAGAAGATCTGGAGTCCTCTGTCCCTGGAGGTACCCAAGCATAGGCTAGACAAACACTTTCATTAGTTCAATAAAATGGTTTTTGGGTAATAGCTATGCATAGGTAAAGATTATATAATCCTTCTTTCAAGGTATCTGGGTAATAGCTATGCATAGGTAAAGATTATATAATCCTTCTTTCAAGGAATCTATGGTCTAGGAATGAAGATAATATGCTAGTGAATACAGTGATTGGAAAGAGAAAGTGATTATTAGGGCGGGGAGGTCAGAAAAGGGGTTTCACACAGAAGACTCAGACACATGTTTGAATTGCATTGTCAAAGATGAATAGGAATTTGCCAGGCCAACTAGAACCTGCAGAGTTGTGAGAGTATGTTTGGCTTCTCAGAGCCCTGCAGGTAGTACATTATGGTTGTAGCCTTGGAGTGGGAGGATGTGGTGATGATGGTGACAGTTCTACCAGTAATAATAGCTAACATTTATTACATTATTGAGCAGGCAGGCAATGAACTAAGTGGCAGGAGATGTGGTTTGGGGAACTAACCACAGGCGCATCAAAGCCTCATGGACTTTATCCCCTGTGAACCATTATTTTAACCTGTATTTTGAGCAGAGGTGGGACACACTTTGATTTGCATGTAAACTTAATACTTGGCAAGATTGTCACCAAGATAGCATAGCATTTGGATGGACAAGATGGCCTTTGATCCTGAGATCTTTGACACTATGCTTTATCATTATTATCATACTGCTTTATCAACTTCATGGATAAATTTTACACATGCCTTATTTCATTCCCCTTTTGGCCTACACGATGGTGGTTTTATGTGCTTGCCTAACATGGCAGAAATGACACGTGACCCATTTTCCCAGTGATTGAGGAGGAGGGGAGAATCATCAGTATCGAAGGATTTCTTTAAATAGCTTCTCCATTTCTTTAATCTAAACATAACATGATCATGGATATCCCTTGCAGGTTCCCTGTCTTGTCTCCTTTCAGGATAAATTTGACTCAACAATGTTAGGCCATCATTTGTTACGCACAATCACTGAAGCAAAGTAAGAAATGGCAATGTTGCCACTTACCTGCCTCTAGTGGTCAGTGAACCATTTCACCAGCCTGAACTTGGCTTGTTGTAGCTATAGAGAAATTGGAGGCCTGTTTTTTATTCCTGCCTAAACTGAGCACAAGCAGATATTGACAGTTCTGTCTTCAGAATGATTTGGAGCTTGAATGGTATTTTCATCAGATTTATTGTTCCTGGGTGGCTGCTGCATGGGTTCCAGTTCTTATTCTATCACTTTACTATTTGAGCATAGACATGCCACTTAATCTTGCTGAGCTTTAGTTTTCTCATCTGTCTAATGGGTCTGATATGCCTGTAGGAGTATTATGAGGATCAGTTGATTGGCATATGTGAAAGGACATCCTTATTTAATAGGATCTATTAAATAAGTGTTTAATAAATGTTAGTTTCCTTCCTTTTTCTTCAGTCAGAATGTTTGAAACCACCATTATTGATTCATTGTTAGTGATTCATTCCTGTAAGTAGTGTTAAATTATGTGTGCCCCTGTGGAGGGTAACATTTTAAGCTATTACTAACTCCTTTCTCTTGATTAATGTGTCACATTCTTGTGGCAACCAGCCAAGAGCAATACATTTGGGAGTGAGATTGAGGACAACATTAGAGAAGGGGTAGAGATAACAGGAGTGAGCAGACGGCCTTCACATAAGGGGTAAAAGGTACCAAAGAACAATTTAGAATCATAGAACTTTAATATTAAAAGAGATTTTTGAAATTTAGTCTAAATCTATAAATTTTATAAATGGAAGAATAGCCCAAGAGAGGGAAAGTGATCTGACTAGAAGTTAGGGACAAGATTAGGACCCACATTTTGTTTTGTATTCTTTTGTTGCCTTTACCTGTTTTAGGATTTTATCTTGCGTTGATGGTGGTAGGAACTTTAAGTTTTTAGGAGACTTCTCCCAGATTTTCTTTTCATCTATTCACTCATTCAAGTCATTCTTTTTTGCTTTCACTAACTGATATATACAGTTATTGATAATCACAGGGAGGGTAAAATTGAAGGTAATTTCTTAGTTTTTTCTTTCTGTTTTTCTGCTTTTTCCATGTATTCTATACTGAGCATGTAATATGTTTGATGTTAGGAAAAAATGCTAGTAAAAAAAAAGAATGTATTCATGTATTTCTCGTAAGTAAAAATAAATATATTTATCCTAGAAAATAAAACCAAAAAACTATTTTGTTCACTTATAACTTTATTTATAATACAAAGACAAAAATAGCTTAAATGTTAGGTAATGTAAGCTAAGTCAGACTTTATAATGTTAACAGCAGATGTTCTGGTTATAAATACTACCCGTCTTTCTCCTTTGCTCCCTATCTCAGTAAATGAAACCACCTTACACCCAAAGCCCAAACCAAAAACCTATGATTCATCTCTGATTTCACCTCTATAAACTCTAAAACCTCTTGATTCAACTTCTGTAATAACTCTTAAATACGGCTACCTCTAGCTGTCTCCACTGCCACTGCCTTAATCCATCATCTTCAACCCAGATTCCTGTAACTGGTTCCTAATTGGTGTTCCTGCCTCCCCTATCTTTTTGTCACACTTGGAATAGAAATACTCATCCTGTTTTCATTCTTTTAGCAATGTTTGCTAGGCTTTGTACGGAGTGTTGGGGATGAGATGCATAAATACAGTCCTTGCTCTTCAGATGGCATGTCACTTTTTAAACCTCTTTAATACTTCCCAGAGCTCAAGCGCATGAATTTAAACCACAGGCTTTGTGATCTGGCCTCTGCCTACCTCTCCAGACTCATCTTCAAACACATACCCCACCCCACTGTAGAACTCTGTGTTCTTTTACCAGTCATAATTTTGCTAGTTACGGTTTGAAATAAGACTTTTGTATTTATATTAACCAGCTTTTAAAATCCATGCCATTTTAACATATGCTTAATTCAATTTAGTTTCTTTAAACAAATAAACAGAAAAGCAGCCAACATCTGGAGTCCAGACCTTTCTTCTCAGCTACAAATCTGTATTTCTAGTTGTCTGATTGACATTTCCACTTGGCTGTCTCACAGGTACCTCAAACCGAACACGTTGAAAATTGTTCTTGTAATTGTCTCTGTTTTCACAATCTCAGTAAACTATGCTTACCATCAACTGAAGTGTATAGGCAAGAAGCTTGGGAGCCATCCTTGAGAGTTTGTTCTTCCTCACCTTTATGTCAAATCAATCACAAATCTCTATTTTACTTCCTGAATATTTCTCAAGTCTGTTCACCGAGGTCTATTCCCAATTCTGTTACCTTAATCCAAGTAGCAACTTTGCTTAGTCTGACTTCTGTAACCTCCTAGCTAGTCACCCCACATCCATGTTTTTTCCCTTCAGAGCACTCTCCACACGTACCTGATCTGGCACCAAATGTTTACTACTGTATTGGTCATCTCGGGCTGCCATAACAAAATACCATAGAGTAGGTGGCTTAAACAATAGACATTTATTTTTTTCATAGTTTGGTGGCTGGAAGTCCGAGATCAGGGTACCAGCATGGTCAGGTCTGGTGAGAGCTCTTCCTGGCTTGCAGGCAGCTACCTTCTCACAAGTTCTCTGGTGCCTCTTCTTAGAAGGGCATTAATCCCATCGTGAGGGCCCTACCCTCATGACCTCGTCTAACCCTAATTACCTCCCAAAGGACCCACCTACAAATACCATCAGATTTCGGGTTAGACCTTCAACATATGAATTTGTGTCTGACACAAGCATTCAGTTCATAACAACTATATTATCTTATGTATTCTTGATGTTCTAGCATCTGGGTCCTCGCTGATTAGTGAGCGACTGCCCCTCCCAGGGATAGCCAGTTCTTAGGTATAGCAAACAGCTCAACCTGGTCTGTGCCTTTCATATGCAAACTAACCAATCCAGAGCCCATTCTCTAAACCACATCTTACACTCCAGGAGGCAGTATTCCTCTGCTCTAATCACCCCAGAGCCAGGTACCAGATAACTAAAGATAGCTCCTGTTAACACCCCAGGGCCGCCTGAAGTTATTCAAATTAGCCAGTTCTAAACCTGCTTACCCTCCCTTGCCTTGCCTTTCTTAAGGAAACCGCAATAAAGGGTCTTGCCCACACTTTTCCTCTTGCTCCTTCTGCCTCCTCACTGACCCTGGTGCTTTCCTATGCTGTCCTGCATGGCATGGCGTACCGCCTCCTCTTGGGAACTGTGAATAACACACTTTTTCTTTTTTTAAGGGGGAAAGTTCCCCCTTAATTTTTACCTCCTATTTTGTTTATTTCCTTGTTTATTTGTTTTGGCCATGCCGCATGGCTTACGGGATCTTAGTTCCCTGACCAGGGATCGAACCTGGGCCCCCAGCAGTGGAAGCATGGAGTCCTAACCACTGGACCGCCAGGGAATTCCTTTTCAGTGGCAATCATCTCCTGATCTGTTGGCTTCACCATACTTGAATAATAATAAAATTTATATTTTGAAACACACTACCACACTTCTGTGGACTGAATTGTGTCCCCTCAAAAATCACATGTTGACTGTTTGCAGATGACATGATATACTATACATAGAAAATCCTAAAGCAACATCAGAAAACTGTTAGAGCTCATCAATGAATTTGGTAAAGTTGAAGGATACAAAATAAATATACAGAAATCTGTTGCATTTCTATACACTAACAGTGAAGTATCAAAAAGAGAAATTAAGGAGACAATCCCATTTACCATCTCATCAAAAAGAATAAAATACCTAGGAATAAACCTACCTAAGGAGGCAAAAGACCTGTACTCCAAAAACTGTAAGATGCTGATGAAAGAAACTAACGATGACACAAACAGATGGAAAGATATACCATGTTCTTGGAATGGAAGAAACAATACTGTTAGAAATGACCATACTACCCAAGGTAATCTATAGATTCAGTGCAATCCCTATCAAATTACCAGTGGCATTTTTCACAGAACTGGAACAAAAAATTTAAAAATTTATATAGAAACACAAAAGACCCATCTAAAGATGTTTAATGTAAAGTCAGTAGATCCTGGTTCAAAACTTTAAATAAAGGAATCTTCTGTATATCATAAAACTGTGGTAGATTTACCTGCAGTAAGTCACAATATTATACCAGTTTTTTTCAACATTTATAGGTGATTCAAGTGAATGGTTTTGGAGGCAACATAATATAGAGTCCGTTCAAAATCTGGCTCTGTTACATATTAGCATGTGAGGCTCAAGAGGGGGGGAATATGGGGATATATGTGTACATATAGCTGATTCACTTTGTTGTACAGCAGAAATTAACACACCGTTGTAAGGCAATTATACTCCAATAAAGATGTGGAAAAAAAAAAGTTACTTAAACCTTCTAAGCCTCAGTGTTCTCATCTTGGAATGTAGATAATAATTCCTACCTTAGAATTGTGAAAATTTAAATGAAATAATAAATGTGAAACATGTAATCATAAGACCTTGCACAAATGCTGTCATTTTCATTATTCCAGTAATTTACTAGAATATATCACTTTGCATAAATTCTCTTCCTTCTTCCTAGAATGCCTTTCTCTGCCATCATTTCATTTCCTGCCACCACCTTTTCTGGCTTCTTTGTGCCCCCATTTTTGGAATCTTTACTGTGTATTTAATCACATGTTTTTCATTCCCTCTACCTCACTAGACTGTGAATTCCCTGAGGGCAGTGACTATGTCTTGTATTTATCGTATCCTCAGCCCCTAACGTTGCCTGGCACATAGTAGATATATTATTAAACAATTCATCAAATGCATATCTAGTGAATAAATTCTATAGGATTGGTTTAAGTATTAGAAATAACCTATCACAACACTTAGCTGGACACTTAGTGTCCAGCTTGTAGTTTAATATGTAATAACTATAGTTGTTATTATTGCTAATAATATTATTATTTTTCAGAGACATACTTAGACATCACTTAGATTAAGTGACTTCCCCAACCATTACTATCTCTTTTTATGTATATGACTGAACATTTTATTTATCTTAGGTGCTATAGGATGGGGGGAAAATGCAAAAGAATACTGATAGGACCTATCACCTGTAGATGGTGGACATCATTCTTTCCTGGAGGCATGTTATCATGGTTTATGATACTGAATGATCCAAGCTGACCAGTGAGTCAGGCATCCTACTTAGGTGTGTAGATTAGGACAGATGGGTGGATAAGCTTCTTTGTTCAAAAACAATAAACTAAATATACACACTGAGAATAAATTAGATGATGATAAATATATGAGAATTAGTAAAAGATATCAGATAATAAGAGGTGACCATCTTAATCATTCTGATGTTTTATTTTGGATTTGCATAATAATTGCAGCTCTACAATATTCAAGTCCTGTTACCTTTGTTTCTTACAGCTATTGGATGAACTCCCAATGATTTACAGCTGTTGTATATTTGTATACTGCATGTAAGTATTTATGTTTAAAATTCATATGCTTGATATATTTTTAAATTCATGTTTGCTTCATAGGGAATTATGTAATATAACTAATCCAGTGATATTACTGGGAGATTGTAACAGTGTAGAAGATTGTAACTTTTGTGATTTCAATGTAGAGTATAATTTCTGGGAAGTTATAATAATATTGTTTATGAACTTGTTTGATCTCAAAACCTTATAGCCAATTTAGATAGAATCTTACTTAAATTAAGTAAGATTAACTAACTTACACAATTTGCCTTTCCTTGAGTTATGAATATATAAAAATTTAGGTAAAGATTTTATATATTATGCCATAATAACATTTCTCTACTTTGTACCTGTATTTGTGCTGGGCAGCACACGAAGTCATTTCTAAATTCTCACAGTTGTGCAAGATAAATAGGTATTGTCCCCATTTTATCTAAGAATATAAGCAGAGCTTATGCTTAGGTGACTTGCTTAAGGTCATGCAGTTAGTAAGTGTCAGAGTTGGAAATTGAACTACAGGTTTAATAAACTTAACTTTTAAAATATACCTTCTGTTTTCTAGTGTTAATTCTTGAGACTTCTCTGAACCTCTTATGTGATGGTTATCTGATTCTTTTTAACAGGATCATCATTGCTAGCTCAAGAATATCTTCTAAAGATATGTAAAAATAAAAATAGTTTGAAAAAAATATATTATTAAAAAGAGCTCATCAGAAACTTCTTCTGTAAAGGGCCAGACAGTAATTATTTTAGACTCTCTGGGCCTGTGGTCTCTGTTGCAAGTCTTCAACTCTGCTGTTGTAGTGTGAAAGCAGCCATAGATAATATGTAAACCAATGGGTGTGACTGTCTTCCAGTAAATTTTATTTACAAAAACAGGCTTAGGTTGAGAAATTGCTTCCTACACTGTAGTTTGCTACCCCTGATCTAGAAAAATATTTTCAGATGACTCTTCTTAATAAGTCATCAGCCCATCACAGTCTGCATCTGTGACAAGCAGATTTAGGCAGTTAGAAAACAAGATCAAACAAGGAAATCCCATGCACCATTTTCTGAAAGCTATCCTCAAGACTGAGACTAAGGTCTTTGCTCTCCTTGACATTGTTTACTGATCTATCTTTTCTGTCAAAACTATATTTATTAAAAGAAAAATAAAGTAACAGTGAGTATTGATATGCTAATGTCCTGATGTACCTGTACCTGCATGAGACAAAGCTGAGAGCAGATACTTAAAAAGTACCCAGACAAGTACTACAAGAAAGGGAGAGCAGAAAGCAGAAGATGACTGCTTTCTTACCTCAGTTAATGTTTTGTTCCAAAAACATCCCTCTCAAGTAGTCTGGTTATGTATTTCATTAAATGAAGCAATAAACCATGGTAAAACCATCAAGCACAACATGCACACACACAAAAAGTCATCAAGTCACAGAATTTAAAGGTAAAAGAGGTCTTAGTGCTAGTAAGACTTCTCTGAATCCTTTATGTGATGGTTATCTGATTCTTTTCAACATATGATCGCCGTTACTTTCCAGCCACCTTTCTTTACAGATAGGGAAATAGGAGTAGGGTCCAATTCCTATTAATTAGTAAACTGAGAGAACTCTCCTGCTGCTTATACAAAACATAGGCTCAAAGGTTGGATACTTAGATGATAGCCAAATATATGTTCATATTTACTTATTCACTGAATGTTTCCTGTGTCAGACTTTCCTAGTGACTAGGTATATGAAAAAAAGATTTTATCCCTGCACACAAGAAATTCACAGTCTGGTTGGGGAGACAGATAAGCAAAGAGACAATGGTAATAGAGTGATATTTTCTATGACAGTGTGCGTTAGTCAGGGATCATTAGTTCCAAGATGTGGAAACCTACTCAAGCCAGTTGATTTAGGAGAGATTTATTTACTGTAAGGACACGAGGGAATTATATGGCACCCAGTAGCAGGAAGTCCAGCTCACCAGAACTGGAAGGGCAACTTCTCTCTCCCTCCCTCTTTTCTCTATTCCTTCCTCTCCACATGGCTTCAAGTCTTTGTATCTGCTTTCTTTTTCTCTTCCTGCAGATCACTTCTGTGCTCACTCATCTACTTTAAGTTAATTGCCCAAATATAAGCATCAGACCTTGAGTCCACACGGCTTTATACTTTGATTCTCTACACTTGATTCAGTCTCTGGCTCCCATACTCCAAATTTTCAGAAGAGAGCCTCTCACTGGCCCAGTTTAAGTCAGGCATCTACTCCTGGTCCCCGTAGCCTCTTGGAGGCTGTAGGCAATGTGGGTTCTCTAAGATGAGTGTGTGGTTGAGAGGAAATGATGGGCATCACTAGACCCAGGGGCATGTATACGAGTGGTAAAACAGTGTTCTATTTGTTTTCCTAGTTATGTATTCTAAAACAAGTTTCTTTCTCTCTCTCTTTTTTCTTTTTAAGGTTTGAATGTTTCAAGACAAAGAACTCTGTAAACTACCATCTGCTTTTTACTTTAGTTCTGTTCAGTTTAATAGTAACCACAGTAAGTCATATTTTATTTCTAACAGATTAAGCATGTAAACTAGCCATTTATGGAGTTTGGTACATTTTGCTTCTAGTATTTGCTTCATGCTGTTCAAACTGAAATATTTCTACACAAAACTTACTCATAGATATTGCCCCTTTTTTTCCTATTTAGGTGTTATTTCTCAACAAAAAGTTGAAACAACTTTTTAAAAAATCTGTTTTTTTGGTTTTTGTTTTTACAGAAGGGGAAAAAGTCAAAAGGCAAATATTTAGTAGCAATGGAAAACAATTAACTTTTCCTCATGGATTCACATATTACCTCCTATTTGTTAAAAAAAGAAATTGGCTCTGCTCTGCTCCGTAGGGCCTAGTGTGACTCTTTTAATGGTTAACCTTTTCCAAATAGGTTGAGATAGCCAGTCACTTCTGATCCTACCCTAGCGCTTTTTTCCTCAAGTGAATTATATTTTGTATTAAGAGATATTAATTTCAACAAACTTTTATCACAAATCTACCATATCAGGCAGTAGAAAATACAAAGATGACTAAGAAGTAGTCACTATGCTTGAGGACCGCATTCTAGTGGGGAACTTAAACATGTAAACAAAGAATTGGATCGAAAGATGATAATTGCAGTCATACAGGTAAAAACCAGTTATATGATGATGAGATAAATGAGGATTAATGAATTGCTTGAGTGGGTCAAAGAAAGCTGCAGAGAGGTGTACTTGAGCTGGGTTTTAATTGATTAGGAGTTCACCAGGCCCCTGGGTAAGAGTGTTATGGAGCACTTCTAAATAGACCATTATGTTGTCCACAGGCCTAGAATCTTGGAACACATAGTGAACTATCGTTTTTAAGTGCTTAGTATGTGCCAGATACTCTACTGAGTACTTTACATTTATTTTCTCATTGAATCATCACTGCCAGTGGAATTGGGAGAGATTTAATATGATTGGATCAAAGTTAAGTGGTGAGTGAACAGGTGTAGTGAATCAGACAAATATCAGATTATGAAGACTCTTATATACCATGTTTAAATTTGGATTTTTATCCTCAAGGTAGCGTGGAGCCATTATTGGTTTAAAGTAGAGGAAAAACATCAATAGATACATGTTTTAGAAAGATTTAATTATGGATGATGGATTAGAGGAGTATGAGCCTAGACCTAGGGATTTTTGCATTTGCTTAGGCAAGATATGAGACTCAGACTGAAGTAAAATAACTTTCATAAATAATCCATGGTACTTGTAACCCACTAAGTAGAAAGGGGTAGAAATGGAGTAAAAAGAAGGAATTGTCTACAATGATTCCTCAGTTTATGGCCTGGTCCTCAGAGTACGTAGTAAGTCCTTAACCAAGACAGGCAACTTGGAACATGAGCAGATTTTGCAGGAAAGATAATGAGTAGGTTTGTGTCACGGGGTAGGGGTAGATAAGTTCACTTTGGAATGTGCTGAGATTGAGGTGCCTGACATTAATGATATCTGAGGCTTAACAAGTAGGTTGGGCTAAAGATGTGGATTTGTTAGTTGTCAGGTTATAGGTAGTACTAGAAATGTGGGAATAGATGAACTGGCACAGAGATAGCATAGACCATTATGATAACCAAAGATACAACCCTTGGGGGGGACCTTCAAGATGGCGGAGGAGTAAGATGTGGAGATCACATTCCTCCCCACAAATACATCAAAAATACATCGACATGTAGAACAACTCCTACAGAACACCTACTGAATGCTGGCAGAAGACCTCAGACTTCCCAAAAGCCAAGAAAATTCCCACATACCTGGGTAGGGCAAAAGAAAAAACAGAGACAAAAGAATAGGGACAGGACCTGCACCTCTGGGAGGAAGCTGTGAAGGAGGAAAAGTTTCCACTCACTAGGAAGCCCCTTCACCGGCAGAGACATGGGTGGGCATGGGGGAAGCTTCGGAGCCATGAAGGAGAGCACAGCAACAGGGGTGCAGAGGGCAAAGTGGAGAGATTCCTGCACAGAGAATTGGTGCCAACCAGCACTCACCAGCCTGAGAGGCTTGTCTGCTCACCCGCCGGGGCGGGTTGGGGCTGGGAGCTGATGCTTGGGTTTCAGAGGTCAGATCCCAGGGAGAGGACTGGGGTTGGCTGCGTGAACACAGCCTGAAGGGGGCTAGTGCACCACAGCTAGCTAGGAGAGAGTCCGGAAAAAAGTCTGGACATGCCTAAGAGGCAAGAAACCATTGTTTCAGGCTGCACCAGGGGAGGGGATTCCTTCCCTGTCTGCACACAGAAGGCAGAGCGCTGGCTAAATGCGGTCCAGAGACAGTGCGAGCCACGGCTATTAGCTCGGACACCAGAGACGGGCATGAAACGCACAGGTCACTATCCACACGCGGCCCCCCCTCAACCCCCCCCGGCCCAGGAGCCACTGCCAGGGTCCCGACACACAGCGCACCATAGGCTGTTGCAATGTCATGCTGGCCTCTGCCGCCGCAGGCTCACCCCGCATTCCAATGATAACTACCATACCCCTCCCTCCCCGTGGCAAGAGTGAGCAGGAGCACCCTAATCAGCTGCTGCTTTAATCCTCTCATGTCTGGGTAGGAACAGATGCCTGAGGGTGACCTATGTGCAGAGGCAGGGCCAAAACCAAAGCTGAACCCCAGGAGCTGTGCAAACAAAGAAGAGAAAGGGAAATTTCTCCATGCAGCCTCAGGAGCAGCGGATTAAATCCCCACAATCAACTTGATGTACCCTGCATCTGTGGAATACCTAAATAGACAACGAATTGTCCCAAAATTGAAGCGATGGACTTTGGGAGCAACTGTAGACTTGGGGTTTGCTGTCTGCAACTGACTTGTTTCTGATTTTTATGCTTATCTTAGTATAGTTTTTAGCACTTGTTATCATTGGTGGATTTGTTTATTGGTTTCGTTGCTCTCTTCTTTTTTTATTATTATTTTTTATTTTTTTATTTTAATAATCTATTTTTTTTAATTTTTTTATTATTATTTTTTCTTTCTTTTTTTCTCCCTTTTATTCTGAGCTGTGTTGCTGACAGGGTCTTGGTGCTCCGGCCTGGTGTCAGGCCTGAGCCTCTGAGGTGAGAGAGCCGAGTTCAGGACATTGGACCACCAGAGACCTCGAGCCACACGTAGTATCAATTGGCGAGAACTCTCCCAGAGATCTCTGTCTCAACGCTAAGACCCAGCTCCATCCAACGGCCAGCAAGCTCCAGTGCTGGACGCCCCATGCCAAACAACTAGCAAGACAGGCACACAGCCCACCCATTAGAGAGGCTGCCTAAAATCATACTAAGTTCACAGACACCCCAAAACACACCACCGGACGCATCTCTGCCCACCAGAAAGACAAGATCCAGCCCCACCCACCAGAACACAGGCACCAGTCCCCTCCACCACGAAGCCTACACAAGCCACTGAACCAACCTCACCCACTGGGGGCAGACATCAAAAACAACAGGAACTACGAACCTGCAGCCTGTGAAAAGGAGACCCCAAAGACAGTATGTTAAGCAAAATGAGAAGACAGAGAAATACGCAGCAGAGAAAGGAGCAAGGTGAAAACCCACCAAACCAAAAAAATGAAGAGGAAATAGGCAGTCTACCTGAAAAAGAATTCAGAGTAATGATAGTAAAGATGATCCAAAATCTTGGAAATGGAATGGAGAAAATACAAGATATGTTTAACAATGACCTAGAAGAACTAAAGAGCAAACAAACTGATGAACAACACAATAAATGAAATTAAAAATTCTCTAGAAGGAATCAGTAGCAGACTAAATGAGGCAAAAGAATGTATAAGTGACCTGGAAGATAAAATAATGGAAATAACTACCACAGAGCAGAATAAAGGAAAAAGAATGAAAAGAATTGAGAGTCTCAGAGACCTCTGGGACAACATTAAATGCTCCAACATTCGAATTATAGGGGTCCCAGAAGAAGAAGAGAAGAAGAAAGGGACTGAGAAAATATTTGAAGAGATTATAGTTGGAAACTTCCCTAATATGGGGAAGGAAATAGTCAAGTCCAGGAAGCACAGAGAGTCCTATACAGGATAAATCCAAGGAGAAACACGCCAAGACATATATTAATCAAGATATCAAAAATTAAATACAAAGAAGAAATATTAAAAGCAGCAAGGGAAAAGCAACAAATAACATACAAGGGAATCCCCATAAGGTTAACAGCTGATCTTTCAGCAGAAAATCTGCAAGCCAGAAGGGAGTGGCATGATATATTTAAAGTGATGGAAGGGAAAAACCTACAACCAAGATTACTTTACCCAGCAAGGATCTCATTCAGATTCAACACAGAAATTAAAACCTTTACAGACAAGCAAAAGTTAAGAGAATTCAGCACCACCAAACCAGCGTTAGAACAAATGCTAAAGGAACTTCTCTAGGCAGGAAACACAAGAGAAGGACAAGACCTATAATAGCAAACCCAAAACAATTAAGAAAATGGTAATAGGAACATACATATCAATAACTACCTTAAATGTAAATGGATTAAATGCTCCCACCAAAAGACATAGAATGGCTGAATGGATACAAAAACAAGACCCATATATATGCTGTCTACAAGAGACCCTCTTCAGACCTAGGGTCACATACAGACTGAAAGTGAGGGGATGGAAAAAGATATTCCATGCAAATGGAAATCAAAAGAAAGCTGGAGTAGCAATTCTCATATCAGACAAAATAGACTTTAAAACAAAGACTATTACAAGAGACAAAAGGACACTGCATAATGATCGAGGGATCGATCCAAGAAGATATAACAATTGTAAATATTTGTGCACCCAACATAGGAGCACCTCAATACATAAGGAGAGTGCTAACAGCCATAAAAGGGGAAATTGACAGTAACACATAGTAGGGGACTTTAACATCCCACTTTCACCAATGGACAGATCATCCAGACAGAAGATTAATAAGGAAACACAAGCTTTAAATGATACATTAAACAAGATGGACTTCATTGATACTTATAGGACATTCCATCCAAAAACAACAGAATACACTTTCTTCTCAAGTGCTCATGGAACATTCTCCAGGATAGATCATATCTTGGGTCACAAATCAAGCCTTGGTAAATTTAAGAAAATTGAAATCATATCACATATCACTTTTCTGACCACAATGCTGTGAGACTAGATATCAATTACAGGAAAAAAACTGTAAAAAATACAAACACATGGAGGCTAAACAATACACTACTTAATAACCAAGAGATCACTGAAGAAATCAAAGAGGAAAACAAAAAATACCTAGAAACAAATGACAATGAAAACGCAATGACCCAAAACCTATGGGATGCAGCAAAAGCAGTTCTGAGAGGGAGGTTTATAGCAATACAATTCTACCTCAAGAAATAAGAGAAGTCTCAAATAAACAACCTACCCTTACACCTAAAGCAATTAGAGGAACAAGAACAAAAAAACTCCAAAGTTAGCAGAAGGAAAGAAATTATAAAGATGAGATCAGAAATAAATGAAAAAGAAATGAAGAACACAATAGCAAATAAATAGTAATAAAACTATAAAAGCTGGTTCTTTGAGAAGCTAAACAAAATTGATAAACCATTAGCCAGACTCATCAAGAGAAAAAGGGAGAAGACTCAAATCAACAGAATTAGAAGAAAAAGGAGAAGTAACAACTGACACTGCAGAAGTACAAAGGATCATGAGAGATTACTACAAGCAACTATATGCCAATAAAATGGACAACCTGGAAGAAATGGACAAATTCTTAGAAAAGCACAACCTTCTGAGATTGAACCAGGGCAAAATAGAAAATATAAACAGACCAATCGCAAGCAATGAAATTGAAACTGTGATTAAAAATCTTCCAGCAAACAAAAGCCCAGGACCAGATGGCTTCACAGACGAGTTCTATCAAACATTTAGAGAAGAGCTGACACCTATCCTTCTCAAACTCTTCCAAAATATAGCAGAGGGAGAAATACTCCAAAACTCAGTCTACGAGGCCACCATCACCCTGATACCAAAACCAGACAAAGATGTCACAAGGAAAGAAAACTACAGACCAATATCACTGATGAACATAGATGCAAAAATCCTCAACAAAATACTAGCAAACAGAATCCAACAGCACATTAAAAGGATCATACACCATGATCAAGTGGGGTTTATCCCAGGAATGCAAGGATTCTTAAATATATGCAAATCAATCAATTTGATACACCATATTAACAAATTGAAGAATAAAAACCATATGAACATCTGAATAGATGCAGAAAAAGCTTTCAACAAAATTCAACACCCATTTATGATAAAAACTCTCCAGAAAGTAGGCATAGAGGAACTTACCTCCGCATAATAAAGGCCATATATGACAGACCCACAGCCAACATCATTCTCAGTGGTGAAAACTGAAACCATTTCCTCTAAGATCAGGAACAAGACAAGGTTGCCCACTCTCACGACTGTTATTCAACATAGTTTTGAAAGTGTTAGCCACAGCAATCAGAGAAGAAAAAGAAATAAAAGGAATCCAAATCGGAAAAGAAGAAGTAAAGCTGTCACTGTTTGCAGATGACATGATACTATACATAGAGAATCCTAAAGATGCTACCAGAAAACTACTAGAGCTTATCAATGAATTTGCTAAAGTAGCAGGATACAAAATTAATGCACAGAAATCTCTTGCATTCATATTCACTAATGATGAAAAATCTGAAAGAGAAATTAAGGAAACACTCCCATTTACCACTGCAAGAAAAAGAATAAAATACCTAGGAATAAACCTACCTAAGGAGACCAAAGACCTGTATGCAGAAAACTATAAGACACTGATGAAAGAAATTAAAGATCATACAAACTGATGGAGAGGTATACCATGTTCTTGGATTGGAAGAATCAACATTGTGAAAATGACTGTACTACCCAAAACAATCTACAGATTCAATGCAATTCCTATCAAACTACCAATGGCATTTTTCACAGAACTAGAACAAAAATTTTCACAATTTGTATGGAAACACAAAAGACCCCAAATAGCCAAAGCAGTCATGAGAAAGAAAAAGGGAGCTGGAGGAATCAGGCTCCCTGGCTTCAGACTATACTACAAAGTTACAGTAATCAAGACAGTATGGTACTGGCACAAAACCAGAAATATAGATCAGTGGAACAGGATAGAAAGCCCAGAGATAAGCCCACGCACATATGGTCACCTTATCTTTGATAAAGGAGGCAAGAATATACAATGGAGGGAAAAAAAGCCTCTTCAATAAGTGGTGCTGGGAAAACTGGACAGCTACATGTAGAAGAATGAAATTAGAACACTCCCTAACACCATACACAAAAATAAACTCAAAATGGATTAAAGATCTAAATGTAAGGCCAGACACTATAAAACTCTTAGAGGAAAACCTAGGCAGAACACTCTTTGACATAAATCACAGCAAGATCCTTTTTGACCCACCTTCTAGAGAAATGGAAATAAAAACAAAAATAAACAAATGGGACCTAATGAAACTTATAGGCTTTTGCACGGCAAAGGAAACCATAAACAAGGCAAAAAGACAACCCTCAGAATGGAAGAAAATATTTGCAAACGAAGCAACTGTCAAAGGATTAATCTCCAAAGTATACAGGCAGCTCATGCAGCTCAATATCAAAAAAACAAACCACCCAATCCAAAAATGGGCAGAAGATCTAAATAGACATTTCTCTGAAGAAGATAAACAGATTGAAAGGATGCTCAACGTCACTAATCATTAGAGAAATGCAAATCAAAACCACAATTAGGTATCACCTCAGATGGGTCAGAATGGCCATCATCAAGAAATCTACAAACAATAAATGCTGGAGAGGGTGTGGAGAAAAGGGAACCCTCTTGCACTGTTGATGGGAATGTAAATTGATACAGCCACTATGGAGAACAGTATGGAGGTTCCTTAAAAAACTAAAAATAGAACTGTCATATGCCCCAGCAATCCCACTCACTACTGGGCATATACCGAGAAAACCATAATTCAAAAAGAGTCATGTACCACAGTGTTCACTGCAGCACTATTTACAGTAGCCAGGACATGAAAGCAACCTAAGTGTCCATCGACAGATGAATGGATAGAGAAGATGTGGCACATATATACAATGAAATATTACTCAGCTATAAAAAGAAACGAAATTGAGTTATTTTGTAGTGAGGTGGATGGACCTAGAGTCTGTCATACAGAGCAAAGTGAGTCAGAAAGACAAAAACAAATACCGTATGCTAATGCATATGTATGGAATCTAAAAAAAAAAAAATTGTTCTGATGAAGCTAGGGGCAGGACAGAAATAAAGATGCAGTCGTAGAGAATGGACTTGAGGACATGGGGAGGGGGAAGGGTAAGCTGAGACGAAGTGAGAGAGTAGCATTGACATATATACACTACCAGATGTAAAATAGATAACTAATGGGAAGCAGCTGCATAACACTGGGAGATCAGCTCAGTGATTTGTGACCATCTAGAGGGGTGGGATAGGTAGGGTGGGAGGGAGATGCAAGAGGGAGGGGCTATGGGGATATATGTATACATACAGCTGATTCACTTTGTTATACAGCAGAAAATAACACAACGTAGTAAAGCAATTATACTCCAATAAAGATGTTAAAAAACATAACAAAACAACCCTTTGGAACACTGGGCTTTTTTTTTTTCTCAGTAAAAACAAGAGAATATACATTTATGATATTATACCCTAAAAGTTACAATTGATTTGTCTGTGTGACATTTAAAACCTATCAATATGCAAATTCTTTTTAAGGGGGAGGGATAGATTGGGAGTTTGGGATTGACATGTACACACTGCTGTATTTAAGGTGGGTAACCAACAAGGACCTACTTATAAAAAAATAAAATTTAAAAAGAGATAAGATGAGAATATCTCATTTTGTAATGTCTAAGGAATTCAATAAGAATCAACATTTTAAATAAAAATTTAAATATATACATTTAAGGTGTACCACATGATGATTTGATATACATATACATAGTGAAAATATTACTACAGTCAAGCTAATTAACATATCACATAGTTACTGTTTTCTGTGTGTGTGATGAAAGCACCTGAAATCTACTCTTTCAGTAAATTTCCAGTATTCAGTCCAGTATTATTAACTATAGTCACCGTGCTGTACATTGTAACATTGACCACTTGAGGGTCAAGTGAAAGAGGTAGAGCCAACAAAGGAGGTAATCAGAGGTGTAGGAAAACCAGGAGAGCTTGATGTCACAGAGTACAAAGAGGTTCCTAGAAAGGGTACCACTTGCCTCTGAGAGGCTGAATAAAATGAAATTGAGGTTTGACCCATAAAAAAGACCAAGTAACCTTAATGAGGGTACTGTCCGCAGCAGATTGATGAAGGCAGAAGCTAGATTTCAGTGAGTTGAGAAGGTGAAAAAGAGATTGAAAGAGCAAAGATATTGTATTTCCTTATGTTTCTACATTGCCCTGCATAGTCCTTTGCATAAACTACATACTTGTGAATCAGGAAAGTGTCCTAGAATTTCAGAGGTGAAAGGAAGTCTTGTTACTATATAGAAGAAGAGACTAATGTCCAGAGAGTTTTAGTGACTTGCCTGGCCAACCAAATTTATATGGAGAATTGGTGGTAGAGTCAAGACAACTTACCTTTGTAACTTAAGAGCTGATGTGGTTGAAAACTTAGGCTTGGGAGTCAGTCATATCTGAGTTTTGACCAACACTGTTACTTAATAACTGTGGGACTTTGGGTAAGTTACTAAAGAGAGAGGTAACTCTCTGCTTTAGTTTTCCTCATCTGTAAAATTAAAATAATAATAGCATACATTTCACATTAGTTGTAAGAATTAATACCCGGCACATAGTAAGGACTCCATAATTCTTTTGCCTTAAAAAATGCTTTTAAGGGCCTCCCTGGTGGTGCAGTGGTTAAGAATCTGCCTGCCAATGCAGGGGACATGGGTTCAAGCCCTGGTCTGGGAAGATCCCACGTGCCGGAGAGCAACTAGGCCCGTGAGCCACAACTACTGAGCCTCCGCGTCTGGAGCCTGTGCTCCGCAACAAGAGAGGCCACGATAGTGGGAGGCCCACGCACCGCAATGAAGAGTGGCCCCCGCTTGCCGCAACTAGAGAAAGCCCTCGCACAGAAACGAAGACCCAACACAGCCATAAATAAATTAATTAATTAATTAATTTTTTTTTTTAAAAACCAATAACGAATAATAAAACCATGCAAAAAAAAAGAATTTATAAAAAAAAATGCTTTTAAGAGGCATGCCCTTCTGCATTTCTTTTATCAGTAACAATGAGATTCTGAAATTATGTAAAGGAAAATTCGTATTTTAAAATAAATTTCAGAGATTAAAAGCATTCTGCCTTACTGAAATGTTTCCTACACATCTTACTTTTTTTTTTAATTTTTTTTAAAAATTTTTGGCTGTATTGGGTCTTCGTTGCTATGCACGGGCTTTCTCTATTTGTGGTTAGTTGGGGCTACTCTTCGTTGCGGTGCGCAGGCTTCTCGTTGTCATGGCTTCTCTTGTTGCAGAGCACGGACTCTAGGCACGAGGGCTTCAGTAGTTGTGGCTCGCGGGCTCTAGAGCACAGGCTCAGTAGTTGTGGCACACGGGCTTAGTTGCTCCATGGCATGTCGGATCTTCCCAGACCAGGGCTCGAACCCGTGTCCCCTGCATTGGCAGGTGGGTTCTTAACCACTGCACCACTAGGGAAGCCCCTACACATCTTACTATTAAAGCTCTATGGGTGCTTCAAGGAAATAATCTGCTCTTTCTGTGGTGAGGGAACTTCCTCCAGGAATAAGAAGTTCTATAGACAAATTATAAAATTACATAAAATTTACGAGATCAGCACTACATTAAATGAGACTGTAGAGATATATAAGAACCGTCCTTTCTGTCAAAAAGATGATTGCCTTGTAGGGGAGAGAAACAAACTAATAAATGCCGTAAAGTTTATATATGGACAGTCAGGTGAAAAGGAGAATGAGTGATGCATTCTGCTAAGCAGAGAAGGAGTCAGAAAAGATTTCAAGAAAGAGGTATAGTTTGAGCTAAATCTGGAAAGATGAGTGTTTACCAGCAGGGGGCGATTTCTGAACAAAGTAAAGCACAGCATGTTTAAAGATACAGAAGCATGAAACTAGCATATTTGTTGGAGCCTAGGATGAGAAAGAGACAAGAAGGGAGGAATAAGACCAAGCAGAAAGGCTGGAGCAAGATTATGGAAGACTTTGAAATTTGGACTTTGTCTTGCAAGTGATGGGAGTCATTTTCAGGTTTATGATTTAAATTTTGACTCCTCTCTACCATGTCATTTTAAAGGTGTACTGTTTTTCTTTTTTTTAATTAATTAATATATTTTTGGCTGCATTGGGTCTTCGCTGCTGTGCGCGGACCCCTCACTGCGGCGCCCCTCCCGCTGCGGAGCACAGGCTCCAGGCACAGGGGTCCCAACAGCTGTGGCTCATGGGCTCTAGAGCAGGCTCAGCAGCTGTGGCACTCTGGCCCAGCTGCTCCGCGGCATGTGAGATCCTCCCGGACCCCAGCTCGAACCCATGTCCCCTGCACTGGCAGGCGGACTCCCAACCACTGCGCCACCAGGGAAGTCCGTAAAGGTGTACTCTTATAGGGCAATAAATGCATGCAATAAGTAGGCATTGAACTTAATCACCCACATGACACTGGAGCCTAAAACTAAGGTTTGTGTAACTTTTGTGTATCTAGGTGAATGAGTTAGAGGTTTTCAGAAGCAGAAGAAAGGACAAGAAATTTGTTTTAAATGTTTTCACCTATTAGCACATATTATGCGCTAGACACTTGCACATATTTTGGCTTATTATTGCTCACCACTATTATTCCCATTATCCAGATAAGGAAAAGTGAGTCTTTTGGTTAAGTGACTTGCTCAGGCATGTAGCAATTAAGTGGCAGTTTGAAATTTAGCTCCTGTCTCTTAAGTCCAGCATTCTTGCTGCTGTAGAATAAATCTGCTGCAGGAATTGTCAGCATAACTTCTTCAGCCCTCATGAGTTATCCACGCATCTCTGCCTCTCCTTGATGCTGATGCAGAGGCCAAGAGGCCAGAGTAATCCACAACAGCTTTGAAACATTTAGTTTACCATGATGAAGCCAGCACTGGGGCACCCCCACCTGTAGGTAACAGCCCTTTTGTGGCATGCCACCTAATCTGGTTGGTTTTACCTGGCTGGAGTCAGATCTAAGAAGCAAGACTAAGGAAGCAGGAGACGTTTGAGATTTGCAGAGTAGCAGGAATAGGTTTTCTTTCCCCTTTGTAATGCACTTCATTTACATGTATTTCTTTTAATATTTTTCAGGTTTACCTTAAGGTAAAGGAGCCTATATTCCATCAGGTAATTTTTAAAAATTATTACACATTTTATTATTTAACCTGCCTTGTGTTTTCCTTTTCTAGTAAATTATATGCATATACAACTTCTGTAAGTGAAATGGTAGATGTTTTAGGAAAGAACAGTGTTTAAAACAGAGATTGCAAACAAGTTCCTACAGAAGCAGATGTAAGCAAAATAGGAATATACCAAGAACAGTCAATGCCCAGGCCCCACGGGCTATTGGTAGATAGTCACGCAGGTGCAGCATTGCTCTTATAAGCAGAAAACAAAAACAGGAAGCATTATACACATGCACATGTAAACAGTCTTTTTTATGACATTATTTTCTAGAAAAGATAAGGGGAAAATACTCAAGGAATGTTCAGTCTAACATATCTTAAGTAGTTTTTTGAGGTGGGAGGTTATTTATACTGAGGGAAACAAACATAGGAAACTTTGGTATAAGAAATAATAACTTAAGTGCATCCTAGAATGAAACCAGAGTAAAATGAAGTATCAGACCCTAAATAAAGAGAGCTCTTATTTATTGAGTGCTATGATGTGCCTGGTCACTATGCTTATTACTACATAGACTCTAATCTCCCCAGCAGTCCTACAAATTATGAATTACTGTCTACATTTTAAGGGAAATGAGCTCAGAGATATTAGGTAATTTGTGCCAGAGTTACACAGTTATTAAGGGACAGAGCCAGGGCTGTAACTAGATTTGTTTGACCCCTGTCATCATTCTTTTAACAAAGCAGGGTAGATAGATAGATAGATAGATATGATAGATAGGTAGATAGATAAAGGATAAATAACTAAGCACGCAAACAAGCACACATTTCAGGAGGATTAGAGGCCTTGTACTTTTAGAATATTTTGTGCTTATATAAAAAAGTAAATGTTCCTATAATCTTTTAAACTTAAACTAGACAAACCACCTGAAATCTGTTTCTTGAAGAAATAAATTCCAAATCCACGTTATTGTGCCTTGCTTTTTTCCACAGGCCAGCTGAAAGTAGATGTACTAACGTAGATATTATGGGGGGTGGGGCATTCTCACTTTCCTGTTTATTATAGCTTGAAGTGATGTCATTATATATTTACCCCTTTATTAGAAATACTTGTTGACACAGTGTAAAAAATGAAGTTTATGTGAAGAATACTTCAGTTTTTATAAGCTTCTTATTTGCCTTTATAAGAAAGAAAAATCATAACCACAAAAGAACAAAATTTAGAAATTTGGAGTTAAGTTTTCTAAGTTTATTACCATTCAGTTTTCTGTTTTGTGTTTTTGACTTATTTGACACTGTGTTTATGTAATAAAAGGAACAAACTATTCATATAACTTTTCATGCTGCAATTTCCATGTGTTTTTCCAGTAATAAATATTTTCTTCTCTGTGTATAGGGAAGATATAGGGAAGATATCTGTGTATGCTGATAGGAAGGTAGGCAGGATGAAAACTTATAGCTATGGCTTATATCCTAGGCTTAGAGATTAAAAATCAGGATAGGGAAGTGAAGAAGTAAAGGAATACTAGGGTGAAGTGGATAAGCAATCTGAAGGTAAGACATTCATTCATTCATTCATCATGTGTTTACTGTGTACTTTCTCATTACTAAATTTTGAGCTGGAATTTGGAAGTAAAGAGGCAGTAGATCACAGACTTTTAAGATCTAAAGTGAGGCAGACCTGGATTCAAACTAGTCTCTCTGCTTATTCACAGTATACTCTGGATAAGTTACTTAACTTCTTTGAGCTTTGGTTTCCTCGTTATTCAGCAAACACTTTTTAAGTGCCTTCAGTATGCCCGGTGCTGTACTAGGCACAGGTGATATACTAGTCAGTGAAATAATGAGGTCTCTTGCTCTTATAGAGCTCATAGACCACATCTCTAAAGTTGGTATAATAATCTCCTAAAGTTGTCTGAGTATTAAATGAAATAATGCATTTAAACCTTAGCACATAGTAAAACACTCAGTAAATGTTAACTAATATTAATATACTAAAGCACATAAGACATTGCTGCTGGTCTCAAAGAACTCACTATCTGGTCAGGAAGATTGACTTGTAAAAACGTATTTGTAGTATATACGTTTTGTAATAAACATGTAAAAGAAGTACTAATGTAGGCAAGGGCACAGTCTGTCCGTTTAGATGACTCAAAATAGGATTACAAAATACACCTAGTGCATGTAGCTAAATTATTACTTACTCTAGTACTGAAGAACAAGTTAAGGAAAATAGCCCACTAGTTTGATACAATAGTATTCCTCGCTGCTTTGTAAAGTTTTATTTAAAGAGAACTTTGCCTCAAATGTCTAATCTAGAGTATCCTATGCTGGTCTGTTAAGTAATTAGAATTGATACTTTCTATTGATATTTATACGTAAGGCTTAAAAAAAAAATCTATCCCTAATTATTTTCTGGGTATCATTCTTAAGAAAAGAGAACTTCTTTTTCTGAGAATCTTCTAATTGTCAAAGTTTGGAGTATTACTCTCAGTTCTTTCAGGTAACTTGATATTTTTATGTGTAGAAACTTAGAAAAATTGTTTTAGAATTTGTAAGTAGAAAATTGTTTTGGAATTTGTGACAGGATTTACAATATTTTTCAAGATCTTAAAAATAATGGAAAAGGAAGGAAAAGCAATGTGGTCTAATCTAAAGGAGCTCTGATTAAGACTGGAATCTTGATTTCTTACCACTTTGATTTCTTGAAGTTCAGAATCTCGATTTCTTGCCATTTTGTTATCCACCGAAAAATTTCTTGCTGTACCTATTCTTCAGTATCTTCATCTGTAAAATGTTCAAACCAAGGAAAGGTACTATTTCACAAGGATTATATAAAAATAATTAATATAAGGTAATGCAAAGCACAAGGCAATAAACATACTAATACTGTGTGATACTAAAAGTACTTAGTAAGATGTGCATAAATTTCTGCCTATGATGATCATGGAAAGCTTCTAAAAGGAGATATTTGAGTTGAGCTAGAGAGATAAGTAGTGATAGTACAATTAAAAATATCTGTCACAACAAGGATGATTGTCTTGCTAACCAGATTAGCTTCCCTGAGGGAGAATATACTGATAACAGTTCTACTTTACTGTATTAAATCCAAGGTGATCCAAACATCTCCAAAAGAGAGCCAAATGCCATTTATTCATTTTGATGGCCTTGCAAAGGATAATACTCAGATCACATAGCTGTCATGTTCAATAGAAACACCAACATATCTTAAGCAAGAAAACAAAAGAAAAGCATGCATGAGAATAGACTAAAAGAACATTTAAGAAGTTACTGAACCCTCTTAAAGTAGCTAATTGACAAATCAGTAGTTGAATATCTCAGATGAGATCTCATCTAATGTCTCAAAGTGTACTGTTGCTTAAAATCTTCTTGCCAAAGTAGATGTCTCCGAGAGATTGTTTCTAGACGTGACATACCAGTATTTTATTACTACCCCTTCTAATTTGACCTTCAAGGTTTGCAAGAAAGAACACTATGTAAACAATTTGAAAAACAGGAACTTAAGTAGATTTTTTAAAATTCTATTATGTTTCATTTGTGCCATTTTATTACAAATTAGGGTAGAAGGAAACTACTGTATAAGCACACTTGGAAAAGAAGATGATTTTTTTAGTGTCTACTATGTGCTAAATATTATATATTCTTTCATATAGTTTATATAGATTGACTCACTCATTATCTTACTAAAATATCAACAAACCTGTTTAGGAATTATCTTCATTTTATAGGTAAGATAACTGAGAGTCAGAAGGGTTAAGTAATCTGCCCAGTGTTTCTCAACTAGTTAGTGGCAGAACTGGAAATTGAAACCAGATCTTTTTTTTTTTCCCTCAAAGCCCATATTGCTTTTATGATATTATATGTCCTTATAGCAGATTACTTTGGAATCTAATTTATTGTCAGATGTTTTTCAAAAGAATGAAAAATACTATTTATATTTTTGTGCAATAATGAACTTGGAAAAATGTGAAGACTGAATATGTAAAACTTAGGTATAGCTGTGGTTTACTTTAAGTAAACCCCAATTCAGTTGTCAATTCAAAAAACTGCCCAAAGTCAAATATAAGTGAAGTACTTTGGGAATCAAAAGAGATTAAGTAATTTTTATAGAAGGATTTCAGGCAGGCTTCACATAGGAAATGACATTTGAGCAGGATTTATTTGACCATGGAACCCTTTTTTATTGAATATCTCTTAATATCTCTCAGCACGGTGGTATTCTGGGGGACTGTTTGGGAAATCCTGTGCTAAATACGAGACCCTGCAGAACACGAGAAGAGAAAGAAGGCTGGAACCAAATTGTGAATCACTGGCTGTCATGCTAGAGTTTGAAACTTATGATTTTGCCATTGACAGAGGCATAAGATTATAATATCTGTTTCAGATAATTCTGGCAGTTGTATGTAGGATGGATTAGAAGGCTGTATAGTTTGGGCAGAATTAAAATTTTAAACCGGTTCTGAATATACCTACAAAAACTATGTTTTTACCAATAGACCACATTGCCTTATGAGACTTATGAAATTGTTTTATAATTAAAAAGTAATATCTACATTTAGCTTATTACTATTTAAACTATCATCTAAGTATGTAGGAAGCACCAACCTTTTATCCTTATCATATGAGAATAATTTATATATTAACTCCCAAAATAAAATGCCTCTTACATCCCTATTTTGACTATGATTATAGAAATATGAAACCACAGTCACCTAGTTCAGTCCCTTCATTTTACAAATGGGAGTCCAAGGCTAAGATAAATGAAGTGACTTATACAAGGTCATATACTGAGGCAGTAATCGGGTGGTAGAAAAATCTAGAATCCAACTGCAGCCCTTGGCTTTTTCTGGTAGAGGTTCTCTTTACTATGTTTGGGCAATTGAATGAGTCCATTACAAACTCCAAATGCCTAAATCCCATTACCTATTACCACCATAGGTTCCCACTCACTGGGGCTTTATCCACAAATCCCTACCTGATCTCCCACCCTAATAAACTGTTCGTGACCACAGGTGAGCTGAGTGCCTTTCTCCTAGAGTGAAAGACTTGAGCTCCCTCTGGGCATTCAATGTGAAGCTAATAATTATTCTAGCGGGTTAGTATGGAATTCTTTCTTTATCTTTTAAATATCTTTTATTTTTAAACAATATGAAACTTACAGAAAGACTGCAAGAACGATAAAAAGAACTTTTCCACCTGAACCACTTGAAAGTATACTGTCAACCTGTTGGAGCATGATGACTTATGATAGTGTCTATTAGACTTCTCCATTGTAAAGTTATTCTCTGTCCCTTCATAATTAATAAGAACTTTGTAGTAAAGTACTCTGAGACTTACGAAAATACTCTTAATTATTAAGCTTTGAATTTATTTATTTTTATTTCTATGGACTCTCTCTTGTATTCCTATTTTATTCAATGAGTTATGATTTGTTACTATCATGGTTTATTTTGGTGTAAAAATTGTCTCAGATTTGGCAAGTGGAGCACTTTCAGGCCGGTGTCTGTGTCCTTTTGACCTGTTCCCATCATTCTTTGAATATCTCTTACTTTTTGGCACAAGAAGATGTTCTTGGCTCATCTTGTTCTCTCCCTGCTCCAGGCCTGATCTCCATGGAGGCTTGGTTTCTTTGAGTGGAGAATGGAATTTAGAAACCAGATCCAAGTACTAGATATGTGATTACATGTGTCTCTCCTTTATTAGACTGAGCTCTTTGAGGTCAGGAATAGGGTGTCTTTTCATCTTTGAATGATGAATGAATGCCTCATCCAATGGCTGTCATTCAGTCGGTGTTCAATAAGTATTGGGTTGACCAAAAAGTTTGTTTAGGTTTGTCCGTAAAATCGTACGAACAAACCCGAACGAACATTTTGGCCAGACCAATACTTGGTAGAAAATAAACTGGTCAGTTATTTGGAACTCCTCTCTATGTTTTGACTTAATCCACGGAATAGACCATAAGGAATGAGTCTATTCCTTAGTGGAGAATGTTAGCTCTGAAGAAATATTTTAAGTCAGTCTCCCTCATTATCAAAATAATTATTGTATATCTACAGTTTCCAAGGTCCCACACTACAGCCCCATCCCACTTAATTTGCCCTCTTTTACCTCTCTGTTTCATCTATCTTCAAATCTTTCCACACAGGCATCTTAATGCCAAGTCACAGAACAAAAAATTGTTTTTCTACTTTGCTCAAGATACTTTTCATTTTACTGATAAACAAAAACACAACATGCTTTTTTCCTAGGCTGTAGGCTCCTTAAGGATAAATACCAGGTCTCAGTTTACACACAGCATATTTCTATGATGCTTCAGCAGGGAGAAAACACTAATAATATTTTTATAGTCTTTGGAGTTCGAAGATCGAAAAAATTATTAAATATGGAAAGATATGAAAATTCCTTGTAAAAATATTTTTAGACAAAAATTGCAGGGAGTGGAAAAGTATGTATTCTGTTATCTTTTTATTTAAAAAATGACTTATCTTAAAATATGCATAGAAAAAAGATTATGTGGACACCTCTAACATCATCCCAGGCTGGATATTAGTTAACCCTTTACTCAGACCAGGAAAGCCTGGGAAATCAAGATTTTATAGCTGGACATATTGCCAGCCTAATAAAATCAGTCTTCTATAAAGACAGAGGCAAGAATAGATACTGAGTAGGCCACTAGCAGGGTCTGCTTCAGATTCCTAGGGGAGAATCAGAATGTATAGGGTAGAGGTGCTTGTGAAGAGAAGAAAATTCATTTGAAAAACCCCCGTTGCACTTCCAGTGCATACGTTCTTATCCAGCATTTGTTATGTTTAACATACTCCCTGAACAATCCATTTCTTTTGACTTCTCTATGCTGATGAGTCATAAATCTGTTAATTCAGCTCAGTTTTTTCTTCTAAGGTTTAGACCCAGATACCCAACTCCTGCTAGAGATCTCCACTTGGATATCTAACTGGCACCTCAAACTCGAAACATATCCAGAAATGAAGTCAACATTTTTATCCCCTGTCTTTCTTTTCAGATTATTCTTTAACACAATAAACAATTTCACTATGCACCCAACTGCCTAAGTCATAAACCAGGCCATCATTGATTTTTCCCAACTTATACTAACTCCCATATCAAATTAATTATCAGTCTAAGCCCTAAATATTTCCCTAATCTATCCATTTTTCTCCTTTCCCAGTAACACTACCCTAGTTCAGGCCCCATGTCTCACCTAGGTCACTGCAATACTTTGTCAGTGGTCTGTTTTCCATCAGTCTTACCTCCTCCTAATTCATTCTCCTCCTAACATGACAGGGACATCTTTCTAATACATGAGTGATCATTTTGAGCTACTGCTGAAACTTTCATTGACTTTGCATTGTTCTTAAGATAAAGTCCAACTCCTTAACATGACTTGAAAAGCCAGGCTTGACCTCTGCTTACATTTCTGACTTCATTTTTCCCACTCTTCTCTCCAACAATATATTCTAGACAGCATTACTTTTTTCTAGTCCCCAGAATGTAAGCTATGACCATTACTGTCTTCCACCTTCTCTTAATAATGTTTGTTATTATTAATAATGCTTGTCCTACTAATACTTCAGTTATAAAATTAAACATTAAATCCTTCAAAAAGTCCTTTTTTTCTTCCAGTTTTGTTGAGACATAATTGACATACAGCACTGTATAAGTTTAAGGTGTACATAATGATTTGACTTACATACAACATGAAATGATTATCACAGTAAATTTAGTAAGCATCCATCATCTCATATAGATACAACATTAAAGAAATAAAAAAAATTTTTTTTTCCTTGTGACAAGAACTCTTAGGATTTACTCTCTTAACAACTTTCATATATAACGTATAGCAGTGTTAATTATATTTCTCATGTTGTACATTACATCCCTAGTCCATGGAAGTCTTTCTGATCTGCATAAGTTTGGATTAGGTGGCCTTCCTATGTGCTTAGAAAATACTCTGTTCAATCCCTGTCATAGAGTTAAAATACTACATTTTAACTGCCTGGTTACTTATACCTCTCTTTACTAGATTGTAATTGCAGTGAGGGCAGGGGTCGTGCCTTTCTTGTTCACGATTATAGCAGCATGGCTGCAATTATTGATTGAGGTGGGCAATCAGTCTCTAATAGGCTTTCATCTAATACTGTGTTTACTTAGCTTTATTGTAGAATACTAGGTCGAGGATACAGCAAGTGTAACGTTTTCATCTCATCAGGAGATTCAGCGCTATCCTTATACACAGCTTCTTTTGCCCTTTCATCCACGTAAGTTGTGTACATCTGCCAGGGATGAGAGCTAAGTGTAGTGGAAGTCACTGTAACATGCAGAAGCTACAGCCCCTTTTTTCTTTTTTTTTTCCCCTACCATTCTTTATAATAGGCATCTTTTATACTGTTCTAATGCAGGCCCCAAGCCTGCAACCTAGGTACAGTCCTTCACAACAACAAAAGCAGACACAACATTCCCCATTTATCTTAACTGTTGTATTCAAGGCTGGAAGACTTGTGGTCATACGCAGCCAGGCCTACATCATCCCAGGCTGGATATTAGTTAACCCTTTACTCAGACCATGATGTCCCCAGGGTCTAGTACAATGCTCAATACATATTTGTTGGATTCCATTTAATAGAGAGACCACAAGTAGAAGGCTGGAGTCATAGCAGGGCCTTATAAGAGAGTCCACCTAAAACATCAGTGTATAGAAAGGTTGAAAGTGAAAGTATGGAAAAATATATACCATGCAAACACTAAGCAAAAGAAATATGGTATAGTTATTTTAATATCAGACAAAATAGACTTTAAGGGGAAAGTATTTCTATTGGTAGAGAAGGATTACTTTGTAGTATTAAAAGTATTCAATTCAGAAAATTGTATTAATTTAAAACTTGTATGTACCTTTAATATATATAATACCTCAACATATATAATGAAAAAAAATGACTGAACTAGAAGAAAAAATAGAAAAATCTATAATCTTTGGGGATTTTAATACACAACTCTCAGTAACTCAAGAAGATATAGAAGATTTAAACTACTTGATTAAAAAACTTAACCTACAGAGCAAATGTAAAATACTGCACCCAACAACTGCAGAAGCACTTTGTTTTTCCACATTTACAAACATTGACCATATACTTGCTCATACAGTAAGTCTTAACAAATTTCAAAGGATTGTAATCAGAATATAATTTCTGACTGTAATGCAATTATGTTAGAATTTAAGTAATATAATTTTAAATAATATAGATCAAAGAAATATAGAAATTTCCAATCATAGAAATTGGAAAATATTTTGAATTGAATCAATGAAAATAAATACATGTTAAAACTTGGGGGACCTTCTGGTGGTCCAGTGGGTAAGACTCCGTGCTTCCAATGCAGGGGGTCCAGGTTCAATCCCTGGTCGGGGAACTAGAACCCGCATGCATGCCGCAACTAAGAGTCCACGTGCCGCAACCAAGAAGTCCGCATGCCACAACTAAAGATGCCACACGCCTCAACGAAGATCCCATGTGCAGCAGCCAAGACCCAGAGCAGCCAAAATAAATATATATATATATATGTATATAAAAGAATGGCTACATTAAAAAAAAAAACTTGGATTCAGTAAAATTCGTATTTGGAGGGAAATATCTAGCCTTAAAATGTGTGTACCAGAAAAAAAAGGCTAAAAAAGGAAAGATATAATGTATATTTCAAGAAGTGAAAGATAAAAGCAAAAAGGAATACAACAGAAAACAAATATGCTATGGGGAGAATCAGCAAAGCCAAAAGTTGCTTCTTTAAAGAGACAAGTAAAATTAACATACCCTTGGTGAATTTGATCAAGAGGGGAAAAGGCAAGCACAAACAATATCAGATATGAAGGGACTTCCCTGGTGGTCAGTGGTTAAGAATCCGTCTTGCAGTGCGGGGGATGCCAGTTCGATCCCTGGTCGGGGAACTAAGATCCCACATGCCACGGGGCAACTAAGCCTGCGCACCACAACTACTGAGGCCGTGCATCACAACTAGAGAGCCCACGTGCCACGACTAATCAGCCCATGTTCTCTGCAGCCCACACACCACAACTACAGAGCCTGTGCACCTCAACTAATGAGCCCGTGCACTGTGAGATCTCACACACCACAGCTAACGAGCTCGTACGTCGCAACGAAAGATCCCATGTGCCGCAACTAAGACCTGACGCAGCCAAAAAATAAATAAATATTAAAAAAAAGAAGAAATGAAAAAGTGATATCACATCAAGTCCTGGTGACATTAAAAAGTTAATTGAATATTATGAACAACTTTATGTCAATAAATTTACATTTTTCATTTTTATTTTTTTAAATGGACAAATTCCTAAAAAAGTATAACCTGTAGAAACTTAGAGAATACAAAACCTGAATTGTCCTATAAACAATGAAAAGTAGTTCAATCAGTAGTCAGAAATTTGTGTGCAAATATGACTTTGCTAGAATGTTTACCACACATTAAAAGAAGAAATAATTCCAATCTTACGCAGATTCTCATAGTGAATAGAACAAAAAGAAGAGATACTCTCCAACTCATGTATGAGGCAAGCAAAACTTTAATACCAATAAGGAGAGTTTGAAAGAGTTAAAATAACAGGCAGAAGTCCTAGGCAAAATATTTCCAAACCAAATCAGCCAATATAAACAAAAATAGGATAAAGCATCATGACTAAATTAGATATATCCCAGGAGTATCAAGTTGGTTAGACTATTAATCAGTATTAGAAAATTATATTAAAAGATTAAAGGACAAAAATTATATGATTATCTCAAGAGATACAGAAAAGTATTTGATAAAATATATTAATTCATGATTTTTAAAAACTCTTAGCAAACTAGAAATAAAAAAGGGCTTCTTAATCTGATAAAGATTATTAAAAAAAATATTTTTTTAATCCTACACTCAGTGTAACACTTAGTGATGAACCATTGAAAGCTTTCTCTTTGAGACTGAGCATGAGATAGCAGTACTTGTTATCACCAATTCTATTCATATTTTACTGGAGGACCAGGCCCACTCAGTTAAGCAAGAAAAAGAAGTGAAAATTATTGAATTAAAAAGGTGAGACAAAACTGTAAATATTCACAAGTGATATACAAATGTATATAGGGAAAACCTAAAGACTCTACAAATAAATTATTAGAAGAGATTTTAAAAGGTAAAGTCACATTATATAAAAGCAGTTTGCAAAAAAATGGTTGTATTTATATATAATAGCATCAAACAGGTAGAAAATGACATTTAAAAATTACTACTTATGATAACCATCTAAAAATATTTATAAAGTACCTAGGAGTAAATCTAGCATAAATGTCTAAGACCTATATATGGAAGAAATTATAAAACACATTTACAGACATTAACGAATACCTAAATTAAATAGCTATACCATTATTACAAGACACAGACAACACTAATTTAATCTTAAAATTAAGAATTTAGGGTCATAAAAAGACAAAATAACGAGAGTGAACACATAACACTATAGAGTGGACTAAGATATTCACAACACGTATAATCAAGCAAAGACTAGTATATGTAAAGACCTCCTACAAACCAATAAAAAAAAGTAGGAGACCCAGTAGAAAAATGGATGAGACATTTCACAAAAGATTATATCCAAATGGCCAATAAACATATGAAGTGGTATTCAATCTATATTAGTCATCATGGAAATGAAAATTGAGAACACAATGAAATACCACTACATACTCAACAGAATGGCTAAAATAAAAAAGACTTTATAGTACCAAGGGCTGACTAGCAAGGATATTAAGCAACACTCATACACTGCACGTGGGAGTGTTAATCGGTATAACCACCTTGGAAAAGCGTTTGTAAAAACTACTAAACTTGAATTTGTGCATATGCTATGATCCAGCAGCTTGGCTCCTGGGCATACGCCCAGTAGAAATCCCTGAACATGTACACCAAAAATTATATATATATATATATATATATACACACACACACACACACACACACACACACACACACACACACACACATATTTTTTAACATCTTTATTGGAGTATAATTGCTTTACAATGTTGTGTTAGTTTCTGCTGTATAACAAAATGAATTAGCTATATGTATACATATATCCCCATAGCCCCTCCCTTTTGCGTCTCCCTCCCACCCTCCCTATCCCACCTCTCTAGGTGGTCACAAAGCACCGAGCTGATCTCCCCGTGTGATGCAGCTGCTTCCCACTAGCTATCTATTTTACATTTGGTAGTGTATATATGTCAGTGCTACTCTCTCACTTTGTCCCAGCTTACCCTTCCCCCTCCCCATGTCCTCAAGTCCGTTCTCTACATCTGCATCTTTATTCCTGTCCTGCCCCTAGGTTCATCAGAACCATTGGTATTTTTAGATTCCATATATATGTGTTAGCATACGGTATTTGTTTTCCTCTTTCTGACTTACTTCACTGTATGACAGACTCTAGGTCCATCCACCTCACTACAAATAACTCAATTTCGTTTCTTTTTATGGCTGAGTAATATTTCATTGTATATATGTGTCACGTCTTCTCTATCCATTCATCTGTCGATGGACACTTAGGTTGCTTCCATGTCCTGGCTATTGTAAATAGTGCTGCAATGAATATTGTGGTACATGACTCTTTTTGAATTATGGTTTTCTCAGGGTATATTGCCCAGTAGTGGGATTGCTGGGTCATATGGTAGTTCTGTTTTTAGTTTTTTAAGGAACCTCCATACTGTTCTCCATAGTGGCTGTATCAATTTACATTCCCATCAATGGTGCAAGAGGGTTCCCTTTTCTCCACACCCTCTCCAGCATTTATTGTTTGTAGATTTCTTGATGATGGCCATTCTGACCCGTGTGAGGTGACACCTCATTGTGGTTTTTATTTGCATTTCTCTAATGATTAGTGATGTTAAGCATTCTTTCAATCTGTGTATCTTCTTTGGAGAAACGTCTGTTTAGATCTTCTGCTCATTTTTGGATTAGGGATTAGGTTGTTTGTTTTTTTGATATTAAGCTTCATGAGCTGCTTGTATATTTTGGGGATTAATCCTTTGTCAGTTGCTTTGTTTGCAAATATTTTCTCCCATTCTGAGGGTTGTCTTTTCATCTTGTTTATGGTTTCCTTTGCCATGCAAAAGTTTTTAAGTTTCATTAGGTCCCATTTGTTTATTTTTGTTTTTATTTCCATTACTCTAGGAGGTGGGTCAAAAAGGATCTTGCTGTGATTTATATCAAAGAGTGTTCTTCCTATGTTATATATGTGTATAGCAGGATTATTATAAATAGCTAAAACTTAGACCCCAATGTCCATCAGCAGTAGAATGGATATATAAAATATACATATTCAAATAATGGAATATTAGATAGCAATGAACACTGATATACCACAGCTCATATAACAAGTTGAATGAGGCTCACAAACACAATACTGAGTAAAAGAAGCTTGACACAAGTATATAAAACGGAGTTCCATGTATATTGAGGTTCAAAACAGGCAAAACTGAACTCTAATGTGAGAAGTCAGCATAGTGGTAAACCTCAGGGAAGAGAAGTGTATAGAACTTGAGAGAGGGGTATGAGGTTGATTTTTGGTATTCTGCCAAAGTTCAGTTTTTTGACCTAGGAAGTCAAAAATTGCAAAGATATTTGTTTTGTGATAATCCTCAAACAGTGTTTATGTTTTGAGCACTTTGTGTGTTATATTTTAATTTTAAAAGTTTTTTAAAGTTAAAACAGGAACAAGTAAGTAAGAAAATGACAGACAACCAAATAAAAAAATAGGTTTGAACAATAGCAGATATCAAATGGCCAGTGAACATAACATACAGTGTTCAACCTGTAATCGGAGAAATACATATTAAAAACCACATAGACTGACAAAACTTTAGAAGTCTTGACTATATCATGTTTTGAGTATGTGACATAAAAGAAACACTCAGAATACACGTTGGTTGGAGTAAAGGTTGGTATAACCACTTTGGAAAACAGTTTGACATTTTTAGTAATTTTGATAATAATATACCCTCTGACCCAGCAGTTACATTCCTAGGTACATACCCTGGAGACACTTTTGTATGTGTGTACTAGAATATATGCGTAAAAATGTTCATAGCAGTGAAAACTGGAAATAACCTCAAAATGTCCATCAACCCAAGAATTGGTAAATAAATTGTGGTAGTTATTTATGTGATATCAAAAATGAATGAACTATGGCTACGTATACAACATAATTGAATCCTAAAAGATAAAACAAAAACAAATGTATGTAACATTATTCTATTGTAAATTAAAATTAAAATTTTAAAAACTTATTTAGGAGTTCATATTTAGGATGCCAGTTTAAGTTAGTAAACACGTAAATAAAAGCAAGAAAATGTGTTTATTATAAAAGTCAGGAGAGTGGTTTCCTCTAAGGAGTAGGGGAGAGGGTTGGACTGGTAAGAGATAACATGTGTCTTGACCTAAATGGTACTTTCCCAGCTATTGGCTTTATAAATATTTAAGTTATACATTTATACTCTATGCAGTTTTCTTGTATTTAATATTTCACACTTTTAAAAGTTAAATTTTCCCACTAGGTTCAGGTTTCCAGGTAGTAGTACCTATCCAGTGCTCAATATAGAAGAGAAAGAGGTTAGTTGTTGTAGCCAAGTCTGGGAAGATGTGGGAGCATATAGAATAAAGAACACAAGGGAGTCGATTAACCTCAGTCAAGAAGAAATGGGCACCTCTTTCTTTAGAAACTAGGAATGGGAGAAAGAATGCAGGGAGAGGGTGCATATGAATGCAGAAACACTTAGGAGGAGAGTTTAAAAGAGTTCAGATTTATAAGATGGGAAGTAGAATCATTTGCTGAAAGTGAAGCTAACAAGAAGGAAAGGATCTCTAGGGAATATGAGGCAAAAATACAGCATTTGTTCAGGTTTCAGCAGATATTTAAAATTTCACGTAACCATTCAGAATTAAAATTGACATGAGACTTCTGATATTGATTATTCACAAGCAGGCTGTTTCCTCAAAGGTTAGTATAACTCTTCATTATATAATTATACATCTGTTCTTTAAAATGTAATGAAAGATAATAAATGTTTACATTTAACTGGGAGGGCTATTTTTGTAGGCAAAATATACTTCCTTTGCTAAAGAATCATGATTTTACTAACTTCATTTTCCCTTTCTTCTTCAGGTCATGTATGGAATGTTGGTCTTCACATTAGTAGTTCGATCTATTTATATTGTTACATGGTAAGTAGTTTGGATCATCAAAAGAGTATACTTAGGTGGTAAATCTGTAGCCTAAACTGAAATAACACATAAAACCCAACTCCAGAAAGGCTATTGATAGAAAACTTATAACCCAACATTTATTATGGTATATTGCAAGAAATACTAATTCTTTAAGTAAGTTGTTAATAGGCATCACGTGAAACCAGTAGTTGTGAAATTGAAGAAATTTGAGGAAAGCTATGTGTGATGGCCTCCTTTTGAATATTCATAATGTACATGAGTTTATTAAAGGCCTTGAAAAATCCTACAGTAGAAAAGAAAATAATTGTTTTTGTGTTTCTCAAACTACTTAACTAAGGAACCCTTTTTGCAGAACACCTCTCAAGGAAGACTATTAGTGTCACAGAGAAACAGTATTCCAGAAAGATCATTTAGGAAATAGGCATAATATTTATAGAGTTCATGAAAAATAAAATAAGTATTTCATGTGAGTACCTGACATAGGGCCTGGCCATATAACAGATGCTCAGTAAGTAAATAGTATGATTTATGGGTTTGTTCCTGTTTTTTTCTTTCTTTTTTTTTTTTTTTAAAGTTTATGTCCTTTTATTTTAGTTTTTTTTTTTTTTAATTTAATTTATTTATGGCTGTGTTGGGTCCTTGTTTCTGTGTGAGGGCTTTCTCTAGTTGCGGGAAGTGGGGGCCACTCTTCATCGCGGTGCGCGGGCCTCTCATTATCGCGGCCTCTCTTGTTGCGGAGCACAGGCTCCAGACGCGCAGGCTCAGTAATTGTGGCCCACGGGCCCAGTTGCTCCACGGCATGTGGGATCTTCCCAGACCAGGGCTCGAACCCGTATCCCCTGCATTGGCAGGCAGACTCTCAACCACTGCCCCACCAGGGAAGCCCTGTTTTTTTCTTTTTTAATTAAACTTTTTGTTTTGAGATAATTGTAGAAGCACATGCATTTGTAAGAAATAATAGAGATTGTCTGTACCCTTTACTAGTTTCCTCTAGTGATAATGTCTTCCAAAACTGTAGTACAATATCATAACCGTGATTTGACACTGACAGAGTCAAGATACAGAACAATTCTATCACCACAAGGATCCCTGTGTGGTCTTTCTGTAGCCACACCCAATTCCCTCCTACCCCGTTCCCTTACCCCCTATGCTTAACCCCTAGCAACTACTAATCTGCCCTTCATTTCTCCAATTTTTCATTTTCAGAGTGTTATATAAATGGAATCACACAGTATATATAACCATTGGGATTGGCCTTTTGCACTCAGCATAATTCACTGGAGATTAATACAAGTTGTTGAGTGTATCAATAGTTCACCCTTTCTATTGTGAATAGTATTCCATGATATGGATGTACCACAGTTTAATCATTCACCTGTTGAATAACATCTGGATTTCCAGTTTTTTATTTCTAGTTTTTTACTATTACAAATAAAGCTGCTATGAATATTTGTTTACAGGTTTTTATGTGAATATAAATTTTCATTTCTCTGGAATAAATGCCCAGAGTGGAATTGCTAGGTTGTATGATAATCATATGTTTCATTCTTTTTAAAACTTTCAGACTGTTTTTTTTTTAATTAATTTATTTTTGGCTGCGTTGGGTCTTCGTTGCTGCATGTGGGCTTTCTCTAGTTGTGGTGAGCGGGGGCTACTCTTCATTGCGGTATGCGGGCTTCTCATTGCGGTGGCATCTCTTGTGGAGCATGGGCTCTAGAGCACAGGCTCAGTAGTTGTGGCGCACGGGCTTAGTTGCTCCGCGGCATGTGGGATCTTCCCAGACCAGGGCTCGAACCCGTGTCCCCTGCATTGGCAGGAGGATTCTCAACCACTGCACCACCAGGGAAACCCAACTTCCAAACTGTTTTCCAGAGTGGCTCTACCATTTTACATTCCCACCAGCAGTGTACGTGTGACCCAGTTTCTCTGCATCCTTGCCAACATTTGGTGTTGTCACTATTTTTTATTTTAGTCATTCTTACAGATGTGTACTGATATCTCATTGTGGTTTTAATTCTTCTTTCCCTAGTGGCTAATGATGTTGAACATATTTTCATGTGCTTATTTACCATCTATGTATCCTCTTTGGTGAAACGTCTGTTCATGTCTTTGCCCATTTTCTAATGGGATTGTTTCTCTTTTTTTTTATTTGACTTTTGAGCATTCTTTTCATATTCTGGATACTGATCCTTCATCAAATATGTGGCTCACAAATATTTTCTCACAGTCTGTACCTTGTCTTTCATGCTGTTCACAGGGCCTTTCACAGAGCAAAAGTTTTTAATTTTGATGAAATCAGTTTATCAATTTTCCTTTTACGTATCATGCTTGGGCATGCAGGCTAAGGACTCAATGCCTAACCCTAGGTTTTCCCGTTTTTTACCAAAAGTTTTGTATAGTTTTACATTTAAGTTTATGATTTATTTTGAGTTAATTTTTATGTAAGGGGTATGGAGTAGGTTGAGGTCCATTTTTTAACCTACAGAGGTCCAACTACTCCAGGACCACTGGTTGAAAAGGCTGTTTCTTCACTGAATTGCTTTTGCACCTTTCTCAGAAATTACTTGGGTATATTTGTGTGGATGTATTTTTGAGTTTTTTTATTCTGTTGCATTGATTTAGGTGTCTGTTCTTCTACCAGTCCTACTCTCTGATAATTCATTACGCTACCTATAAAATAACTCTTCAAATCATATAGATTGATTCTTCTCACTTCTTTTTCAAAACTGTTTTTTCTATTTGGGTTCCTTTGCCTTTACGTATAAATTTTAGAAAAATAATGTCTATATTTAAAATCTTATTGGCATTTTGATAGGAATTGCATTAAACCTGCATATCAATTTGTGAAAAATTGACATCTTTACTATGTTCAGTCTTCCAGTCTATGAACACTGTGTGTCTTGTGTGTCTCTCCATTTATTTAGATCATCTTTGATTTCTTCCATTAGCATTTTGGAGTTTTGGTGTTTTTTTTTAATTTTTGAATTTTATTTCATTTTTTTATACAGCAGGTTCTTATTAGTCATCCATTTTATACACATCAGTGTATACATGTCAATCCCAATCTCCCAATTCATCCCACCACCACCCCCACCCCCCGCCGCTTTCCCCCCTTGGTGTCCATACGTTTGTTCTCTACATCTGTGTTTCAATTTCTGCCCTGCAAACCGGTTCATCTGTACCATTTTTCTAGATTCCACATATATGCATTAATATATGATGTTTGTTTTTCTCTTTCTGACTTACTTCACTCTGTATAACAGTCTCTAGATCCATCCACGTCTCTACAAATGACCCAATTTCGTTCCTTTTTATGACTGAGTAATATTCCATTGTATATATGTACCACATCTTCTTTATCCATTCATCTGTCGACGGGCATTTAGGTTGCTTCCATGACCTGGCTATTGTAAATAGTGCTGCAGTGAACATTGGGGTGCATGTCTCTTTTTAAATTATGGTTTTCTCTGGGTATATGCCCAGTAGTGGGATTGCTGGGTCATATGGTAATTCTATTTTTAGTTTTTTAAGGAACCTCCATACTGTTCTCCATAGTGGCTGTATCAATTTACATCCCCACCAACAGTGCAAGAGGGTTCCCTTTTCTCCACACCCTCTCCAGCATTTGTTGTGTGTAGATTTTCTGATGATGCCCATTCTATCTGGTGTGAGGTGATACCTCATTGTAGTTTTGATTTGCATTTCTCTAATAATTAGTGATGTTGAGCAGCTTTTCAGGTGCTTCTTGGCCATCTGTATGTCCTCTTTGGAGAAATGTCTATTCAGGTCTTCTGCCCATTTTTGGATTGGGTTATTTGTTTTTTTAATTTTGAGCTGCATGAGCTGTTTATATATTTTGGAGATTAATCCTTTGTCCGTTGATACGTTTGCAAATATTTTCTCACGTTTTGAGGATTGTCTTTTCGTCTTGTTTATGGTTTCCTTTGCTGTGCAAAAGCTTTTAAGTTGCATTAGGTTCCATTTGTTTATTTTTGCTTTAATTTCCATTACTCTAGGAGGTGGATCAAAAAAGGTCTTGCTGTGATTTATGTCAAAGAGTGTTCTTCCTATGTTTTCCTCTAAGAGTTTTATAGTGTCTGGTCTTACATTTAGGTCTCGAATCCATTTTGAGTTTATTTTTGTGTATGGTGTTAGGGAGTGTTCTAATTTCATTCTTTTACATGTAGCTGTCCAGTTTTCCCAGCACCACTTATTGAAGAGACTATCTTTTCTCCATTGTATATCCTTGCCTCCTTTGTCATAGATTAGTTGAACATAGGTGCGTGGGTTTATCTCTGGGCTTTCTATCCTGTTCCATTGATCTGTATTTCTGTTTTTCTGTCAGTACCATATTGTCTTGATGACTGTAGCTTTGTAGTATAGTCTGAAGTCAGGGAGTCTGATTCCTCCAGCTCCACTTTTTTCCCTCAAGAGTGCTTTGGCTATTTGGGGTCTTTTGTGTCTCCATACAAATTTTAAGATTTTTTGTTCTAGTTCTGTAAAAAATGCCATTGGTAATTTGATAGGGATTGCATTGAATCTGTAGATTGCTTTGGGTAGCATAGTCATTTTCACAATATTGATTCTTCCAATCCAAGAACATGGTATATCTCTCCATCTGTTGGTATCATCTTTAATTTCTTTCATCAGTGTCTTATAGTTTTCTGCATACAGGTTTTTGTCTCCCTAGGTAGGTTTATTCCTAGGTATTTTATTCTTTTTGTTGCAATGGTAAATGGGAGTGTTTCCTTACTTTCTCCTTCAGATTCTTCATTAGTCTATAGGAATGCAAGAGATTTCTGTGCATTAATGTTGTATCCTGCAACTTTACCAGATTCATTGATTAGCTCTAGTAGTTTTCTGGTGGCATCTTTAGGATTCTCTATATATAGTATCATGTCATCTGCAAACAGTGACAGTTTTACTTCTTCTTTTCCAGTTTGTATTCCTTTTATTTCTTTTTCTTCTCTGATTGCCGTGGTTAGGACTTCCAAAACAATGTTGAATAATAGTGGCGAGAATGGGCAACCTTGTCTTGTTCCTGATCTTAGAGGAAATGCCTTTAGTTTTTCACCATTGAGAATGAAGTTTGCTGTGGGTTTGTCGTATATGGCCTTTATTATGTTGAGGTAGGTTCCCACTATGCCCAGTTTCTGGAGCGTTTTTATCATAAATGGGTGTTGAATTTTGTCAAAAGCTTTTTCTGCATCTATTGAGATGATCATATGGTTTTTCTTCTTCAATTTGTTAATATGGTATATCACATTGATTGATTTGCGTATATTGAAGAATCCTTGCATCCCTGGGATAAATCCCACTTGATCGTGGTGTATGATCTTTTTAATGTGTTGTTGGATTCTGTTTGCTAGTATTTTGTTGAGGATTTTTGCATCTATATTCATCAGTGAAATTGGTCTGTAATTTTCTTTTTTTGTAGTCTCTTTGTCTGGTTTTGGTATCAGGGTGATGGTGGCCTCATAGAATGAGTTTGGGAGTGTTCCTTCCTCTGCAATTTTTTGGAAGAGTTTGAGAAGGATGGTTGTTACCTCTTCTCTAAATGTTTGATAGAATTCACCTGTGAAGCCATCTAGTCCTGGACTTTTGTTTGTTGGAAGATTTTTAATCACAGTTTTAATTTCATTACTTGCGATTGGTCTGTTCATATTTTCTATTTCTTCCTGGTTCAGTCTTGGAAGCTTATACCTTTCTAAGAGTTTGTCCATTTCTTCCAGGTTGTCCATTTTATTGGCATAGAGTTCCTTGTATTAGTCTCTTAGGATGCTTTGTACTTCTGTGGTGTCTGTTGTAACTTCTCCTTTTTCATTTTTAATTTTATTGATTTGAGTCCTCTCCCTCTTTTTCTTGATGAGTCTGGCTAATGGTTTATCAATTTTGTTTATCTTCTCAAAGGACCAGCTTTTCGTTTTATTGACCTTTGTTATTGTTTTCTTTTTTACTATTTCATTTATTTCTACTCTGATGTTTATGATTTCTTTCCTTCTGCTAACTTTGGGGTTTGTTTGTTCTTCTTTCTCTAGTTCCTTTAGGTGTAAGGTTAGATTGTTTATTTGAGATTTTTCTTGTTTCTTGAGGTAGGCTTGTATAGTTATAAACTTCCCTCTTAGAACTGCTTTTGCCACATCCCATAGGTTTTGGATCGTCGTGTTTTCATTGTCATTTGTCTCTAGGTTTTTTTTGATTTCCTCTTTGATTTCTTCAGTGATCTCTTGGTTATTTAGTAACGTATTGTTTAGCCTCCATGTGTTTGGGTTTTATACGTTTTTTTCCCTGTAATTGATTTCTAATCTCATAGCGTTGTGATCAGAAAATACGCTGGATATGATTTCAATTTTCTTAAATTTACTGAGGTTTGATTTGTGACCCAAGATGTTATGTATCCTGGAGAATGTTCTGTGCGCACTTGAGAAGAAAATGTAATTTGCTGTTTTCGGTTGGAATGTCTCATAAATATCAATTAAATCTATCTGGTCTGTTGTGTCATTTAATGCTTGTGTTTCCTTATTAACTTTCTGTTTGGATGATCTGTCCATTCGTGTGTTGTGTCATTTAAAGCTTGTGTTTCCTTATTAATTTTCTGTTTGGATGATCTGTCCATTGGTCTAAGTGAGGTGTTAAAGTCCCCCACTATTATTGTGTTACTGTCGATTTCCTCTTTTATAGCTGTTAGCAGTTGCCTTATGTATTGAGGTGCTTCTATGTTGGGTGCATATATATTTATAATTGTTATATCTTCTTCTTGGATTGATCCCTTGATCATTATGTAGTGTCCTTCCTTGTCTCTTGTAACATTCTTTATTTTAAAGTCTATTTTATCTGATACGAGTATTGCTACTCCACCTTTCTTTTGATTTCCATTGGCATGGAATATCTTTTTCCATCCCCTCACTTTCAGTCTCTGTGTGTCCCTAGGTCTGAAGTGGGTCTCTTGTAGACAGCATATATATGGGTCATTTTTATATCCATTCAGCAAGCCTTTGTCTTTTGGTTGGAGCATTTAATCCATTCACGTTTAAGGTAATTATTGATATGTATGTTCCTATGACCATTTTCTTAATTGTTTTGGGTTTGTTTTTATAGGTCCTTTTCTTCTCTTGTGTTTCCCACTTAGAGAAGTTCCTTTAGCATTTGTTGTAGAGCTGGTTTTGTGGTGCTGAATTCTCTTAGCTTTTGCTTGTCTGTAAAGCTTTTGATTTCTCCATCGAATCTGAATGAGATCCTTGCCGGGTAGAGTAATCTTGGTTGTAGGTTCTTCCCTTTCATCACGTTAAGTATATCATGCCACTCCCTTCTGGCTTGTAAAGTTTCTGCTGAGAAATCAGCTGTTAACCTTATGGGAGTTCCCTTGTATGTTATTTGTCGTTTTTCCCTTGCTGCTTTCAATAATTTTTCTTTGTGTTTCATTTTTGCCAATTTGATTACCGTGTGTCTCGGTGTGTTTCTCCTTGGGTTTATCCTGTATGGGACTCTCTGCGCTTCCCGGACTTGGGTGGCTATTTCCTTTCCCATGTTAGGGAAGTTTTCAACTATAATCTCTTCATATATTTTCTCGGGTCCTTTTTCTCTCTCTTCGCCTTCTCCAACCCCTATAATGCAAATGTTGTTGCGTTTACTGTTGTCCCAGATGTCTCTTAGGCCTCTGTCTTCATTTCTTTCCATTCTTTTTTCTTTATTCTGTTCTGCAGCAGTGAATTCCACCATTCTGTCTTCCATATTACTTATCTGTTCTTCTGCCTCAGTTATTCTGCTATCAATTCCTTCTAGTGTATTTTTCATTTCAGTTATTGTATTGTTCATCTCTGTTTGTTTGCTCTTTAATTCTTCTAGGTCTTTGTTAAACATTTCTTGCATCTTCTCAATCTTTACCTCCATCCTTTTTCCGAGGTCCTGGATCATCTTCACTATCATCATTCTGAATTCTTTTTCTGGAAGGTTGCCTATCTCCACCTCATTTAGTTGTTTTCTGGGGTTTTATCTTGTTCCTTCATCTGGTACATAGCCTTCTGCCTTTCCATCTTGTGTAACTTTCTGTGAATGTGGTTTTTGTTCCACAGTCTGCAGGATTGTAATTCTTCTTGCTTCTGCTGTCTGCCCTCTGGTGGATGAGCCTATCTAAGAGGCTTGTGCAAGTTTTGTGATGGGAGGGACTGGTGGTGGGTAGAGCTGGCTGTTGCTCTGGTGGGCAGAGCGCAGTAAAACTTTAATCCGCTCGTCTGCTGATGGGTGGGGCTGGGTTCCCTCCCTGTTGGTCGTTTGGCCTGAGGCGACCCAACACTGGAACCTACCCAGGCTCTTTGGTGGGGCTAAATCCGGACTCTGGGAGGGCTCATGCCAAGGAGTACTTCCCAGAACTTCTGCTGCCAGTGTCCTTGTCCTCACGGTGAGACAGAGCCACCCCCCGCCTCTCCAGGAGACCCTCCAACACTAGCAGGTAAGTCTGGTTCAGTCTCTATTGGGTCACTGCTCCTTCCCCTGGGTCCCAATGCGCACACTACTTTGTGTGTGCCCTCCAAGAGTGGAGTCTCTGTTTCCCCCAGTCCTGTCAAAGTCCTGCAATCAAATCTCGCTAGCCTTCAAAGTCTGATTCTCTAGGAATTCCTCCTCCCATTGCTGGACCCCCAGGTTCGGAAGCCTGACGTGGGGCCCAGAACCTTCACTCCAGTGGGTGGACTTCTGTGGTATAAGCGTTCTTCAGTTTGTGAGTCACCCACCCAGTAGTTATGGGATTTGATTTTATTGTGATTGCGCCCCTCCTACTGTCTCATTGTGGCTTCTCCTTTGTCTTTGGATGTGGGGTATCTTTTTTGGTGAGTTCCAGTGTCTTCCTGTTGATGATTGTTCAGCAGTTAGTTGTGATTTTGGTGTTCTCTCAAGAGGGAGTGAGAGCATGTCCTTCTACTCCACCATCTTGAACCAATCTCTGGAGACTTCTGCTAGGAAAATCACTGACTTGGTACTGAGAAGGAAGTGAACTAAAGCTTTGATTTTTTTTTAAGCAGTTGTAAATGGTATTGTATTTTTAAATTTTGGTGTCCACACATTTATTGCTATTATATAGGAACACAGCATATTAATAACAGTACCAGAGAGATCAGGATGGCAGAATAGAAGGACATGGAGCTCACCTCCTCCCACAGATACATAAAAAATACACCTACATGTGGAAGAGTTCTCACAGAATAACTACTGAACACTGGCAAAACATTTCATACAACCAGAGCTGCAAGAAACATCACCATGTAACTGGGCAGGATGAAAGAGAAAAAAAAAGGAATTGGGATTCGACCTATACCCTCGGAGAGTGCTGTGAAACAGGAGAGTTTCTCTCACCCTGGGAACCCCCATCTCTGGCTGGAAGATCAGCCAGGACAGAAAGGGAGCGTCAGAGGTTCAGAGGAGAGTGCAGCAACTGGCTTGCGGCAGGCAGGGTGGAGAGAGACCAGCACAGTCATGGCCACCCTGCTGCACTCCCCAGCCTGAGACATGCATCTGCTGGTGTGTGCAGGGGCTGGGTGCTGAAATTCGGGCTTCAGAGGACAAACCTGGGGAGAGGACTGGGGTTGGCTCTGTGGAGACAGCCCAAAGAGACTGGAGTGTGGCCCAGGCCACAACTTGGGGTATGCGCAGGACTGAGCCCAGGTATGCCATAGAAGCCCCATTGTTAACGCACACGCAAAGGGAGAGAAGGGGCTCTGCCACAGCAGCCTCATTTTCCTCATTGCTCACAGCAGGCACAGCTCCACCTTTACAAGCTCTGGGAGCTTGCAAGTCCTGGCAGTTGCCCACACTCAGAGGCAGGGCTGAAATCTGGGCTTGCAGCTTTGGGACTGATGGATTTACAACACTGGTGCCTTTATTAGCTCAGTGCCTTCTGGACATCTCAGTGGATTACTGGTGCTCCTTTGCCTCGGGTGGGTCCAGATTTAGCACCTGTTGGCTTTGCAGGAATGTGCACACAGAGCCGGGCCAGGGTCTGTGCTGATTCCATAGCTCCCATGGCAGGTCCAGGTGCATGACTATGGCAGGTCCCTGTGTCTGACTTCGGCAGATCTGTGCCAGCAGCTTTGTGATCACAGCAGCTGAGGGACATTCAGGCCGATTGCCTGCATTCCCTTGACTGAGACGGGGCCCAGGGCAGTACCAACAGCAGTGTACTTTGTGAGCCCGCACAACTGGTGACAGACGACACCACAGAGCTCACTTTCTGGTGGACAGCTCCTGCAGAGGAATACTTAGTGGAAGCGCTCCAGTTCCACCTACCCCACACCACACTTAAGAACTGGATCTGGATCCAACAGCTGGGGAGCAGATCCTGCCCCTGACAGGGTTGTGACAGCCACAGAGCAAAGAGGAGGCCCCACTCAATATCCAGTACAGGCTCTGGTCACCACAACACCAGTCACACCACCTATCAACGGGATAGTGGCCAGCACACACTAAGGAAAGAGACAGCAGGCATCCATACTAAAAACAGCCCTCACACCAAAAATATTAGACTCATGCAGGCTCCACAGGAATGCTCCCACATAAAAACAGCCCTTAAAGACCACAGTAGATAATGTTTCTCCTAAATTCATAGAGTCAGAGAAATATAAGTAAAAAGAACCAGAGGAAATAGTCCCAATTAAAAGAATGGGAGAAATTCCCTGAAAGAACAATGAAACAGACCTCTCCAGTCTACTAGATCCCAAGTTCAAAAAGGAGGTAATAAAAATACTGAAGGAATTAAGAAAGGCTATTGACAGAAATACAGATCATTATAACATGGAACTAGAAACTATAAAGAGGAGCCAATTAAAACTAGAAAACTCATTTGCTGAGATGAAAACCAAGCTGAAAGCAATAAATAGAAAACTAAATAATGCAGAACGAATAAGTGATCTGAAAGATAGAATAATGGAAATCACCCAATCAGAACAGCAGGCGGAAAGACAAATGAAAAAAATCAAAGCAATATATGAGACCTATTGGATAACATAAAGTGAGCCAATCTATGCATAGTAGGAATCCCAGAAGGAGAAGAAAGAGAAAAGAGGATTGAAAGTATATTTGAAGAAATTATGACTGAAAACTTCCTAAACATAAAGAAGGAAACAGATATCCAGATACAGGAAGCCCAGACAAGATGAACCTGAACAGACCTACACCAAGACATGTTATAACTAAAATGGCAAAAGATAAAGAGAAGATTCTAAAAGCAGCAAGAGAAAAACAAAGTTAGTTACAAGGGAACCCCCATAAGGCTATCAGCTGATTTCCCTACAGAAACATTGCAGGCCAGAAGGGAGTTGCAATATATATTCAAAGTCCTGAAAATAAAAAGCCTGCAATCTGGGATCCTCTACACAGCAAGATTATTATCTAGAATAGAAGGAAAAAGAATTTCTCAGACAAGCAAAAACTAAAAGAACATAGCAATACTAAACCTAACCTAAAAGAAATATTGAAAGGTCTTTTCTAAATAGAAAAGAAGTAGGGAATTCCTTGGCAGTCCAGTGGTTAGGACTTGGCACTTTTACTGCCGGGGCCCAGGTTCAATGCCTGGTCAGAGAACTAAGATCCTGCAAACTGCGCAGTGCAGCATAATTAAATACATACATACATAAATCAATAGAAAAGAAGCAAGAATCTATAGGAAAGAGAAAAATCACAATTGGAAAATAAATCCCTTAAATTAGGCAGTACGTAGATTTAAAAAAACTTTTTTGTGTGCAAGCAATGGTAACTATGATGAACAGCAAAAGTATAAACATGAAGATGTTAGAGAGGACATCAAAATCATAAAATGTCAGGGAGGGGAGTAAGAAAATGTGGGGTTTTTTTTTAGAGTGTGTTTGAGCCTGTATGACTACCAGTCTAAAGCAAGTAGTTATAGTAATGGGCTAACATACTTGAAAAAAAGGGTAACCACAAACCAAAAACATATAATTGATTCACAAAAACCAAAAAGTAGAGAACTCAAGCATAGTGCAAAAGAAAAACTTCAAACTACAAAATGAAAAACAGAAAAAGAAAGGAACAAAGAAGAAATACAAAATCCACTGGGAAACAAGGTTTAAAATGGCAATAAATACATATATATCAATAATTACCTTAAATATCAATGGACTAAATGCTCCAATCAAAAGACATAGAGTGGCAGACTGGATAACAAAACAAGAGCCTACAATATGCTGCCTACACATAGATTGAAAAGTGAGGGAATGGAAAAAGATATTTCATGCAAATGGAAATGACAAGAAAGTGAGACTTGCAATACTCATATCAGACAAAACAGACTTTAAAGCAAAGGTTATAAAGAAAGATAAAGAAGGACACTATATAATGATAAAAGGATCAATACAGGAAGAGGATTTTACACTCATCATCATATATGCATCTAATATAGAAGCACCCAAATATATAAAACAAATACTAACAGACATAAAGGGAGAAATTGATGGGAATACAATAATAGTAGCAGACTTTAACACCCCACTGACATCAGTGGACAGATCTTCCAGACAGAAAATCAATAAGGCAACAGAGATCCTAAATGACATGTTAGAAAAGTTAGACTTAATTGATATTTTAATTTTGATACTATGACATTACATCCAAAAAACCCAAAAGGCAAATTCTTTTCAAGTGCACGTGGAACATTCTCTAGGATAGACCACATACTAGGACACAGAACAAGCCTCAACAAGTTTAAGAGGACAGAAATTATTTCAAGCATATTTTCTGACTACAGTGGCATGAAACTAGCAATCAACTAGCAATCAATAGAAAGAGAAACAAGAAAAAAATCATTACTAAACAACACGCTATTAAAAAACCAGTGGGTCAACTTGAAATCAAAGAAGAAATTTAAAAATACCTTGAGACAAATGACAATGAAAACACAACCATAGAAAATCTATGGGATGCAGCAAAAGCAATCCTAAGAGGGAGGTTCATAGCAATGTAGGCTTTCCTCAAAAAATAAGGAAAGTCTCAAACAACGTAACCTACCACCTAAAAGATTTAGAAAAAGAAGAACAAACAAAACCTAAAGTTAGCAGAAGGAAGGAAATAATAAAGATCAGACAGGAAGTAAAAAAAAAATAGAGATTAAAAAAAACAATAGAGAAAAATCAGTAAAACCCAGAGCTGGTTTTTTGAAAGGATAAACACAATTGACAAACCTCTGGCCAGGCTCACCAAGAAGAGGTCCCAAATAAACAAAATAAGAAATGAAAGAGGAGAAATAACATCTGATACCTCCACAGAAGTACAAAAAAATCATAAGAGAATACTGTGAACAATTATATCCCAACAAATTGGGCAACCTAGAAGAAATGGATAAGTTTCTAGAAACATACAGCCCACTAAAACTGAATCAAGAAGAAATAGATAATTTGAACAGACTTATTACTAGAAGTGAAATAGAATCTGTAAAAACAAAAACAAAAAAACACCTCTCTGCAAACAGAAGTCCAGGATCAGATGGCTTCACTAGGGAACTCTACCAAACATACAAAGATGAACTTATACTAATCCTTCTTAAAGTCTTCTGAAAGATTGAAGAGGAAAGAAGACTCCCAAAGTCATTCTATGAAGCCACCATCACCCCAATACCAAAACCAGACAAAGACACTACCAAAAAAAGAAAATTACAGGCCAGTAGCACTGATGAACATAGATGCAAAAATCCTCAACAAAATATTAACAAACCAAATCCAACAACACATAAAAGGATCAGACACCATTATCAAGGTGGATTCATCCCAGGGTCACAAGGATGGTTCAAAATAGGCAAATCTATCAATGTGATACACCACATCAACAAAAGAAAAGACAAAAATGACCTCAATAGATGCAGAAAAGGCATTTGATAAAATTCAACATCCAGGGGCTTCCCTGGTGGCGCAGTGGTTGAGAATCTGCCTGCCAATGCAGGGGACACGGGTTCGAGCCCTGGTCTGGGAAGATCCCACATGCCGCGGAGCAACTGGGCCTGTGAGCCACAACTGCTGAGCCTGAGCGTCTGGAGCCTCTGCTCCGCAACAAGAGAGGCCGCGATAGTGACAGGCCCGCACACCGCGATGAAGAGTGGCCCCCACTCGCCGCAACTGGAGAAAGCCCTCACACAGAAACGAAGACCCAACACGGCCAAAAATAAACATAATAAATAAATAATAAATATTAAAAAAAAAAAAATTCAACATCCATTCATGATAAAAACTCTCCCCAAAGTGGGTATAAAGGGAACATATTTCAACATAATAAAAGCTATTTATGACAAATATACAGCCAATATAATACTCAATGGTGAAAGACTGAAAGCCTTCCCACTAAAATTTGGAACAAGACAGGGTTGCCCACTCTCACCACTTCTATTCAATATAGTATTGGAAGTCCTAGCCACAGCAATCAGACAAGAAAAAGAAATAAAAGGTATCCAAATTGGAAGGGAAGAGGTAAAATTGTCATTATATGCAGATGACATGATACTATATGTAGAAAACCCTAAAGATTCCACACAAAAGCCACTCGAACTGATAAATTAAGCAAGGTAACAGGCTACAAGATTAACATACATTTCTTTACACTAACAATGTATTATCAGAAAGGGAAAGTAAAATAACAATCTCTTTTAAAATCACATCAAAAATATATATATATTTACAAATAAACCTGACCAAGGAGGTCAAAGACTTTATATGCTGAGAACTATAAAACGTTGATAAAGGAAACTGAAGATGATTGAAAGAAATGGAACAATATCCCATGCTCTTGGATTGGAATAATATTGTTAAAATGGCCACACTACCCAAAGCAATCTACAGATTTAATGTGATCCCTATCAAACTACCCATGACATTTTTCCCAGAACTAGAACACATAATCCTAAAATTTATATGGAACCATAAAAGACCCAGAATTGCTAAAGCAATCCTGAGGAAAAAGAACAAAGCTGGAGACGTAACCCTTCCAGACTTCAGACAATACTATTGATGCAAATGTACAGTAATCAAAACAGCATGGTGTTGGCACAACAACAGACATGGATCAGTAGAACAGAATAGAGAGCCCAGAAATAAAACCACATACCTATGATCAATTAATCTTTGAGAAATGAGGCAAGAATACACAATGGGGAAAAGAAAGTTCCTTCAGCAAGTGACGCTGGGAAAGCTGGACAGCCACATATAAATCAATGAAGTTAGAACCCTCCCTCACACCATACACAAAAATAAATTCAAAATGGATTAAGGACTTAATTATAAGACATGACACCATAAACTCCTAGAAAACAAGATAGGCAAAACATTCTCTGACATAAATCATACCAATGTTTTCTTAGGTCAGTCTCCCAAGGCAACAGAAATAAAAGCAAAGATAAATAAATGGGACCTAATCAAACTTATAAGCATTTGCACAGCAAAGGAAACCATAAACAAAGCAAAAAGACAACCTACAGACTGGGAGAAAATATTTTCAAATGATGCGACCAACAAAGGCTCAATTTCCAAAATATACAAACAGCTTATACAACTCAATAACAAAAAAGCAAACAACTTAATAACAAAAAAACAAACAACCCAATCAAAAAATGGCCAGAAAACCTAAATAGGTATTTCTCTAAAGAAGACATCCGGATGGCCAGTAAGACATGAAAAGATGCTCAACATTGCTAATTGTTAGAGAAATGCAGACAAAACTACAATGAGGTATTACCCCACACCAGTCAGAATGGCCATCATTAAAAAGTCTACAGATAAATTCTGGAGAGGATTTGGAGAAAAGGAAACCCTCTTACACTGTTGGTGGGAATGTAAATTGGAGCAGCCACTGTGGAAAACAGCATGGAAGTTCCTTAAAAAACTAAAAATTGAGTTACCATAGGATCCAGCAATCCCACTCCTGGGCATATATCTAGAGAATTGACTGATGAATGGATAAAGAAGATGTGATATGTGTGTATCTGTGTGTGTGTATGTGTGTATATAAGGGAATATTGTACAACCATAAAAAAGAATGAAATAATGCCATTTGCAGCAACATGGATAGACCTAGAGATTATCATACTGAGTGAAGTAAGTCAAGCAGAGAAAGACAAATATCATATGATATCACTTATATGTGGAATCTAAAATATGACACAAATGAACTTCTTTTTTTTTAATTTAATTTTATCTTTGGCTGCGTTGGGTCTTCTCTAGTTGCAGTGAGCAGGGGCTACTCTTCACTGCATTACATGGGCTTCTCATTGTGGTGGCTTCTGTTGTTGCAGAGCACGGGCTCTAGGCACTTGGGCTTTAGTAGTTGTGGCTTGCAGGCTCTAGAGCGCAGACTCAGTAGTTGTGGCACACGGGCTTAGTTGCTCCGCGGCATATGGGATCTTCCCAGACCAAGGATTGAACCTGTGTTCCCTGCATTGGCAGGGGGATTCTTAACCACTGTGCCACCAGGGAAGTCTCTGAACTTATTTTGAAAATAGAAACAGACTCACATAGAATACAAACTTATTGTTACCAAAGGGATACCAGAGGGATAAATTAGGAGTTTGGGATTAGGAGATACAAACTAGTATATATAAATAGATAACAAGAAGGTCCTACTGTATAGCACAGGAAACTATATTCAGTATCTTATAATAAACTATAATGGAAGAGAAAAAAATAAAAAGAAATCAGTGAAATTTATTTTAATCCCATTATATATAACCAGTATGTCAAGATATCATCAATTCATTGCATAATCAATATAAAAAATATTGAAAATGTTAAAAAAAAATAGTGCCTACTTTGTAGGGTTCTTATGAGGCTTAAATGTAGTAATTCATGCAGAGCATTTTAAGCTCTATGAAGAATACCCAGAGCATAGGAGGCACTCAGTAAATATTAGCTCAAATTTTAAAAAGAGAAAAAAATATGATTGATTTTCTTTTTGTTTACCTTGTATTCTGCCACCTTGCTGAACTTAATAGTTCCAGGAGACTTTCGTAGATTCCTTGAGATTTGCTGCAAGTAGAGACAGTGGTTTATATCATCCTTTATAATGTATGTGCTTTTAATTTCTTCTTTTGCCTTATTGCCCTGACTAGAACTTCTAGGACTGTGTTGACTAACAGTGGTGAGAGCAGCTATCCTTGCATTGTTCCCAGTCTTAGGGGAAAAGTATTCAGTCTTTTACCATTAAGTACGATGTTATCTGTATAGATTGTATAGATGCTTTTTATCAAGTTGAAGAAGTTACTCTCTATGCCTAATTTTCTGAGAATCTTTATCATGAATTGTGCTGAATTTTGTCAGATGCTTTTTTCATATCACTCGATTTGATCATATGATTTTTTTCCTTTTAGTATAGTGTATTACACTGATTAATTTTCAAATACTGAACCAACTGTGTATTCTGAATGAACCCTACTCAGTCATGGTTTAAAAATCTTTATATATTGCTGAATGATACTTGTTAATATTTTGTTAAGGATTTTTATATCTATATTCAAGATAGATATTGTTTTATAGTTTTATTTTTGTACTGTCTTTGTCTGATTTTGATTTCAGGGTAATATTAGCTTCATAAAATCAATTGGGAAATGTTCCCTTCCCCTTCTATTTTCTGGAAGAAATTGCATAGAGTTGGTGTTAATTCTTCTTTAAATGTTAGGTAAAAATTCTCCACAGAAACCATCTGGACCTGTAGTTTTCTTGGGAGACCAGGATATGGCCTTTCTTGGCATATGTTCCATATGTGTGCTTGAAGAGAATACGTATTCAGCTGATGCTGGAGGAAATTTTCTATAAATATCTATTAGATCATGTTGTTTGATGGTTGTGTCAGGGATCCCCAAGACCGCACTCAGGTTCAAAGATTTGCTAGAAAGACTCACAAAGCTCAGAAAAAATGTTATACTCATGGTTACATTTAACCAGAGGTTAAACTGATACAGCATGGCCCAGCACCCTAAGCAAAGAAACAAACAAACAAAAAAGGCATTTACTATTAGTCACATTATTAGTGTAAACTTTATGGTGTGGCCCTAGTTGTCAGGTATACAAAGACACTCTTATAGAACAGGATATTCGAAGGAATTAGATGTTATCTCCCAGGAAGCAGTCAAAGGCCAATCCTTTCTTTGGGATGTACAGTATTTGCACAGCCCAACCCCAGTGAATTAGCCATTTGCTGCACAGTGGTGTTTTTGAGGTTTTTTTTAATCCTTGTTGATTTTGTGGGTAGTTGTTCCATCAGTTGTTGAGAGGGAGGTGTTGAAGTCTCCAAATATACTTGTGGATTTATCTGTTTCTCATTCATTCTATCAATTTTTGCTTCATTCTGTCATCTACCCTATTTTGCAGTTCTCTTGTTTGATGCATAGACATTTAGAATTCCTATGTCTTCTTGGTGGATTGTCCCTTTTGTCATCATGTAATGTCCTTCTCTGTCTCTGGTCATTTTCTTTGGTCTGAACTCCACTTCATCTCTCATTAATATAGCCATATCAACATAGATTTCTTTTGATTAATGTTTGCATGATACACTTTTTTATACTCTTGCTTTCAACCTGTCTGTATTGGTATATTTGAATTGAGTTTCCTTTTGGATATCATATACTTGGGTCATGATTTTGAATCCACTTTTCCAGTCTCTTTTAATTGGTTTATTTAGATCATTTATATTAACATAATTTTTATATTAAGGATTCATTCTACTATTTTATGTTTTGTTTTCTGTTTGTTCTATGTTTTCTTTTTCCTGCCTCCCTGTGAGTTACTTGAACATTTTTTAGATTTCCATTTTAGTATATCTCTAGTGTTTGTGAGTCTTTCTCCTTGTATAGTTTTTTTAGTGATTGTTCTTAGTATTACATTATATATACATGATGCCAAAATCTCACCCTGTGTACACTGGTGCCTAGTCAAATATCAGAGACAGAGTTTTGGGTGAAGTAGAAAAGAACAGCTATATTGCTTTCCCAGGCAAAGGGGGACACAGCAGGCTCCTGCCCTCGAAAACTATGTGTCCCAACCTGGGAGAATTTGGTGAGGGGTTTTATAGCAATAGTTCAAGGGTGGGGTTGCTGACAAGATTAGGGTGTGTGCAGCGCTTGCACTCCCTTCGTCTTGTCTCAGGTGGTCTCCTAATCTTGATGAACTTCTCTGCTCCCTTTAATCTTGCCTCAGGTGGTTTCTTGGCTGTTCCTCCCTTGATTAGCAACTGTTCGAATCTGCCCTTTGGAACTCAGGGAAGGTCATGGAGGCTGGAGTCTTGCCTACAAGAAACGGGAGACAAAGCAGGCCTCCATGCCCGGGAACCCCACAGGGCCCTGCTCGGTTTCATACATAACATCACAGTCTAATGGTGTTAACATTTTACCAGTTCCAGTGAAGTGCAGAAATCTTACCTTCCCTTTACATACCTATATTAGTTTCCTAGGGCAACTGTAACAAAACACCACAAGCTGGATAGCTTAAAATAACTGAAATTCATTGTACTGGAGGCTAGAAGTCCAAAATCAAGGTGTCAGTAGGGCCATGCTTCCTCTGAAACCTGTAGGGGGATTCATCCTCACCTCTTTCTAGGTTCTGGTGGTTTGCTGGCAATCTTTGGCATTCCTTGACTCTTATCTGCATAATTCCATTCTCTGCCTTTGTCATGACGTGGTGTTCTCCCTGTGTCTCTGTGTCTTCACATGGCTGTCTTCTTACAAGGGTATGAGCCATATTGGATTAGGAGCCCATTCCACTACAGCATGACCTTATCTTAACTAGTTATATCTTCAATGACCCTATTTCCAAATAAGGGCACATTCTAAGATACTGGGGATTGGGACTTCAACATATCTTTTTTGAGGGAAAACACTTCAACCTCTAACACTGCCTTTTTCCTGCCCCATTTAAAATATAATTATCTTAAGTATTTTCTCTGCATGCATTTATAACCACATCAGATAGTATTTTGATTTTTGCCCCAATCATAAATCATAATTTGGAAACTCAAGAGGAGAAGTAAAATATATTATAATCTAACCAAATTTTTACTCTTTCCATTTCTCTTTCTTCCTGCCTAACATTCCAAGATTCCTTCTTTCATCATTTCCTTTCTGTTTTGAAAACTTCCTTAGCCATTCTCTTAGGGTAGATCTAGCAACATATCCTCTTAGTTTTCCTTCATCTGAGAATGTCCTGATTTCTGTTTCATTCCTGAAGAATATTTTCACTGGATATAGAACTCTAGGTTGACAGTTCTTTTCTTTTAAAACTTGAAAAATGTGCCACATCCATCTGGCCTTCAAGTTTTCTGATGAGAAATCCTGTCATTCAGATTGTTTTTTGCATATGGTATAGGGTAAGGTATTGTTTCTCTCACTGCTTTCAACATTTTTCCCTTGTCTTTATTTTTCAGAAATTTGCCTATGTTGTGTCTTGATGTGGATTTCTTTGGTTTTAACCTGTTTGACATAGGTTTAGCTTCTTGAATCTGTGGGTTATAGTGTTGTTGTTTGTTTGTGTTCGTTATGTGTGTGTGTATGCCAGATTTGAAAGTTTTCAGCCATTATTTCATGAAGTACTTTTTCATTCCTGCCCTCTTTTTCCTCTCCTTCTGGGACACCAATAACATGAATACTAGATCTTCCTTATAGTCCCACAGGTCCCTGAGTGCCACCTCATTATTGCCAGGTACTGGTAGGAGTCCAAGTGCTTCCTTGCCATCTCTTGACACACAAATGGGGGAAAGAGCTCCTCATTACTGCTGAACTGGGGTAGGAATTTCCACTCTCTACTAGGCCTTTCTGATACCACCCTGCCTGGGAAGGGCAAGAGTGTCTAATTATTTCTCACCATGTGGCCTCCACTGACAGCTCAGCGGTATGACCTTGTTACCTCTGGTCAGTGGTAGAAATTCTGACTCCCCAGTAGCTCTACTCTCATACCACCGCAGTGAGGAGGGAGAACACCTCGTTATTACCACATGAAGAGGGAAGTTCAGGCTCCCCATGTGGTCTCCACTGACACTGCAGGAAGTAGAGAGTTTGTTACTGCTGGGTGGGGAAAGATCCAGCCCCTCCCTGCTTGACATTACTGTGCAGGAGGTTGGGGCACTTTCTTGGGGCCTGATGAGGAATGAAGTCTAGGCTTCCCACTCAGGCTTTGAGAATGGATGGGGGTGAGGCCACAGTTTTTTCTGTAGTGTTTGGCTGTAGAGTGGTTATTGTGTAAGTTTTCTATCTTACTAGACTGCCTTTTTCCTGGTTCTTTGGAGAGAGAGCAGACTTCTGTTGGGCTGTTTTTTGTCTGTGCCTAGTGGTGTTTCTGGTTTACTAGCTTCTTCAGTTCCAACTCTCGGGTGTCTGAGGCAACAAGAAAACACATGGAATTTATCACAGTAGCATTACTCGGGTCCCAAAGTCCTGAACCAGTCTGCCTCCTTCTCTCCACCTTTCAGAGTCTTCTTATGTTTTTTATATATAATGTTCAAGGTTTTTAATTGTACTTAGTGGGAAAAATAGGGAAAATTATGTTCGTTTCATCTTCCCTGAAGCAGAAGTCTCCAGTTTTTAGTCTAGGCACCTTAGGGAAATGTAAAGAAGCATATAAAACACAGTCCTTGCCTTAAATTCAAGTCTGATAGATAGGGTACCAATACTTTTAGAAATAAATGGTGGACCTATATAAAATGGAAATCCTATGAAATAAAAACATCTTTCTTCCATCTGCTTTACCACAGCTTCTTTCTAATATCTCCATTTTGTGATCATTTTGTACTGTTCATTATTTACTTATCTCTTTGCCCAACTGGATTGTAAGTTTCTTGAAGTCTTAGTTGTCTTGATAACTCCTGGAACTCAGAATAGTGCTTATCAGTAAAGATTTTTTAAATCAAATTGAAACTCTGAAACTTCTGTTTCTTTTATTATGTCTGACAAAATATGTGAAAATCTCTCCTGTAACAAAACATCTAGAAATTCTGGATAAAATACAACAGATGTTCTTTTAAATGCATAGCTGAGCTCAAAAGAATGTAAAGAAAATTCCAAAGCATCAACTCCAAAGGTGGAGCTGCAGACTAGACTGACAAATGATCATGACAAATCATGATCAACTTGAAGGCATTTACAGATACCAGGAAATCAGAACTTTAGGTTTGAGATTGAAGGTAGATAGAAGACAAAGCTTAGGGCATGTTTAAGGTGAGCAGTTGGAACTCCCTCTCCACCACCACACGCACATGTACACATAAAGTCAGGACCATCAAAGAGATACTGTCAGTTGAAGCCTGGGCTAGAAAAAAATTTGCTCTTCAGTAACAGAAGATGACAAGGCAACTTGTCTTTCAGCCTCAGTTTTAGGTAGGAAATATTACTTCCCCGAGAATCTATAATCACTAATATGCCTTCACACATGTTTGAGATTCAAATGTACATAACCTTCATTGTCTGGGAAACCTCAAGATGTAAAATTAACTCAAACTGATCCACCTTTTATAGAGTCCCAATGTATCTAAGAGAAGCAAAAGCAAATTAACTTCAAAGAAATATACCTTAATGTAGGCCCCTCAGGATATCCACAGATTGGAGCTCAAACATATGCACACAATCAATAATTCTAAAACCAGAGGAGGAAATAAGCTACCATAAGCAAAAGTCAGGAGAAACAGAACAGCAGAAATAACCCCCCCAAATCAGATGCTGAAATATAAAGTAACTATTTTTAAAATATTTAATGAAAAAATAGAGAAAATGAAAATATGACCAAGGAACAGGAGATTATTAAAAATGAAATTACAGATTTGAAAAAGAATCAAAGACATTAAAAATAATCATTGAAATGAACCTATCCACAAAATAGAAACAGGCTCATAGACATAGAGAACAGACTTATGGTTGCCAAGGGAGAGGGAGAACGATGGACTGGGAGTTTGGGGTTGGTAGATGCAAACTATCACATTTAGAATGGATAAACAACAAGGTGCTAATATATAGCACAGGGAACTATATTCAATATCCTATGATAAACCATAATGGAAAAGAATATTAAAAAAGAATGTCTGTGTGTGTATAACTGAGTCACTTTGCTGTACAGCAGAGATTGCCACAACATTGTAAATCAACTTCAATAAAAAAAACATTGAAATAAAAAACTCAATGGATAAGTTAAAAGTAGATTAGACAGTTGAAGAGAGAATTAATTAAATGGAAAGACAAGTATAAAGAAATAAGCCAGAAAGCATCACAGAGAAATAACATGTCTAATTGCAGTTCCAAACAGAGAGAATAGCAAAAATGGGGAAAGAAGAGATACTCAAAGAGATAATAGGTGAGAATTTTCTAGAATTGGTAAAAGACATAACTCCTCAGCTTCAAAAATAATAATTCCCATACAGGATAAATGAAAGAAAATCTTTCTCAGGTATGGCAGATTTGATAGATTAGCTCATTCAACTTTGTTTCAGCCTCTTTCAAGTGGGCCTTCCTGTAATGTAGATACTGAAAAGCTAAAACCTATATTTCCCATCTTACCTTTACAGGTAAGTTTTCAGATACATTCAGGTGTTTTGCCAATCACATGTATTCACATGAGTCTTGAATTCAGAAGCAAGTGGGAGGGAGAAGTGGTAGTATGTAGAGTATGTAGACATCCATTTACTTATATGGATCTAGGGTGTGCATCATAGCTCTGGAACAAACAGGTGTGATGGCAGCTTCCTGACTGTGAATTATAGCTAAGATGGTATGATGGTATGATGCTGGATGCAGCAGTTGGTCCAGAGGCTTTCCAGTTCTCCAGCTTCATAAATGTGAAAAAGAAAAATATTCCTTTGGCAAGATAATTCTGTAGTAGTGTTCGTAAGTCATTCCCAGAGAGCCTAAATCTGTTGAGCATTTCTTTCCGAATTGAAATTATTAAATTATTTTCTGCTTTAGATAAAGGTATTATCTGCAGTTGAATCCTGATTGATACCTGTTTTCAAAAAGCACACTAAAATTGCTGAAATCCAAAGACTAAGATCTTAAAAACATCCAGAGATAAAAAACATATTACCAACAAAGGCATAACAAATAGTCTACAGAAGGCTTATCAACAGCAACAGTGGAAGCCAAAACACGGTAGACTATTATCTTCAAAGTGCTGAGAGAAATTAACCATCAAGTTAGAATTGTATACCCAAATATCTTTCAAGAACAAGGATAAGGTAGAAACATTTTGAGACAAATAGAAATGATGAAATTTTACTAGTACACCTCACTAAAAGACCTTCTAAAAGATATTCTTTAGGAGGAAGAGTTGAGATACAAGAAAGAACAGTGAAGGAGAAAAAGTGAAAAACCTATGGGACTATCTGAACAAAATATTATGACTTTAATAATATCTAATTTGAGAGATTTTTTTTTTAAGGAATTAAAATGATGACAAAATAACATGTGAGACACAAGAGAATAATCTTAGTCCATAGTTCCTAAGGTCTTTCTTATTTGGGGTTAGGGTACATTCAGTGATTAATTTTGGATTTTACATGTGCTTTTTTGGTAACCACTAAAAACAGTCATTGATTTCACAATTTCAATTACAAAAACATGAAGGAGTAAATGGGATTATAAAAACCGAATCCAAAAGAAATCAGGAGAAGGGGGAAAAGGGAAGCAGAGAAAAGTGAGGACAAATACAAAGCAAAAAATGAAGGGGTAGAAATAATTCAAAATATATCAGTAGTCACAGTAAATATAAATGAACAGAGCTAAGCAATTAAAAGACAAAGACTCAAATGGGGAAAAATCCAGGTATCTACTGTTCATAAGAAACATGGTTAAAACATAAATACATAGTAATTTTGAAAGAAAAAGATACATGCCATACAAGTATTGACTAAAAGAAGGCTGGCCTAGCTATTTTAATAACAAAGAAATTTAAGGCATTATTCATAACAAGTGTGTTCATTACATTGTTATTATAAGATTCAATTTACCACACCCCCAAAAAAGACAACTCTAAACTTGTATGGAAAATTTTAAACAAAAATTGACAGAATTACAAAGGAGAGATAGGTAACTACTCTATCATGATGAGGTATTTTAACACAGTAACTCAGCACAAAAAATATGAATAAGATTGATAAAATTTGAGTAACATAACAAAATGATTTAATATACTCAACAATTAAAGGATACATGATCTTCTCAACCATGCGTGGAGTAATTATTAAATCTGCCAATACTAGCTTTGAAGCAAAGTTCAACAAATTTTAAAGAACATGCATAGCATGTTCTCTTGACTATTAGTTAAAACAAAACAGGATTAGTCAAAATAGCCCATATATTGGGAAACTTAAAACTACACTTGTAAATACGAGTTAAAAAAGAAATCATAATAGAAATATTGAAATACTTAGAATGGAATCATAATGAAAATACTATAAACCAAAGTAAGATGTAGCTAAAGTGGTTCTTAGAGGGAAATGTTTACATTAAATGTTTACATTAGAAATAGGCTGAAGAATAATGAACTAAGTATTCACCTTGAGTAATTAGAAAACAGATGAATAGAATAAACCCAATGAGAAATGAAGACTGATACTGATAAAAGGCAGAAATTAATGAAAAAAAATAGGTACAATGTTGAAGATCAACAGGTATCTAATTTTGTTCCTTTCTGAAGCCCTAAGACTACAACAAAGGAATTTATTTATAAAGCATAAACCCACAAGGAGAAGACTCAATAAAATTTTAGAAGCTAGAAAGTAAATGGGTTACTGATAACTGCCTTAACTAACCCAAGAAAGCCAAATTCTAAGTCAAGAACCTCCAGTTTACATCAGAGAATTGATTCTCGAGTATCAGGCATTAGCAGCAACAGGCAGTTTGGCAAAGGAGATGGAGGAGGCGTCTAAAATAAAGAGGTTTGGTTAAAAGCTTTAAGAAACTGTTAATTGCTTAGGCTCTGTCACCCAGCTGCATGCCATGGAGCAGCTGCAGAAGTCTGCAGGTTTATCCTCTGGAAAGGGTGAACAGTATCTCTAGATTGAATTTTGCTAGGCACAACTGAGCATGCAAATACTGTACTGAAATCAGGTAAATTGGGTGACCTTATGCATGCTTTATGAATGCTGAATGCAAAGACATCTAGGCAGAATATTGAAAGAATCTTCTTATAGGGAATATGAGCAACCTAAAAGACCTGATGATATTGGGGGTTCCCTAACAATTGGCCCAGAAAAATAACCCTACGGTGAAGGTTACTAGTCTGAAGCCCTCAATCATATGCTTAGAGCTTGTGATCACCTTTTTAGTTTTCTACTCTTTAAGACTGAGGAGACAGTGCCAGACATATGATGAATGCATTCAATATGAAAGAGGCCAAAACAAATAATAAGGGAATAAATCAGCTTAGAGTAAACAAATTTTGCATGAAGAAACTTCAAAAGCAACAAAATGACAGCAAATATTATAATTCATTAATATTCCTAGATATATACTGTATCTATGAATCAAGAGTAAGATGCTATAAAAAAGGAACATTCAGAGAATCCCCCCAAAGAGGATATTAAAAATATGATAAAATGAAAAGCTGAAATGAAGGGTTTGAAAGATATAGTTAAAGAAGGCACTGGAATTCTTTCTCCTGAACATACATTGTTATTGTCTTCTGGTCCATCACCCAGTATTCACCAGCAAGCATCTACCACAGGAGAGACACTAAACCCATGGTATGGTCCAGAGTAAACAGGACAGCTTGGGGCCTCAGGACCTTGGGCCCACTCACCACCACTGCTGTGGCCAAATAGCAAGTGTTTCCTTAAGTTCATGGACCACACCCTGGGGGCCATCAGAATTATGAGAAAGAAATGGAGAATAGAAGGGACTCAGTGGAATTATTACTGAGCCGGAATAGAAGGACCAACATAAAAAAGGGGGAGGGGGTACTGTGCAGAGAAAATGGAAGGGAGGAAATCATCACCAAAATAATTCAAGAAAGTATCCTACAATTGAAATATATGAGTTATTAGATTGAAAGAACCCACTGGGTACTAAGCATAGTGGGTGGAAATAGACCCATGCCAGTTTCAGAATTATAGACAAGGACAGTTCTACAAGTTTATAGAGTTAGAAGGCAGATACACACACAAAGGATCAGGGATCAGAATGGTTTTGGACTTACCAAAGCAAAACTGGAAGCCAGAATTATAGGATAATAACCTAGCCAAACTGTCGATAAAATATGGTGACAAAATACATTTTCATACATTCAAGTTCTCAAAAAAACTTATATTCCATAAACTATTGCTCAGGAACCTGTTGAAGGATGTGTTTGACCAAAATGAGAGAGAAAACCAAAAAGGAGGAAGACATAGGATGCAAGACATAGGAAATCCAACACAGAGAGAGGTGAAGGCAATTCCCAAGGTGAAGGCGAAGGGAAGGGATTTTTCAGATGATAGCAGTACACTAGACAGGCAGCCAGTCCAGAATGAAGCAGTGTGACTCCAGAGACATATATGTTGAGGGCATTCTGTATTATACTACTCTTGACCTGATAGTATATAGGTAGTCTGTCCCCAGAATCTTATCTGTACTTAGCTTGCATGGACCATGTGCTGATGAAGTTCTTGCTGTCTCTCACGTGCCCTGCTACCTGGATAACCAAAGACATTCATTTCACCCCACAGAAGAATTTTGCTTTGAACTACTTCTGAGAGCTGAAGATTGGCCCTGGTAAGTAAGCTTAGAAGGAGAAAATAGAGAGTATCCCACCCCCACTGATCATATCCTTGTCACATCTCAGCACCTGGCCCACACTGCAGATCTGCCAAATGCCTTCACTATGCTGAACTCTGTGCTTCCTGGGACTCATTCTTGCCTCCCTCAAATGGGGCAATGATAAACTCAGAAAAGCTGAAGGCATACTATGACTCTCTTAAGCTCATCTCTGAGAACCTTCATCAAACAGTGGCAATAATGTCCTTTTCATGCACAGCCAGGTTTGTGCTTTCCTGATGATTTTTAAGTTAATCACCCCTTTCATTTGTTTAGATGCAAATACTTATAGTTAAAATAACAAAATATAAAAACTACATGATGATAGCAATAGATTCAGAGAAAGCATTCTGAAAAATTCAGCTGCTATTTATGATCTAAATAAACCACATAAACAAAATAAAACCCTTTACAAACTCAATAGAAGGAAACTTTCTCTACCTGTAAACTACAGCATCTAACACATTTAGTCATGAAATGTTTTTAAAAGTTACCTTTAAAATCAAGAAAAAACAAGGATATCCATTGTCACCACTTCTGTTCAACACTACACTGGTGGAAGTCCTGTCCAACATAGTGTTTGCAAATGACATGATCGTGTACAGAAAATACCACAGAACAGGTACCAAAAAACTACTAGAAGCAATAAGTGGAATTCAGCAAGGTCATGAGATTCAAGTCAGTATTCAAAAATCATATTTCTATGTACTAGCACCAAACAATTGGAAAGTGAAATTTTTGAAAGTACAATTTACAGTACGATTAAAAAACATCAGGGCTTCCCTGGTGGCACAGTGGTTGAGAATCTGCCTGCCAATGCAGGAGACACGGGTTTGAGCCCTGGTCTGGGAAGATCCCACATGCCACGGAGCAACTAGACCCATGAGCCACAATTGCTGAGCCTGCGCGTCTGGAGCCTGTGCTCTGCGACAAGAGAGGCTGCAATAGTGAGAGGCCCGCGCACCACGATGAAGAGTGGCCCCCACTTGCCGCAACTGGAGAGGGCCTTCGCACAGAAATGAGGACCCAGCACAGCCATAAATAAATAGATAGATAGATAGATAGATAAAAATTTAAAAACTACAGTGATCAACTATTGAAAAAAAAACAGAACTTACCAACCGGTTCCTTAAAAAAAAAAAAAAAGTTTAAGGATTAAATTTAGCAAATATATGCAAGCTCTGTATGTTAGAAATTGTGGTGAACAGTTTTTTGCTGAGCAAAATTAAAGAAGCCCTAAATAAATAGATGTATCATTTTCATGGGTTAGAAAACTTCAGTGTTATTAAGATGTCAGTTCTCTCCAAATTGATCTATAGGTTCAATGCAATCACAATCAAAATCTCTGCAGGCTTTTTGGTAAAAATTGAGAAACAATTTATGAAATTTACATGGAATGCAAAGGACCTAGAAGAGCCAAAACAATTTTGAAAAAGAGCAACAAAGAGGCTTATCTACAGAACAGAAACAGACTCACAGATGTAGAGAACAGACCTGTGGTTACCAAGGGCGGGGAGTGGGGGTGGGGAAAGGATTGGGAGTTTGGGGTTAGTGGATGCAAACAATTATATATAGAATGGATAAACAACAAGATCCTACTGTATAGCACAGGGAACTATATTCAATATCCTGTAATAGACCATAATGGATCAATGCAATCTCTATCAAATTACCAATGGCATTTTTACAGAACTAGAACAAAAAATCTTAAAATCTGTATGGAGACACAAAAGACCCCAAGTAACCAAAGCAGTCTTGAGGGGAAAAAATGGAGCTGGAGGAATCAGACTCCCTGACTTCAGACTATACTACAAAATTACAGTAATTAAGACAATATCTTACTGGCACAAAAACAGAAATATAGATCAATGGAACAGGATAGAAAGCCCAGAGATAAACTCTTGCACCTATGGTCAACTAATCTATGACAAAGGAGGCAAGAATACACAATGGAGAAAAGACAGTCTCTTCAATAAGTGGTGCTTGGAAAACTGGACAGCTACATGTAAAAGAATGAAATTAGAACACTCCCTAACACCATATACAAAAATAAACTCAAAATGGATTAAAGACCTAACTGTAAGACCAGACACTGTAAAACTCTAAGAGGAAAACATAGAAAGAACACTCTTTGACATAAATCACAGCAAGATCTTTTTTGACCCACCTCCTAGAACAATGGAAATAAAAACAAAAACAAATGGGACCTAATGAAACTTAAAAGCTTTTGCACAGCAAAGGAAACTATAAACAAGACGAAAATACAACCCTCAGAACGGGAGAAAATATTTGCAAACAAATCAATGGACAAAGGATTAATCTCCAAAATATATAAACAGCTCATGCAGCTCAATATATTTTTTTAATAAATTTATTTACATATTTATTTATTTTTATTTTTGGCTGCATTGGGTCTTCGTTGCTGTGCACGGGCTTCTCTTGTTGCAGAGCACGGGCTCTAGGTGCACAGGCTTCAGTAGTTGTGGCATGTGGGCTCAGTAGTTGTGGCTCAGGTTCTAGAGCGCAGGCTCAGTAGTTGTGGCACACGGGCTTAGTTGCTCCGCAGCATGTGGGATCTTCCCGGACCAGGGCTCGAACCCATGTCCCCTGCATTTGCAGGTGGACTCTTAACCACTGCACCACCAGGGAAGCCCACAGCTCAATATTAATAAAACCCAATCAAACAATGGGCAGAAGACCTAAATAGACATTTCTCCAAAGAAGACATACAGATGGCCAAGAGGCACATGAAAAGCTGCTCAACATCACTAATAGAGAAATGCAAATCAAAACTACAATGAGGTATCACCTCACACCAGTTAGAATGGGCATCATCAGAAAATCTACACACAACAAATGCTGGAGAGGGTGTGGAGAAAAGGGAACCCTCTTGCACTGTTGGTGAGAATGTAAATTGATACAACCACTATGAAGATCAGTGTGGAGGTTCCTTAAAAGACTAAAAATAGAATTACCATATGACCCAGCAATCCCACTACTGGGCATATACCCAGAGAAAACTATAATTCAAAAAGACACATGCACCCCAATGTTCACTGCAGCACTATTTACAATAGCCAGGTCATGGAAGCAACCTAAATGCCCGTCGACAGATGAATGGATAAAGAAGATGTGGTACATATATACAATGGAATATTACTCAGCCATAAAAAGGAACGAAATTGGGTCATTTGTAGAGACGTGGATGGACCTAGAGGCTGTCATACAGAGTGAAGTCAGAATGAGAAAAACAAATATCGTATATTAATGCATATATGTGGAATCTAGAAAAATGGTACAGATGAACTGGTTTGCAAGACAGAAATAGAGACACAGATGTAGAGAACAAATGTATGGACACCAGGGGGGGAAAGTGGGGGTGGTGATGGTGGTGGTGTGATGAATTGGGAGATTGGGATTGACATATATACACTAATATGTATAAAATAGATAACTAATAAGAACCTGCTGTATTAAAAAAAAATTCAAAAAATGAAAATAAAATAAACCTACATTAACACATCACAAAAAAACCATAATGGAAAAGAATATGAAAAAGTATATATATATAATATATATATATAACTGAATCACTTTGCTGTACACCAGAAACTAACAGAACATTGTAAATCAGCTATAATTCAATTTAAAAAAAATTTTTTTTAAGAATCCAAAAAAAATGAAAATGAAAGGCAAGTCACAGACTTGGAGAAAATGTTTGCAAAATATATGTCCAACAAAGGACTTACAATTAGAATATATAAAAAACTCTTACAACTCAATAATAAGACGGCAAATAACACTTTTTTTAATGGGTAAAGATTCAATAAACACCATATCAAAGAAGATACAGGGATGGCAAATAAACATATGAAAAGATGCTCAGTAGCAATCATTAAGGAAATAAAAATTAAAACCACAACGTGATACCTCTATACACCTACTGAGGCAACTAAAATGAAAAAGACTGATGTCATAGCAAGTGTTAGTGAGGATGTAGAACAAAAAACACTCCTACCCTGCTGGTGGGAATGTAAAATGATACAATCACTTAGTAAAACAGTTTAGCTGTCTTAAGTTTAACATTCACCTGCCAGACAATTCAGCTCTCCTCCTAGCTTTTTACCCAAGAGAAATGAAAGTATATGTCCATACAAAGACTTATTTATGAATGTTCATAGCTGCTTTATTTGTCATAGCAAAAAACGAAACAACACAAATGTCCACCAACATTTGGACAGATAAACAAATTGTGGTATATCCATATAGTGGCATACTACTCAGCAGTAAAAGGAAATGAGTATTGATACACATAACAACATGGATGAATTTCAGAATAATTATGCCAAATGAAAGAAGCCATGTAACAAAGAGAACATACTGTATTATTCCATTTATATAACATTCTAAAAAATATATAAACTAAGCTTTTGGAGGTGATGGATAAAGCTGTAAAAAATATGTTAGCTATACCTGTTATTTTGGATAACTCACCAAGCTTCAGTTCCCTCATCAGTGAAGCAAAAAGAATAATACCTGCCTCACAGAGTTTATTTGAAGGTTGTATTCATATGTGTGTGTTTATGTATATATATTGTGTGTATCTAATATACTGTAGTGCCTGACACAGCAAATGACTCAATTAATGTTCTTTCTGTTCCACCACCACTCTGCCTCTTCCAAGTGACTGATAAAGTTACTGGGTACTTTCAGATTACTCTCTTGATACACTTAGTGGCACATTTTTTTCTTAGTACCTTTTAATGGCTAAGTGTAATAGGCAAATGTATTAGAGAATTTAATAGATAAGTTTGCTTTTAATACTTATGAAAACCTTTTCCTCTCATGACAGTGATGACTTCAAGCTCTCATCATGACATGACTTGACAAAATTTCATTTTGCTTTTTTTTTTAACCCACAGGGTTTATCCATGGCTTAGAGGACTGGGTTATACATCCTTGGGTGTATTTTTATTGGGATTTTTATTATGGAACATAGATAACATCTTTTGTGATTCACTGAGGTAAGATATATTTTCAATCTCTGAAAAATATTTTTGGAATCTATTAAGCAGACCATTTCATAGGCATATAGAATTATTAGTGCACTGAAGTGAACTTTTGCCATCATTGAAATTAAAAATATACATATAGCACAATAAAGCTAAATTCTGGGAATGCTTGTTTAAATTACCTAAAAATTTGGACCTAAGAATATTCCATAACATCTGTAGGGATTTTTTGTGTGTGCATTGCAGTACTATACAGTTAATCAAATATTGACTAGGGCTTTGAAATCTGCCTAATCTGCTTTACTGAAGAAATAAGAAATAGGAATGATTTGTAATAAGCATATGAAATACGTGTATATAATTTTGTACTTTAATATGCTTAATGTTATTTTCTAAGAAAGGAAAGTATTCCTTTTTACTACCTTTTCAGCAATTATATATTCACTGGAATTTGAATCTTGGGTCTCTGGACTCTAGTCTGTCACCTAAGACACTGTCTGTCTGGGCCTCAGTTTCCATAAAATGAACATGTTAAGTAGGTTAAACTAGTGGATCCTTCCAACTCAAAATTCTGACTTAACAGTTTTGCATAATCATAGACAACAGAGGAATGTATTGAATAGCACCACAGAAAGGCAATCAGCAAAATTCAAACTGTGGGAAATCTATAGAATGAATGACCTAGTCTCTTCAGCAAATAAATTGCAGAGGGGGTAAAAAAGGGAGGAGGAACGTAAGATTAAAAGAGACTTAAGAGATATTATCAACCAAACTCAATGTAATTACTTTTTTTTGGATCTTGATTCAAACAAAGTGTTTAAAAAAAAAAAAGCTTATGATCAGTAGTCAAATATCTAATGATGTTAAGGGATTACTGTTAATCTTTTAGGTGTGAAAATGGTATTATAGTTACGTTTTAAAGAAGTTTTAACCTTTTAGAGATATATACTGAAATATTTAGAGGTAAAATGATAACAATATCGGGGATTTGCTTCAAAATAATATGGGAGGGGAGAAGTTTAGATGATACAAGATTGACCATAAATTATAATTGTTGAAGCTGGGTAATGGGTACATTATTATTTTGCCTACTTTTGCATATGTTTGCATGTGTAAAATGATAACAATATCTGAGATTTGCTTCAAAATAATATGGGAGGGGAGAAGTTTAGATGATACAAGATTGGCCATAAATTATAATTGTTGAAGCTGGGTAATGGGTACATTATTATTTTGCCTACTTTTGCATATGTTTGAAATGTAGACTTTAAATGCACACAAACAAATAATACATCTTGCTTAAAAAACTAAGATCTAAGTGAGTGGTTCTGAATCAGTACCATAATATCCATCAGAACCCCAACTGGGGCTTTTACAACGCAGAGGTAAGTCATCATCCTCTGGGTGAGATCCTCTGTTTCTACTAAGAAATAAAGTAGGTTCTTAGAGATGTCCGCAAAATTTGTGGGGATATCTAGAAAATAATTTGGTGTTTCACACTGAATTTCCCCCCTCTAATAAATGAGAATATTAATATGATACACACTTAATCAAAAGATCTATAATTTGAGACTCAGCTGTACCACTAGCTGAGTGACTTGGGCAACTCAGTAATCTCTCTGCATTTTAGTTTCCTCATCTTCAAAGCAAAGCTTATAAAGCCACCTCAAAGACTCACTATGAAGTGAAATAATATTGTAAATGCAAAAGGACTTTATAGACTGTTTGGTGCTCTTCTGAAATGATGGTTGTACATAGGGCATAGAAAAAGCTCGTGTCTAGTTTCTTGAGTGAATAGCTAAGTTGACCAGTGTTTCCCAAAGTGTTTTTCCAGGAAACACTTGTTCCATAAGGTGCTAATAAGATATTACCTGAAAGAAGGGTTCCATGTATTAGTAGGTTAACCTCAAAAAAATGAAGATAACCTGTTTAGTTACGATAGGACTTTTTAAAGCCTATAATTTGTTAATATGCATTACAAATCTCCAAGAGGGCAATAAACTATGTACTATTTCCTACATTTATTTTGACCAAAGAGTCATTTCTTCATGGAACTTCTGTTAGGAATACTGTTTCTCAAAATACACTTTGGAAAACAATACAGCAGACTACAGCAGACATAAGGAAATTAAATAATTGCCATGTTTGAGAATGACATTTCAAAATTTCAAAATGCTCTAAGACTGTCAGCAATAGTTGTTAAATATAAAAAATAATTGACATGCGTATTTTCCCCCCCTCTCTACACAGGAACTTTCGAAAGAAGGTGCCACCTATCATAGCTGTTACCACACAGTTTCATGCATGGTGGCATATTTTAACTGGCCTTGGTTCTTATCTTCACATCCTTTTCAGGTAGGAAATAGAGACTTTTTTAGCCTAGTATTGGAGTGTTTCTTTCTCTACTCTTCAAATAGAACGGTGTAAATATAAAATGTCACAGACAGAATCAGAAACTTATGTTCCAGCTTTGCCTCTGCCACCGGGTGATCTTAAGCAAGTCCCTTACTCTCTCTGAAGCTCTGTTTTCTCATCTTTAAAGGGTGACAGCTCTAGTAACCGACCTCTGGCACATGATCTACATTTTAAGTAGATCATTCATCTCCTTTTTTAGTGCAAGTAGGATATAAACATTTCCATTTCTTGTTGATCATCATATCTTTGTGTATAGAGAACAAATTTAAGGGGAAAAAAGCAGCCAGATCCCCTGAGTGGGGACTGGGAAAGCATGAGTATCTGAAGTCCCCAACTTAATTTGTCTCCTTCCCTGAAATAAATTGGTTGCCACTTTTCTTTCCTTGTTCCCCTAATAAAGAACTTGTTGGGGCTTCTCTGGTGGCACAGTGGTTAAGAATCTGCCTACCAATGCAGGGGTCATGGGTTCAAGCCCTGGTCCGGGAAGATCCCACATGCCACAGAGCAACTAAGCCTGTGTGCCACAGCTACTGAGCCCATGTGCCACAACTACTGAAGACCACGTGCCTAGAGCCCATGCTCCGCAACAGGAGAAGCCACCACAATGAGAAGCCCATGCACCGCAGCGAGGAGTGGCCCCCACTCACCTCAACTAGAGAAAGCCCGCACGCAGCAATGAAGACCCAACACAGCCAAAAAATAAATAAAATAAATAAATTCAAGAATTCGTTGGAGGTCAGCCATTTATAGCAAAAATGGAATCAGAATTCTCTCTGATCACCCTGCTCAAATAATACATCTGTATCACTCTCTCCCCTTACCAAGCCTTATTTTTCTTCACGACATTTATAACCAGTCATGTGTTTACTTGTTTACCTCCCCCAACTAGACTGTAAGTTTCTTGAGAGCAAGGACTTTATCTTATTCACTTCTACTCTCCCAAGTGCTTAAATCAATGCCTGTCACATAGTAAGCACTCAGTATATATTGTTAAATGATTTAATGAATGAATGTGTACATGTTGATCTCTTTGCCAGGGGATCAGTCTATGTTTAATCTCAAATTCACTCAAGAATTGAGAGAGCTGAAATATTTATAGAAAGGGAAAGAAAATTTTCCTTTGAACCAATGTGAAAATTTACTCAAGTGAAATTTTTAGAATACCTTTTAAAACATTTGCATCTCACCTGTCTAGAGATCAACTTATTTAGGCAACCTGAATTTAACTACTTGAGAATGATATAAAAAGAACTTCTGGGCAACTAAATAAGAATCACTGAATTCATACTGTGAAGAGCTCAAGGTTATTAATCATGAAAGAGTTCTTTAAACTCTGGCTCTAAGTATAATTATTTTATTTTTTGCCACTTCTTACTGCATTGATTATTTGGATTCTCAGCCCATAGCATATTAGAAATAACTATTTAAGAGGGAGGGTTATGGGAGGAAATGCTTGGGGAAACTGACAAATGATAGAAAAGGAGAAACAAAAATAACTATAAAGCAAACCCAAGAATTAAAAACTTGGCACTTTAACACTGCCCACGAAGTCCCAAGGACATAACTGCAGTGTAATATAATACAGCAATGAATACTTCTTACCTGACAGATGGCTTCCCTCAGAGGGAGCATCTCTAGAGAACCAGATGGAAGCAGTGGGGCCTTTTATAACCTAGTCTCAACTCAAATTGTATCACTCTCACCATACTCCATTGGTCAAAGTCATAGAGTCTATCTCTTGACAGGAGGAGTATTGAAGAATTTGGGGACTCCAAACTCATGTCTGAACAGGAGGCTCTGTTCAGCTGGAGCTGGTATCTGAGCTCAGAGGAAAGACCCCATGGGGCTGAGACCCAGGACTCTTAAGAAGGGTACTGCTGGGCTTCCCTGGTGAAACAGTGGTTAAGAATCCACCTGCCAATGCAGGGGACACGGGTTCAAGCCCTGGTCTGGGACGATCCCACATGCCATGGAGCAGCTAAGCCCGTGCGCCACAGCTACTGAGCCTGCACTCTAGAGCCCGTGAGCCACAACTGCTGAGCCTGCATGCCACAACTGCTGAAGCCCATGTGCCTAGAGCCCATGCTCCACAATGAGAAGCCACCGCAATGAGAAGCCCATGCGCCGCAACGAAGAGTAGCCCCCGCTTGCCGCAACTAGAGAAAGCCCACGTGCAGCAGCAAAGACCCAATGCAGCCAAAAATAAATAAAATAAAAATAAATAAATGTATTAAAAAAAAAAGGGTACTGCTGCTACAGGAAGAAACTGTTGCTGCCATAGTGATGGAGTGTTGTTGGGATGCTGTTCACAACAACCACAAGCCAGTGGCCCCTGATAAAAATGAAACAAAAATGAGAAGTCCTTTCTTTCTCCTCCAGCTTTTCAGTCTCTTTCAAATGCCCTAATTAGCAGAGCCTATTAGGGAGCATCTGGCAAGGCAGGAATGTAGTTTGTAGTCTCATCTCCTGCATCACAAACAGGATGGAATATAGAAGAGTGGATTTGGAGCTGAGATACATTAACTTAACAGCTGACCCATCTGGTGAGACTAAAAGAGAAAGGGGGAAAAGCATAAATAACCACTATCAGAAATGCAACAAGAAACATCACCACAGATGCTGCAAATATAAGGAAGATAAGGAGGTATTTTTAACAAATTTATGTGACAGGTATTTTTGTTTATGTTTGAAATTTTCCACAATAAAAAGTTTGAATTTTCAGCTCATAGCCTCATCTGGGCTTGATATATATTATTCCTTTAATAATCGTGATGGTCCTGTTTTACACTTGAGGAAAGACGGGCTCAGAGAAGTCAGGTGCCTCACGCATGATCTTAGTGTTATTGCCTGGATTTGAGCCCAGGGTTTTCTGTCTCCCCAAACCAATCAAGACCTTAGAAATCAACTAATATAACTTCTTAATTTGATGGTGAAGGAAACTGGGGCCCAGAGAGAAGTGACACTCAAGGTCACTGGCTAGTTGGAGTAGAATATATTGGATAATGATTAGACAGCACCTGAATTCAATCCTGCTTCTAGCATTTACTAGCTGTAGCACCTTGAATGAAATATTTGACCTTTTTTGAGACTTTCTCATATGCAAAACAGGAATAATAATACCTACCTAGTAGGGTAGTTTAAGAATGAAGTGTGTATAAAGCTCTGGGTCCAGTGCTTGCCCCCATGTTGTAGGTACTTAACAAATAGTTGGGAGCAGTGGAGGTGACAACAAGGGTTGGAATCCAGGGCTTCTGTGCCCCAGTCCAGGACTCTTCACTAAAGAGAAGAGAAAACATGGCAACTTTCTTTTAGAGATTAACATCTGAAAAATTGTCAGAGTAAGATTATATTCTAAGACAGTAAAGTATTCATAATATATGATGCTTCTCTTTATAGTTCCAGTTTTGGGTACATTAGAATGGCATCATAGCCACACTAAATTACTCAAATTCAAAAATACGTGCTCGGGGCTTCCCTGGTGGCGCAGTGGTTGAGAATCTGCCTGCCAATGCAGGGGACACGGGTTCGAGCCCTGGTCTGGGAAGATCCCACATGCCGCGGAGCAACTGGGCCCATGAGCCACAACTACTGAGCCTGTGCATCTGGAGCCTGTGCTCCGCAACAAGAGAGGCCGCGATAGTGAGGGGCCCGTGCACTGCGATGAAGAGTGGCTCCCACTTGCCGCAACTAGAGAAAGCCCACGCACAGAAACGAAGACCCAACACAGCCAAAAATAAATAAAATAATTAATTAATTTAAAAAAAATGTGCTCTTTTTCATTCTCTTATTTAAAGGAGAAAATTTTTCATGCTATAAAATTATGTTTTGCATATGTTCTTATACTGTATATTACTATTCAAATACACTTAAATCGTGTACTATATATAAACTGTGTATGCTGTTAAGTTATGGACAGTTTAATAAATTTTTCAGAGATAAATTTAACTTTATTTTTGCTGTACGGACTGATATATTAGAATCTGATCTCATCTTTTTTTTTTTTAATAAATTTATTTATTCATTTTTGGCTGCATTGGGTCTTTGTTGCTGCACGCGGGCTTTCTCTAGTTGCAGCGAGCAGGGGCTACTCTTCGTTACAGTGCACAGGCTTCTCATTGCGGTGGCTTCTCATGTTGCAGAGCACGGGCTCTAGGTGCGCGGGCTTCAGTAGTTGTGGCTTGCAGGCTCTAGAGCACAGGCTCAGCAGTTGTGGCGCATGGGCTTAGTTGCTCCGCGGCATGTGGGTTCTTCCCGGACCAGGGCTTGAAACCGTGTCCCATGCATTGGCAGGCAGATTCTTAACCACTGTGCCACTAGGGAAGCCCAGAATCTGATCTCATCTTTAGAGGTGACTCATTTTAAAGGATTCTCTGAAGAAGTGATACCTTCCTGGTTATTTCATACCTGTATTGTAATCCTGATAGAGCTGGTATAACCGTTTCTAAAATATTCTAGGAATACTCTATCTTAATTCTTACTACCATATATCTTCAGAGATGAAACTGGCAATCATGACATGAATCACATCAAACATGAGCAGAATGCTCCCTACTAAACTACAAACATCCTGAGGTTACAGTCTGAGAGTTGATCATTTCTGTCTTCCTTAGGATCTTGCCAACTGTTCTGCATAGAGTAGGTCCTCAAAAAACGATTGCTAAATGAACAAAGTTTATTTGCCAGTGTTGCTTTTTCTTTGTATATACAGAGGCACTGTGGTTAAATTTGTCAGTAAGCCAGTTTGCATGAATTTAAAAACTTGTCTGAACTTATTTACAAAACAGAAATAGACTCACAGATATAGAAAACAAACTTTGGTTTCCAAAGGGGAAAGGGGGTGGGGAGGGAGGGATAAATTAGGAGTTTGGGATTAACAGATACACACTACTATATATAAAATAAGTAAACAACAAGGATCTACTATATAGCACAGGGAACTATATTCAATATCTTATAATAACCTATAATGGAAAAGAATCTGAAAAAGAATATATATATATATATATATATATATATATATATAAAACTATATATATCTGAATCACTTTGCTGTACACCTGAAACTAACACAGTATTGTAAATCAACTATACTTCAATTTTTAAAAAATTTGTCTGAAAAGCTTTCCCCCTCCCCTTTTCTTTCAGTTTATATACAAGAACACTTTACCTGAGATACAGGCCAAAGGTGAAGGTAAGTCCACTTCCTAGGGTGTGTGTGTGTGTGGAGGACGGAGGTAATGGGAGGATGGGATGGAGGTGGAAGAAGGGGGTGGGGTGGAGAGGTAGCAGAGAGAGTACAGGCCTTGGGACCAGATGCTCTTGAATCTTAAGTCTTCCACTTACTTTTCTATTACCTTGGGCAAGTCTCTTTTCTTTAAGCCTTAGTTTCTTCAATAGTAAAATGGAGCTGTTAATAGCTACATTACAGAGTTACTTTAAAGATCTGAGATGATTTAAATGCCCAGCTCTATGCTTGACAAAGTAGATGCTTAATATATTTAAATAAATTAAATAAAAATAGTTTCTGAGATCTGGTGTAGACCTAGAAAGAATATGCTCTGCTCAGGTTATTAATACCAGGACAACCACTAGCAAACCACTGTAGTCATAGCCCATGGGTTCTTTTTCATTCTTTTTCAGGGATAACATGGAAAAATTTTATCTTCTTTCATTTTGTCCTAACTTGTTTCCAAACAGTTTCTCTTCGGAATCTGGCCGGTGATCCTGTTTGAGCCTCTCAGGAAGCACTGATGAATTATTTCACCAATAAAACAAAATAGCACGTACCATAGGCCTGGTCAAATGATTAAGGAAATCTTTAGAGATCTACACGTTCAAATATATCATGACCGTCGCAGCAAAGGAGTGACTTTCTGACTAATGCTGCCAGCCATACAGAGAATGAGGAATGGGGCTTGTTGGATGTTTAGCTTGTGTCTTTATCTCATTTGTCTTCCTCCTCCTCACCGTCACTCTAAGATGTTTCAAAAGAAACAGACACGATTTGTATGTATATACTCGAATGCTGGAAATATTGGGCTTTTCTTAACAGGTTAACAGTTTGTGCTGATCATAGGAAATTAACCTTTTTCTCTTTTTTTGACAAGGCTTGCATGTGAATTAAACTTTTCTTAATATTTGATTAAATAATGAAAACAGCCAGCTAAGGACTGGCAAAACCCCATATCCAGATGGCCAGCTGTGAGGCAGCACTTAGCTATTTCAGCCTTGATTTATATTTTTGTCATAGTAACCTCATGGATGGTTTCCCAAGGTAAAAAAAAAAAAAGAAAAGAAAAGAAAAGAGCTATCTGTGGGATTCTGGTAGTTCTTCATTGTCTGCCTCTGTGCTGGTCCGAGTGTTATAAGCAAGCTCAGACCTGCCACTGGGTTCTATACTTGTCACATTCCAGATTTGCGGTGGGCTCTGGGATGTCGTTTGTGGTCACAGCCCGGCAGGGTGGGTGGGTCATCTTGTAACCTTTATGAAGGCCACCAGGACACCTGTAGAATGTTCCTCCTCCACCCAGTTAAAGGTGGTTGCTCCGTTTCCTTTGATCTTTGCAGATCTTTAAGTTGTCACTGTTTTTATGGCTAGGCAAACATGATTGGTGGGCAAACGTATTTCATCCTCCTAGAATAACTCATTTGAAGTTACCAGTAAATGTCGTTATACTCTGACTTTTAAAATTATGCAATATTTTCCAGTTTTCAGAGAGGCCATGGTTATGCCCAGGGAAATGTGTTGGGTTAACTAGAGCTAAAATCATCAGGATCTTATGTACATAAAGCTTATTAGAATACCTGCTCCTTCATTTTGCTGAAGGAAAGAGATATAAGGGTTGAAAAGAGCTCTAACTTACTTGAACTTGTAACAGAACTACCAAAAATTAAAGTACTAAGACATGGCAGTGAAATCTCATTGTAAGGCAGCTAGTTCTAATTTGGATTTGAATGTATAACAAATTGAATCACTCTTCACAAACATAACACCTGCCTGGAATAAAAACCTGATTTGACCCCTTTGTAGACCCCCTTTGTAGCTCTGTACCATTTAGCATTTTTACAACTTTTCCCTGCTTATACATTATTATAAAATCCAGGTTGTTTTTACTACATGGTGTCATTACCCCAGATTAAATTCTGAGCTACAGCTTCCAAAGGAAAGTCACTTTTTTCTTAAGCAAAAGTGTAAGACACTTCTGTTGTTTTTCTAGTATTCAGTAAGAAGCCTTGGTACAAATTTAAAACGAATACAGATTTTGTTGTTTTTCTTCACTTGCTGGCCTTAGTTTTAGTCCAAGTACTATTTTCCTTACTTTAGCGTGCCAACATGCCATTAGGCAGATACTTCCCACCTGCTTTTATGATCCTCCAGCAAGAAAAACACTTGCCAAAATATAAATCTAAAAGAACTTTGGTTGTGCCTTAGGAAAATATAAACTAAACAGTTCCAACACAAGCCTGTAAGACTGTTCTTTATTTTGCCACAAGATTCTGGCGTCTGGCTACATTCATGTGCAACTACCTAGGCTGTCAGTCATCTAACAATTTTTAATGAGTTCATTTGTTTCACACCATTGTCATTTTTGTACTTTTCACTAAGAAATACTTCTGTATAAAGAATCTGTATAAAAACAAAGGTACATCCTTCCTAACAATGCTAAATGCTGAGACTAAGGTTCTGCAGTATTAAGGTCAGATTAAGGGTACAGAGAACACGCCCTGACACTGAGGCCCTTTAGAGCAGTTTGTTGAATGAGCAATTCAGCCACTGCCACCTGTAGTTTCTTATTGAATAAAGCTGTCCAGCTCCTTAGAGACTTGTAACACTGTGGCCAAGTCTTCAAAGACCCTTGTTTCTGTTGTAAAAACAAACAGCATGAAACCGCTCAGCAAAGAAGTTTTAGAAGGGTTGAGCAGAAAGCAGAGCCTAAATCCAGGCTCTTTAATTTTCCAAGTTAGTTTTTGTCTCACACATGGCTGCCTTTTTAGCAACCTAAGTATTAGCACACTCAAGACTTTGTATCTGTGCCATATCAAGTATTGTGGAAATACTGGTGACCTTAGGATATTGCTAAATTGCCTTTATTTCAATATGGCTTAATTTTTTTCCCTTCTAGGACTCTGAGTTGTATTATTACAGGGTTGGGTTATTACCGTCTCCCCCCCACCACTTTATTTTCTTGAGAGAGTCACTGTTAACTAGAGTGTACAAAAAAACCTGTTTCCTTTTGAGCAGATAGTGGTTTGTGTGCATATCAACTGATGTGAAAGGTCCTCGTCTCTGAGCCCTATAGCAAATTGTATTCTAGAAAACATTAGTACTTTATGAGGATGTGAAAGAAGCAGTTAGCTTGCACATTTTATTATACTACCTATGCTGCCATTTTCACTCCAGAAAATTGAAAGCAGTTTGACTCTTTTATGGAAAAACTAGGTGAAGGGTGGTTGTGTTCATCTGATTGGTCACTCTACCTGCCTACCCCTTCACACCTTGGTGCTTTCATGAAACATTGACACTCCTGAAGTGATCTCTTTTATCCTTGTGATATTATATAAATTAATGATGAACATGAGAAACATTTGTTTTTGAATAATACACAGATGAGACCCCCAAATAGTGGTATTTGGTTTAGAATTAGATCAAATATTATGGTTTAACCTCAGTGCAAAATTTCCAGGACTGGGCTTTCCTTACACCAAGAGGGTTTTTCATATACCAAGGAGAGGAAGAGGTGTGAGTCAAAGAAAATCAAGAGACCAAAAACTTCAGGTACACGATGCATGAAAATCTTTAAATGCCTGAAAAAAATTAAGTTCTGTTTTAATGCCAACACCCTCAGAATTTAGCCAGTGTCCCTAGAGGTGACTAATAATTTAGTTCAAGGGTTTCTTATGAGTCCTATGGGTTGCATATTACTTTGCTCTTGAAAAAAATCATCTGTTGCTAAGTTTAACAGTTTTAGCTCTCAGTTCCGCATTTACATGACAGAAAAAATTATTCAAGCCCTGTGGTTTATGATGTGCTACTGGATAAGTGTTTATGTAAAACTGGTGTTTCAAAGAGAACCAGTTCTAATTGGAATTTGCAACTAAGTGGCAGTTTGCAGATCTACCTCTGTCTTACATTGTGCATCATATCAATACCATAATATAATTAGTTTGATCACTTTGTCTTATTTTTCAATGTCTAAAATTATGCTTACTCACCATGCTGTAAACATTTGGAAGTAATGACTGAAATTTGGCTAAGTGTCCGTTGTGCAGGGGGCAGTAAGTGAAAAAAAGGAACCGTCAAGACCCATCTGAATGGAAAATTTCAGTGCTGTTTTTTAAACTCCCGCACTTCCTTTAAGAATAAGGAAACTTTTATTTTATGTCTAATTGGAGTTGCTGGCTGGCGAAAAGCTGTCAGTGTTGCTGAGGTTTATGGGAGCATGCCACTGTACTTGACGGCTTCTCCAGTTTCGGGGGAACGCCTCTCCTCTACCCTCTTAGATTCAGTTGTTGAGGCCTGTGAAATAAACTGACAAAGGACAGATTAGCAAGAGAAAGGGCAGGTTTTAATTTACATATGTAAATGGGAGTTCAGAGAAAAATGTGACTTGAGGCAGAATTTGCAGTTTATATACCATCTTAATAAGAGAAGGGGACAGCGAGAAAGGGCACTTAGGGGAAAACAAATGACTTTTAGGAAAGATAAATGGGCCGTTAGGAGAATAGGTAGGAGTTAAGATAGTGTCTTTTTAGATGTGGCACTGAAACTCCCAGGAGAGGATTTGACAGTTGAGTCCTTTAGGGAGGTTCTGCTTTTAGTCAGATAAAGGGAATTCAGGAAAAAAGCCTCTTCCTGTCTTGATTCTCAAGTGCATTCAGCTCAAAATGTTTTTTATGCCATAGTGGTGTATTCTGGACCCTTTTATTTCCCCTGTCTAAAACTTTCCAAGAAGTTTCACAGACCAGAAGCCAAGTTGGTGGCTGTAGAGAGAAGATTCAGGTTAGAAGTTAGGAGATAAGAGATCTGCAAAGGGAAGGAAGGCATAGATTTATGGAGAAACAAGAGGAAAAGCAAAAATTAATAGTTGGAGCAGATTATATAAACTCAGTTTTTGAGTACAGAGGGCAGTCAATCAAAAGGATTTCTAGATGTTGGTCTTACGGCATCTTTAAACAGTGGAGTCAGGATAGTAGTGGCAGTCTCACACACATGGTTATTTCCCAGAGCTCAAAGGACCATGTTCTGGTGAACTTTCTGAGTGGCCCAAACTGTTGTGGTGGTAAATCCCTTAAAGTTACATCCAGCTTCAGCTTGCAGGGCTTCAGGAAAAGGACAGTTTTAGTTCTTAGTAATGCCAAGTCAGAAGGGTGGTAGAAAATTGGAAATGTTAATTAGTGACAAAATGCACAAGATGGCAGGATCCAGCTTACAAAGAGGTGAAAATGGCTCAAGGAGAATGAACAGGACTAGAATCTGATAATCCGCATGGGTATATTATAGTTCTCCACTGAAACATAAAATTTATCTTTATAATCACCCTAGTTTTGTCAAAGATAATCAAGGTAAGACGGTTTTTGTTTGCAAAACGAGTCTAGTCTCATCAAACTTGGCCTGAGTGTTTATATAAGTGCAATGAGAATAGTAATTGATGACACAGGCCTTTTGACCTTTTATTAGGAATCCCAGATTGGACTTTTAAATTCCTCGAGTCTAGGAATCCAAGCTGAGAACTTGCCATCAGACTTCTCTTGCATGCCTTCAGATTTGGATGAATCCCTCCTCCAGGTCCCCAAAATATCTTAAGCTTTCTGGTCCTGCCAGGAAGTGGCCTTCCTAACTCACCTGTAAGGCTGGGACCCCTGTAAACCAGGTACTAGGCAGTTTTCCAGGAGGGCTTCGTAAGCACTGGCTCCTTAAAGTCAGCCTTATTAATTCCTTAAAACTGGTCATATCTATGCACATCATCCTCAAATATGACATTCCAGTCAAAGCCTTGGTAATATAATCAGTGTTTCCAGTTGTGTCCTGTTACAGGGAGAACAAATTCTTATTGAACTTATTCAAATAACTATATTGCCATGGAAATAAGTATTCAATAAGAGTTTTTTCCAAATTTTGGAGGGTTCAGACAGGGAGAAAAGATAAATGCTTCATTTTTGTTTACAAAGATATGATCTACTAAATTGCTGTAAGTGCTAGATAGCTTAAGAGAAAAGGCGTTCCTTAAATCCAGAAAATAGAACATTAAAGAACCAGCAATAAGGGACTTTCCTGGTGGCGCAGTGGTTAAGACTCCGCGCTCCCAATGCAGGGGGGCCCGAGTTCCATCCCTGGCCAGGGAACTAGCCAGGACTAAGGAGCCTCAACTAAGGAGCCTGCCTGCTGCAACTAAGGAACCCGCCTGCCGCAACTAGGACCCGGCGCAACCAAATAAATAAATATTAAAAAAAAAAAAATGAAGAACCAGCAATATTCCAAGCAAAAGTCATAGAAGGAATCATAATCATTCTTCATCACTCTACTCAGTCCCATGTGATAAATTCAGGTCTTTCTTGATTTCGGTTAGCAATTTCATGAACCCATGAGCTTCTCCGTTAGTTCTGGAAATCCTTATTAAGTCCAGTAGTGTGATCGTTACATAAGCCTGTACCTCAGGGTACCTGTTACAGTCTTTTCCATGGATCTCTGAGAAGATCTTGAAAATGAAGCCTGTAGCTGATTACAAGAGTTCAGGAAGGCATCAGAATAAAACAATATCTGTGAATGACAAAAAACTTAAAATGGCTATGGTTAAAGGTCTGATGAGTTCATTAAAATGCAGTTGACAAGGAAATTTGGTTGACTCTGTGACATTCAGCATTTCAAGATAAATGGAGTTATGACATTATACCAGGACATATCATGGACAGCTATGACATTAACAAACTTCTAGAAATTTCATACAGTTTCTGAAATACTTATATTAATAACACATACCCATGGAACTATAATCTAGGGAAGGTTAAGCATCACTTATTTGACAATGCTTGCCATGCAATTTAACATATCAAATAAACCTAATTAGTTTAACACCTCTCTTTTTACGAAGTGAAAGAACAAATCCTTTGAGGTTTTCCAGGGGCCCTCTGGGAAATCTCAAAGTCAGAGGTCAAGAAGACTTCATTTAGAATTTGATTTGGAGAAGTTGTTAAAAGGTTTGACCACTTAATTAAATAATATTATGGGTCACTGTGAAAAAAAACTTACCTATGTGACCAAAGTGACAGTAATTGCTTTGTCTCATTAAATACAGACCAATAATCCAAGAAACTCCGTCCTTTTAACAGGGAATTTCAACCTCTAGTTTTGCATTTGTACACTATTGAGCTCTTTGTGTGTGTGTGGTGAAGGCAAGTACAGCATTTATTGCAGGCACCAAGCAAGGCGATCAGGCAGTTCATTGAGCTTATTTTTTAAAAATTATAAATAAATGCATTCAGTCTTAGCCAGCTTGACCACATGAATAAGATATTCTCCCCGCCCCCATTCCCTTCTCTTACCTCTCCTCTTCCCCCCACCATCTGCAGACGCTTTACAACTTTCTATACCCATTCAGGTTTTTGTCTTTACTTTCTCTTTCTCATTCTGGAAAACCATTTGACAACCTCTAAGCAACTACATTAGGACAAAATTACTCTCCTTTTTTCCTTAACAAAAACACATCCTTCATTTCTTTCAGACCTTTCAAGATTGCTTCCCTTCTTTATTGTTTCTGGTATTTTTATTTATGTATATTGATTAGAATTCTTAACCCTTAGTAACCTTAATTTCCAGTGAAAATGAGGAAGTAGACAATTGTGAACTCACATCAGAATTCTGTAGTAGATTAACAAACTTATGAATACACCACCTCAATTTATAGAAGCATATGTTTCTTTTTCTTAATTTATTTAGTTTTGTCTGAGTTGGGTCTTTGTTTCTGCACGTGGGCTTTCTCTAGTTGCAGTGAGCAGGGGCTGCTCTTTGTTGCCATGCACGGGCTTCTCATTGTGGTGGCTTCTCTTGTTGCGGAGCACAGGATCTAGGTATGCAGGCTTCAGTAGTTGTGGCACACGTGCTCAGTAATTGTGGCTTGTGGGCTCTAGAGTGCAGGCTCAGTAGTTAGTTCCTCCGTGGCATGTGGGATCTTCCCAGACCAGGGCTCGAACCTGTGTCCCCTGCATTGGCAGGCGGATTCTTAACCCCTGCGCCACCAGGGAAGCCCAGCATATGTTTCTTCATAGTACAGTTTTTTAATGTGGTAAAAGAACATGTTTATCAACAAACCGAAACATCTTTAGTCCCTCTGTAAAAATAAGTCAAAAGTAGATAAATTTATGCTTAGTATTTAATGTTTCAGTATTTTGTCTTATTTGGACATTACCTAGACCGAGATAAAGACACTTCTTCACTTGAAATTCACACTGAAGATAAAACTCTAGCTTTAGACCATAACCTTTCACCTTGGGTAATGAAACCTTGACATATTTGAGGGAAAGGTGGAAAACAAAGTTGGCAATCAGAGCAGCTAAGGAGAAGACAGATCACTAAGGAATTTAAGCAGTATTGTTACCTACAGAATTTCTGCTGTTGTTGATGCACATTTGGAATAAGCAGTAGTGACCACCATCTTTACACACTTTAAATATCTGGTATTGTTTCACAAGACCTTCATTATCATTAAGTCAGCAAATTGCTTCCTGTTTTGATTGGTAGCTAGCGTAGAAAATGATCACAAGAATATTTCCGACTAGAAAACCCTAAAACCCACTCGATTACAGGCCTGCAAGTGACCTAAAATTGTCCCACTCTGTTTAGCTCAGCAGCTGTCAATATTACAGCACCAATCACAGGTCACACTTTGCTCACAGTTCCTTTTTAACCCTTATTACAAGACCTGCTTCATGGCTTTTAAGGAGCACAGTGTTGCGATGTGGACCAGATTTAGTCATTGGTAATTTAAATATTTACGAAAATGTCATAAAGCTTCTGAAACTTCTCTGGCAAATGTCAGATCTGCAGATCATCACTTTTAAATCGAGTGTGCAGAAGTAACTCTTAGGTTGCAGCAGAGCACATTTATTAGAGAAATCTTTAAGCACGGAAATATGGTTCCCTACAAATATTCGTCCTGACATCATCTGCACCTAAAAGAAAACAATGAAAGTTCTATGATATCAAATGACTCTGGACCAGGGGTTGGTGAACTACAGCCCACAGACGAAATCCAGTCTGCAGTTGTGTGGCCTGCAAAGTAAGGATGATCTTTACACTTTAAAAGCATTGTTGAAACATACAATAATAAGAAGAGGAATATGTTACAGACGTGTGTGGCCTGCAAGGCATCAAATGTTCACTATCTGGTTCTGGGAGTTTGCCCCCCATTCTCTAGACCTTCCGCAAATATGGAAGGACAAAAGTCCTTCCCACTGCACTTCTCCACAGGGTGATTCCAGTGTGTATTTGTCAGAATGAAATATTTTATACATTTGAGACATCGCTAACTTCTTTGTTGAATGTAATCATATGGTTTGTGTTTAAATATTTACACTATAGAGTATTTCTTCATATCAGTTTTACTAGATTGGCAACAGCCTGCTGCAAAGTGCCTAAATCTTTGGGGAAAATTACATGATTTTGTTTTCATTTTAAAGGAAATTCCATTCCCTACTATAAAGTCCAAAAATGCTACTTGCATTCAGCTTTTGAGTTGACTTCCAGAAAGATGAGATCATTTGACCATTTTTTTCTCATGCCATATAAAATGTGTCATGTGGTAATGTCAAGGAACTAATAAACTATCATCGTCATGTACACTTTTTTTACTTTCCAAAAGGAGAAGTTCAAAATCCTTTCCACAATGAGTACTTGTTTCTTTTGGCTCTTTTAGAACTGAATTACTTAATAGCAATTAATAAATGAATCATTTTAAGAAATAGGTATAATTTTTGTTTAATGTATTATAAGGCATTGTTTACTATCAAGCATTTCCATACTTTGGATATTTCTGAGTCACTTATCAGTGTGACCATTAGGTAAACTTTCCAAGCTAATACAGGGTTTCCTGGTTTTGTTTCGGTGCAGATATTTGTCCTACTAGCAATTATTTAATAAACATAGGTGGTCGTGAATCTATACAAGGAACTAACCATTTTCAGGTGATCTCAGACTTGCTTATTCACTTTTTCTATTTGATTGGCCAATGCCACCGTTATTTTTCTAGAAGATAGAATTGTGTAATTTTATACACAATTCTGCTATAATCTAGGCTATATTTCAGCATTAATCACCTCGCTATTGGTGAAAGTATTAAATGATACTGTTTTGAATAAGACTTCTGGTAATGTTTTATCCCTGGTTTATGTTTAATGTATCTATACATTTATGTAAAGGCAGGGCCACATGTTTAGTTATACAGTTTGTGCACTGCACAATGGTACCCAGTTGGGGGAGGGGGTTAGTACAGGCTGAAGCCTCATGGTATGTGCCTTGGAAGGGTTGCGTCTCACGACACATTTTTTTTCAATTTCTGAGTGAAGCGGGCTGTATAGGCCAGCAGCAATCCTGTTCATGGGAAGGATGTTTAGTAATTATGACTTTTTTTGTCATTAGTCTTAAGTGATACTGCAGTAAACTTCTACTCCAAGCCTGGGTGATTTACAAGGTTAAAAGCTAATAACTTTTCAATTAAACATTAATGATCCATGAGTACACAGCATTCTTAACTTTATGAGCTCTGGAGTAAATGCATGAACCTTCCAGCTTCACACAATGAAGGGGGACATATTGGAAACAGAAAAAACTTACTGCATGAACCACATATGTCTAGGGTCTTATCTTTGGCAATGACCAAAGTGCCTTATAAGATGTAAAACAAATTAGAATTTCCTACAAGTCACCTAGTTTTCCAAACAACAACTTTTCAAATACTAGCTTTCCTAGCCAAGCCTGCATGAATTGATCGTTTCTCTCACTGCCGACCATATGATATTCTTCAACTAGTCCCTCTTTTGTGTGTCAGGGAGGGACAGCCTTGCCTGGATCAACAGATAGACGCTGGCAAGAGGTGAACCAGGATCCTTGCCTGAGGACACAATTTGGACCGTGCTTTGTAAAAGGGATGACTGAAAAAGAGTTAAGACTGCTTCAATTCCACCTCTGAAGAGTACACACCTTTTTTTTTTTTTTAAAGAATCTTGATAGATGGACTTTTTAAATATATAATTTATTTATTTATTTGGTTGTGCCAGGTCTTAGTTGCGGTAGCCAGGCTCCTTAGTTGTGGCTCGTGGGCTCCTTAGTTGCGGCACATGTGCTCCTTCGTTGCGGCATGTGAACTCTCAGTTGTGGCACGCACATGGGATCTAGTTCCCTGACCAGGGATCGAACCCAGGCCCCCTGCATTTGGAGCGCAGAATCTTAACCACTGGACTGCCAGGGAAGTCCCAAGTACTTTTCTAAAGCCACCCTGCCATACACCCCCGCCCCCACACACACAAAGGCACAATCAATTTAGTCTATTGGATTTTTATTGAGCTTACTCTGGGATCAGCTGTGGCATGTCTGAGATATTTTTTCCCCTCTTCTTTTTTTTTTTTTTTTTTTGCTTCAACCCCTGACTAGGATGCAGAGTGGATCTACCTGAATGAGAGAGAAGTCAGGACCTGCTTCACTTGGTAAGGTGGCCTAGCCCCCAAATAAGGCTTGATTCTCAAAGGAAAATGTGGAGAAAGCACAAAAAGAGACAGAGGATTCATTTCATGAGCCCTACTATGTGGGGACCATATGGCACTGTGCCCTCCCGTCAACAAACTTTGGAAAGTTGTGTCGTGATAGGTGCTAGGAGTACAGTGAATAAGACACCTTGCCCTATGGCACTTACAATCTAGTGTCTGACAAATAATTGTGCCAGTCACGTTTGGGATGGGTGTCACAGAGGAAGGGTATAGGGAGCTCTGGGAGTGTGCACAAGGGAACCAGAGAAGGGAAGACTTCCTTGAAGATGAACAGTACATTAAGAACTGAAGGATGAGAGGAATCAGGAAAGAAAAAAGAGGCTGGTTATCACAGAAGAACAAGTGATGGGTTTCTGGAGAGATGAACAGGAATTAAGTCACACAGGGCTTTCAAAGCCATGTTAAGAATTTGAATTTGGAAAGCTCTTGAAAGGGTGGAGAATGGAGTCAAAGGAGGAGGGATACCAAGGAGAAGGAGAATGTGGTAGTTCAAGTAAGAGATAATGGTGATAGAGGCACTGGAGATAGAAAATCAAATATATCTGAGTTATACAGAAAGAAGCAGATATGGGGTGAGTTATCAAGTAAGTTTGGGATTTGTTGAGTTTGAAGTCTGGGCGAGATACATATCCTGGTGGAGAGCTTAAGGAGAGTAAAAAATGCGGATCTGGAGGTCAGGTGAGAGATCTGGACTGAAAATATAAATTTGAGAATCAAAAGCATACATGGTATTTGAAGCTATGTGAGTGGATGATTTGTGGAAGAGGGTCTCAGACTGAATCCTAGAAAGCAAACTATTTAAGGATTAGTTAGAGGAATGTTGAAGGACATGGGCACCTGCAACCAAAGAGAGTCATCAGTCACTTGAAAAGGAAGCCTAGGGTATAGGCCTGAGTTCTAGTTCCTCGTGGTCTGTGGATGCCAGCTGCTGGGCTGGGTTCAGCTGTGGCTGTTGGCAGGGCTGGCTATGTGGTCCTTCACGAGGCCTGAGGGGTGGAGGGGAGTAACCTGACCCAGCACTGCATCGAGGTAGCAGGCTCCGAGTTGGAGCCCGTTGGCATTAGTCCCGGCGGAGTGCTGTTACACACTTCATGTCCTTGTTGGTGTCTAACAGCCCTAGCTTAGGATCCTGGTCCTCCACTGAAAAGCTGTGTGATTGTGTCCAAGTCACTTAAATGTTGGATTCTATATATGTAAAATGTAGAATTGTCTTAAGGGTTAGCGCCATGGTGTAGTATGAATCTAACTATATTGGGTTTTCTGAATAGGAGCATTCCTGTAAGAGTGCCTGCCCAGGCTTGACAGGGGTACTTCAAAACTGCTGGACAGACCTGAGGAGTCAACCCCTCTTCCACTGGCCAGTTCAACCTGGAACAACCAACTTTCCTCCCCTTCCTGGTCACCTGGCTGACCTGTGCCCACAGAACCTGTTTGTCTTGGAGGTGGAGACGGGTTCCTCTGCCTTATCCCACCCCCCGTTTTTCTGACGAAGGTGTGGCAGGACAAGCAATGGACCTTTTACACTAGGTGAAAACAATCACCCGTTGTAAAGGTGAGGGCTGAAAAGGAGTTAGGATTGCTTTAATCCACCTCTTTTGTTCCACCTCTGAACAATACACCTCTCAGAAACCACCCTACCACCCACACCCAGTACATACATCTCACTAAGTTCCTCCCTGGCCATTCCAGAACCTTCCTAGAGAGGTCATCACTGCCTGTCCTAAAGTCTGGTCACTTTATTCCAATAAGCTTACCGCCATTTAACTTTCTCCCCACTTCAATTCACCCCCAAACTTCCCGAAAGACATTTCTGCTAAAGAGAAAAGATGAGTTTTTAGGGAGCTTGGAGAAAGTGAGTTAACAACATTAAGTCATTGGGCCAACCTGGATGGATGTCTGCTCTGTGCCAGGCCTTGGACTCAGCCATGGGTGGGACAGGAGTTGCTCAGTCTGGGGAGGAATATGGTCAGGCCTGTCCCACCACTCTCCCCTCATAAGTATCCTCACTCTTCTCTCATCCAGACATCCCCCTTGCCCCTGCCCAGCCCCTCTAAATTAGCAAGGAGAACAAGGAGCCTGAGAGGTGGAACATTCTTACAGAATCCAGTAAGTTATCAAGCTCGGAGGACACCATCCCTGCCCTTCTGATGACCCCTGCCCAGTTCAGGCCTGGCCTCACCTCCCTCTCATGGATCACTGTACCCGTCTCTGGGTTCCCTTCCTCCACTATTTCCCTCTTTGGCATCTGTACCACATATGGGCTGCTACAATGGACTCTTGAAAACAGATATGGACTGGTCAAAACTTTCAAAGGATCAAGTTAAAACTCCAGGTACGGCATTCAAGGCCCTTCTCAGGAACCTCTAATTTATCTTTGCACCTTCAACTCCCAATATTTACCCTTCCAACGACACTAAACGTGGAATGTTTCCCAGACATGTCCTGTTTAGTCCCACCTCTGTACCTCTGCCCGGAGTGCCCTCTCCCTCTTTACACCACTCCTTACCTGCTGGGAAAACTCCTTACCACCTCAAAAGCCATGTGGTAGGTTAAATATGGCCACAAATTTTTGGAACTCCTCCTCACCCCTTTTATCTGGGCTGGTCTTGTGACTTGCTTTGACCAACAGAATGTGGTAGAAGTGACACGATACAAGCTCTGAAGCCCAGGCCTCAAGAGGGCCTGTAGCCTCCACGGTCACCATCTTGGAACCCTGAGACCAACACGCCATGTGTTGTAGCAGCCCTGGATGAAAGAGCACAGGAGAGTGAGGCCCAGCCACCCCAGTTGAGCCCAGCTCCCAGCTTACACATTAGCTGAATAGAGCCACATGAGAGAGTCCAGGTGGGTCCAACACAAGAACCTCCCAGGTAACTCACAGAATCTTGAGAAATAAAAATGCTGGTTGTTTTAATCCATTAAGTTTTGGGATGGTTTATTACACAGCAGTAGATAACTGATACAATGCAGTTCTAATGTGAAGTCTTCCCTGGCTCAGTCAGGTTCCTTCCCTGAGTTCCCTCTGTGTTTTGTACACATCACATCACTTTATAGTCATTTACTAGCAAGCTCTCCCAAGTACAGTGAGCTCTGAGGACCAGGGCTGAGAGTCTGATTCATCTCCCTTCCAACCACTCACAGTGGTAATGGGATGAAGCCCTTGATCACTTGCCAAGTTCAGTATACTCAGATGTCATGAATTTGGCTAGAAAGTATGCCTAGATGAACATTTCACATGCAAATTACTCAACAAAAATTTTAAAGCATATCCTATGTTAATTCCCAGGCCCTGGAGTTGCTCTCAGTCTTGCAGGGAAACTACTCATTACAATACAGCATCAAAATGTTTCAGTCAAGTGTATTGCTGGGAGTGTACACAGCAGTTGGTTGGTGGGTGAGTCAAGAAAACACCTAGAAGAGGTAACATTTAGCTTTATCATAAAGGGTAAGCAAGCTGTCACTGTCGGAAGGAAGCTTGTAGCCGTCCCCCACTCCAAGGAGGAGGAGGGATGCATGGATTGGTCAGATTCAAGTATACTGACCTAAGCCACAGTCCTGGGTGTGGGGCCTCAACCTGTGAAAGAAGGGGGTTAAAGGTAAGTCCCAGTCTGGTGATGGCTCCTGTCTATTTCTTCTCTCTCAGACACTCAAGATAAGATGGGGGCTTGGGCTTCTTCCCATCAACAAGGAGGTGCATTTTCTCCCCCTCCCTGCCCCACTCTCCTTAGAGTGCTAAGCAAGAACCAGAGGGAGGCCAAGGGGAAAGGAACCAGGGCAAAGCCCCAGGCTTAGGGCTCCATGTTGGGGGTTGGAGCCAAAGGTAATAAAAGGTGTGTCTGCCTGCCATATCTGTGGTGCATATACAGGAATACCTTGGGGTGGTAGGGGGCTGGAGGAATCTACGTTCCAGCCATCTGTCACTTGGCATCAAGACAGAAGAGGAAATAACCAACAGGAACTTTTCCTGTTCCCAGGAAAATAAGGGACAGAATCCCAGGTAGAGTGAATAGCACTGCAAAGGCAAGTAAATGTGTGGAGCGATAAATGGAGTGAGAAAGGAGCACAGAAAGAGGGTCACAAAGGAACTCTATACAATCCTGCATGGAAGGCTGAACTTAATCCATAAAAGATGACCTGCTTTGCTCCATAAACATTCCTGTGTTAGCCAACTGCTAACGTTACTATGGCACTATGTGCCAGGCATGGTTCTAAGTGCCTTACACCAATCAACTCATATTACCCTCTGAGGATATATATTTCATATATCCTCTTAGATAAATAACTTGCCCAGGGTCCTACAAATGAGGAATCTGAGGTTCGAAAGGTTCGCATAAGTGGCAGGTCTTTCCTCTTTCACCAACTTTGCTACTCAGCAGCTGTGGTATCAATCAACACTGACACAGGTTCTGCTGAGCTGGACTTACCAGGAGGCTTCCAGCAAGAGGTAGTAGTTGAGCTGAGTCCTGAGAGACAAGGGATCAGAGCCAGCAGAGACCGTGACAGCTTAAAGTGCAGGGACTCCAGGGTGCCTGGAAGAGTGGTTTGAGAATAGGGGGGAATCCAGCAAAAAGAACCACAGAGAAGACACCCAGAGCTTCACAGTGTCAGCACCCAAGAACAGAGCCCAGCAAACCAGTGACACCCTCAGGTACAGGATCTGGCCCAACCTTTTCCTTTCATATCAAAAGGTGGCTGAGATCCAGATTTCTGGATCAAGTTTATCAAAGTAAATGCAGGTTTAATTGAGACAAGAATTACTGTTGCATTGAAACTGAGATTATTTTCTTTCTAGAAATGATTGTGGGCAGGAAGAGGAGGTAGAGAATGCTTTTTAATTATTTTTTAAAACTAGCATTTGTATGGCACTTTTTAGCACTGACAATATTATTTCCTCGCTCCGTATTTCATTGAGAGATGAATGTTAACTTTCTCAATTTTTCAGATGAGAAAACTGAAACCTAGGAGGTTAACAAATTCATACAAAGTCACACAGCTAATGAAAGAAGCTGGGACTCATGCCCAAGGTATTCAGACTCCAAATTCCATTCTCATTCATTCTTTCATTCTTTCATTCATCGGAAAAAATGTATTGCATGCCCCAAATGTGCCAAGTACAGGACTAGGCACTGAGCATATAGTGATGATAAAATCGTTTATTTTGCTGTTTCTCTTTCTCGGTGCATTAAACACTGAAGCAGAAATCCATTAAGAGCTATAGGAATCTACATCTAGTATTTCTAATGGGCCTCACTGATTACAACTTTTGCAAGGTTCTCCCACTTTTATTTGTAGTTAACTGCTGCCATTATTTCACAGAACACCAGCTTTGTGCCCATCTTGTGCTAGACATTGTGTACGGACTGTAACAACCAAATACGAGAGTACGGTTCGATCTGGTAAAATATCTACTATGAGCAAACGACTCAATCCGAGAATAATTATTGAGCACATATTCTGGGCAAAGTATTCATTCAACAAATATTTATTGGTACTCTGATGATCATAATAGCTAATATTTACTGAACTCTTACTATTTGCCAAGGACCATGCTAAATTCTTTACAGACATTATCATTTCAGTAACTCTTAAGAGGTAGCTATTTGACAGTTTATATCAGCTTGCTCAGCATATGCAGTTTGAAAGTGGTAGAGGCAGAATTTGAACCCAGGCAGCCAGTATTTTCCACCAGTATGTTGTCCCAACTCCCACCCTGGGCAGGACACTGGGGAGACAGTAGTGAACAACACAGATGCCATCCCTGCCCTCAGGATGCTTACAGACTAGGAGGGAAGATGAAACTTTAAACAAATAACACTCTAGTCTCCTTTGAGTTATGTTAAACCTTCCCCAACGACATGCCTCTTCAGGTGGAACTAGAGGATGAAGAGGCCAAGCAGGTGCTAAGTAGGTGAAGGAGGGGAAGGGAGGTCCATCCCAGCAGCGGAACAGTGTGAGAGAAAGCTCCAAGGTAGGAAGACGTTGGCAGTCCAAAGCTGTGACTTGGCTGATGGCCAGGGTAGGTGGATGAGAGTGAGAAGTTGAGGAAAAGAGCATGAGGAGTGGCGTGCAAATCTTCATTGTTCAAAGGTTTTTCCAGCTGCTGTAGAGGATGGATCAGCTGAGAGCAAGAAAGTGTGTGGCGAAACCAAGCAGAAGGCTAGTTCATCTGAGCAGCAGATGCTAGCTTAGATTCGCCTGTTGATGGTGGGAATGGAAGGGGACAGACTGATGAAATATTTAGGAGTTAGAACTGACCAGGCTTTGGTGGGGGGGATGAGGGAAAGGAGGCAGTCAATCACAGTTTGGGGCTTGAACAACACGGTGAGGGTGGAACTCTGGGACAATTCTGGGGAGGAAGATGAGAGCTCAGGCTGCACCCAAGGTGGCTGTGGACCACCACATGGATATGGTAAATAACAGGCTGTTGGTTGGACATATGGCTCTGGAGTTTGGAGGTGCTAAAAGCGAAGAAAATCATCTTGCACAAAGGTGAAAAGAGTGTCTAGGACAGAGTCCTGGAGAACTGCCCCCCCATCCCCTGCCCAACCATTAAAGGACGTTAGAGAGGAAGAAATGAGCAAAGAAAACTGAGAGACATGGTTAAAGAGGGAGGAGAAAAGCCAGGAGAGAGTGGCGTCCCTGAAACAGACAGCAGTGTATTTCAAGAAGAGGAGGACCTGGTGTGGCTGAATTTAGCAGGGAATAAATACAGGAAAGGCTGTTGTGATCTGGGATTTGTCCTGAGGTGTCCTCATGAAGACAGGGCTTGAGGTGCACCTGGGCAGGCCGGGAGATTTAGGTACACAGAGGAGAGGGCCTGACCTGGCATGTGTGGGAAACAGAAAATAACACCAACAGATAGAAATAGAAGGAGGTGGGGCCAGAGGATGCCAAAGAGGGTAAAGAATTGGTGCCATTAATTGACTGGCCAGTTCATGCTCATTTAATGCTCTCAACTACCCTGCAAAGTAGGAAGCTACCAACCCTTTGGTATAGAGGGGAACACTCAGCCCTAGAAATCTGAAATGACTTGTTCAAGATGATACATGTAAGTGGTAATGACTGAATTTTAACCTGGGTCTGTCACCTCATCCTTCCCAAGGAGGCATGGGCATCTATTTCCCTTTCCTTCCCAAGGAGGAAAATAGATCAGAGAGGGTCAGGGCTCGACAGGGGTGGAGAGGAGGGAATAAGCATGGAGAGATTTGGACGCAGTATCAACAAGATGTGGAAAGTCTATATAAGTTGAGGGTGGGGTAGAGAGTCAGGGCTTCCGGTTGGAGCAACTGGGCAGAGGGAGGTACCATTCACTGAAGTGGAAAAAGCAGCATATGGATTCACGGGAAGACGGAAGCTTTGACTTTGACTTGAGTCTGCCCAGCCTACCTGACATCCAGAGGAGATGTCAGGAGGCAACGAGATACACAGATCTGAAGGTCAGAACACTCCAGACTTGGGAGACGTGAAATGCTTCAGTTCTCGTTCCTTTATTTTATCTTCTTAACAACAGAGTTGAGAAGGGGCTGGTTCTCAGTTCTGGGAGAGACATGACGGGGGAAGGGTGTCATTCCGCTGATTCAAAGACGACTCCCGGCTCACCTTTGACTCGGTTCCCCCCACAGATGGCTTTTCCCCGCCGCAGGGCCGTGAAACCCAAGACCCTGACCTGCCTTCTAGTGGGTTGGAGTTTCTTGGGCCTGCATCTGTGGTTCCTCGAAGCCAAGTCCCAGCAGGAGAGGATGTCGGATGGCTCCCCGCATATTGCCCGTGTGGCCCTTGTTGCCGCGCCGCCGTCCAGCCCAGGGCCTCAGTGCTTGGCCAACGCCTCGGCGAACGCCACGGCCAACTTCGAGCGGCTGGCCACGTGCATCCAAGACTTCTTGCGGTACCTCCACTGCCGCCACTTCCCGCTGCTCTGGGATGCGCCGGCCAAGTGTGCGGGCAGCCGCGGGACCTTCCTGCTGCTGGCCGTGAGGTCGTCGCCTGCCAACTGCGGGCGTCACAAGCTCATCCGCCGCATGTGGGGCAGGAGCGCAGCTACGGCCGGCGGACGGGGTGCCGCCTCTTCCGGCTGGGCGCCGCCGCTCCCGAGGACGCCGAGCGCGCCGAGGGGTTGGCGGCGGTGGTGGCGCTGGAGGCGCGCGATCACGGCGGCGTGCTGCAGGAGGCCTCCGCGGACACCTTCCTCAACCTCACGCTCAAGCACGTGCACCTGATCCACTGGCTGGAGGCCCGCTGCCTGCACGCGCGCTTCCTGCTCAGCGGCGGCGACGACGTCTTAGTGCATACAGCCAACGTGCTCCGCTTCCTGTAGGCGCAGCCGCCCGACCGCTACGTCCTCGCCGGGCAGCTCATGAGCGGCTCTGTGCCCATCCACGACAGCGGGAGCGAGTACTTCGTGCCTCCGCAGCTCTTTCCCGGACCCGCCTACCCGGTGTACTGCAGCGACGGCGACTTCCGCCTGTCCGGCCGCACGATCCAGGCCCTGCGCCAAGCCGCCTGCCACACCCCGCTCTTCCCTATCGACGACGCCTACGTGGGCATGTGTCTGGAGCGCGCCGGCTTGGCGCCAGTGGCCACGAGGGCATCCGGCCTTTCGGCGTGCAGCTGCCCGGCGCCCGGCAGCCCTCCTTCGACCCCTGCATGTACCGTGAGCTGCTGTTCGTGCACCGCTTCGCCCCCTACGAGACGCTGCTCACGTGGAAGGTGCTGCGCGACCCCGGGCTGAGCTGTGGCGGGGGGCACAGGGTCTCCTGAGGCCGGGTGGGCTGCGCTGGAGGCGGGGATGAGCAGCCTCCGCGCGTGATGCTTTTCGGGCTGAGCGCATCTTCCCTGCTCTGGATACCTTCTGTCCTACCCAGCGTGGTGCCCTTGAATCCTAGCTGCACTTTGGAATCACCTGGGTGAAGGGGGTGGAAAATGCCTATATCCTGGCCTCATCTCCAAAGGTTCTGATTGTCTTGGGTGCCCGCAGACTTCTCGGTATTTTTTAAAGCTCCTCAGGCGATGGGAATGCGCAGCTAGGAATGAAGCCCACTGCACGGGGGATAGACCCAGCTCCATCGCCCCCTTTATGAGCCTTCCAGGACACCCACCTCGAGTCATTGTGGGCAATGGAGCAAGGGAGGTGTGAGGAGCCAGGATCAAATGTCGCCTGCAGGTGCAGGACACATGTGAGTTGTTACTTCATCATTTCCTCCACAAATGTGTGGAGCTGGACTGACAACCATCAGAGGGATTCCCCTCCCCAGAAGTCAGTCTGCACCTGGGACCTAGAAAGCAACCCCCCTAGAGCCGGAGCTGAGGGTGTCTGGCAGCCCCCCTCCCACCTGGTTCTCCCCCACTACTCCCCAACCCCAATCCCTGTGAGGCCAAGACCCCCGCTGTGCAAAGTGGAAACCGAGGCCGAGCCAGGGCAGTGACTAATCCAGGGCCGTGTGGTCACTGGCAGACAACACACCACGGGTCCCCTCCACACTCAACCTGACCACAGCTAATGGCCTGTTCGGGGCTGGCCCACGCACACCTGCCCTGCCAGCACTCACTCCCTGGGACAGAGACAGGCTCCTTACCTTACCGGGGTCTGGACCTCAGGGTCAGTCGGCCTTGGGGAACCAAGCTGGGAGTTCAGTTCAGGGGTCAGTGTGGGGATGCCGTGGGGGTCAGTCATGAGGAAACTAGGAAAGGCAGTGATTGGGGAATCTGGAGGACACTGTTGAGAAAGCCTGTGGAAGGTCAATGTAAGGGGCTATATTTGGGGGCTGGGGGGACCTGATCAGTAACCATGAAGGACAGTGATTAGGGAGTGTGCAGGGGCGACTGGGGTCTGTTGTGAACATCGAACAGGAGGCGGGGATTCAGTGGCCAGACTCCGAGGGTCAGGCTGTGGTCCTGACCTCCAGGAGCTGCCAATTGTTGGCAAAGTACAAAAATCAAGGAAACAGCTTAAGAGTGAGGCAGATATGTGTGCTGTCAAGTTCTCAACTATGTAAGATGGACAAGAAGGACTGAGCTTCAAGGAGGAAAGCCTGGATGAGAAGCCAGAAGACTGACCAGATGCCTCCCCTGCCCTCAGGTCCAGTCCTCCTCACTGGCAGACTCCATCCAGCAGAACAATGTGCAGCGCCCTGCTTTGTCGGGCCCTCTCCTGCCCCTGCATCGTCGCACAGCTCTGATCCCTTTACTGGAAACATCCACCAACCACCGCTGTCCGTGTCTCTTGTATCAGTGAGGGTGCCTGCAGGGGAGGCTGGCCACCAAACTCTGCTACCCGCTTCCTCCTGGGCACACACCTAGACTACACTTCCCAGACCCCCTTGCAGTGAGGCGTGGGCATGCGACCAGGCTGTTTTCATGGCTGTATGTGGTTGTGATGAGGACCCCTCCTGAACCTGGGCCTCACCTGTGCTCACTTTCCCCTTCCCCCGGATTGGAACACGGATGGGCCTGTGACCTTGCAGATGAGGACAACACCCCAGGCCTTGGCCTGGGTTTCTCAACCTTGACACTATTGCCATTTGGGGTAGGGCGGTTCCTGAGCGTGAGAGAACATTTAGCCGTATGCGTGTCGTCTGCCCAGTAGATGCCAGCATCACACCCCGAGTCATGACAACCAAATATATTTCCAAACGTTGCCAAATGTACTCTGGTGAGCAAGTCACCTGTGGTGGGAACCACTGGCCTAGAGGAAGGCAGGGAAACAAGAGGGCTTCCCAGTTCACTCCAGGGAGCGGGGCTGCCCATGGACTGACCTGGAATACTCAGCTCAAACTATTGAGAAGAACAAAATAAACCTTTATGTTTTTTGAGCCTCTGGGATTTTTGTCAGCACTTTGTTAGGGCAGCCTTGCCTTATCCCAGGTAACCTAATGTGTCCTCTCTGATCCCTGTTTCCCCCCAACCAGACTGGCTGCTCCCAGAGGGAGGTACCATGTTTGAATCACATCGGGTGTTACCCCGTGGATGGAGGCCCTGGCATCTTGCAGGCTCACACTTGGCTCTGGGAGGTGGAAAGAGCAGGAGGAAAAGGCACCATCCAAACACCCTTTCTGCAGTCCCGGCCATGGGTGCTCAGGAGCCGTGGCCACTTGTCCCTTGCCGGCCTTGCTTCTGAGCAGGGTCTGGCTCATAGTAAGTACTTCCTAAATGCTTTAGAGGTGAACAAATGAATGGATGTGCCCACTCATTTGTGCCCATCTGTCCGAGTGGCGTGATCTGTATCCATCGGGAGAGTGTATTAGTTTCCTATTGCTGCTGTAACAAATTACCGCAGACTTTGTGGCTTAAAAACACAAACACAGTTATTATCTTACAGCCCTACATATCAGAAGTCCAGAATGAGTCTTGCTGGGCTAAAAGTCAAGGTGTCAGCAGGCCTGCATTCCTTCTGGAGATTCTAGGGCAGAATTTATTCCCCTGCCTTTTCCAGCTTCTAGAGTGTGCCCACATTCCTTGGCTTGTGGCCTCCCTTCATCTTCAAAGCCAGCAGTCACATCATTCTGACCTCTGCTTCCACTGTTCCCATATCCTCTGACTCTTCTGCCTCCCCTTTCATTTATAAGGACTCTTCGATCACACTGGGTCTGCCTGGGTAATTCAGGATTATCTTCCTGTTTTAAGGTCCGCTGATCAGCAACCTTCATTCCATCTATAACCTTAATTCCCTTTTCCCATGTAACCTAACATTTGCATAGGTTTCAGGGATTAGGGCCTATACATCTTTTGGGGGCCATTATTTCTCGTACGACGGTGTCCAATAAATATTTGTTGAATAAATGAACAATAATGAAATAATGAACAAAAATTAATAAATTAACAAATGTGATTCCTTCTCACAGACCTCTGTGAACTCATTCTGGACAGCTGAGTATCATTAACCCTGAATTCTCTTCCCACACTTGCCATTTATCAAGTGCTTGTAACAGACAAGAAAACAAGAATGCTGAGGTGTCGGGAGAGGACACCTCTGTGTCCTTGGAAAAGTCTGAATTCTGTGCTGTGACAACTTCCTCCCATTTCCCTGACAGGCAGGTGGATTATCCCCACTTTATGGGTAAAGAGATTAAGATTCAGGAAACTCACAGCTCAGAAGAGTCAGAATGCCACATTTATAGGCCTACTTTGTCACTCTGGGTCCTGGTCAACCCATCTCTGAAGCTGGGCTGCTCACTGTCACCAGGCCCAGCGAAGGCCCACGGCCCGCGCAGCCCTGGCACCACCTGATGATGTTACCTGGTTCCCTTCCCCATGCCTGGCTCATCGGGCTCTTTTGCGCCCCGCAGCCGCCAGGGGGCGCGCCCTGCATACAGTTTCCGCACGGAGGCGGGCGGCTGGTCCTTGGGTCTGGGTAAATCTGGGCCTCAGGAGCCTGTGCTCCCAACTCCCTTCACCAGGCCGGTCTAGCTGACAAGAACCCCACGAGCAAGGAAAATGATAGGCCTGTCTCACTAACAAACACAGATGCAAAATCCTACACGAAACGCTAGTAGACAATGAGGCAATATGTAAAAAGGATGTCAGAGCACCTAGATGGATTTATCCCAGAAATTTGAGGTGGGCTTAGCATTAGAAAAGGAATCAGAATACATGGATAAAAAAGGAATACCTGTCAATGTGGTACATCACACCAAGAGAAATATGAATATCTCAGATGTGGCAGGGGGAGGGAATGTTTGATAAAATTCAACATCTGTTCGTGATTTAAAGAAAACCTTGGTAAAAGGTGAAAGCGTTTCCTTTAAGAGTCAGAAAAGACTAGACGTGTCCATCATCACCACTGTTCAACATTATCCAAGGCTTGAGAGCACAGCAAGGCAAGATAAAGATTTAAAATGATAATGAGGGAATTCCCTAGCCGTCCAGTAGGTAGGACTCCACGCTTTCACTGCCGAGGGCGTGGGTGGTCCAGGAACTAAGATTCCACAAGCCATGCAGGGCAGCCAAAAAATAAAAAAATAAAATGATAATGACTTGAAAAAAGAAAGAAAATTATCAGAACTTCAGAGGCTTGCAACCCTATCAGATCCAATTTCCCCACAAAATTAATGCTATACTCCCTATCCTGAAATGAAATTCTTAGAGAATATTATCTGTCCACACATATATTTTCCAAAAATCAATATAATTCTTTTATTGTAATATAAAAGGTTAATAAAAGACAAATAAAATTGTATGAATTATGATGTGTAAATTCTTGGGCACAACAAAAAACTCCCTTACAAATTTTCAAATCTCCCCCCAGGGGGCAGTACACCTCATTGAAAACCATTAGCCTACTTAGAAAACCCACCAAAACACACCAAATCCTACAGTTAATTAATTAAAGTAATTTTTAAATGTACCAAGTCTTCCAGTACAAAATCAGTGTACAAAAATCAATTTAACTTCTATATAGTAGTAACAAGCAATCAGGAAAAGTCATTTGTAAAAGTACCATTTATAATAGAAATAAAAATGTACCTAGGACTGAATCTAAGAGCGATGCAAGAAAAAAAAGTTAAGATATTTTTAAACATCTAAATTAATGTGTAGAGATATCATGTTATAAAGCACCTCCAAGCCCCTGACTTCCTTGTATCCTCCCCCCATCCAGGGAACAGGGATTATTATCATCCCCATTGGGCAGTGGTGGAGACTGAGGCCCAGGTAAGTAAGTGACCGGGCCTCCTGCCTGCCATTCCTGGGCCCTGACCACTGCCCCAGACACCGTGCCTGTCGTCCACCACACCCAGAGCCGAAGGCTGCAGCTGCACAAGGCCAGAGGCCAGGTCTCCAGGCTCCAGAGAGAAGGAGGCAGACAGCAGTTTGCCACACACACGCACGCACACACACACACACACACGCACATACAGCTATAACATTATTTGTGTCTTCAGCAAAGGAAAACCCCCTCAGCCCCACCCATCTCAGCGGCACTTGGGAGCAGGAGGCAGTAACCCTTCGAGGCAGGAGGGGAGGGTGGAGCTCAAAGGTAAGGCCCCCACCTCAGTTTCCTCCACCCCGATGCCATACCTATTCCCTCCCTCAAACCCGGAAGAAAAGAGCAAATAATGATTCTGGAGAGACCAAGTCCGAGCCTGAGGGGCCCCGAGAGATGCCTTCCCTGCCCCCAGCCCCAGTGGAAGGAAGGGAAACCGGGCCAGAAAGGAGCAGTGGCTCCAGCGTCGCACAGTGAGGGCCCCAGGCCCGACCCCAGCTCGGAATGCAGCCCTGGGGAGCGGACGCTCTGGGGTTTGAACGATAACTACTTCGAGTGTTTGTCTGCTCAGGCCCTGAGTGAAGCCCCTCCCGTCGCTGCCCAAGCAGAGTGAGGACTCCGCCCGTCAAGGCTGGGCTCTGAGCCGGAGCCTGAACCCGGGAGAGCAGAACCACCGGCTTTGAAGGGGCCTCCCGGGCTGGGTGCCCGGGTTTCGGGGTGGGGGTGGGGAACTGCCAATCTCTTAGCCTTGACTCAACGTCGTAACAGTTGTTAGAGCTGGCCTCTCTCCACCCTGGGACGGTCATTTGCAGAATGATTCTGTAGTGGTGACGACCCTCTTCTCCCCTCCAGCCTAGACTCAGCCTGGCCTTGGAGGAACAAACAGGCCCATTAACCTATTTTCCCAGCAGAAGAGCAGTCTTTCCCGAAGGTTAGTTCTCATACTCCCAAGAACACAGAAATGACGTTTTTAAAATGTCTTTTTTTTTTCTTTCTTTACTCCTGGTCTCAAGAGTTTGGAGCTATAGATAAGAGATTGGATTTGTATTCTAGAAAGTTCAGTTGGCTGTGGGAGAAGGGATCTGAGGGGCAGAAGGGGTCCTGGGGAGAGTGAGGCAGTTGTTTATTTATTTGTTTATTTTATTTTTGGCTGCATTGGGTCTTCGTTACTGCGTGTGGGCTTTCTCTGGTTGCAGAGACCGGGGGCTACTCTTCGTTGCGGCGTGGGCTTCTCATTGCAGTGGCTTCTCTTGTTGCAAGCACAGGCTCTAGAGCGCAGGCTCAGTAGTTGTGGCGCACGGGCTTAGTTGCTCCGCGGCATGTGGGATCTTCCTGGACCAGGGCTCGAACACGTGTCCCCTGCATTGGCAGGTGGATTCTTAACCACTGTGCCATCAGGGAAGTCTGCCACCCATTTTTAGTTATAGAAGCTTTTATTCTTTTATGTCTGCTAAAGCTATTTCCTCCTCATAGTATTACTTTTTCAGTGTTCCCATTCTTGCATGTTTATCTTTCCATATGGACTTTGCATCTCGTCTATCTTCATAAGAGAGCTTGCTGGTATTTTTATTGGGATTGCATTGAATTTACAAATTAACTTAGGGAGAACTAACATCTTTATAATGTTGAGTCATAGAATCCAAGAACAGGGGATATCTTTCCATTTGTTCTTAGTTGGTGTCTTTCAAGAATGTTTTAAAATTTTCCTCATGTAGGTTTTATGCATTTCTCATTAAATTTGTTCCTAAGCACTTAATCTTTTTTTGTTTTTATTATGAAAAGGGTTTTCTCTACCCTTATGACCTTTGTTTATTATTTGTATATATAAAGGCCATTGAATTTTGTATTTTAATTTTGAATCCTGCTACTTCACTGAACTCTTTCACTATTTGAATTAGTTTTATCATTGGTACTCTGGTTTGTTTTTTTTTTTTCAGGTATAACATTATATCATCTGCAAATAGATATAGTTTTTTTCTTTACTCAATCTTAGGCCTTAAGTTGATTTATTTTGTTTAATTGCATTGGCTAATACCTCTAGTACAATGTGGAATAGTGGTGTAGATAGTGGCTATTCTTGCCTTGTTTCTGATCTTAGTGGAAGTGCTTCCAGTGTTTCTTGATTAAATAAGATGTCGGCTTTAGGACTACATTTTATCGTGTTGAGAACGTATCCCTCACTTCCTATTTCATTGAATGTTTTTATTGTGAATCGGTGTTGAATTTTGTTACAGCCTTTCTTGGCATCTATAGAAAAAAATCATGGTTGTCCCCTTAGGTTCATTAATATGGTGCATACTTGTTATGGGTTGAATTGTGTCCCCCCAAAGATGTTGAAGTCTAACTTCCAGTGCCTCATAATGTAAATTTGGAAATAGGGTCTTTACAGAGGTGATCAAGTTAAAATGAGGTCATTAGGTGGACCCTAATCCAGTATGACTGGTGTCCTTATAAACCGGGGAAATTTGGACACAGAGATAGACAGACACACAGGGAGAACACATGTGAATATGAAGGCGTAGATCATGGTGTTGTGTCTACAAGCCAAGGAATGCCAAAGATTGCCAGCAAACCACCTGAAGCTAGGAGAAAGGCATGGAGCAGATTGTCCCTCACAGCCCTCAGAAGGACCCAACCCTGATGACACATTGATCTTGGACTTCTAGCCTCCAGATCTGTGAGACAATAAGTTTCTGTGTTTAAGCTGCCCAGTTTGTGGTACTTTCTTATGGCAGCCCTAGCAAACTAATGCTATTAATGGATTTCCTATTATTAAACCAACTTTGTATTCCTGAATAAATCCCACTTGGTTTTGGCTGGTTCTTAATAGTATCCAGGATACTAACAAAATATAAGCAGTGTTTCAGAGTAGCATGGAATTAAGAGCAACTCAAAATTCATTTTGTCCTTCATATCCCTATTTTCCATGGTGTGTGCTCTCCCCTGGAGTCCAGTGTGACTCTCCCATTTCCCAAACTCTCAGGAGAATACCATTAGTTCTGCATGTCCTGAAAAGTTCTGTATGTCCACCTCCACTCCTCTCCCTGCGATCCCGTCCCCTTGGCTAGATGGGTGTGGGGGAACTTGAATGGTTACTTGAATATTTTACCCCAAGACACCAGGCGTTAGGAGCCTCCATGTTGAGCCATTTCCCATGCCAAGGGGCTTCCTTTAGGGTTCTCAAACAATAGGTAGACAATTAGATCTGTTGGGATTTTTAAAAGAAATTATTATAAGGATTTCACTTGGGAAACTCGTTACATACAGGAGCAGTGAAGATAGGGGTTTGCTGGCCTGCAGCAGAGAAGATTCTCTCCAGGGTTCTGGTGGGGTGGAGGCTGTGGAGTCCTGCAGAACTAGGAAGAGGGAACTAGGTCAGCTCTGGGTGACAAAGACTCTCCCAAGACAAGTAGAAAGGGCTGCCCTGTGAGGAAATGAGCTCCCAGTTACAGGGGGATGCAGCAGAGGTTAGACAGCCAGTCAAGAAGCCATCAGAGGTGGCCTTTCCCTGGGGGAGAGAAGAGGAGGAGGGGGATAGAGGAGGAGGAAGAGGGGAAGGGCATGAGTGGAGTCAGACAGGGTAGGGAGGATCCCAGTTCTGCCATTTCCCGATTGTGTGACCGGGGCATCTCCTGAGGCTCAGTTCTATCATCTGTAAAATGGGGCTAATGAGGGCTCCTGCCAAGGGTGGTTGTGAGAATTACATGGGAAAAGCACCTGCACAGCAGGCCCCATGATGGCACCATTCGGTGAATCAGTTTATAGCAACCGACCAGCAGGGACCTGGGGCCAGAGCATCATCAAAGCCCCACCCCTTCCCCAAATTTTTTGGGAGACCAAGCTCTTCCTGGCTTGTCTGGAAACCTCTCCATCTCAACGCCCAACAAGAGCAGGGCCAATGCCTCCCCCACTCCACCAGGCTGGGTGCCCTGGACAGGTCACTGTCCCTGTCTAGGTCTCTTTCCTCATCTGTCAGAGAAGGTGGGAGCTGCCAGAGTTGGGCTCTGAGGTGGGCCCTTCCAGTTCTAACATCCTATGATGGATGGCCTTCTACCCAGCCATGTGTACATGTCTCTGCTCTTGGGACCCAGTGTCTTCAGAAAATGAGGGGGTTGGGCTAGATTAAAATAACATTGAGAATACTTACTTTGAGCCAGGGCCCACTCTAGGGGTTTTACATGGCTCAGTCCATTTAATCCCCACAACAACACCATGGAGTGGGTGCTACTATAATAATTTTATAGGTGAGGTGACTGGGGCACAGAGAGTTTGGGTCACTTGTCCAAGGTCACACAGCTAATATGAGCCCAGGCAGTGAGTCCAGTGTACATTCTTGCAACCACCACGAAACACTCCTCTTGTGGCTCCAACAGTCTGAAATACAAAAGGGGGGCTGATTAGTCAGAGTGACTTAGAGGTACACTGGGAACACTGGAAGGAGAGATGAGTGGGTCTGAGCTTCTCCATCTGCGAAGTGGGCTGACACAGGCCTCGGATGAGCATAAACAAACACGTCTGCCCTGCCGTCCCAGAGCCCCTACTATGTGCTAGTGCTGGTCACTCACAAACCTTCTCAGTCTGTTTTTTTTTTAATTGAATAGTACATTTATTTATTTATTCATTTTTGGCTGTGTTGGATCTTCGTTTCTGTGCGAGGGCTTTCTCCAGTTGCGGCAAGCGGGGGGCCACTCTTCATCGCAGTGCGCGGGCCTCTCACTATCGCGGCCTCTCTTGTTGCGGAGCACAGGCTCCAGACGCGCAGGCTCAGTAGTTGTGGCTCATGGGCCTAGTTGCTCCGTGGCATGTGGGATCTTCCCAGACCAGGGCTCGAACCCGCGTCCCCTGCACTAGCAGGCAGATTCTCAACCACTGCGCCACCAGGGAAGCCCCCTTCTCAGTCTTAATTTGGGAAATATGCCCCTCCTGCTGTCGCCCCATCACAGCATTTTGAGTAAATAAATACTCAATACGGGCCTGGAGCTTGCTTTCCCCATCTGACAAGGGCCCTCCTTGTGACTCCTGGGGTCTGGGTCCCGCTCCTCCATCCAGAATCTTGGGGATGGATATGGACATGGAGATAGGGAAGAGATGGGCGCTCGCCTCTTCGAGTCCTTCTTTTCCCAGCCCCCTGCCTCGGTGCCGACCTAGGCTGGGCTCTGGGGAACTCCCGGAGATGCTGGGAGGGAGGGACGGAGAACGCGGGCCCGATCAAGCCGAGAGGGGTCGGGCTGGGCCGCGCAGGCCCCCAGATCCTCACCTACTCTCCAGCGGGAACTCTGCAGCCACCTCCCTGCCCGTTCACCTCACAGCTCGGCGCCAGTTCGCATGCGCTGTAATCCTGGCCCGCCCACCCGGCTGGAAGCCACGCCTCTGTCCCCCAATGGGCGGAGGCCGCTGGGCGGGCCCGGCCGCCCGGGAGTTCTAGCTCGAGCCCCGCCCCAGGACAGCCCCAGCTGATCTCCGGCCGGAGCCAGAGGCAGCTGAGGGGGCCGGTCCAGCCTCCGCTCCAGTGCCAGCGCCGAGCCCGGCATCCCCGAGTCCGCTGGGCCCGCGGCGGCGCGGCAGGTAGGAGGCGCTGCGCAGAGGGAGGCGTGTGCGAGCGCGCGTGTGTTCATGTGTGTTTCGGAGGTGTGTGCGTGTGTATGGGTGCAGAGAGGGCCAGCGCCTGCCCTGTGAGCACGAATCGGTGGGTGTGGGGTTGCACATCCTGCAGCCGGGGAGGAAGGAGGTGAGCGCTGGCTTTGAGGCCCGGGGGGGGCGGGGCGGGGACCTCCAGGCTCCGCCCCGGCCCCGGGGGTTCGTCCCCATCCCCGCTCGAGGCTAGGGGCCTCTTCCCACTGCACCCGAGTGTTCCGGAGCTGGTTTCATGGTGCTTACGCGCTGGGGTTTACCTCCCGGGGCATGACCGGCTCTTCCCCTCCTCTTCCTCACAATTCCCCTTTCGTGTCCCTTCCCAGGCCTCCACCCATTCAATTCCACAACCCCTCCCGGGTACCTCCCCATCCCCCATCCCCCGGCTTGGGAAAGGGGGCAAGGCCACAGCCGATTCCCTTCCTGACCATCTTCCTAGGTTGAATAGGGGCCTTTTTCCTGGGCTGCTGGGCTTGGGTGTGTGTGTGAGGGGGCCAGGGAGGCAGGGAGAGCTGGGGGAGAATGGATCTTGGGCTGCTCTGATCCTGCCACCACCTTTCAGAGTTGGGAGTCTGAGGAGACCCACCTGGGTTCCAGAGGTGAAGCAGGACAGATCGTTAACAGGTGCCAAGTTCTCGCCAGGCTTCATTTCCTGTGGTGGGATTCAGCCCCAGACCCCACAGGGTGGAGGAGAGTGAGGCACAGAGGGTGAAGTGACCTACTCTCTCTCTCAGGGCTGCTGAACCAGAATTTGCACCTGGGTTGCCCTGGCTCTCAAACCAGAATCCTCTCCCTACACCAGCATTGAAGAGAGAAGTGCCGAGGGCAGTTATTCGTAGGATTCTGGGGAGGGAGAAATCTGGGCAGACTTCCTGGAAGAGAGAGTGTTTGAGTGTGGGGCTCAGCCTACCCTATGAGTGCCGAGGCCTCCTGAAGGAACTATTGTATTCTGCTGCAAGGATTGAAAGCCTCCCACCCAGGGTCTTTGGGCCTGGCCTTTGCTGCAGTCCCCAGAGTCCTGGGGTGGGGGTGGGGAGGCCTGGCTGCTTTCCCAGGCTGAGGGCGGGGCAGGCTGGGCCCAGCTGTTGCTGCTTCAGGCCAGAGCTGGGAGCTTGGACGTCGAGGTGCTTAGGCGGGGTCATTGCCCTGAGGAACCTCTCTTCTGACTGACGAGGCAGATGGGTCAAACTGAGAAGCCCCTGCCCGGAGTTGCACCCAGTGCTGGGAGCCAGTCCCTGCCCAGGAGCTGGGGAAGGTTTCACTGCAAAGGATATATCGGTGCTGGGTGCTGAAGGATGAAAAGTTCACCAAGCAGAAAAGAAAGGGCAGGGCACTGCAGGCCCAAGGAATAGATGGGTAAAGGCCTGGAAGCATGTAACTGAATGATAGCCCATGGGGAGGGGCATTAAATCATCAGATGTGCATCCCAGAAGTGTCATCTTTGGCTCTGTGGTGGGTGAGTTGCTAAGGAGGCCCGAGCAGAGAGAGGCCCCTTCCTCTTTCCCCTCGCCTCTCCCCTCCCCAGCTCCCCACCCAGGGCTGGGCTTGGCACCTGAGGAGGGCATCTGATAGGGCTTCCCAGAGCCTGCACAGGAGGGGGTGGTGGAGCATGGGGAAGGGTGGGTAGGGGAGCCCTATCTGAGATGGAGCCACCACTGGGGGTGGAGCAGGTTTGGGGGAAGTCGATGAAGTGTGAGAGGCCTGTGGGCTTTTGGGGATGACATCCAGGCCACTGCTCCCAGGCCAGTGCTGTCTCTGCCTGCTTCTGCCCCTGCCTTCCCTGTGGGCTCTCAGGACAGCCCTGAAGCCCTGATCCCTGAACAGGTGGCCCTCCCGGAGCCCCCAGTGGCCACAGGGAAGCCTGTCTCCATGACCTGTCCTACCTGCAGGGCCTGTCATTGTGTCAAGCCTCCTCCTCGCTGAGACTCTCGCTCTGCACGTGACCTTGAGGCAGGGAACTTCCCCTGTGAGTCTCAGTTTCCTCATATGCAAAATGGGGGTAAATGCTGCCTAATCATAGAGATTTAGGGGTTGATGATGAAGTTAAATCACGTCACTAAAAGTGTTTTACGAAGTACATGGTGTCTGGTAGTCATTATAACTAATAGTACCTAACAATCAGCATCACTTAATCCCTTCTTCCCTGGGGGAGGGACAACCCAGAGGAAGGAGGGGCCGACTTTGGGAGAAGAAGGGTGAAAGGAAACAGGGCCTCTCCCATTGAAGTGGAAGCCCCTCTGGGCTTCAGTGGTTGAGAACTGTGGCCTTCTCAGCCCTCCTGTGTCCGGGCTCACTATCTGGGGCCTGGCAGGTGAGAAGTCTGTCTGCTGCTGGTCTTCTCACCTCACCCCTGCCTTTCTCTGCCCCAGGGTCCTCAAGTGTTTTGAGTGCCTTTAGAACCCCCTCCCCTCCACCCCTCTAGCCTCTCCAGAGACCTCTTCTGCCCCTTCATGCTTTGCCCTTTCTGCTCAAAACATTCCTTGTCTGGCAGTGGTCCTCCCAGGCCTTGCCTTGAGGGCCCCAGACTCTGCAGCTTCTCCTCCTCCCTGGGTTGATGGTGATGCCCTGGGATTGCCTCACTTTAGTTCACGCCCGAGCTGCTGACTTCACTTTGGCCTCAGGCCTTGCCTTTCCCTGCTCACTAATGGCAAAATGGGCCAAGTCCCTTTGGAGTTCTAATCCAGGTTTTTTTAGGAAGCCAGCCTTCAGGCTTGGATGTAGGAAGTTGCGAAATGTGAGCATTTGCTGGCCTGTAATGGCCCGAGTTATTGCTCCCCGTTCTAATTGTTCAAGGATGTGTTTCTAGGGGTCTCAGCTTTCCCAGGACTAGGGGTATGAGGGAGCTACTGGCTGAGGCTATGGTGGCCTGTGGGTGTGGACTGTGGTTTTCTGCCACAGTGGTGCATGTGGTCAGCTGTGAGACAGGGGACTGGTGGCCGGACTAGACCAAGCCCATTCACTGGTACCCAGCTGGCCAGCACTTTCAGGGTACGCCCAGGATGACCTCAGGATCTTGCAGCCTGGGGGACAAAAGGCAGAGAGCCTGCTGGCCTGACCTGCCTGCCCCTGCCCAGCCAGCCCCTGCCCCATTGCCCACTGCTGGGTAACTTCTGCCAGTCAGGGTGAGGTGGTAGGACTCAACTGGTGTGTTACTAATAATATAGTAACTAAGACACTGAAGTTTGGGGTGACTTTGTTTTCCATTGGAGCAGTTCAAGGAGTAACAACTTCATCCTCACTCACTCACTTCCTTGAGCAGGAGAGAGGTGTGAGACTACATACTTACCCACAGGAATGATACTAATGGTATTCATTTCCTTTCGCTGCTGTAATAAACTAACACAGATTTAGTGGCTTAAAATAACACAAATTTATTCTCTTACTGTTTTGGAGGTCAAAAGTCTGAAAAGAGTCTTAAGAGCTAAAATTAAGGTGTCAGGCTGGTTGCTTCTGGAGGCTCCAGGGGAGCCTCTGTTCCTTGTGGCTGTCGGCATTCCTCATGACCTCATCACCCCATTCTCTCTACTTCCGTAACCTCATTGCCTTTTCCTCTTTTGGAGTCAAATCTCCCTCTGTCCCCCTCTTAAGGATACCTGTGATTACATCTAGGGCCCACCCGGATAATCCAGGATAATCTTTCCATCTCAAGATCCTTAATCACATCTACAAAGTCTTTTTTGCCGTATAAGGTAACATTCTCAGGTTCCAGGGATTGGGATGTTGACATTTTTGGGGGCAGTTATTCAGCCTACCACAGGAGCCAACTGCAGTGTCATTGCAGGCGCCATTCTCAGAGGTCCCCCTCCTGGGTGCCCACAGCTGCTGGCTTCCCCCAGGGGGTCACACTCAGTGTCTGCTTCTGCCTCAGCCTAGGAGCCTTTGCCGGCAGAGCCTGGGCTGCTGCACCTCTGGCCCCGAGCCCAGCCTGAGGCCACGGTAGACAGAGCTCAGGGATGTTTGGAAGAGGGGAGAGTGCTGGCGTGTCCCCACGGGTTGACCCAGAGACCAGACCGCATCCTGGGGTCCTTAACATAACAGTAGGTTAAGCCTTCCAGAGTGGAGTGCATCTCAGACATTCATTCAATAACCCCAGTGCTGTGCAGGGTCACTTGATCCCCACCATCACCCTGTGAAGAAGGCCAGGCCGGGAGCCCCATTTTGCAGATGAGTATACCAAGGCCAATTGGGGCTAAGTCCTGCCTAGAGCAGAGTTGTGTGAGGGGAGCCAGGGGTGAGGGCAGGTTGGGCCAGCAGAGCAGGAGACCTGCATTTCATAGGTGAGAACTCTGAGGCACAAAGAGGTAACTGTTCTGGTCCCATCCTGGCCTCATTCTCCCCATCTGAGGATGCGGATGTGGACGGGACATTCTGAGGCTCTGATTCCTCCTCTGGGCATGGGGAGAGGGGGCACTGGCGTTCAGGGCTGCCTTGGGCAGGAATGTGACATGGAGCAGAGCAGCGCCTGGAGCCCGGAAGTGCTGCCAACACGCTGCTCGCCCAGAGACGTGGTTGTCATCCTGGGAGGTCGTGAGCCTCCTGGTGCCTCCAAGGAAGGACCCCCAGCCAAACTCCCAGACAGCGCCTGGCTGTGTGCTGTGGACCCTGCCCCAGTGTGGGTCTCCATTGGATCTCCATGGCCAAGGCCATGCTTTGCAGGGCCATTTCTACAGCCTGGTCTCCCTGCCTGCGTCCTGGCCTCCTTTCCATCCAGACTTCTTGTGAATCCTCCAGGAGCCCAGCTCACACCCTGGCACGCTGCCGAGTCCTTAGCCTGGCTTTCAGGGTCCCCATAACCTGGCTGTGGCAGTGTTGCCATGCTAGCCCTTTCTTTCTTCCTCTCCCCTGCACCCTGTCCTCCCGCCTTGCCTAAATGGTTTCCTCCTCCCAGAAGGTTCTGTCTTCCTCTGAACCTTCCACTTCTGTCTCTTAAAAATCACAGCCCACCCTATGAGCTCCTGCTTAGATGCCGCCTCCTCCTCGAGCCTTTCCTGCCCCGTCTGAATGCATCACTGCCCTCTCAGAGCAGATCTCTCTGGCTGGTACTGGGGTTGCTGTCTCTCCTGCACCAGGCTGACCTCCCGGGCTGAGCCCGGTCCGACTTTTCACTGCCCCCTTGGCCAGGCACAGAGCAGGTGTGGGAAGGTTGAATGGGGGCATGCAGCTGAGTGGGACTCCCTGGAGCTGATGAGTGGGTCACTGCCTTTGCCTGAGGGAGGGAGTGGTGGGCCAGGCAGAGCAGACATGAGACAGGCTCCTGACTGTCCTGAATGCATTTCTTCCCTCTCTGTGCCCCCTGGGCCTCATCTGTGCAATGAGAACAGTACAGCTCATTTCTGAGAGTGTGCAGGAGTTTGACCTAGGAATTGAGCCTCAGTTTCCCAGTCTGAGAAATGGGCACCATCCCACCAGGTTTCCAACCTTGATTCTTGGAGGCAGGTGGTGCTAGAGGCACAGACTACCTAGGCAGGAAGCAGGAAAAGAGGCTGTCCTGGTGACAAACATGAGCAAGAAGTGTCCCCCTCTCCACCATTCAGTGGTGAGAGCCTGCAGGCCAGAGAGGGCAGGGTCTTGCCTGAGGTCACACAGCACAGTGGAGCTGAGGCAGCTCCAGTGACCTGATCAAGTCTCATTTTTGTAGGTTGTTTCCCCTGTGGGGAGTGAGCAACACCTGTGAGCTGCAGCTGCAGGTGTCAACCCCGCCCCAGTAGGCTAGGGAAGAGCCGCTGCTGCTGGGTGCTCAGCTGCACCTGCCCCTCCCTCTGCACTTTCTCACCAGATGTGCTGCTGGGCTGGGTTTCCCAGGCCCAGTGACTTTCAGTGCCCAAGCCAGCTGCTCACGCTGCCTGATGCTGAGCCTTGGCCAGCCTGCTGCCCACGAAGGTTCCCAGCTTCTTCCCGTCCCTGCTGATGCCCGGCAGATCCAGCTGGATCTCACCTGCTTACTGAGGCTTCCCGGCCCCCTCCTCACAACACCCAAGTCCCAGTGGGAACCGCTGAGGGGCAGAGGCCTCGGGACTCAGCCAGGGCCACACAGCGAGCCAGCCCCGAGGCTAGCTTCTCCCTCATATACACGGCCGTGGGACATCAGCGCCCCAGGACCGCTGTCCTCCAGGACCAGCGAGAGACCCTGAGCCCCAAACATGCCTGGCCCTGCCCTCCAGACCCACTTGTCTCTTAGCACAGAGCGCTTGGTCGGGTTTACGTATTAGAAAGATCACTGCAGCTGGGTGGAGACTGGATTGGACACAGACAGAAACCATAAGGGGAGGGCAGTGGAGAAGAAAGACAGGATTTCCCAGTCCCGGTGACGCCTGCTCGGCCTTGGCCAGAGTGACTCACTGGGCCTGGCCCCGTGGTTCCGCTGCCGGAGCCCCGGTGGCCCCAGCGCAGCTCACCCTCCTCACCCCTTCTCCCCCCCCACCCTGCCATCTGTTCCTCAGCACACGGTGCATGGAGGAGATGGGGCCCTGGGAGGCCACAACACAACCACAGTCGGACAGAGAGAGATGTGTTGAGCATGTTATTGAAACGGTGGCTCGTGGGGCAAGAGAGGAGTGGGAGTGGCTCTACAATAAAAGAGAATGAACTCATAGATAAAGCCCAAACTCTGAGGCTCCAGGCCCCCTCCCTGGCCTCTGGCCTTCCCTGCCCTGGCTCTGGCTGAGGCTCTCCCTGGCCCGCGTTACTACTTCAGCACCTGACCCTCGGTCTCACCCCTCCACCCCTCCCTGGCTGCCCCCTGCCCTCAGTGAGAGCCCACTTCCCGAAGCCGGCATCCCAGTCTTGCAAAGCCGGTCCTGCCAGCTTTCCCCACTCAAAGCTCTGCACCCTGGCCTTCCGGCTGTTACCTGATGCTCTCCGCCTTCCCTCCACCTGGAGTGCATCCTGCCTGCGCGCTCCCCCTGCAGATTCCCGCCTAGCCTTCCAGCCCTGCCCTGTCCAGTTCCATCTTGAAGAGACACCACCATTCTTCCTGCCCCTATTGCCCCACCTGCAACATGCATCGCTTCTGGGACCACTGACCACAGTGTGTCTGGCTTAGTTCTTGGTCTGTGCCTGTCACCCTGTGCCTCTCCGCCCTGGGACTGCCGTGAGGATCTGACCCCCTCCTGTCAGCTCAGGACCAGCCCAGAGGGGTGCCAGAGAAGATGAGCACGTCAGAATTGACCGTTCCCTGAATTATAAGCTGCAGCTGTTCAGCCCTTCCCTGGTCATGTGGCATAGGGGAGGGGGGCTCTGTTGCTTGGAGTGGAATATGGTGGGAGGTTGAGGGAGTGGGGCCGGGGTCGGGGGGCTTTGTTTGTCGGGCATCCTTGGCTCCTTCGGCCGGCCCTGGATGACACCCACTGCCGGGCCATGCTGCGCCATGGGCACCCGCTGTGGGGTGTGGGAACTGGGGCACAGAGGAGGGACCCGCGGCAGGCCTCCTGCACTCTCCTTTCACTCCCACAACTGGCTGGTCCCCAAGTAGAGTTGGGTCTGCCTCCCACCCAGCTCTGCGTTCACACGTGGGCACACAGGCTCTCTGGCCTGCCTTCTGGTTTTTCTGCCCTGGTCGTGTCCTTTTCCAGTGCGTTCTCCATGTGGCAGCCAGGTGGATCTCAAGTCCCTCCCCTGCTCAGCACCCTTCCCGCTCTCCATCACCTCAGGATGAAGCCCGATCCCTGCGCCTGGCCTTCCGGGACCTCTGGCTGGGATCCTGGGCAGCCTTGCCTGTGGTCTCCTCCCGCACCTGCACTGTCACTCTGCCTCAGCTCAGTTCCTTTCCCTGAGGGCCCTGCCTGCCCTCAGGGCTGAGAACATCTCCTGAGGATGGGGCCTGGCTGGTTGGTACCCCCTCCTCAGAGAGGAAGCTTTGGAGGTGTGTGCCCAGTGGGGTGTGGGGCTGCCACCCCGACCTTGTGGGATCCTCTCTTGGACTTGAGCACCTCAAGGGTCAAAGCCACAGGTGTCCTGAGAGACAGAGGAGGCGCCTCGCAGGAGGTCACAGCCTGTGCATGAAAAAGGCCAAGCCCGGACTAGTGCTGTGACCCAGCCCGGGCTTCTTCGCTGCTCCACACCCCCTGGGTCTTCCCACCCTGGGTGCCAGGCAGGACCCGACGGGTATGTAATGTCCCCAAAACTGGTGGGATCGGAGTCACTAGATTCAGCTAGCCCTTCTTCCCAGGGCCCCTGCACAGGCTTTTTCTGATTAAGATTTTATTAAAGCACAACTGACCTACAGAACAATGCGTAAGTCATAGATACATAGCTCTGTGACCCTATCCATGCGGCCACCACTCAGATCAAGGAGCAGTGTTACTGGAACCCCAGAAGCCCCCCTCCTACCCCTTCCAGTCACTACCCCCAAAGGCAGCCACCATCCTGCCTTCAACTCACCATAGATGGCTTATATCTGCTTTTCAGCTTTACCTCAGTGGAATCGAAGTATTGCTTCTCTTGTTTACTCTTGTGCTCAAGAGAGCCATCCATGAGTTGCATGCAGCAATAATTTGTCCATTTTCGTTGCTGTATAATATTCCATTAAACACCATAGTCATCCTTTCTTCTGGTGATGGACATTTTGGGTTGTTTCTAATTTTTATCTATAACAAATACTACTACACTAAACATTCTTGTACTTGTTTTTTGGTGAACATGTGCACGTGTTTCTGTTCAGTATATGCTTAGGAGTAGAATTACTGAATGAGTAATGAGTATGCATTTGTTCAGCTTTAACTGATGTGGTCAGATGGTTTTGCAAAGTGGTTGTATCAGTTGACACTCCCACCACCAACGTGAAAGAGCTGGACTTTGGGGAGAGTGTGTGTGTGTGTGGTGTTTTTCCCTGTAGCCATTCCAGTCAGGGCGTAGTGGTTTCTCATTGTGCTTTTAATTTGCATTTCCTTGATGATTAGTGAAGTCCAGCACTTTCCTTCCATCTATTGGCCATTTGGATATGCTCTTTTTCTAATATTTTCTTCGGAAAGCTTTACTGTTTTACCTTTCGGTTAGATTTGCAGTCTATGTGGAATTGCTTTTGAGCGTGGTGTGCGGTCAGGGGTCAAGATGAAGCTTTTCCCACACGGATAGCTAGTCAGCTGAGCACCATGCATTGAAAAGACCATCCTTTCCCTAATGCGCTGTGGTGTCGCCTTTTGTCCAAATCAGGTGTCCTTGTCTTGGAGGGCTTTCTGGTCTGTTCCATTACTCTGGTTGTCTACCCTATGCCAGCCCCACACTGTGTCAGTTACTAGAGCTTTGGGAAAGGTCTTGTCACCTGTGAGTGTGGGTCCTCCAGCTGCTCTTTTTCAAATGGCCTTGGCTGTTCTTGGCCCTCTGAGTGCTGGCTCTGCGATCCCACCTCTTAGAGGAAGCCCCAAGGCTCAGAGAGGTAAGGTGACTTTCCCCTGCCACACAGTTCTGGAACGCAGTCTTGGCTCCTTCCTGGGCAGCACCCTGCCCTCTAGGCGTGATGAAATGCTGCAGTTCCCGCCTGCACCACCGGGAACTTAACAGATTTCTTGAAATCACCTTCCTTTTTCCTTGATATTTTTTAAAGGAAACTGTGCATTTACTCTAAATAGAAAGTCAGTATTACTCTCTAAGTACAAGGTAACTGGAAGAATCTTAAAACTAAATTAAAACAACAGAAAAATCCATTCAGTTGCAGCCAGGTGCCGTTGCTCTGAGCCTGGGGCTGGCTCTTCCTTTGTTAAGTAGGTGGGCAAGGGCCGTGAAGGTTTCAAGACTTGCTGGACCGAACTGAGTTCTCCTTGAGAGAGAAGTGGATGGGGAATAACTTTCTTACTGACTTACTTACTGCCACGTAAAGCAACTTAGAGCGACCCCTAAAATGGTCACAGTACTAACCTGGGGCCTGCTTTGGGTAGCCCTGGTGTGCTGAGGAGGCTGGAGGCTTGAGGTCCAGCTAATGGGCCGCAGGTTTTGTACATGTTCCTTTTATGTTCTCATCTAAAAAATGGGACTGAAACTGTCTCCTGTTTCCCCCTGGCTGCGGTGGCTGAACTGTCCAGGAAGGCTCAGTGGTATCTGCCCCCGCTGTAGCTGGCTCTGTGTGGCCTGCTGCAAGATGAGCCCTTACTCTGCCCATGCACCCCTGGCCTGTCCCTGCCACCTCCAGCAGGTCCAGGGACAGCAGATCAGGGCACACCCTCCCGGAAGGAGGTACACACTGTTTCCAAGGTGAGGATAGATAGAGCTCCTAGGGGTCAGGCTCCGGGGCAGATGCCACCTTAGAGGCTGGAACCAGGAAGGGCTGATAGCAGTTCAGAGGGGTTAGTAAATTACCCAAGGACACACAGCGCTAAATCGCGCAGCTGGGATTCAAACTCAGGTCTGACTGACCTGCTGGAAGACTGGGTTCCCTGAGCTCCCTGGTGGGTGCTCCCATGCCCTTGTTCTGACCCGGGTCAGTGCCCCCGTGCTCAGTCTATGGAATCCCACTGTGCCAGGCTGGGTCTGAATCAACTTGTGCTTTCCTGCCTCTGAGCCTTTGCTTGAGCTATTCTCTCTGCCTGGAGTGGCCTTTCTCTCCTAAAGCACAGCTGACTTCTGGGTCCAGGCCTTTGCGAAGGCTTCTTTGTGTCCCTCCCTCTTGCTGGAATGATGCATATTCCATGCTGCCTTGCGTCTGTTGGCTGCACTAGACCATGAAGTTCCTTGGGGACAGGAACCCTGAATTGTTGTAACCCTCCTGGCAGGGGAGGCACATTGTAGATGTGACCCAGACATCTGTGCTGACATCCGCCAGGGACACAGTGCATTAAAGTATGCAAAGTGCTGTTCCATGCGGCCGTGTCTCATTTGATCCTCCCAGAGGCCCTGGCACATTATCTCTTCCTTCCACACAAGGACCATGCAGACCAGAGAGGTGACATGGCCTGTCCAGGTCTCACAGCTTAGGGGGACATTGCGAAACTAAAGCCAAGTCACCGTCAAGAGCTAGAGAAGGGCTGGGCCACAGCAGAGAGCTCCAGGGCTTTTGCCGCATCTTCCATGGACAACATCAGGAGCTGGAGGGGAGGAGGGGTGAGAGAGAGAGAGAGAGAGAGAGAGAGAGAGAGAGAGAGGCCTGATCTAGTGGGAAGGGGCGAGCCCTGGCCTTCAGGAGACCTGAGAGCTGGTGCAGCTCTGACATGGAAAGCTGATCCCCCTTGGGAGTCCTGGCCACTCTTTGAACCTGTTTTTCCCATCAGTGAAGGAATTCCTCATGCACCATCTGTGTTGGCTCATTCAACCCAAATTCACTGAATCCACCCCTGCTCCCCAGTGTTCGACACTAGGGATACAGAGAGGAGCTGGACATGGGCTCTGTCCTGGAGGGGTGTAGGCTGGGGAGACAGACAAGTCACATGCAGGTGGGGTACGGTGTAACGGGCGCTGTCACAGGGGTTCCAGGACTGTGGAGGTAGGGGGAGGAACAATGTCGCACAGGTGGGAGGTACTTGGGCTGAGTCTTGAAAGGTGACCAGAATTCTCCAGGTGTGCATGTGTGGATGGAACAGTGTGGGCAGAGGCCCTGAGTGGACTGCAAGGAGCTCGTAGCACTGGAACCTAGGCCCAGCGTGGAGAATGGCGGGGGGTAGGGAGATTGGCAGGGGCAGAGGGAAGAGGGCAGGCTGGGGGGCAGCTGGGAGGCTCAGGCTGTCCTGTTAGTGCCTGGCTCAAACTTCAGTGTCCTGAAGACAGGACGTGCCCCAGCCCCAAGCTCAGACCCAGGGAGAAGAGGCCAGGGTTTAGAAGCTGGCTTTCCTGATTGCTGGTTTATCTGTAGCTGTCAGTGGTTATGCCTGGAACTACAGGGAGAGAGCAAAGCTCAGAGGCTGGTGACTCTGACCCCTTGGGCGTGTTGACTCAGTGGATGGCGTGGGAGGTGACCTTGGGGCAGATCGAGGGTGCAGGAGGACAGTCGGTATGAGGTGCAGCCTGTGCAAAGGCCAGGGCCAGAGAGCCTGGCATAAGTAGGCCAGGGTCAGCCTGGCAGGCAGGGGTGAGGCTGGAGAGATGGCTGAACTGGGTCAGACCCTCAGCCAGCTAGGCCTGGTCCCTGTTCTGGACCTGGGCCGAGCCAAGCTTTCCCCTCTCTGTTCGCTCCTCCCTTCTGTCCTAGGAGCAAACCTTCCCAGCAGCGTTGGCCGCTGCGTGGCCTGGAGGGTGGCCAGAGCCCTCATTCTCCACCGGCCTGGCTCTGTGACCTTGGCCAGCTCGCTCCTCCTCCTTGGGTTCTGGGCTCTGAACGCTGGAATTGCTAGAGCTGATTTCTGGGCTCCTGCTTTCAGCTTCTTTGATCTAATTCTTGCAGCTTAAATTGCTTCCTGAACAGGCCTTTCAGGAAAGTGTGGTGCTCATGGCGCTCCTGGTGGCTGTGTGCCAGAGCCCAGGGGCCTCTCCAGGCTCCCCCTTCTCTTTCCCTCAGGCCTCCGACGCTGGGAGGGTGGGTGGGAAGGGGCAGGGTTATTGGCTTTCCCGGGTAGAGGGATGGCCAGAGAGGTTCAGGGGGTTGGCCTGAGGTCACACAGCAGTGGGACAGGTGGGCCCTGTATGATGTATTGGCAGAAGATGAAGTGGCTGTGGGTCCAGAGCAGAGGACAAGCCAGCCCTCAGACCCTCGGCAGGCAGGGACCATAAGCCCTGCTCTCCCTTCTGTCCGTCCGTGTTCCACCCTCGCCCCTCCATTCTCACCTCCTCCCTTTCCTGTTTCTCCCCTCCACTGAATCCCCTCATCTTTCCTTTCCTGTGGGGCTGGCTCAGCCAGGGTGTGTGTGGGTTGAGCCCTGCCCACGCTTTGGGGTCACCAGGCCAAGATGGAGGCTCCAAAGTCAGAGGATGTGTGTTCAAGTCCAGACTCTGCCATGGAACTTGGGCAAGTTCCCTCCCCTCACTGAGCCTCAGTTCTCTTTTCGGAAAAATGGCAACAATGAAAGGCCTACCCAGCAAATCCTAAACGCCATCCTCTAGCCAGGTGGTTTGCACACGGCAGGTGCCAGAGACACAGAGGTTCTCTCTTGGGAATGAGAGGGGCTTTTCTACTTCTGTTCTTCCTCTTCCCTCTGGCCTGCTAAGCAGTCTCCGCAGCCTCTGGTTAATTTTACTGGCATCTTCCAGTTACTGAAGCAACATTGTTCCCATCGTGGAAATGAGAAAATAGGGAATCAGAGAGGTTGAGTGACTTGTTCAGGGCCACACAGCAGGTGAGTGGTACAGCTGGGACTGACACCCATATCAGTTTGCTTGCAAACTCATGTTTGCCCTAGAAGCTGGCCTACCTTGCCTCAGTTTCCCTCAGCTAGGCTGGGAAGTTGGGGCCTGTGTCTTGGGGGTGGGGGTCGCAGTGTTGCCTGAGCAGGCCCAATGATAAATAGGCCCGGGGATGTGGAGCTCCCAGCTGGAGCCAGCAGCCCAGATGGAGTGTGAGATACAGGGCCATAGGTGGGGCTGTCAGTCAGGTGCCTGGCTGTCCCGGCTTCTGTCAGGGCACCTGGCTGCGGCTCCCTCCCCTCCCCTCCCCTCCCCTCCCAGAGCCCTTTCCTGAGCCAGTCCAGTCTGGGTCTCTTGCATTTGGTCAGCACATGGCTACAAGGTTCAGGGTGCTGGACCGCGGGGGGCTGAAGGGAGGATGCTGATAGACACAGCACCTTCGTGTGCCGGGGCTGCGTGTGGATTCAAGTCCAGACTCTGCTGCGGAATTTGGCCCTCACAGGAGATGGGCCAGTTGGAAGCCTAGAAGAGGGGTCCAGGCTGAACACAGGGATGTGGGGGTCATCAGCCAGGGGACCCCTGAGGGGGAGGGGAGGTCAGAGGGGGAGATGGGTCTGGACCAGTGCTAGATGCCCCGGAGGCCCAGGAAGAGGAGACTGACTGTCCGGGAGTGTGAGACGCTGCAAGGCCTGGGAGGCCGTGTGGGAGAGTCTGGCTTTGGAGATTGGAAGGTCACAGGGTGGGGCTGGGAGTCCCTGGGGGAGGTTAGGTCACCAGCATGAAGGAGAGTGCTCCCTACAGAACTGGAGGCATTTATTCCGGAAATGCCGTGGAGAAGGTAGAGTGCTGGAAGGAGGAGGCGAGAAGGGATGTGACTGAAGGCTGGAGGGGCCTCCAGGGCCCAGGGTTTTCCACACAGGACAGAGATGATCTTGCGGCTCTAGGCTAAGGCGTGAGGGTCCGGAAGAGGGAAACTTGGAGACAGTGCTGCCGCTTTCCTGTGGGTGTGACACCAGCCAGGGAGCTGCTGGGTCACCACTGGTCTGATTCTGTCCGGGAGCTCTAGGGAGGCTGGTGGAACAAAGGAAGGGAGGTCGTGGGTGCTACCAGGTGGCCCTGAGTGCCATCGTGGTTGTGCCCTGTTGGCCCGCGGGCCTGGCGTCACCTCTGAGCATCAGAAATGAGGAAATTCAGGCTGTGGAGTTAGTCGGTTCCTCTCCCTGCTCTGTGCATACCGGCTGTGTGACCTTGGGCAGGTCTCTCCCCCTCTCTGAGCCTCAGTTCCTGGCCTGTACAATGGGGATGAGGATGCCTGCTTCCCAGGGCTGTGGGGAGGGAGCACTCGGGGACCACCTCACTCAGCGTATCCCTCGGGGCCTCCAGTCCTCAGGAAGTGATGCTCTTCTGATTTTCTGTCCTCCCAGGTGCCCCAGGAGCTGCCCTCTGCTGCCTTGTCTCGGCCTCCCCTCCCGGGTCAGCGGCCACCATGTTCTCCTGTGTGAAGCCCTACGGGGACCAGAACTACTCGGCCCTGAAACGGGCCTGTCTGCGCAGGAAGGTGCTCTTTGAGGACCCGACCTTCCCCGCCACCGACGACTCACTGTATTATACGGGCACCCCAGGGCCCGCCGTTAGGTGGAAGCGCCCCAAGGTCAGTGTCTGGTCCGAACTGGCGCTGAGGTGGGCAAGCCCGGACCCACCCAGTCTGCGGGGGACAGTGGGTGACTGGGAGGGGTCGCTCTGAGGCCCCAGGCAACCGAGCAAGTGGAGCGGCTGATGCTGGGCCCGCCTGCAGTGGGATTTCATCTGGATGGGGAGCCAGGAGAACGGCCCCCAGGTCCGTGGCCACCACTGCCCAGCCAGGACCTCTCTGGGCCTCAGCTTCCTTATGAGGAAAGTGGGGCCCTCTGTTCTGCCACCCTCATCCCAGGGTCGTTTTTCGGATACAAATGAGGTGATGCGGATGTGCCTTTTTTTTTAGTGCAGTGTAGAGTGACATTCAAGTGGAAGGAATTTACTTTGCTGATTATTGTCACAGTGATTTTGAAATAGTCATTTGCTGTACATGGAAGGTATTTGTTACGATGGTTAATCAGTAATAATAGTAATAGTAATAAATAATAGTACCGCATAGAGTTGTTGTGAGCATTAAAAGAGATGATGCATGAACGTCTGGCACCAAGCCTGGCGCCCGTAAGCCAGCTGTCACCGTTATTGTTGGGATCTGTGAATTACAGAGCATCTGTCTGACGGCTCCCTCTGTCCCAGCCTTGGTCGCTGAGGCTGGAATGTGTTGAACAGAAGCTTCTGGCCTCATGGCATGATCTCAGTCTCTTTAACCCCGATTCCTGAGTGTGAGAGCGGGTGCCCCGGGGGCCTGGGTGATGGAGAGGCTGCTGAAGGCCAGTGCCCCAGGCCCCCTCTCCAGTCTCCGCGGCTGTGCTGGTGACACTGAGAGTTGGTCACACCGGAGGGACTTCAGTACAGGAGACGGTGCTGGACCGAGGTGCCTGGGGCGGGGGAGACTCCCCCTCCAGTACTCAGAGGGGCATCTCAGAGTTGAGGGGTGAGAGCGTGGGGTGTGAGAAAGACACGAGCTTGAAACCTCAGCCTTATTTGGGACGTGGCAGGAGCGTGGGGTGTGTGGGGTGAAGTAAGGGGAGAGGAAGCCCGGGGGCCCTGGGGTCGGCAGGGCTGGGCCAGGGCAGCTGTGCTCTGAGGCAGCGGGAATCTTAGGCCAGGCTCTCAGCAGTGCGTGACGGGGGAAGATTTGCACTTTACAAAGTGCCTTCCAGCCCCCCTGGACATTTTGGGAAAGTGAAATTCAGTTTTCATGTTCCTCTCACAGGCCAGGCTCTCAAGTCCCTTCCAGTGCACAAAATCCGATGTTCTTGGACTGGGGTACTTGAGACGTAGGGAAACTGAATCCAAGAGGGGCAAGCACGTGCCCTGATCGCCCAGCGGGGCACAGCAGAGTGGCCTGCACTGGTCCTGCAGGCCACTGGGCTGTCCCTTCCTCCCAGGGCTCCTGCCCGCCCTGGCCCACCTCCCCGGTCCCAGATAGGGGGTCCTTGGTGCCCCCTGGGGACCTCAGCCCCATGAGCTGAGCTGCCTTGGTTCTCCGAACTCCCAGCCGCCTCCCTGGCCTGGCCTTAGACTCCTGCCCTTTGGTGCACCCCCAACCCCCATGCCTTCCTCCCTCTCCTTTGTTTGGTGGGTGGAGAAGGAGGCCGGCCTCAATAGGCCTTTGTGAGCCCTTGGGTGCTTGAGCTCTCTGCCCTCCTCTCACTCCACCCCCTCGCTGCTCCCCTCCTGACCCTTTGCTGCCCTGTGGCCATCACTCAGACATTTTAGATCCTGTGGCTCTGGAAAGAGGCTGGCAAGGCATGGCTGGGGACGGTTGGGCTTGCTGCAGTGAGAGGAGGAAATGCCAGGCCCGCTGGGCTCTGCATCCCCCTGCTGTGTGACCCTGCTGGAGTCACCTGCCCTCTCTGGGCCCTTTGCCTGCCAGTTCAGGAGTCCTGCCACGGCGCACTCTCCTTCGCTGCCTTTCTCACTGGGCTTGGCGCCTAGTCGTTCCTAGACACATAAAGAGGAGGAGCGGAGCTGCCCCTGCCTTGGATGTGGAGGCCAGCGACAGGCAGCTTGTGGTGGTTGGCGTCGAGAGGGAGACTACTGAGCGGGGCCCAGGGGCGGCGGTGGGGGCAGTTCTGGGTTGGGAGGCAGTCCAGGGCCAGGCACTGCTGAGTGGTGTGGGATGACGGGGTGAGGCGGTTTGGACTGGGGTGTGTGTGATGGACGGCTCTTTGTCAGTGGGGCTGTAGGTGGTGGCAGGGTGGGATGGCGGGCAGGCCCTGCTCCACCGACAGGATGCGGGATGTGGGGTTGGTGGAGCAGGAAGTCAGGCTCACTTGCCTCAGGCTGGTGGGGTGGAGCCGGCCCAGTGGGGTGACCATTAACTCCCAGCTGCTCGGCCCTTGGCCAGTGAGGTGGAGCGTGGCCCGAGGCAGCCGTGTTTCTATGGAGCCCCATTTCCTGGGTCCTGTGACCTGACTGTTTACAAATAGAGCAAGAAACCAACTTTCTCGAAGGCCCAGGGGAAGCCCATCTTCACTCCCACCCCACTCCCAGCTCCTTCTCTTGACATTAGTTGTGGCCTCTCTGCTCTTGGGGGATCTCCTCAGCCAGCCTCCCTGCCTGCCAGCCTCCCTCTTCTTTCTCCCAAAGTGGAATGAGGAGGCTGGCTTTTGAGCCAGATGGCCTTGGCCCTACCTTGCAGGAGGTGTGACCTTGAACAAGTCATTTCCCCTCCCCGGGCCTCAGTTACCTCATCTGTGAATGGGGAGAATAGTTCTTGCTGCTCCTGGTTTCTGGAGGTTGAAGTGACTTGAGGTATCTGTGCTGTTTGACACACAGGGGGCAGATGACAAACTGTCTGCTCTCACCACCTGCTCCTGCCAGCCTTGTGTTGGGGACCCAGAGCCAGCCCTGCCCGGAAGTCCCATCTCTTGGACTCTCTGGTCCACTTCAGTCCCACCCAGGGCACCTGCCTCGGCCCACACCCTCCTCCTCCCAGATCCAGTGTTTCTTTGTTTTTTTCCATTCCGTAAACATCTGCTGGCCTCCCTTAGGCGCCTGGCCAGGGAGATAAGAGACTGGAGGAGAAGGCCTGTGACTCGGGGAATCCCAAGGGGATGGGTGGATGGGAGGCTTCCTCCTCTGTCAGGCCCAGGGTCTTAGTAACGCCGCTTCTCATACCTGCGTACCGCTCCACCCCACGTCCCCCCTTGCTGCATTCTGCCTTGTCCCATCTCTGGGGATGATAAGCCTGCAGGTCCTTTGGTGGAACCAAGAAGGGAACAAATAGGGATCCCACAAACAGACGTCAGTTTTGGAACCTCCCAGAATTCTCGCGAGGTGGCCTGGTGGTCCCCGGCCCCATGTCTGGGGCTCATGCTGACACCAGCACCTGGAGAAGGCCCCGCTCCTTGGCTGTGCTGAGCATTAGGCCCCTTTATGCCGCGAAGCAGGCAGTTTGCGTCAAGTCCAGCCACCTGGGCCTCTGCCCTGCCCAGGAATGATCCCCTCCCTGGCATATGCTCGGGTGGCCTTGAAGGATGGGAGGATGGGGCGGGGAGCATGGGCTGGGGAGGCAAGTCTGTTGCAGAGGGGATGGGGCACAAGGTGTAACCCCTGAGAACACTGCCCTGTTTTCGGTCCCAGGCAGAGGTCCTGCTTCCTTCCTGGGCCTCAGTTTCCCCGTTCTAATCAATTCCTGCTGTGATCTTAGCTTCCGGAAGGGAGGTGACTGGGGTGAAGGTGGATGGATGAGGAGAAGGGGGGAGAGCGGAGGGGCTGAAGGCGCCCTGGATCCGTTGACTAGCTGCCTTCCTGTTTCTGCACCGGGTCTGGAAACCTGAAGTTCTGGTTCAGAGAGGAGATGGTTATGGGCTGTGACCTATGTCCGGTGGAGCTGGTCTGGCAGGCTGGAAGGGGCCGAGAGGTGAGAGGTGACCACAGGAGCAGGAGGCTGTGCCCCACAGAGACGTACGTTGACCAGAGGAGTGGTCACCCCAGCCCTGGGGGTGGCCTGGCCCCGGGCTCCCAGCAGGTGCCTGGCCAGCCCTGTCCTGCAGGCCACTCTGCTGTCGCTTCCTCCCAGGGCTCCTGCCCGCAGCAGAACCTGCCAAGTCCTATTCCTGACACCGGAGGTGGGCAGAGCCAGACCTGGGCCCTGCCCTGGAGCTTTCAGGCTGGTGGGGGAGACCCAAAGGTGAACTTCAGGGAGGGCAGCGTTGGGAGGGAGCACAGCTGGCTGGGGCCCCCGGGAAGGATGGCGTCAGAGGTGGCATCGGTCTTGAGGCTGTGGCTGGATCCCATCTTAGGGGGGAATTAGGAGTCTCCATTCCCCTCTGGAGCCTCCCTGCCCATCAGCCCTCTCCATGCCTGCTCTGCTGGCATCACCACCTCCAGGCAGCCTCCTCTGATCTCTCCCTGGGTTCCTGCTGTCACAGCTGTGCTCACATGGAGGGTTACACTCAGGCTTCTCCTCCTCAAGGGCTCTGCCTGTGGGCTGGGAATTTTCTGACTGGCTCTGCGCTCTGTGCTTAGCCAATGGCCCAGGAAAGGTGGAAGGACAAACACTGGTCTTGAGAAGCCGGGCCCTATGGTAACAAAGGTGAAGATCTGTGCTGCCCCTGACCCCTTGGTCTCATTGCCATATAGCAAGTCCCCCAAGCTGGGCTAAGGACAGGTGCAGGGGATGGAGAAGGGATGGTAGCTTTGTCACTCATAAGTCCTGGCCCAGCTGGAGGCTCTGGAGCTGTCTGAATTGGAATCTCAGTTCACCTCTTCCTCTGTGGCCCTGTGCAAATGACTTAACCTCTCTGTGCCTTGGTTTCCTCATCTATAAAATGGGGATGCTAACCGTACGTGTCTCACAGGGTTGTTCTGCACAGCTGGGCACACAGCAGGTGCCCAGTCATTGCAAGCAGTTTCTGATTGTTCCATTCAGGGTGTCCCAAGGTGGCCGCTGGACTCCAGGGCCAACCCCAGGTGCCACCAACCTCAAGTCATTTCTCTACCTTGAGCTGGCAAACCCGTGCCTCTCCTGGCAGTGGGAACACACCCAGACCACCTCCTCCTCTCCGCTCCCTCCCAGGCTGGCAGATTTGCCCCAGGTCTCTGCCCTGTCACAGGGAGTCAGGGCAGTGCCGAGCCTGGCTGAGCCCTGAGCTCAGTCTCTCCCAGGGGCCAGAGAAGTGTCTGGGGCAGGCTGGGGTGGCTGGACCTGCCCACAGGCTGCCCTGGCAGTGCCGCTTAGTGGGGAGGAGAGCTCTATTCTGGGCGCTAGGCTCTGTCTCATCCATCCACTTGCCTCATGACCCTAGGCGTCACTGCCCCATCCCGGGCCTCGGCATCCTCCTCTGTGTAAGGGGTGGTCCTGTCTCTGTGCAGGGCCCACAAGGGGGAGGGGTGCCTCGGAAGTCACTTCCTCTGATGCCAGGCAGTAGCTGTCTCTTTTCCCATGGTGGGGATGTGGCTGGGGTCCTCCAGGTACGAAGCCCCCCTCCACCCTTGTCCTGCCTGCCCTTCCGGGCCCCAGGGAGGCAGATGCTAAGTCATGGCTCCCTCTGGCTCAGAGTTCTGAGCTGGGCCTGGGAGATAAGATAAGGAGGGCAGCTGGGTGGGAGGCAAAGCCACTGCTTCCTGAGAGCTCACTGGGTTACCAGCCTCACTGGGTTTCCATGACCTGGGGCAGTGTTACTCAGACCTGTGGCATCCCGCAGCCTGTACTCTGGGGGAGCCCCTTGCAGCTTGGCCCTGGGTCACCCTGAAATCCCATCTGGAGTGCTTGTGCCCTCAGGGGAGTTACAGCCCTCAATCTGGCCCTCCCAAACTCTGGTTTTCCCAGACAGAGGTGGCAGCAGGAGTCCTGAACACCTTAGTGAGACCTGATGGCCCTTTGCCCCGTTTTCCCCTGCCAAGTGCTCTGCCTGCATGTTCTGTGGAGTCCTTACACAGCCCTGCAAGCATAATAATCTACTTCCTTTGCACAGGGGAGGAAATGGAGGCTCAGAGAGGTTGAACCACTGGCCCAAAGTTGCACAGCCGGTAAATGGGGAGCAGGAATTTTTTTTTTTAATTAATTAATTTATTTTTGGATGCATTGGGTCTTTGTTGCTACGCATGGGCTTTCTTTCGTTGAGGTGAGCGGGCCTGTTGCAGTGGCCTCTCTTGTTGTGGAGCACGGACTCCAGGCGGGCTGGCTTCAGTACCTGTGGCTCGTGGGCTCTAGAGTGCAGGCTCAGTAGTTGCGGCACACAGGCCCAGTTGCTCCGTGGCACGTGGGCTCCTCCTGGACCAGGGCCTTGAACCCATGTCCCCTGCATTGGCCGGCGGATTCCCAACCACTGCGCCACCAGGGAAGCCAGGGAGCAGGAATTTGAACTCTGTCTTCCTGACTCTGCTGCCCTCTGCTGGCTGCCTCCGGTAGGACCTCAGTAGCTCTGTTGTGATTGAACTGGTTCAGGAGCACCAGCTGAAGTGGAGGCAGGCCTGTGCTGTGTGGCTGGGGAATGTTGTTCAACCTCTCTGGGCCTCAGTTTCTTCATCTGTGAAATGAGCACAATGCCCACCTCTCAGGACCATGGTGAGGATAGATCACGGTGCCAGCAGGAAGGAAAGCATGTCTCAGTGTTTACCTCCCCCACCCCGTGTTATCACCCCCCCTTGGAGAGCAGTCACTCGCTCTCAGCTCTGTAGAGTGACGATGCTGATGGGTGAGGAGGAGGGGACTGGGGTGGGCACTCGGGGAGCTCTGGGGGTGTCTGCTCAGCTCTGCTCGGCATTTGCTTGCTGTGTGTCCTTGAAAATCACTGCCTCTCTCTGAACCTTCATTCCTCATCCATAGAATGGAATAAAAATGCCACACTGCTCGGGTGGGGTGAGGGTCAGATGAGACAGCCCGAGGATGTGCCCACATGGGTTCTGGGTTCCTTGCTTCTCCCCGGTCCTTTGCACTTGTCATGTGCAATTTTGATGTGTTTCTGCCCTGCACCTCACCCCACTTTGTGACTGTGGGCCCCTGAGAGCTGGCTGGGATGGGCCTCTCAGGGCTTCTGGTGCTGGAGGATGATGGACACTGAGCCCTTGCTGGTCAGGGAAGACCACAGAGGGCAGGAGGACGGTGGTGGCCCGGGTCCAGCCCCTCGAAGTCCTTCCACAGTATTTGCTCATCATCCAAACATTGGCAGAAGAGCAGAGTTCTTCAGCCAGGGGAGGGGAGAAGGGCTTTCTGGGCAGCCCTGGGGGAAGCTGGATTTGGAGAAACTGACCCAGGGCCCCAGTTGGCAAGGGGAGGCGGGCGAATCTCCATGCAGACAGTGAGATCTCCTCTCGGCTTCTCCGCAGGACATCTGCGAGGACCCCCGCCTCTTTGTGGATGGCATCAGCTCCCACGACCTGCACCAGGGCCAGGTGGGCAACTGCTGGTTTGTGGCGGCCTGCTCGTCCCTCGCTTCCCGCGAGTCACTGTGGCAAAAGGTAAGGCCTGGGTCAGGCAGGGGTGCTGGGGAGACTTAACTCAGCCTGGCGCCCTCCCCATCAGATGGGGGAGGTGCAGCCTGAGCGAGCAGGTGAGACGTTATGACAGCCTGTGTGGGGATGGGGCGGGGTGTTGCCAGGGCTCCCCAGTACTGACTGGGCATCAGAATCGCCTTCCCTGACCCTGCCAGCTCAGGGACACGTGCTGGGAATCTGCACAGCTCCCACTTCTGATGCGTCCGCTCTTGACTGTTGGGGGCCCGCTGTGCAGAATATGCACCTATGGAATGTGGAGGCTGCCTAAACCATGCGCAGTGTGGAGACACCACTAACTGCGGCTCAGGAGACCCCTGCCAGTATCTGCTGTGTGACTTGGCCAGCCCTTGTCCTTCTCTGGGCCTCACTCTTCTCACTCTGAACAGCTGGAGTGATCCAGACAATCCTGTGTCATGATTCATGGTTCCAAGCAGCTGATATTCTGGACCAGAACCACAGGGTTTTAAGTTGGAAAGAATGGGCTCCGGTCCTGACACTTCGCCCTCTTGTGGCAGCATTCGGCGGTGCAGCCCTTAAGTCCAACACTCAGAGCTCCCTCCTTGGGGAAGCAGGGAGGCTGGAGTTGTGGTTTCTAAAGAGTAACTGATGGGGACTGCATCCTGGGTTCTCACGCCAGCAAATACAAGTCATTGCCTCTTTCTCATCCCTGCCCTTTCTGCTCTTTCTGCAGGGACTAGCGGCAGGGCTTAAGAGCACCGGGCGTCCGAGTCTCATAGGCTCAGGTGCGAGTCCCAGCCTCGCCGTTTCATAGCTTTGTAATTAGCCTCAGGTTACTCATCCAGAAAGTTGGGATATCAGAGTAGCTCCCTCTCGGGGAGCTGTGAGGATGGAACAGGTACTGTGCTTAAAGGGCCTTGTGCAGTGCAGCGCTGCAGTGACCAGTGTTGTGATCGTTAAGATTCATGGAACATAATGGGTGTTCCTGGGCAAGCAGGGCTCAAGGGGCAGATGAGTTTGCTCTCGTCCTCTGAGGCATCCCTCAGCCATCAGAGGGAGCTGTGCCCTTCGCCGAGGCTGGGACTGTGGTAGGTGTCCTGTCGTCATGTCTTCTGAACAGGGGTGTGACCTCTCAAAGCCACCCCCAAGTGGGCATCCCTGCGGCCTGGCCCCGGTGGTCCTGTGGGATACGGGAAGCTCTGTGCTGTAGGGCCCTCGGCAGAGGCCACTGCTGAGATCCGTAGACGTGGGTGGTCATGGGGCGTCCAAGCTGGGAGGGCCTTGGAGAGCCTCATGGCCCACAGAGGCTCGGGGTCTGGCGCTGTTCTTTGGGTGTACAGCTGTCCTCACCCTCCTGCCTCCAGGCTCCAACCCCCTTCTCTGAGCCCAGAACAAGGTGCCCCGGTCAGGGCTCCGTCTGGGGCTGGAGGTGGCACATGGGAACCCTGTGGGGCTGGCCCTACACCTCCCACCCTGCCCTGTAATTGCCTGTTTATCTGTGATCGCCCCTCTCGAGCTCACAGACAAAGCTGGTCTATATCTTCCTGCTGAGCCCAGCAGGAGCCCGGCACAGAGAGGGCTCAAGAAAGTTTTGAGAACAGAGTTCCTCCCCAGCGACTGGCCAGCAGCCCCAGGCCTCCTGGGGCCTGCAGTGGGGCCGGGGCCTGGCCCTCTGTGTCCCCTCCTGGGGAACGGGCTGTCTAGTCATTGGTAGAGATGAGCCTCAGCTTACTGTGTGCCCTGCCCTGGGCCCGACCCCTGGGACAGCTCTCCACCTAGCAAGTGGAAGAAGGGGCCCCGGACCCGCAGCCAAGAGGCTTGTCGTTGATGCTGTGTGACCATGGGCAGGCCTGTGTTTGTCTCTGGGCCCAAGGTTCCCCCTGCAGGGTGTCAGGGCACCCAGCCTGGCTTGTCTGGAGGCTTCAGGGGCAGATCTCCAGGAGCTTAGGTCCCTGGGAGGTTGGGCGAGGCAGGCTGCTCTGGGCTAATTGCACTCTGCCTTCTGGTGCTGCTGTGGTGACGGACCCTGGGTCCCGGCGGGAGGCACGAGGCCCCGGGGAGCTCATTACTGTGCCTTACCTCCCCTCCTGTCCCTGCGGACTGGGCCCTGTTTGTTGTCACCCCTCACTTGCTGGGCCTGTTGCCCTGCGGGGCCTCCCCTGCCCCACCCTGTTTTCTCCATGGAACGGGGGCGCTCAGCCTGAGCTGCACCCCTGCTCCCTCCACCCACCTCACGCTCTGGGGATGCTGAGCCTCAGATGCAGGCACGTCACGCCCCCGACACACACGCCCCCTTCTCCAGGAAGCCACCCCTTTACCGCTAGTACTTGACACGGCCTGGGGCCGACAGGCACGGGGTTTGAAGCCAGCCGGTCCTGGGTTTAATTCTGGCTGGGTTTCTCGCTAGTCGTGTGACCTTGGTCAGGTCATGTTTCTTCTCTTGGCCTCTGTGTAAACCTGACTTTTCCAGTCCCCACGGTGGTGGGAGGATTAAAGGAGCCCACGGGGTAGGGGTGCGGGGCAAGCCCATGGCATTTAGCAGCAATCTAAATCCCTCTCCGCCCCTCCTCTGGCCTCCCACCTATTCCTCTCTTCTGCCGGACACTTCTAGGATGCAGGCCTCCCCGTCCTATGGGATTCCTGATGGGGGCATCATGGTCTCCCCAACTTGACTGTGCACTCCCTGAGGGCAGGGCAGTGGACTTTAGGTGACCAGGTTTTGTGGACCAGAAGTCAGGATGTAATAGTGGGGTGGAACATTTGCCGTTAGCCTGGTCTGGCCCGAGCCAGGTGAGTTCACCTCCCCTAGAGCCTGGCGTGGCCCCAGGCGCGAGGGCAGGCCTGAGCCCTGCTCTGAGTCACGGGGTACCCGGGCCCAGGAGGAGGCAGCCATGCCCCCGGTGGGGGGAGAGCAGAAACCCAGTGGGGTGCCCGAGTGTCTGAGAGTGAGTTTTGGGGGGTGGGCATCCTGGGCCAGGGCCTAGGGGAGGCACCTGGTGGCAGGGCCTGGCAATCTTTTAGTTCCACTTAAAAACGTTTCCCATCCCACTTCTGCCCGTGTTATATGAGCAATCCCCGCCCTTTAGCATATAGCAGTTCATTCACCACACGATAATTGAGCACCAGCTATGCCCCAGCACCATTCTAGGTACTGGGGCCAGGTGATTTTAAAAAGTACCTGGAAACAGCCAGTGTTGAGGGTTTTCTACATTTCCTTCTAGTCTTTTTTCCATTTGGGGTTAAACAGGGGCTTGTTCATTTGTTATGATCACATTTTTTCAGTCATGGATGCAAGTCTGGACCTTGCTTTTCTCTTCTCTGTTCACTCCTACGTCCAGCCTTTGGTGGGGCCTCCCAAGGCATCTGGTGGCCGAGCAGAGGTTTGTGGGAAGCAGTGGGCCAGCCCCACCCGCAGCTTCCTGCCTGCCCTTCCTTCCTCTCTGGCCGTCCTTGGTCCCCAAGGCTCCCTCCCTCCTACCCTGCCTGTCTGTGAGGCCCCAGCCCTGGTAACAACTTCCACCTTCAGCCTCCTCCTGCCGGTAGGTAACCCCCTGCCCAGGCTGAGACCAGGCCCTCCCCCAGGGTCCTGCGGCCTCTGAATCCTCATTGGTAGAAGCTGGACACCTCCCACCATGTCCTGCAGGCCCGGAGAGGTGGCGGCATTCTCTCCCTTCAGGGATGCCTCCAGACCACACCCTCCCCATATAGACCCTTGCAGGCTCATGCCATTTGTCCCCCACTCCCCACCCCCGGCCCCCACCAGCTACCCACCTTACTGCCATCCCCTGCCAACCAGCTACCCTGGCACCCAGGCACCAAGGGCTCAACACCTCCAATTTCCCAGCCTTTCCCACCCCAAGTACTGCCGCGTCCCAGGGGTTACTGTGCCTGTGTGGCTGACACCCTGCCCTCGTCACCCTGGCCCAGTGCTTGGTTCTGCTGTTCCATCACCCTCACCGTCCAGCCATCTCCCTCCTTCCTGTGCCCGATGCACAGTTGTCTCTAAACCACCTTTTGACTTCGGTCAGTGCCCGTGTACTCTCTCCCCACGTGCCCATCTTCCTCTTGTTCTTGTCCTTAGGCCCCATGATCCATCACATCAGCTCTTCTCTTGTCAGTGTCATTCGTTCATTCAGGATTTCTGAGGGCCTCCTGTGTGGCAGCCCTGTTCTAGGTGGTGACTAGAGTGATGAACCAGACAGCCACAGCCCCTGCCCTCTCGGTGGGGAGACATCACAGACAAAAACTAAGCAAATGTACAAATAAAAAGCAAAATTTAGTGCTGCAAAGGAAATAGCTCCTCCTTATGAAGGAGAGAGAAGCTCCCCGAACAGTCACTCCTCAGACACGTTGTTTCCCTCTCCTCTGCTGCTCCAGCTGCAAAGTAAAAGGTTCTGTGAGGGACGAGCAGTTTAACATTTGCTCTATGGTTTTCTCAAATACCATCGGCGAATTGCTGCCAGCAGCCCCCAGAACTGACCCAAGGGCTTGAGGTGTTGTCTTAACGGGATCGGGTGCGTGGTCCCCTTTGGTGACCCTCTTGCTGTTAGTGTAGCCCAAGACCCCACTGACTTACTTACTTAGCTTCCATCTAGCAATTGACTGGGCTTGTGGTCCACTAGACCCTTCAGATTGTTTTCAGTTATTACACTTTGGCCTGTGCTTCTGTCCTCTTTTCTGTGTGTGGCAGTGTCATGGCAGCTTCTCCTCTCCCTCACCCCCACCCCCAGTTACACTCACATTTCTTCCATTTGCCCACGTATAATAGCTGAGCTCCTGGTTCCCCCTCAGGCACTGGGGATACAGACGTTTGTCAGATTCTTCCACGGCCTCAAGTCTCCTGGGGGAAACTGAGGCTCGATACAGGGGTAATAAGTGGTGGGATTTTAGTAGAAGAGCTTCCTGGGCATGTGGTTGCCATGTGGTGCAGGGTTGAGGTGGGGCCAGCAGGCAAGAATCATCCAGGTCAGTGATTCTCAAAACACAGCTCTTGGACCATCAGCATCTCCTGGGAGGTTGTTAGAAATGCAAGTTCTCAGGCCTCATCCGAGACCGATTAAATCAGAAACTCTGGGGTGGGGCCCAGCAAACTGAGTTTTAAGTCCTGCAGCTGGTTTTGATGCTCCCTGAAGTTTGAGAACATGGGTCTAGGTGAGAGATGATGGTGGCTGGGCCGGGGTCCTAGCAGTGGGGTTGGGGAGGTGTGTTTCCAGGGTTAATCCACAGGCCTTGCCGATCGGGCCTGGAGGGGTGCAGGTGAGGCCGAGTCAAGGAGAGCGCCAAGGTTTGGCTTAGGTGACTTCAAATCTCAAATCGGTGGGCCCCTCTGGGCCTTATTTCCCACCCCCCTGCCAGGGGGTCTTCAACCTCTCCTGATGTGTCTCCAGTGAGCGCTTGCCCCCCACCTCCTGCCCTCTTACTGCCTGTAAGCAGTGCTCCCTCTTCACAGCAAGCCGGCTCTCAGCCCATCCGTGGTAGCCAGCATGGTTGCCACAGCAGCTGGTCCCTGAGGAGCGTGCCACCCTCCTGCCTGCCTGCAGTGCCTCCATCACCGCTTCTGCGAGGAGTAGAGAAGGAGGCGTGCGGGGACACCCGTCCTCCTGCACACCCCATTTTGAGGACAGGGTGGGGCTGGGAAGAGCCAGTGGCAAAGAGGGGCGGGACGAGGAGGGGGGCGAAAGGGGAGGCGGGGCCCCTCTTTGGTGGCCTCTCGCCTTGGCCGTGAGGCCCCAGTCCACTCGGCTCCTGGACGGTGGAGGCGGCAGCAGCAAGGGGGCCATGGCGGAGGACGAGCCGAAGCCGACCCAGCTCGACATGCCCCTGGTCCTGGACGAGGACCTGACCAAGCAGATGCGGCTGCGCGTGGAGAGTCTGAAGCGGCGCGGGAGGAAGCGCCAGGATGGCGAGAAGCTGCTGCAGCCGGCTGAGTCCGTGTACCGCATCGACTTCATCCAGCAGCAGAGGCTGCAGTTTGAGCGCTGGGACGTCGTGCTGGACAAGCCGGGCAAGGTCACCATCACGGGCACCTCCCAGATCTGGACGCCCGACCTCACCAACCTCATGACGCGGCAGCTGCTGGACCCCGCTGCCATCTTCTGGCGCAAGGAGGACTCGGAAGCCATGGATTGGAATGAGGCCGACGCCCTGGAGTTTGGGGAGCGCCTGTCCGAGCTGGCCAAGATCCGCAAGGTCATGTACTTCCTCATCACCTTCAGCGAGGGTGTCGAGCCTGCCAACCTCAAGGCCTCCGTGGTCTTTAGCCGGCTCTGATGGCAGCTGCCCGCTGCTACCCTCTCCTTTCGCCCAGCTGCCTGACCCCTGCCCATACCCCTTTCCCCCGTGTGTGTGTTTGGGGACATCCTTCTAGCTGCTGGCCTGTACTCGGCTTGGCCAGGACCCCTGAGCCTGCGTCCTTCCTTCTCTCCTTTCCCTGGTGCTGGCGCTCCTGCTTACGGGAGGAAGATGCAAGGGCTCCGTAGTCTAGAAGCTGACCTGGCTGCCGCTGCTTCTGCCGTGGACCACGGAGACCTGGTCGGGGCTAGTGTGGGAAGATGGAGAGGCCATGGGAGATTGCCTTCTCTCTGCTCCATTGTTGGGAGAGAGACTGAGAGACCAAGACAGAGACAGACACAGACCGAGAGAGACAACTCTAAAGAACCAGCCATTGGGCTTCCTCCAGAGATGACAAAGCAGCCTCCTCGGAGAGTCTGGCACACAGGCATTTGCTGCCCTCCTGGCCACGACGCCCCTTCCCAGTGTCCGTGTCTGGAGGTGAACACTCAGCCTGCTGATCCAGGCACCTTGTGTGGGCCCACGACACCTCAGGGCTCTTAAGACATTGGGCAGGGTTGCTGTGAGGGCTGATTTGGGCAGTGGGGAGCGGCTGGCACGCTGGAGGCTGTGCAGGCCAGCTCTTGCTCTTCTGGGAATGACTTCAGGAGGGGAGAAGTGAAGGGGGAAATCTAAAAAACGTTGCATAGAGATGTATCTGTCTATACATATACATATGTATTGAGAGAGAGCATGCTATATTCATATGGTTGTATTCTATACCTGCCCTGTGAATAAGTCTGAATTGCCTAGCTGGTTCCCTGGTGGCCCTTAGCAGGGGCTTGATCAGGATGACCTTGGGGAGGGGAGGCTCCTGAGCCGGGAGACTTTGAGGTTCATGCAGTGAAGTGGGGAAGAGTGTAGTAAACAGGTTTCCGTCTGCCTGGGGGAAGCTGGATAGAGGGGGTCCAGAGCCCTGGAGCTGGAGACAGTAACATCTCTGGGGCCTGAGGTGTCCCCTCCTGGGATGTCAGGCTTTTCCTGGCTAACTGGTCGGAGAAGGCAGGTGTGGCATCCTGGTGTGGCATCTTTGGTGGGGTTGAGGGGTAGGAATCGGGGGCAGCCTTGGAGGGGAGATGTGATGGATGATGGTCAGAAGTGGGCTGGAGGTGGCAGCGTGGTGTGACGGCGGGACACTGGCCTCAGAGGTCACAGTGCACAACCCACTCGCTAAACAAAGAGGGAAACTGAGGCACAATTGCCAGCAGATTCAGTTCCAACCCCCAACCCCCCTTCACACTGCACAGGCCCAGTGAGCCCCTCTGAGGCCTGGCATCAGCTAAGGGCACCTCAGGAAGTGCCCCCAACACCGTGTCTCCAGGTCAGCCCTGTTTTTTGTCAGGGACGTGCCCATGACATTTCCCTCGTGAAGCAGAGCCGTCGGGGGGCTGCAGGGCCCTGGGAAGAGAGGCACTGAGAGATGGAGGGTCAGAGCCAACCCTAGTGGCCAGGGCTGCCGGGAGGGCAGGCCTCCACTTTGGAGGCAGGCAAGCAGAAGCAGTTGGAGTCTATTCTTCAGTGGGAGATTTGGCTGTGGTGTGAGCGATGGTCCTTTCTAACTTGAAGCTCGGGTGTCTATTCCGGGACGTGCTTGGATTCCTGCCTGCTTCTCTGCCGACTCCGGGGGAGCCTGGAGGCTAGACCCCTGTGGATGGCCCTGTCCTTCTGCCTCTCTGCTTGACCCCTCCCTGCAGCTCTGGGGACCCTCTTGGTGCAGACTGCTTCTATCCCCACCTCACTCCAGCACGTCTGCTCTGTGCAGGCGTGTGAGTGCCACTGCCGTGCTCACTGCGTGTCCCCAGTAAAGCCTGTGTGTCCCCGCCTCGTGGTATGCCTTCTCTTCCCAGGAGCCACCCCTCCCTGGGCCCCCTCCACACCCCTGCCCCCTCCTCCTGCCGCTTTTAGGGGTGAGGCCCAGAGCAGGCGGTGACTGGCTCAAGGTCAGACATCAGCATGGGGTTTGAAACCAGGTCCCCTGACACCCAGCCAGGCACCAACAGCCCTGACAGTTTTTTCTCCAGTGGCCCCCAGACCAGCTTCTGTATGGGGAGCATGGAGAAAGCCATGCTGAGGCCTCGGGGAGACACTTGGGGCCCACAGGGGATGGTGGGGACCCACCAAGCCGTGCTCAATCTGGAGTCTCCCTCCCTTGCAGGGTGGCCGGGCAGGAGGCAGACGGGACAGGGGAGTGGCTGAGGGGTGGGGTGGGATCAGGCCTGTGCCCGGATTTCACTAACATGCTGTATGTCCTCAGGCAGCCCCTGACCCTCTCCCAGCCTCAGACTTTCTAAAGGGAACAGCCTAGTTCTGTGAAGCCCCTTGCAGCCCTGCCCCACTGACCAGAGAAGACCCATGTCACCACGTCACCTTAGTGCCCCACCTAACCCCGACCCTCACTCAATTTGTGGACGGTGACAACAGAGGCCCGGGGAGGAGGCTGCCGGCCCGAAGTCACAGAGGGTGTGGAGGGGCCGGCGACGGGGTGCATGTGGGTCAAGCTCTGGGTCTGTGGACCTTCGACCCCATGACCCTGGCCCCCTGGGATGGGAAGGGCCGATGCCCCCATCCCTTCTGAGGGCTCAGACCCGGGTGAGGCCGGCTTCTCCCCCGAGACAAGGGCAGTCCCCGCTTCCGAGGCCGCTCTTGGGGTTTTGCTTGGGAACACCCCCCCAGGCAGGTCTTGCATCCCCATCTTCCTCCACCCCAGAGCCCTCCAGCCCCAGCCTCCATCCACTCCTGAACATACTTCTGGGAGGGGTGGGGGGAACAGAGACGGGAACCCAGGCTTCCCACCCCGAGGACAGCAGTAGAAGGCCTGGTTCTGCTCCTGAGACTGGGTCGGGGGGAGTGCAGGGAATGGGAAGTGAGGACCTGCTTTCCACGGAACCCGTGAGAAACCACTGAGCGGAGAGACCTGCCATTGCCTGAGCTCCTGCCTCCCACTGAGCCAGTGTACGGTAGTGTGAGGGACCCAGCCTGGCGCTGCTGCCAGCCAGCACCCGTGTGACCCTGAGCAGCCTCTCTGAGCCTGTTTCCTCATCTGTCGGTGGGAATAGTAATGGCTCTTTCCTCATCGGGTCATTGTGAAGATGAAATGACTTAAAGCTGGTGAAGCACTGAGCTTCCTGAGAGGCACACGGGCTTCCTCTCTGGATTTCCTCCTTGTACTTTCCCAGTCGCTGTAGACACAGAGTCTCACTTTGCACCATGATTCTGAGAGGAGGGTGTTAGGAGAACCTATTTACTAAGGAAGAGTGTAGGGTTCAGAGAGGTGTAGTGAGTTGCCTGAGGCAACACAGCAGCCAGTGCTTAGGGCAGCAGGCAGTGTGGGGTGGAGGGATAGGCAGGGTCCAGGCCTGGCTCTGTGGTCGGAGAGAGTGGTCATGCGGGAGTGGATTCTCCTCACCGTTGCCAGGCTTGGAAGGGCCCAGCTGAGGGAACCTTAAGCCCTCACAGTCTAGCCTGGGAGCCTAGCCGGAGGGGCCGCCCAGGTCTCTGGGCGTCTGGCTGTGCTCACTCCTTGTGAACAGGGATCCCGGGGCCCCCTGCAGGTGTATCAGCACCCCACACTCCAGGTGGTGAGCTGGGAGGCGCTCTTCTCCCAAGGGGCTGGGGGTGGGGATTGCCCAATCTTCCTGGCTTCTTCCAGCCATGGCGTCTGAAACTCGGGAATTTGAGACTCTTGGAGTCAGAAGCTGAGAACTGAGAAACTTCAGATGCTCAGAACCAGGGACCCTCTCGTTCTGAGGATCTGGAGAGGTCTGTGGCTCACCTCACCCAGCTTGGGTAACACAGGAAACTCCACTGTAGCCCCTCAGCCTGCAGCCCTGCTGGCCTTGTTTAGAAATGCTCCTGGCTGGCCCTCTGGGGTCCCAGGCAGAAATCTGTGGGAAGCTCCCTCTCTGCCACACGGACAGACACACACACACACACACACACTTGCACATACACATGCATGCTTCTGTGCACACACTCACACAGGGCATTCACTCGCTTGCCCAGGGTCCCAGCAGAATTTGAGCCCAGCCACTTGGGTCTGGGTGGGAGTCCCTGAGGGAGAGCGCCAGGGGGTGCTCCAGGTGCTGGGGCACCAGGGGGTACTGTGGCACACCCATCAGTGGGACTCTGAGGTTTCTGGGTGATTCTGCAGTGGGTGGCTGTTAATGGGCGCACGAGGGGCTCCAAATCCCACAGGGTTCTTGCCTCACTGCCCGGTCAGCCCAAGGAGGTGCCTCAGCCCCTTCAAGCCTGTTTTTCCCATCTGCACAGAGGACTGTTGTTAAGGTTTTCCTTTCTCCTCTTGGGAGGGAGGTTGACCAGTTCTCTCCGAGGTTTGCACACACCATGTACTCCACACACCAGCGGGGACGACCCCTCATGTGTGCACAGCCCTCCACAGTTGATGCAGTACATCCGAGGCCGTTCTCCACCTTCGTTCTCACAACAGCCTTGGAGGGAGGGTAGGTAGACGCGGGGACACTGAGGCTCCGAGAGGTGGCCTAGTCAAAGCTTAAGTCCCAGCCACACACCGAGGTTGGTAAATTGGTGTCCAGCATCAAACAACAATCAGTATCGAGGCTACAGAGAACAAGGAGCTTTATTTGCAGGTCTTAGGAATTGCAACTGGGGAGACACAGATTCAGGTAGAACCAAAAGAGCGTTCCAGGAAAGAGGAAGTCAGGGGCTTGTAAAGGCAAAAGCCATAAGGTCGTTAAAGGAAATATTTGCCCTTAAAGCTGTCAAGAGTTATTTTAGGGTAAGGATCCAATAAATATCTTGAGTTTCTGGAACACTGGGCAAACGTTCTGGATGGCTGCATTAGGAGAAGAAGTGGTCAAAGTTCAGATTCCATGCAGGCGATGACGTGCAGAAGTCACACTTTCTCAGTGGCCTCCCAGCTCCATTTCAGAGCGGTGTCTTAGTAAAACTGACTCCATTTTTATTTTCCTTTCACACCAGTAGTGTGTACAAGCTCACCAGCTGTCCAGGCCCTCGCTGCGGCCGGCATTTGGGGATTTTCCTCCCAGAAAGACTCAGCCAGCTGTGGAGCTGGCCCTGGCCCTGTGCCGGGCGGTGGGGATCTGAGCAGGAGCTTGGGGGAGGGGCTGCTGGTCGGCGCCCAAGGGGAGGGTGGGGTCATGAGGACCCTGCAAGCTGCTGCTCAGCTGGCCCTGGAGGAACGGGGACTGGGCTGAGGCCGGCAGAGGGAGCCACCCGTGCCAAGCTGAGGTGGCCTGAGGCATCACGGGGTGTAGATTCCTATAGGGCCTGAGGGAGGCAGTGTTCAGGGGTGAAGCTGAGAGCCGCCCGCAGGGCTTTGAATGCCGGGCCAGGGAGCTGGTGTCCTTGGCGATGGGGCTTTTCAACTGTAGTCACGCGAGAGGAGAGAGACAGCCTAGTGAGCCCTTGGACCCATCCCTCCACCTCAACAACTGCCAACTCGTGGTTGATCTTGTTTCCTCTACAACCCCGCTCCCCCCAGGCAGCATGTCATTTCATCTGTAAATATTTCTGGATGTATCTCTGAACGATAAGGACTCATTCAAAACAAAAACCCGGAACCATAATATCGTAACAACTAAAATAACTTTATAATAATTCCTTAATATCATCAAATACCCAGTAAATGTTCTGGTTTCCACTCTGGGGCACAAATGCTTATATGTATATTTTACAGTTTGTTTGAATCAGATCCAAACAAAGGTCTATTACTGCAGTCCGTTGGTTCCCCTTCATCTTTTCATATTTTTTCCTTGCAATCTAGTTGCTGAAGAAGCCAGTCATTTGTCCTGTGGAGTTTCCAACCATCTGGATTTTGCAGGCTTCGTTTTCATGGTGTTGATTAATATTTGTCTGTGCCCTGAGTTTCCTGTGAGGTAGCACTCACCTCTGGAGGCTTTATAAGGTGCGGCACAATTTTTTTGCACAACTGTTTCATAGGCGAAGTTCACTCAGGAGGTACATAATGTCGGGTTGTCTCTTTTTTGTGACATAGGAACCATCGGTGATCCTAAATCGATGGTAGAAGCCATGATTGCCTAAATCCATTATTTGTCAGTGGTTGCAAAAGAATAGGAGTCTAGGACTTCCCTCCCTGGTGGCGCAGTAGTTAAGAATCCGCCTGCCAACGCAGGGGACACGGGTTCAAGCCCTGGTCCGGGAAGATCCCACATGCCGCGGAGCAAATAAGCCCGTGCGCCACAACTACTGAGCCTGCGCTCTAGAGCCCACAAGCCACAACTACTGAGCCCCCGTGCTGCAACTACTGAAGCCCACGCTCCTAGAGCCTGTGCTCTGCAACAAGAGAAGCCACCGCGATGAGAAGCCCGCGCGCCACAATGAAGAGTAGCCCCTGCTCACTGCAACTAGAGAAAGCCCGCACACACAGCAACGAAGACCCAACGCAGCCAAAAATAAATAAATAAATATATTTTTTAAAAAAAAGAATAGGAGTCTAATATTCTAATTTCTTCTCACTTCTTAGATGGAATTCATCACCAGATAAAAACCTCCCTTCATCTGCTGTTGGTTACTCTATGACACAGTTTGTATAGAAAAGTCAGGATAAGTCTTTGATTTTTTTTTTCCTTTCGATTTCCAGTTTCAAGAAAGTGAGTTGATTCCCTGCCACCCTCCAATAGTGACTAATTATTTGTTTGTGTTAATATCATCATGGTCTCATGGATTTGAACATATTGGATGTGTTTTCATTCATCACCGTCATTATCCTTCACTGCTGCTCAGATTGGCCCGACTTTGGCTAGTGGGAGCCTCTTCAGATTGGTCCTGAATCCTCTGGTTGCTTCCTTGATTTCTGGCATGACCGGATGTGGTGTGGAAGGTGTTTGGTTTGTGTGCCCGTGGGAGCACACCTCCCTGGACAGACTCCTTCCTCTCGCTTGGTACCCTGGCTGGCAGCAGAGAGAGGGGCTGAGGGGTGAGAAGGCTGGCCTGGGGCTACCTTGAAGGGCTTCCTTGAAGGCCTGTGATGTGGGAGGGAAATTGAGGCCCATGGAGATTGCTGACTCTGTATCACAGGCCCTGGAGCCTCATTAGCTGCCCTTTGAGTCACAGAGGGTTCAGAGCCAAGCCCTGGGTTTGACTAACGATCCTCCCGTGGCCCCATTGGTACCTCCCGGCTCCTGCGAGGGCTCCTCTTCCTCCCTCCCCCCTCCCCCATCCTTCTTCCGCATCCCGTGCAGTCCAGGGACGAGTGGAGGAGGGTGCAGTGGCCAGGCCAGTGTTCCCAGCTTCCGACTCTCCATTGCTCTGTGCACCTGCATGTACCCCTTCTTTTTCAAAATAAATTTATTTATTTATTTATTTTTGGCTGCGTTGGGTCTTCACTGCTGCGCGCGGGCTTTCTCTAGTTGTTGCGAGCTGGAGCTACTCTTCGTTGCGGTGCACGGGCTTCTCATTGCGGTGGCTTCTCTTGTTATGGAGCATGGGCTCTAGGCGCGTGGCTTCAGTAGTTGTGGCACATGGCCTCAATAGTTGTGGCTCTCGGGCTCTAGAGCGCAGGCTCAGTAGTTGTGGCGCACAGGCTTCGTTGCTCCATGGCATGTGCGATCTTCCTGGACCAGGGCTCGAACCCGTGTCCCCTGCACTGGCAGGCGGATTCTTAACCACTGCGCCACAAGGGAAGTCCCTGTACCCCATTTCTGATACACTTTTCTGTCCTGAAATCAAGTGTCAGGGAACGTGCCAGGGGTCAGGGCAGAGGCCGGCCTGGGAGTTTTCACTGAGAAAGGACACAGAGTTGACTGAAAAGGGACCAGCTAGTAATCAGCCCTTGCTGGGTTCTAGACTCTGTGTCAGGCTCTGAAGCCCTGAGTGTGAATCCTGCCTCCCTCACTGGTGCCTGTGGGTGGCCTTTTGAAGCGACTTCCTGCCCACCGCCTCAGAAGACAGCCCTGAGGGTTCAGGCCCTACGGCACTTAGCTGGGCTCCATTAGTGGCTGTAGCGCCTCTCACTGTGCTTATCATTTTCATTGTCTTGGTCCCCAATGTCCCACTAGGGAGCATTTCTCTTTGCCAGCATCCCTGTTGATGGTTAGAGGCATGTAAACAAAAGCATCCTTAATGAGGGTGGGGGTTGGGAATGGCTTTTGGCTGAAGTCTCTGTGCTCAGGCTGCTCCGGACCTTGGGATTTACAGCCTCCTGATACACCTCTGGCTCCTCAGCCAGATTGCCTGCGTGCCCACCCCCATACCTGGGAGTGATTTTCTTCTAGAAGATGGTTCTTATGGTCTTGTTGGGGTTTGGCTCCTCTGGGTCCTTGCCCGAAAGGGCCAGCAGGTCCCCCTGACTCAGCAGGGAGAGGGTTCTTCCCCTGCCTCCCCACCTCCTGCTGCCCCAAATTGCCTCTGTTTGTCCTAGTCTGCTGGGGAGATGCTCACCGCCAGCTCTCAGGACACCTGCTCAGAAGCCGCTGCTTGTCCTCCAGGGTCAGGCCCACCACTCCCTTCTCTCCACGGCCCTGCATGTACCCCGTGTCAGCCTGAGCACTTGCCTGTGTGCCTGCCTCTCCCACCAGACTGGGAGCCTCCCGAGGGCGGGGACCATGTCTGAATCATCCGGGTCCTCAGTGCCAGTGTGGGGCTGGGTGCAGAGTGGTCCACACTGATAAAGAACTCATTATTTGGAGGCAGACAGACCTGCGTTTGAATCCTGGCTTCAAACCCAGGTCTGCCTGCCTCCAAAGAATGTGTATTTTTTCTAGCTATGTGACCCTGGACAAGTTACTTGCCCTCTCTGAGCCTTGATGTTCTCATCTGTAAAGCAAGGATGGATATATTAGTAATTTCATGGGGTGGTTGTGTGAATTGAACTGCGATAACCCATGGCAGTCACAGGCTTGGTATCTGACATTTCCAAGATGCTCCATAAATAATCAATTTTATTAAGAGTCCCAGTGGATGCCTATGAATTTATTCATTCAGTTAACACATGTTTATTAAAGATCCTCTCTGAGCCAGGCCCTGGACTAGGTGCTGGGTGGATAGCAGTGACCAAGACTGACGTGTCTCTGCCCTAAGACAGTCGACATTCCAGTGACAGTATCAGCACTGAACACAATGTCACACACTTGTGTAATTATAACTGCGGAAAGTGTCTCAGAGGAGAAGTGCCAGGGGCCGTGAGATGGATGGACAGGGGTCCTGGCCTAGTCTGAGGAGTCAAGGAGGGCTTCCTGGAGGAGGAGGGTAGGCCCTAAAGGACAAGTGAGAGTCAGCTGCAGGAAGAGCAGGTGCGGAGTTCCTGACCAGAGAAAGAGCCTGGAGCAGGGCACAGTAGGTGGAGGCTGGGGTGGGTGAGGGTAGAGACATGAGCCTGGGGACAGAGCATATTAAGGGTTTGGATTTTATTTTCCAGGGGACCTGATCAGAAAGATCACTGTGCTGCTGTGTGGGGCACGGGCAGATGTGGTTGCTGTTGCTGTTAGTGTCCCGGGGCAAGGAGATGGGGGACCGGGCCAGGGTGGTGCCGGGGGGCTGGAGAGGAGGAGATGCATTTTAGCAGAATGTAGGAGCTCAGATTGGATGGAGAGAGGGAAAGTGGGGAGGCCAACATGGCTGCCAGCTTCTGGCTCAGGCAGGACAGGGGGCATGGTGGTCCATTGACCAGGCAGGAACTTGGATGGATGTGCTATATTTCTGAGGGGGAGGATGCAGATGGAGGCATGAGGAAGGGAAGGGGAAGCTCATAGAATCTTAGAATGACAGAGCTGAGAGGAGCCTCAGGGGGCCTCCAACCCCTTCAGAGATGGGGAAACTGAGGCCCAGAGATGAGAAGGATTTGCCCAAGTCCCATACTGGTTCATGGCAGATATGGGGATTGAACCCAGTATTCCTTTCCATCTGATTCCCTGGAGGCACGCACCCCCATTTCCTCGGGAAGCCAGCTGTGACCCTCCGTGTGTCCCCATCCTGTCCCCCTCCCCATCCAGGTCATCCCAGACTGGAAGGAGCAGGAGTGGGACCCCGAGAAGCCCAACACCTACGTGGGCATCTTTCACTTCCATTTCTGGCGCTTCGGGGAGTGGGTGGACGTGGTCATCGATGACCGGCTGCCCACAGTCAACAACCAACTCATCTACTGCCACTCCAGCTCCCGCAATGAGTTCTGGTGTGCCCTGGTGGAGAAGGCCTACGCCAAGTAGGTGCCAGTGGCGGGCGGGCGGGCGGGCGGCCAGGCTGGGGCGGAACTGCTCGTGGGCTCTGTGCGGTGTTCCTCTCGCTGGGGCTCCAGGCACAGAGAGGTGAGGGGCAGGTGCAAACACACACAGCGAGCTCAGAGCCCGGCGCCCAGAGCACAGCCAGCTGAACCTACGCCAGGTGTGGTGGAGGCCTGGACTGCAGGGCCTCTGGGTACCTGGTGTCAGGTCCCCACAACCGGCCCACATAGGGAGGAATAGGTACTCCCGCTTCTACCTGGGAAGATGGAGGCCCAGGCAGGTGTCCTGCAGGTAGCCGGGGGCAGAGCCAGCAACCATATTCAGGTCGATGGTTCTCTTCCAAAGATCCAAGTTGCTGAGCCCTCCCTAGAGGCCTCGTTCGGCACGTGGTGTCTCCGAGCCTGGGCTGGTCGAGGAGGTTGGGACAAACCACTGCCTTTCCTGCTTGCTGGGCCTCCCCTTCACCCACCCACGGGTCTGTCTGCCTGACTGTCCAGCCATTCTATCTTTGCTGCCCCTCCTCCTGCTCTGTGCCAGGCCCTGGGTTCCCAGCATGGGCATGAGCAAAGTTTTGCTGAGCTGTGGAGGGCTTTGGGGCAGAGTGACCTGCCCAGGCCCCTGCAGGACAGGTACAGGCCTGGCACAGGAGGGCCAGTGGGGTCAGAGACCAGCTCTGTGAGAGCCTCTCCTTGATTCTTCCTCCCAGGCCTGTTTGTCACTCTCCTTGGACAGTGTGTGTGTGTGTGTGTGTGTGTGTGTGTGTGTGTGTGTGTGTGTGTGTGTAAAAGGAAAAACAAAAATTCCATCATCAAAAACAAACCCATGGAACCCACTTGCACTGCTGGTGGGAATGTAAATTGATACAGCCACTATGGAGAACACTATGGAGGTTCCTTAAAAAACTAAAAATAGAGTTACCATATGACCCAGCAATCCCACTACTGGGCATATACCCAGAGAAAACCATAATTCAAAAAGACACATGCACCCCAATGTTCATTGCAGCACTGTTTACAATAGCCAGGTCATGGAAGCAACCTAAGTGCCCATTGACAGACGAATGGATAAAGAAGATGTGATACATACATACAATGGAATATTACTCAGCCATAAAAAGGAACAAAATTGGGTCATTTGTAGAGACCTGAATGGATCTAGGGACTGTCATACAGAGTGAAGTAAATCAGAAAGAGAAAAACAAATATCGTATATTAATGCATATATGTGGAACCTAGAAAAATGGTACAGATGAACTGGTTTGCAGGGCAGAAATAGAGACACAGATGTAGAGAACAAACATATGGACACCAAGGGAGGAAAGTGCCAGGGGCTGGGGTGGTGGTGGGATGAATTGGGAGACTGGGATTGACATGTGTACACTAATATGTCTTAAATGGATAACTAATAAGAACCTGCTGTATAAAAAAATAAATAAAATAAAATTGAAAAACAAAGAAGCAAACCCATGAAAACATGTTGGCAGATTCCATTTTTAGTCCTAAGAAAGCAAAACCCGCCTCCTGGTGGTCAGTTGGTCACCATGGTCCTTGGTGCAGGCTCCTCTCTTCCCACTCTGGGAGACCCACTCAGTGACTCAGTGGGCTAGCTCTTTTTTTTTTTTTCTTTTAAGTAAAATTTTTATTATTTTAAAAAATTGTCCAAAATATAATATTTATCATTTCGACTATGTGTAAGTGTACGATGCAGTAGCATCAATTACATTCACAATGCTTTGTACCCATCACCACTGTCTACATCCAGTATAGATGATGATACTTTTCATCATCCCCAACATAAGTTCTGTTACCCACTAAACAAGAACTCCCTCTTTCTCCCTTCTCCCAACCCTGGGAACCTCCTTTCTGCTTTTTGTCTCTATGAATTTTCCTATTCCAGGTAGCTCACATAAGTGAACTGTTTGTCCTTCTGTGTCTGCCTTATTTCAATTAGCATAGTGTTTTCAAGGTCCTTCCATGTTGTAGCATGTATCAAAATTCCATTCCTATTTATGGCTGAATAGTATTCCATTGTTTGTGTGTGCCACATTTTGTTTATCCATTCATCTGTTGATGGACACTCGGGTAAACTGTTTCCACCTGCTTGCTATTATGAATAATGTGGCTATGAACATTGATGTGCAGGTATCTGTTTGAATGTCTCCTTTTAGTTCTTTGGAATATATACCTAGGAGTGAATTGCTGGGTCGTATGGTAGTTCTGTGTTTACAGTTTTGAGAAACCACCAAACTGTTTTACACAGGGGCTGCACCATTTATGCTTGTTTTTTTTTTTTATTATTTACTTTTAAAATTATAAAAAGAATGCATGTCTGTTATAGGAAATCCAGAAAATATAGGAAACCATGCAGAGGATAATAAAACTCTCCTATACTCCTGCATATTCTCCCAGGTTGCTGTTCTCCCCTTCCCTGTTTTGGGCCATCTGGGTTAATGGGGCAGCTCCTCTGTTCAGGACAGCAGGACATTGTCCCCTCAAGGCCCCACCCCCTCTCCATGTCTCCATTTCTTCCCTTTGCTCTCCCTGCACCCTCCCCCACCACTGGCAGCTCTTTTAACATCTTTGATGGCTCTTTTGTTTGTAGGTTACCTTGCAAAACCTGTGCTGGTGTTTTGTGGGCGTATATTTTCAATTTATGGAAATGGTATTTTGTCATATATCCCGTTCAGCTTCTCATGTTCACATTTGGCACTCTGCCTTTAAGACCCCAACCTTTTTCCTAACATTTAAATAAGGAGCCACAGCTGTGTCCTAGCACCTGATCTGTTGCACATAGTAGATGCTTAATCTTTTTGAAATGAATTATTGCATGCATTTTAGACATAATTGGAGTCCGGCTGTATTGCTTTTTCAAATGTAACAAGCAGCCACTAGCATTTTCCCTGCAGTAGGAATTCCTTTACAGTGTTTTCTTCAATGGCCACTTGAGAGGCAACATTAGCTTTTAAAACCAGTTCTCTGTTGTTAGACATTTAGGTGATTGCTAGTTTTACATTGTTATAAATAATGTTACTCGAACGGAATTATGTCAAAAGACATATGAACTTTTAACACTTCTGAAAAGAATTGCTGGATTTCTGGACAGCTTATTTTTGAAGATGGGGCTGTGAAGGCCAAGGGGAATTTGAGTGACAAAATGGTTGTGGTTCAGTGGGACAGACGTTGGCCTGGGAGCCGGAGACCTGGGTTGGCTCTGTTGTGTGGCCTGCTGTGTGACCTTAGCAGTTCTCTTGACCTCTCTGAGTCTCAGAAATCTCCCCTATCAGGTGAAGGATTTAGACTGGCTGGGGAACATGAGCTGGGAGTTCTTTCCACATTGTTTCCAGGCTGGCGGGCTGTTACCAGGCCCTGGATGGAGGCAACACGGCGGATGCGCTGGTGGACTTCACAGGTGGGGTTTCCGAGCCCATCGACTTGACCGAGAGTGACTTTGCCAGTGATGAGGCCAAGAGGAACCAGCTCTTTGAGCGCGTGTTGAAAGTGCACAGCCGGGGAGGCCTCATCAGTGCCTCCATCAAGGTGAGAACACAGAGCCAAGCCCCGGAGGCGGCCCCTCCCCTTCACTGACCCTGATTGGGGTGGGAGGTGACTGGCTTTTCAGGGAGAGCCCCTGCCCAGGTTGGATCATAAATCCAGACCCTCAGCCTCATGGGAGGAGGGGAGCAGTTAGAGGGTGCAGGCCCTCCCCAGTGCTGGACAGCGCAAGCCTCAGGCCCCCTGCCCTAACCTTTACACTATGAAAGGCCTTGCCCACACTGTTCAACTAACATCCCCCTTTTCAGCCCTTTCATAAGGGAGTGATAGGTCCTTCGGCCAAGGTTTAAGGCATCACAGTTGCGAGGCAATGGGAAGGGCGAGGGAGCCCCTACTGCCTGCTGGCTCAGGCCTGGGCTCTTCAAGAGGATCGTCTTATTTCATCGACTGCTCATGTTTTGGGTGGGAAAGTTGGGACTCAGTGAAGCAGAATTTGAACCCAGGTTTGGCTGACCCAGTGGTATGTTGATAAAAGACTGGAAAATTAAAAAGCCCTGGTTTGCTGACTTCTGTGGTGTAAATACTCCCACCATGGTTGATTTCAGGCTAACGTTTTAACAACCAGATTGCAAAACTGAGCCAGTGCTAGTCGATTCCCACACAGCCCTGGGCCGATCCCACTTCAGGTCCCTTCCTTTATCCCCCACTGCTGTTCCCCAGCTTTGTAAAGGGCTGTGAATGCGGAGGTCAGTCCCTAACCTCAGAGGAATGAGGTCTCCCCTTTGTGCGGGGCTGCCATTCCCTCCCTGTCCTGTAGGGGGTGGTGTGGCCTCTGGCTCCAGGTGGAGCCTGACCTGCCCTGCCTCTGAGCAACTGTGTCCCACAGGCAGTGACAGCGGCAGACATGGAGGCCCGGCTGGCGTGTGGCCTGGTGAAGGGCCACGCGTATGCCATCACTGATGTGCGCAAGGTGCGCCTGGGCCGTGGCCTGCTGGCCTTCTTCAAGTCAGAGAAGCTGGACATGATCCGCCTGCGCAACCCCTGGGGCGAGCGGGAGTGGAACGGGCCCTGGAGTGACACGTGAGGCCCGGGGCTTGGGCAAGGACAAGGGGCAGGCACAGGGCAGACCCCAGGTGGGTGGGCCGGGGTACGAGGGCTTGGGCAAGGACAGGGTGGACTTCCTGGAGGAGGTGGCACCAGGGCTGGGCCTTAAAGGATTTGGGGGGAGGATGACATTAGGAGAAGACTTATTTTGGAGCAGGCAGGTTGCGGGGTGGATTCAGCATGGGCAGAGGTCTGGAGGTGGGGATGAGCTGATTCCTATAGGGGATGTAGAGACCAGTCTGGTGCTTGAGTGGGGAGGAAAGCAGGGAGGGAGGCCACCAGGGGTGGGAATGGGGGTGACTGCCCTGTGCTTGGCTAATGGCCCTGGTGAGGCCAGGAGAGGAGCAGGCCTAGGCCCCCAGTGAAGGTGCTCCCTTCACTGTGGGTCAGTCCCCCCTTGGCCCCAGCCTGCAGCTTTGCTCCCAGACCTCCGGTCCCTGGCATGGTGGCAGCCCACGGTTGCCTGCGAGAGTGGGCAGTCAGGACTTCCTGGAGAGGGGCCTGGGCATGGCCCTGGGTGCCCCCGACCACACCCACACTGATGGAGGCCTAGTGCTCAGCTGTCCCTCATGCCTCCTGACCCTTGCCAGAGTGGCCCTGATGGGGTCCCTCCTCTGATACTCCTCTCCCTTCCCTCCCCTGTGCTCACATCCCAGCTCAGAGGAGTGGCAGAAAGTGAGCAAGAGTGAGCGGGAGAAGTTGGGTGTGACTGTGCAGGATGACGGCGAGTTCTGGTGAGTGTGCACTTGCCCTGGGCGGATGCCCAGGGCTGAGAGGGGAGCCTCCTGTGTGCCAGGCAGGAAACGCTGGACAGGCAGGCGGAAGCCAGGGCTCTAAAAATGCCCCACCATCAACTTGCCGTGTGGCCTTGGATAAGTCACTGCATCTTTTTGGGCCTGTTTCCTCCTCTGTAAAGTGATTTGGGCAGAATGGACCCTTTCGTCCCCATAGCCCCCACTGCCCATGTCAGGGGACACTGGGCTGCTCTGGTACCCAGGCTGAGCCCTCGGCAAGTAGGCCAGGGTACCAGCAGGTGGGAAATTGACCAGAGGGCAGAGGGCACGCTGGCAGCCTGATGCTGAGAGCAGGTAGGAAGAGGAGAGGCCCTTTGGAGGAGCTAAGACTCAGGGTGCAGAGGAGCCCTTGGTGGGCAAGGACAGAGACCCAGCCCAGAGGCAAGAGAGCACACTTGGGTTTGGGATGGGAAGAGTGAGTTCAGGGAGGTGAGGAGGTGAGCTTGGAAGATGGCAACAGCCTTGCTTAAAGAGCGTGATAATGATTCCTGCATTCATTCACTCCTGCGTTCATTCATTCGGCATTCATTCATTCTGCATTTAGCCCTGCTTGCCAGGCTCAGTGTCTTTCTTCAGCAGGACACTTGATTTGGAGACTGAGCCACTTCCTGGAGGGATACAGGGTAACCTGTGTGTGGGAGATGTTGTGAGGGCCCCAGGCAGATCCAGAGGCAGATGGCAGTGATCCTGGCACCCCAGTGAGGTCCCCTCCTGCAGGTATCAGGGGAGCTGCTGCAGGAGGCCCCCCAGGCCTTCTGGTCTGGGCTCCTGTGGATGAGATCCACTTTGCCCAGTGTGGCTCAGGGGCCAGTCGAATTAAAACATAGCAGTAGAAAACCCTCATCAGGAAAGGGCTTCCTCCTAAGGCCTTTCTCAGATATGTTCACCCTTGATGCATGTATGTGCATATTCTCTTACATGTGCACCCTTGAAGGTGGGTGGGCACTTCCCTTCCCCCCGCCCAGGCTCCTGGAGGTGTGGCAAAATCCTGGCCACTGCAGCTCGCCTACCAAGGGGTTTCCACCACTAGCTGTGGATGATAATGGATGGAAACTGTAGAGGGCTGTACACATTAGTTATTCATACTATTAATAATTGTAACGGCCAGCCTTTGGCAACTCCTGCCTGCTGGAAGTTGTATTACATGCTTTTATTGTTATTGCTTTGCTTAATTCCTGCACTAACTCTGTGAGATAGGCAGCTGTCGTTAGATTCATTCCCATTTTACAAAGCAAGAGACTGAAGCCAAAAGAGATGTGAAGGGTCCGTGTGATGCCATGTCCACACTTGCTGTGTAGGCCGTGGTGCAGAGCACGTGGGGCGAGTGGGCAGGCTGGTGGGCGGGGAGGGGGGGGACCGGCCGGCTCAGCCCCTTGCCACGCCCAGGATGACCTTTGAGGACGTGTGCCGATACTTCACGGACATCATCAAGTGCCGCCTGATCAACACGTCTTACCTGAGCATACACAAGACGTGGGAGGAGGCCCGGCTGTGCGGCGCCTGGACGCGGCACGAGGACCCGCTGCACAACCGCAGCGGGGGCTGCATCAACCACAAGGACACCTTCTTCCAGAACCCGCAGGTGGGCCTCCTTGGGGATCCCCACCGCCCCGCCCCTTGAGCAACTGTGGGGCCCTCGGCACCGTCCTGCCACGGACTCCTGCATGACCTCGGGTACATCCCTGTACCTCCGTGGGGTTCGGTGCACCGTTTGTACAACGGGGTTGGATGGGCATGTCTGGGAGGTCCTGTCACCCCCAACCTCACAATATGACCTGCAGGCTCTGAGGACTAATGAGTGCCCTGATAAGAGTTACAGGGACATTTTATTTAGAGGCTGAGCTGGGGGCTCAAACCCCTTGTTTCCACACATAGTGCTGTTCCTTCTGGGGGAACTTGGCCAGGCTGGCTCCCCACGGGGACTCCTCCCCTGCGGCCTCCTCGGTCATGACCCCGGCACCCGCCTAGTCCTCACGCCCGGTGTGCCTTCACTGAGCACCAGCTGCATGCAGGCTCGGAGCTGAGCATCCAGCGTTTCCCCGAGTCCTCCCACCCCGCATGCAGGGTGGACATTGCCAGCCCATCTCACAGATGAGGGATGAGGCTCAGAGAGGTGATGTGACTTGCCCAAGTTCACACAGCTGAGTTCTGGGCCGAGCTTCGGGAGCCACCGAGCCCATTTTCAGTGTGGTCTCACCGTGTGTCCCTCTTCCTCTGCTGCACCCGCAGTACATCTTTGATGTCAAAAAGCCAGAAGATGAAGTGCTGATCTGCATCCAACAACGGCCAAAACAGTCCACCCGCCGGGATGGCAAGGGTGAAAATCTGGCCATTGGCTTCGACATCTACAAGGTGAGGCCAGCTGGGACCCCTGCTCTGGGTAAGGAGAGTTTGGGCTGCCTGGGCCTGGGGGAGAACACTCTAGAACACTTTGGTCTCCGACATCACCCCGGTCACCCTGGCCACATTGGCTGATGCCATGGTTGTGCTGTGACACAGGTCCTGTTTGGATCCCCACAGAGGCCCAGCCTGCCTTGGATTGGCCCCGCTGGAGCTCTCAGCCTCATTTCTTCTTGCCCAGACCCACAGGCTGTTTGGACGGGGAAGGGGACGATTGCTGGTGGTCGGGCCTGGGCTCTGGGGGGCCGCCCACGGCTTCCTCCCTCAGGGCTCTGGCCCCCCTGAGTTGGAGGCCTTGCTGGGCACTGGGAAGAGGCAGCCTGGGCAGAGCCAGGAGGGCTTCCCACTGGCCTGGGCCCCAAGGCCTTCTGCATGTTGTGACGCCCCGTGTGTGATGACACGCAGCGTAGCGGGGCAGCGTGGGCCTGTCAGACACCAAGAACCTAATGAAACCACGTGCGTGTGCTATGCCCACGGCCTGAGTCGAGGCCCTGACATTTGATGTGCTGGGTCGTATTATAACCGTTTGTTCACATCAGCATGTTGGAACATTCACTGCGTGCTGACGTTGTGACTTTGATGTGACAGGACCTTCGCTGATGTGACTATAGCTTATCATGGCACTTATTCCAGGAATTGTCCATCATGTCCCGGCAGCTGGTGATGTCATTTCATGGACACATGCTGTGTCCTGGGCAGATAGTGATACTTGATTCTGTTGTGATGTCAGAAACCCCACAGACATTGTCACCAGGGGGATTCCCATTGCCACCCCTCTCAATAGCTTTATGAGATATAATTCACATACCATATGACTCGCTCACTTCAAGTGTATTCGTAGAGTTGTGCAGCCATCGCCACAGTCAATTTTAGGACACTGCCATCACCCCAAAAAGAAACCCCGCACCCTTTAGCCGCCACCACCCAGTTGCATCCACCTCCCGCCCCGCCAGCCCTAGGCAGACAGATGCTCATGTACTTCTGACTCTGTAGATATGCCTCTTCTGGCAACGAGGGGGAGACGTGGGGTGCGGGGTGGGGTGAGGGGCTCTGTGTGACCCGGTGTCTCCGCCCCCGTCAGGTGGAGGAGAACCGCCAGTACCGCATGCACAGCCTGCAGCACAGGACCGCCAGCTCCATCTACATCAACTCACGTAGCGTCTTCCTGCGCACGGAGCAGCCCGAGGGCCGCTACGTCATCATCCCCACCACCTTCGAGCCAGGCCACACTGGCGAGTTCCTGCTCCGAGTCTTCACTGACGTGCCCTCCAACTGCCGGTGCGTGGGGACTGGCTGGGGGCCTGGGTTGGCAGGGCCCAGGTCCACACCAGGCTGGCCCGCAGTCTTCAGCCCAGAGATCGTCAGTGTCGTCCTAAGCCGTGGAGCCTGGGCCTCCAGCCTGCCTGGCCTGACACTAGCATCCATCCCCTTTCTTTCCCTTCCCCTCCTCCCCTGTCCCAGCCTCTCTTGGCCACACGAAGGAGCAGCTGCTCACGTGTGCAGAGCGCTTCACAGTTTACAAAGAAGCTTTCACTCATCTCGTTTGCTCTTCCTGAACCCTGGGGTGGGAGGCCTGACCCCTCCATTTTACAGATCAGAACTGGGGATCGACGTTGGTTGGGGGTGGTTTCTAAGTCCATGCCACCAGTGGCAGAGTCCGGCTGGGTGGACCCTGAAACCATCCCCATCCCTGCTGCAGTGCAGACCTGTGCGTCCCACACTGCCCTCCCGCCTTGCTAGGCAGCCCAGAGCCGGGGCTCCCTGCCCACGTCCCAGACTGGGGAGGCAGCTTGTGGAATTAGCGGACCTCGGTCCCGCCAGTCTGTGCTGTGTTGGGCAAGCCCCTTCCCCCGGTGATCCTGATGCTTCCTAATCCGTAAAATGGGCAGAGTGCCAGTCACTTATCTCCCAGGGCTTTGTGAGGATTAGAGATAATACCTGTAACATCCCAGCAGAGTGCTTGGCACACAGTAATGCTCAGTACATTGCTTTTCCCTTGGGGGAGGAGGGGGCACCCTTGGGTAGGGATGGAGCAGCAGGAAGCTTATGGGGGTTTGTTTGCCCGAGACAAGCATTGTCTGGATTAAGCACTGCTCTTGACCCCCGCCCCACTCTTCTGGAATCCCCTGACCTTCCGTCTTCCCGGACCCTCTCCATCACCTCCCGCCTCTTCTCCTCTGCCCTGCATCAGGGAGCTACGCCTGGATGAGCCTCCCCGCTCCTGCTGGAGCTCCCTGTGCGGCTACCCCCAGCAGGTGACCCAGGTGCATGTCCTGGGGGCCACTGGTCTCAAGGACTCCCCAACAGGTGAGCTTGCCTGGAGAAAACCCCCAGCCCTCCTCCCCTCCCAAGCCACAGACACAGCCTCCAGAGCTCTCCTGCTCTCACTCATTGAGCAAACCCATCCTGACATCCACTTTGGGCCCAGCCCTGGGATGAAGCTGGGTGTATAGAGAAGAACACGCTCTGCCTCCTGCCCTTGGGCAGCTTCCAGTGTGGCAGGGCAGTCAGACACAGGGACAGGCAGCTAGGAGGGAGGGCTCAGGGAAGGCTTCCTGGAGGTGGGGGCCTTTCTCCAGGCTGAGGAGGTATTAAGGTATGAAGCCTGGTGAAGGGAAGTAGGGGAGAAAGGTGCTCCGGGCAGGGAGAACAGCTTGGGTAAAGGTCTGGAGACCAGAGATTACCAGCATGCCCCCTCCTGTCTCTGGAAGTTAGGGAGCTGGCCAGGCTCTGGTCTCCCTTCTCCTGAATACACGAGCCCAGGCTTCTGCTTCCAGACATCTGTCTCATCCGGGGCCTGTCCCAGCCCCACCCTCACCCCGTTGCCCACTCCCTCTTTCTAGGGGCTAACTCTTACGTGATCATCAAGAGTGAGGGGGACAAAGTCCGCTCGGCCGTGCAGAAAGGCACCTCGACGCCTGAGTATGATGTGAAAGGCATCTTCTACCGCAAGAAGCCAAGCCAGCCCATCACTGTGCAGGTGAGCCCGCCTGTCTGGGGTCCCTCCTGGGCCCCCCGCCTCATGCTTCCGCACTCAGAGTGGCTGGGCCCAGCATGGCAGGGCCTTTGACAGGGACCCAGGAACACTGGGTTCTGGTTCCCACTCTGTCTCCGACATGGTGTGGCCTAGGGAATTTTCTTGCCTGCCCCTCCTGGTACCCCAGAGTCCCCTCTGTGGGGTTGATGAGTTGGATTAGCTGTAGGGATTGTGGAACACAGCAGGGTCAGAATCCCGGCCAGGGACAGGGGTCATCTCTGCCAACCTTGCCCCAAAGCCTTGGGAGTTGTTCCTTTAATTCCCCTGGTGGCAGATGGTGGGGGTGACTATTGTCTGAGAGCAGGGGATCAGAAAGCCAGGGTCCTGGGCACGGGCTTCCTTCCCCTCTCAGGCCAAGGGGACCACAGTTCTGAGCTCATTGGCAGGAAGCCCTGTGTCCCTGGAGTCCAGGCCAGCATCTCTCCCAGTGAGAAACCATCTGTAAACAAACGCTCGGGTATCCTGGGGGAGCTACTGTAGGGTTTCCAAGTTTTTTAACACTGAGTCCTACCGGATCAAATCACAGACCCATAGATGTTTGGGCTGGAAGGACCCTTAGGAGCCGTTGATCCAAACCTCATGTTGAAGATGGGGAAACCAGAGCAGGGGGTGTATCCCTTGTCCAAGGTCACCCAAGGTCAACATCAGAGCTAATAATGACAGATTTAACTGTATACATGGAGGGGAGCTTTGACATATGGGAGGAAGCCTGAGGCTCTGGCAGGGGCATGGCCTTGCCCAAGGTCCATGGTGAGGCAGATGCAGGGCTCCTTTTCCTCAGCCCAGCCTGCATCACAGGAAGGGGAGTCAGGGCTCTGCCGCCGCTGTCAGCAGCCCTCACAGACCCATAGTCCTTGTCTTGGAGATGGCCCCCAACCATCCTCTGTCTCCTTCCAGATCTGGAACTACCGAGTCCTGAAGGATGAGTTCCTGGGCCAGGTGTACCTGAAGGCCAGCTCGGACGACCTCCAGGCCCTGCACACCCTCCACCTCCGAGACCGCAACAGCCGGCAGCCCAGCGACCTGCCGGGCACCGTTGCTGTGCGCATCCTCAGCAGTGCCTCCCTCACGGCCATCTGATACCTGCCCGTCTGCCTGCACCCACAGTTCTCACCACCATCTGCATGTCCCCAACCAGGCCAGGGACCAGCCTGGGAGCCGGGACACTGGCGTCCTTTTCCCAGCTTTTCCACTGACTTGCTGTGTGACCTTGGGAGGTCTCTGCCCCTCTCAAGGACACTTGCCTCAGTGTCCCGAGGACCCCAAAGCATTCCCTTCTCATAGAGGAGTCTTCTTGCCTGAGATTTAAAATAACCCTCCCTACCCCAACTGCCACCATGGCTAAGGGACTCCATCCGTTGAAAACCTTTTCCCAAGGCCCTGCTGTCTGCCAGCAGAGTGCCAAGAAGATGTCACTTGTTTACACACAAACTGCCACATCCCCAAGGCCCACTCTTGCCCCTTGTGTCCCAGGCCTGCCCCAGTGTCCAAGACTTGCTTTCTTTGTCACCTACATCTGGTTTTCTAGCCACCTTGAAAGGACTCTTGGCTCTGGGGTTCCTGCCCAGGCTAGAATTTGGGAAATGTCCAGGTGACATCTGTCCATTCTCGAATCCCACCCACTCACCCGCCCATCATGTATTTATTCAAAGGAGATTTGCCAAATGAATAAACGATGCCCATGAGACTCCATGTGGAGCCGGGCCTCTCCTCGCAGCTCTGCGAGGTCCGGCGTCCGTCCTGGGCCTCGCCTCTGCTCTCAGGTCCTCTCAGATACAGACGCCCAGAGGAGCTGCAGCCACCTTCTCCTTCTAGGTTCTGATTGCATTCCCAGCCTCTGGTTTAGGGTCCCCGGAGAGGTGGTGGAGAGGAAGGGCGTCCTGCCTCCACTGCCCTGACGCGGGAAGGAGTGTGTCTGATGTAGTGGGCCAGGCGGGGAGAGACCTGAGGGGAGGCACATGCCCCCAGGACCCCCTCTGCTGCAAGACCTGGGCTTTTCCCGGGAGCAGGGACTCTGGAGTGGTGGTCTCAGGTCCGCTGGCATCAGTTTGCACATTGGGCTTGACAGGAGATGGTAAATCCATTGTCTGACCAGAGGCCCTTCCACCAACATTCCCCCCAAAACGTAGCTGAGGAGCCATAACCCTCTTGCTGCCCGGACCAAAACGCTCCTTTTAGTCCTCAACGTTTTATATTCTTTCCGTTTTAACTCTCAATTTTAACCAGGGGTTTTTAAAGGAAAACTGAAAGCCAGAACCCTTTTTTCTTCTTAAACTCCAGTTCCTGTGATCCTCTGATTTTATTTTGATTTGCTTGGGGAGGGACATGGCGAGGTCATACCTTCTCAGAGGAGGTCTGGAGGTGGATGAAGAAGATGGGGGTTTGTACTTGGATGTTTTACAAGCCAGCACCTGCTGTGTTCTTGGAGAGTGTTGGCGCTGTGACCAGCTTTGGATCTCTCCTGTGCCCTTCTCAGGCTCCAGACCAGGTGAAGTCAATGAAAAAGTCCAGTTGGTTCAAGATCAGGAATTCCTGTGGCCTTGCTGGGAATTCCTTTGGGGAACCTGACTTTTCAGCTCCAGATCTGGCTCTTGGGTGCAGTGTCCTGGCTGGATATGCTGGATTCTTGACTTTGCTGGATTCTTGACCCCTCGCTCTGGCTGGCTCTGCTCCTGTGTCCTGGCCCTGGGTCGCGGGAGGGGCCAGGAACTGAATGACAAGGAAGACAAAAGGATTCCTTCTCAAAAAGCTGGGACTTCTCCTCAAGAACCCGAACCTAGGGTGAGGACTTTGTGTGTGACCAGGAGCAAGTTGCTTAAACCTCCTGTGCCTCGATTTCCCCCTCTGCAAAGTGGGGCCAGTGATTATCGTTTGTCAGCACTCTTACTAACAAGTGCTGTATAAGGGCAAAACAATACCCTTTCTCTATGTATCTTTGTATGCGTACACACTATACACAGTCATGTAATCACCACTTCTCAGTGTCTGTTTGAAAGGAAGACTCCTGAGTTGGGTGGAGCGTCGAGGGCCGGATAAGCCAGCCTGGGGCCTCTGGGGCCGACACACGGGTCTTTGCTCAGCCATGTCCACCTGGGCTACGGGGGCAAACCAGGACCAGCTGGCAGACCTGTGTGGGCTTCAGCCTGGGGGCCGGGCATTGTGTCCCTCGACTCCCTTCTCAGACAGAAGTGGTTCGGCAGCCCTGCCCCTCTTGGTGGGCCAGGCTGGCTCCTGGCCGTGTGGGGATCCTGGTCCCCAGGAGGCCCTGGGGACTGGGCAGGTGAGGATGGAGCTCTTTCAGGCTGGGTCCGGAGGGTGAGTGGGGAGAGCAGCTGCTCTGTTTGCCTGGTGCGCCCTGCAGCCCACGGGGGCCTCAAGTCCCCATGTGCAGATGGGTAGGGCCCCTGCCCCACAGCACCCCGAGCTGGGCTGCGTTCCCCGCAGGGCCGAGTGCAGGGTCAGGGGAGTGGAGACCTGTTCTGTTCTCAGAATAAATGTTACCACAATTCCAGAAAGGCCTTCCTGTGTCTGTCTGTCCCTCTGGGGATAAGGGACAATGAAGGGAATGTTTCCCAGGCCTGGGTGACTGTCCTCTGGTTAGAGAGCCACATGAGGGAGTTACAGCTGAGGCTGGACCCTGATGCCTGCCTGGTGGGACTGTGCTGGCATCATTGGGGTCATTCAGCTGTCCCTTCACCTGGCCTTTTCCCAAGTCCCGTCCTAGGCACTGGGGGCGGGGGAAGCAGCCACAGTGCCTGCTCCGGGGCAATGTACAAACTGGTGGGGAAGACATGCAGAGAACCAGTGGCGAGGCAGCGTGGGAGCTACTGGGTGTTCCCTGAGCCTGCTGGGGGCAGGAAGGCCTCTCCCCGAGCCAGTTGTGGAATAGAGGGGGGACAGCCGCATGAAGGGCAGCCAAAAAGGAGATGGGCTTATGGGGGTACAGGTGGATGTAGGGGATCAGAGTGGAGGCTGTTGAGGGGAAGATGATGGCAGCTCGAGCCAGAAAGCCGGGGGTGGCGGGGAGGAGAAACCAGAGAGATTTCAGAGGTAGAGTGGACAGAACTTGATGGCTGGGTTGGGAGTGGGGAGTAAGGGAAAAATAAATGAACTAAGACCAAGATTTCCTCATAAGACTGGGAGACAAGGATGTGCTGAATGATGTGCCCACCTTAGCGTAGTGCCTGGCCGCTGGTGGGTGCTGAGTAGCTGTAGCTGGGCAGCATCTGGCGGGGACCACATACCCCCACGCCACTCCGCGCCCATCCCTCACAGCTCAGACCTGCGTTCTGCCTGGGGCACCATTTCCTCTTCGGGCCTCAGCTTTCCCATCTGTGTGAGGCTGACACCACTCGCCCACCCAGTCTGGCCGGCTCAGCAAGAGATGATTAGAGGGATGGTAGGTACCAAGTGCGGACGGCAGGTGGGAGTCCAGCAGTGGGGACAGTGTTCAGGAGCAACTCCGGTCATGGGCACCCGGCCAAGCACACTCCAGCATCCAGGGGTCTTCAGGGGTCAGGATCGTCGGGTCAGAGGGAGCCCCAGCCTTGGCAGAGCCTGGGTCCCAGCGCTGTCGCTTCCCACCCGCTGCTCCAGGCAGAGGCTGCATGCTCAGCCTTGCTCTCCAGGGGGCGCCATCGGTCAGCCGTGCCCAGGCGGTGGCGCAGTTGGGCCATTGGTCCCTCCCTGGGTCCCCCACCCCATCCTTTGGGTGGCAGCCAGGTGGCCCCTTCGCTGCAGGCACAACCCAGTTACAGAGAATCCAAAAGAGTACTTCCCTCCGCCCTGGCCAGACCTGTCCTGGAGAGGCCTGCCTGGCTGGGGCGGCTGCCAGGGTCGCTGCAGGCGAAGGGCCATGACGTGCAAGGGCCAGGTCTCAACAGGGAGTCCTCGGTGGCACTGTCTTCGCTGACGCTAACAACGAACATTTTGTTCACTCTCTTCCTCGTTTACCCTCCTCCCCTACTGTAAAATCGCATTTTCCACCTCAGTTTGCACGAGTCCCTGGTACATGCAGCATTGCTCCCAGTCAGCTGCTTCGAGAAGGTTTCCTGGATGATTAGAGACGGCAGGCATCCCGCGGCCCAGCCCCCAGAACAAGCTGTGGGGCAGTGGTGAAGTGATGAACTTCAGGGGGACGCATCTGTGGCGAGCCCTCGGGAAGTGGCCTGGGGCAAGGGCGGGGTCTGTGTGTGTGTGTGGCGCAAGGGGGGCAGAAAGGGCCAGGAGGCAGGGCTTGCTACCTCCTGCCCTGCCTCGCCTGGTCCTTTGCTCTGAGTCTCAAACAGCCATTTTGCGGAGAAGGAAACAGTCTTGGCAGACAGCAGGCAGGGGCCAAGACTCAGCAAATCAGTGACCAAGTCGGGATCAGAACAAGGTTTCCTGCCCAGGTGCTGAGAGCAGGTGGTGGGCATTACTGCAAATGACAGGAGGCAGCTGAGGCTGGGATGAGTGGCTCTGGGCCTGCTCGCACGCTGGTGCTGGTCGGCAGCACAGCCGAGAAAGACCCCAGTGCCCCGGCCTCCCCGCTGGGCGGCCAGGGCTCCGCCAGGGCCCTGGGCAGCACAGCCCGCCTCCCATGCTGATGTCACGACACCCAGACCTCGAAGGGCCCTCCGACTCCGCCTCCCGGGGGAAGGCTCTGGAGTGGGGAGGAGAGGGCAGCAGTGCCGGCCGGAGAGCTGCCCTGGGCAGGAAGGAAAGGGAGAGACTGAGAGAGAGACTCACACGGTGAAAGACTGCAAGACCCAGAGCGACCCCCAGAGCAAGTCACGGAGCAAGACAGAGGAAGAGGGGGCGTGTGTCTGCAGATTTTCCCACACCTGCCACCCCAGCTTCCCGAGCCCTCTGTGCAGGTGGCGGCTGCAGCCAGGCCGGTGGGCAGCAGGGACCCAGGTAAGGATGGGCTGCCCTCTGTCCTGAGCACTGGGAGAAGGGTTTGCTGGACGTCGGGGGAGTCATGGGCTCGGGCCACCCTGGAGCCACTGTCCCCACAGCCAGTTGCTCCTGGTCTGGGCCCCCTGCCATCTCTGACCAGAGCTGGGACAGGGGGGCAGACATGCTGGGGGTGGCAGGCACAGAGTCCTCTGTCCCTGACTCTTTGTCTCCTTAGGCCTCTCTCAGCCACTATCTCTTTCTTTCTCTCTCTCCTTGGAAAAGTCGCTTCCTTCCTCTGTGCCTCAAATTTCCCATCTGTGAAATGGGAGATGAAGCCCCATCAGCCATGGTTGTTGGGAGGACAAGGTAAAACTGAGCATGGGTATAGAAATGTAAATACAGTTCTGTGTTCTCTGTTGTCAATTTAAAAAGCAATTAACTTGAACAGGGATTAGTTTTTGTTTTTAGGAAAAAAAAAATGTCTATTTTGTAGCTTTTTCCTCACACGTGGCCCTTAAATTCTATGCCCTTTCCACCCCTTTCCACCCCCCAAAGCCCTGAAGGCCCTGGTTCTGCCCCTGGCTCTCGGGGCTCACACTGGTGCAGGATGCCAGCACCACAGCTGGGCATCCTCTTCACAGACGTAGCTCCCCACGGCAGCTGCTTGCTGGCCTTTGTTGAATTCCCTTCTCAGCCAGGCACCCAGGCCAGGTGCAGGTCTCCAGAAGGACGGTGTACCTGCTGTATCCCGGAGCCCCAGGGCAGGGGTCAGGGCTCAGGTGTCAGGTAGTGTCATGGGCAGAGGATCAAATGCCCCAGCGCCTCTGAATGGACCTTATGAAAAATTGATGCTCATCCTGGGAGGCAGGTAGGGGGCCAGAGGGGCCTCATGCTGGGGCCGATGGGCTGGGGCTGCTTTTGATCACCACGCTCAGTCCCACGAGTCCTTCCTGAGCTGTCCCTGGGCCTGGCCCTGTGCTGTGTGAGGTGATGGCTGAGCCCCACACCCTACCCTGTATCAACTCCTTTACTTTGGAAGCAGAGGTGGGGACAGACCCTGACCAGACAACAAACGCATATAGTCAGGGCTGGATAGAGGGAAATATCGGGGCTCTTGGCAGCCTGGGGACAGTCAGGGAAGGCTTCCTGGAGGAGGTACCATCTAAACTGAGCCATGAAGCATAGGTGGGAATTTATTAGTCAGAATTCCAGGCAGAGGGTCCAGTGCATACAAAGTCTAAGAAGTATAAAAAGGGCCAGCATATTTCAGGAAGAGTGAGTGCTGAGAATGGCCCAAGGGCAGGGGTGGAGAAGGAAGAAAGCAGAGAGAGGCAAGACTGAGACGCATAGTGCTGGGCCTTAAACACAAGATGGGGGAGGGATTAGAGCCCCCATCCTGAAGGCCGGGGGTGCTCTGGAAGGGTTTTAGGCACGGCGTGTCATGAGCAGGTCATGTTCAGCCTGACCCTCCTCTTGGGCCAGGCTGTCCCTGTCACCTGTACTCCTGGGGCAGCTCTGAGCTGGGTGGCCAGAGACCAAGTCCTAGTCCTGAATTTGTCCTGCCCTGCTGTGTGACCTTTGGCAAGTCTTGGTCCCTCTCTGGGCCCCTTTGCCCATATGTCCAGGGGAGGGGGCTAGACTTTCTACTTCTTAGGAGCCCTTTGGGAATCTCTGAATAACAGTAGTAAAAAAGGAGCTCAGCTGCTCTGGGCAGTGGAACTGGTGATGGTGGCAGAGGCTCAGGTCACACAGGCTGGGCTGTGACCAGAGGGAGAGAAGCCAGGGAGGGTTCCTCAGGGAGGAGGGGCTGGGGCTTTGGGAAGAGCCCAGGTGACCCCAGCCAGGCTCAATGCTTCCAGGGCTGGCTGGCTCAGAGGCTTGACATGGTCTCTCTCCCTGCAGAACTGTGTCTGGCCAGGCGGGCAGTAGGAGCATTTGACCAAGGACAATGGTGATTCTTCAGCAGGTGAGGGCTCCTTCATCTTTCTATCAGGAATAACCCTGTTGGGTGGCTCATCCTTCCCTATCCCATATTCTCTTATCCATGTTCTTAGCTGTAGAATCCCCTCCCTAATCCTTTCTTCTAGAAAACTTCTATCTATGCTTCAAAACCCAGGTGTGAAACTTTCCCTGACTCTCTCAGGGCCCATTCTCCCTGTGATGTGTCTGTTGGGGCCTCCCTTTCTCATTGCACTCACCCCACTGGTCAGAAATTACTTATTTATATACATCTCTGAATCCCCAGGTAGTCCAGGCAGTGGAACAGCATGTGCAAAGGCCCAGATGTAGAGAAGCCCTTGGGGAAAGGGAAGACAAAGTTGGCAAGTCTATTGAAGCCAGACCAGGAAGGGTCTTGAGCCTGACTGGGGAGCAGTGAATGGGGGATGACGTGGCCAGAGCTGCAGGCCCCGAGGGTAATATGGGGAAGAAGCAGAGGTGCTGCCTCCCGCTGAGTCCTCCAGCTCCCCTTCCTTCCCAGGGCCACAGTGGCCCCTGACCCTCAGCCCTTCCCCGTGATCAGCCTGAGGCTCTAATGAGCTCCTGGTCTCCAGATCCAGGAATGTGGGCCCTGAGCCAGGTCGGCCTGGCACCAGGCCCTTGGGCTGGTAGGGGTGTGTGCTGTGGAGGCTTGGCCAGTGGCATCATGTCCTCCAGGACCATGTGGGACCAATGGGCAGCCGTGCCCTGCAGCTGCGTGTTTGAGTGTGAGTTATGTATACGTGTGTATGTGAGAAGGCAGGCGTCAGGGCAGGATCAGGACAGACAGTCTTCTGTCCTGGGGCTGGAGGAGTCCCCCTCTAGAGCCCCTTGGCCTGAGAGCCTCTTCAAAGGCCCATCAGAGATGGCCAAGACCAGACACAGAAGGAAAAGTCACTGTCACTGAGTGTTTGCAGGGTGCCAGGGCCTGGGCTGCAGGCGGAGCTGGGTGGATGGGGACATTTGCAGACCCCAGAGGGAGGGCCTGGGCCACTCATAGCTCCCACAGCCGTTTTCCCTCAGGAGGCCTCTGACTCGCTGTCCACCCTCCTCCAACCAGCCCCCCTGAACGCCGGCCCATCTCGTCTGGCAGCCTCTGCTGGGAGCAGGTGGACCTGGCTCTGCCCACCCCTCCCACAGGAAGCACATTTCTGTTACTTCTTTGGTCCTGAATGAAGCCCCAGCTCTGGGGAGCCAGCCAGCCACGCAGCTCCCCAGGCAGAGCCCACAGCCCTGGGCTCATCTTGGGCTTTGCTGTTGATAAATGTGCGGACCTGGGGCACGCACGTCCTTCAGCCTTCCTGAGCCTCAGTTTCCTCATCTGTAAAACGAGGATAAAAACCCTCCTTTCCCAGGACGGTTGTTGTGAAGATGAAATGCCATGGGGGGTTCAATCAGAGTGCTTGCCTTTCACCTGCCTACCAGGTCCGCCTCCTCCCGCCACCCCTTCCCTGTCCTGAAAGACAGTCGGTCTGCCCGAGCACTTGGTCCCTCTTTTCCTGGCTGACTTCTAAGTCCTCGCTGTGGCCAAGACTCCCTTTGGGACCCTTCCCTCCTCTGCCCACATTAGAGTCTGATCGCACGCCACCTTCTTTCCCCGCCTTCCTGGGGCCTCCTGGTGAGCCCAGAAACGGGGGACAGCCTTCATCCTGCTCCCCACTGCCTCCTCAGCTCCAGCACCAGCCCGCTCAGAGGTGGAGCTCTGTGCAGAACGAATGAACGATTGTGATTTCACCCTCATTTTGTCCGAGGGGCTGGGGCGATCATGATACCTACCTCAAAGTGATGTTAGAGAACAAAATATTGTAACACATATACAGCACTCAGCCCAATGCTGGACACAGCTCAAAAGAGTTTAACGGCCGTGGCGACTACTAGTAAAATCATATCAATAGTGTTCCTGTATATGAGAATTTCCCATTCTTTTCTCTTTCACTTTACTTGGCATAAATATTTATTTGGGATAAATTCTTTGAGGAGACCTCAGAGAATATGATGTTTCTTGCCCCATGTGTAGAGTGTCCCAGTGTGGGACATATCAGTGACAGATACTCACCCATCCCTCCCTCATTCCTTCCATTCATCGATCATGCCAGCCTTTCTGAGCCCCACAGAGTACCAGGCGCAGAAAACACCTTCATAAAGTTGTGCTCAGAATCCAAATCTCTTCATTATGAAAAGATGTTATTCATTTGTTGAGGGTTCTAATTCTTCAAAAGTAGCATCCACATTGGTCCTACTATGTGCAGGGTACTCTCTATACATGATCTCATTTTATTGCCATAAGGCTGTAGGGTAGGGATCTTTGTGCCAATATTGCCGGTGAAGAAACTGAAGCCCAGATAGGGTAATTTATTTTTATTTTTAATTTTTTTTCATTTCAGCTATGCTTTTATTTATTTATTTTTTAACATCTTTATTGGAGTATAATTGCTTTACAATGGTGTGTTAGCTTCTGCTGTATAACAAAGTGAATCAGCTATACATATACATATATCCCCATATCTCCTCCCTCTTGCGTCTCCTTCCCGCCCTCCCTATCCCACCCCTCTAGGTGGTCACAGAGCACCGAGCTGATCTCCCTGTGCTACGCGGCTGCTTCCCACTAGCTATCTGTTTTACGTTTGGCAGCGTATATATGTCCCAGATAGGGTAATTTAGCCATGAGCTGGGGCAGGTGCAGACAGGATAGGGAGCCATGCTGGTGAGGGGGGCAGCATGCAGGCAGAGGAGACCTTGGGAAAGGGCTGCTGTGCAGGGCACAGGGCTGTGGCACAAGGAGCAGGCACAGGGCTCAGGGGAGGAGGTCAGACTTCCACTGCTGGGTGGCATTCGCAGAGCGTGAGCTCTTTCTTAGGGACCCTGTGGTAGTCTGGGCAGACCCATCATGTTGATGGCTTTGGGAGTAGGGTGGGAGTGTCTGGAGGTTCCTGGTGTGCCAGAAGCCACCTCCTCCAGCCACGTTCTCACTCACCCACCCAGCAAAGTGGCACTCAGCCCCTTCTCTGTACCGGGCTGGGCACAAAGGATGCAGAGATAAATTGACTGCTCCCTGTCCTGGAGGAGTTTCCAGACCAAAGGGGGAGGCAGCTCCGAAACACAGCAAGGGTGCCCATGAGCAAAACTGTGATAGCAGGAGGCCTGGGGGTGGAGTAGGGTGGGAGGGAGCCTGGGGATGGGGGAGGCTTCTGCCCCGCCTGCGGTACGGCAGGGTGGGGTGGTGATGTCAGGGAAGGCTCTGTGGCTGTTGTGGTAGCCCCTCACATACAGATGGGGGGCTGTGGTCTCAGGAGGAGGGACTTGCCCCACGTTGCAAGGCTAGCTGGTGCTTGTGAGAACCCAGAGATCCGTGGTACACGTGACCCACTTCTTTAGGACCTCAGGGAAGGCTGCTGTGCTTCGGTAAGATGTGATTTCTGGCTCTGTGGTGAGGCCAGTGTGGGGACTAGATGTACTTCGCCCAGATTCATGGATCAGAGTGAAGTTTGAAGATAAATCTGTGGACTGTTGATAACAGTTGGATTAAATCTTTTATTAAAATATAATGTTCTTCTTTGTCTGTTGTAACAATTCCTGATTTAAAGTCCATTTTGTCTCATATTAGTACAGCCACCTCAGCTCTCTTTTGGTTACTGTTTTCAAGGAGTATATTTTTCTATCCTTTCACTTTCAACCTATTTGTGTCTTTGGATCTAAAGTGAGTCTCTTGTAGATAGCATATAGTTGGATCATGTGTTATTTTTTTTAAACCTATTCTGACAACCTCTACCTTTTAATTGGAGAGTTAAATTCATTTCCATTTAAAGACTTACTTCTGCCATTTTGCTGTTTTTTTAAAATGTCATATCTTTCCCCTGTCAACTCCTCTATAATGACTTCTTTTTTTTTAAATTGAAGTATAGTTGATTTACAATGTTGTGTTAGTTTCAGGTGTACAGCAAAGTGATTCAGTTATATAATACATATATATATATATATATATTTTTTTTTTTCAGATTCTTTTCCCTTATAGGTTATTACAAAATATTGAGTATAGTTCCCTGGGTTATACAGTAGGTCCTTGTTGGTTATCTATTTTATAAATAGTAGTGGGTATCTGTTAATCCCAAACTCCTAATTTATCCCTCCCCCCCTTTCCCCTTTGGTTACTGTAGTTAGTTTTCTATGTCTGTGGGTCTATTTCTGTTTTGTATTTAAGTTCATTTGTATCTTTTTTTTTTTTAGATTCTACTCTATGATGCCTTCTTTTGTGTTTGATTTTTTCCCCCACTCTACTGTTTTGGTTCCCTTCTCATTCATTTCCATCTCTCTCTCTCTCTCTCTCTCTCTCTATATATATATATATATATATATATTTTTTTTTTTTTTTCCCTAGTAGTTACTCTGGGGTTTACAATTAACACCTTACATTTATAACAATCTAGTGAGGGTTAACACCAACTTAGCTTCAATAGTATATGAAAACTCTGCTCTTATACAGTTCCATCCCTCTCTCTTTACAGTATTATTGTCAGAAATTACATCTTTATACACTGTGTGCCCATTAACATAGATTTATAATTGTTATTTTATGCATTTGTCTTTTAAATCACATAGGAAAAAAGAGAAGTGACAAATCAAAGATAACAATAAGGCTGGCTCTTATATTTACCTTTGTAGTTACCTTACTGGGTTCTTATTTCTTTGTATGGCGTTGAGTTACTGTCTAGTGTCATTTAATTTTAGCCTGAAGGATTATTTTTGGCATTTCTTGTAGAGCAGGTCTATTAGCTACCAACTCCCTCAGTTTTTGTTTATCTGGGAATGTCTTAGTTTCTCTTTCACTGTTGAAGAATATTCTTGCCACATACAGAATTCTTGTTGGAAATGTGTTTTTTTCCTTTCTGCATTTTAAATATATTATCCTACTGCCTTCTGGTCTCCATGGTTTCTGATGAGAAATCAGCGATTAATCATATTGAAGATCGTTCGTATGTGATGAGTCATTTCTCTCTCACTGTTTTTAAGATTCTCTTTTTGTCTGTCTTTTGATAGTTTGATTATAATGTGTCTCAGTGAGGATCTTTTTGAGTTTATCCTACCTGGAATTTATTGAGCATTTTAGATGTGTAGATTCATATCTTTTATCAAGTTTGGGGAATTTGGGGTCATTATTTCTTTGAATATTCTTTCTGCCTCTCTCTCCTCTCCTTCTGGGATTCCCATTGTGCTTATATTGGTCCACTTGATGGGGTCCTGTAGGTTTCTTAGTCTCGGCTCATTTTTCTTAATCCTTTTTTCTTTCTGCTCCCTAGCCTGGATATCTCAATTAAGCTATCTTTGGTTTGCTGCTTCTTCTTTCTGCCCTTTCAAATCTGCTGTTGACCCCTCTAGTGAACTTTTCATATCAGTTATTGTACTTTTCAACTCCAGAATTTCTATTTGGTCCCTTTTTATAATTCCTGTCTCTTTATTGATAGTCTGTACTTGGTGAGATGTTGTTCTGGTTTCCTTCAGTTCTTTGAGCGTATTTAAAACAGTTGATTAAAGTTTTTGTCTATTAAGTCCAGTGTCTCTGCTTCCTCAGGGAAAGATTCTATTAATTTCTTTTTTTCCTATGAATGGGCCATATTTTCTTGTTTCTTTGCAAGTCTCATATTTTTTTTTTTTGTTATTGTTGTTGAAAACTGGACATTTTGATTATTGTAATGTGATAACTCCAGAAGTCAGATTCTCCCCCTCTCCAGGGTTTGTTGTTGCTGCTTATTGTGAATTGTAGTTTTGTTGAGTGACTTTTCTAAACTTTTTTTTTTTTTTTTTGTGAAGACTAGATTCTTTGTTGTGTGTGGTCACTGAAGTCTCTAAAACCCCTGGAAAAAAAAAAAAAAAAAATCTCAGACTTTGCAGTTGGGCCGTGTGTGTGTTGGCGCATGACTTCAATGCTCAGTCAGGACATTTACAACTCTGACTTAGCCTTCACTCCCTGTCTGCATGGAGCTTGAGGTCAGTCAGAGGTGAGAGCTTAGGGTTTCTCATGCTTTTTCTGAACATTTGTCCAACCCTGGGTACGTGTACGTGGTCTTCTAGATTCCCCAGTATATGCTGAAGCTTTTTCAAAGCCCTTTTTCCCTGGTGCATCTCATTCCCCTGCCTTTCTTCCAGGCTTTTTGGAGTGTCTATTGTTTGCTCCAACTGATTATTTTTTTCCCCAGGTGGCAGTGGGTAGTTCATTTGCCTTTGGATGTTTTTGACCAATGCCCTCCATAGCTACTTCTCTACCCTGGGGTCCCTAGTTAGGGAATAAAGACAAACCTTTAGCATTATTCCTTCAGGGATCCCCCAGACAGGTTAAAACCATCATAATTCTTGGATAACAAGGTCTGTTCTGCTCCCTCTGACCCCAACAACCCACACCAGGGATACAGGCTGCCATCCTCAAGGTGGGGGGTGAGGGAGGATGGGTAGGTTAAAGTACCACAAAGCTCTCCTGTGGGGTTTCAGTCATCTTCCTCTTCCTTAAATGTTCAAATGGTTACTGTAAACCTTTGCATATTTTCTAGAGTTCCAGTAAAGTTGACTCTGACAATTTTTGCTATGTTTCTTGGTGTTTCTGTAGAGTTCTTGGCAGACTTCTCTACTCTTTGCTGATATCACTTGCTGATGACAACTGGCACAGTTATTTCCTGAAAGCTTTTCTGTTCCAACTTGCTATGTATACTTGGATAGGTCCCTTTGCCCCTTCTGAACCCCAGTCTCCCCATATGTAAAATGGGTGGCCAGAATTGGACCAGATGGTGGTATGGTGGAGGTGACAGCAGCACTATGGGTGTGAGGCATGAAGGGAGTAGAGAAAAGAAGGTAGTGAGGTGTGGGGACCAGGGGGCACACAGCTAAGTGGAGCCTTGGTGGCTAAGTGGGGGCAGGGAAGAGGATGGTGGAGGTGGAGCATTCCTAGCAGAGGACTCAGCATAAGCAAAGGTAGGAGGCCCTGTCCTGTGTGGCCAGGCAGCAGGAGACAAGGCTGGGGGAGCAGTGAGCCCTGGCTCTGGGAGAGAGTCTGGTGTGATGCCAGAGTGGGTCCCAGGGGCATTAGACCTGCCTCCCAGACCTGGTGTGCAGCCACATGCAGGGAAGGGACCTACTCCTAGGCTTCATCTCAGGGGTGGCCTGGGTGCAGGGTGTTGAGCAGTGGGTCTAGGTCAGGGAGGGCCAGTCTCTCAGTACTTTAGTAGGTCTCTCTCAGGGGGCCTCTCTCCATCCACCAGACTTGTTTTACCATCTCTTCCTTCTTACCTCTGCTTCTCTGTGCTTTGCTGTTCTCTTTTCTGGAACACCCTTCTCCCTCATATCTGCCTAAATAATCACAACACCACAACAACATGACTTGCTCAGTTAATAATAACTAACACTCACACAGCATTTGCTCTAACAGGCACCGATCTGAGTGAGTTACACACAACCTGTTTAACCCTCACAAGCACCTAATGACGTACTGTTATCCTGTTATCCGACAAATGAGAAAACAAAAGCACATGGGGGTTGAGGAACTTGCCCAAGGTCACACAGCATGTGAATGGCCTTGTCATCATTGAACCGGTGTTGGCTCCAGAGTCCAACCTCATAGCAGCCATGCTATCCTGTCTCTCCAGGGTTAATCTGTCCCTTATCTGGTGGTACCATCCTTATCTGTGTCTGGGGGTCTGTCCACCCCCAGGCTGGAAGCTCTGAGGACGGTGTCCCCTAAGCTTTAGCCTGAGCCTGTGAAGGTTTTTGTTTTTTTAAAATTTTAAAAATATTTATTTATTTTTGGCTGTGTGGGTCTTAGTTGCAACACGCAGGATCTTTCGTTGCGGTGTGTGGGCTTCTCTCTAGTTGTGGTGTGCAGGCTCCAGAGCGCATGGGCTCTGTAGTTGTGGCACACGGGCTCTCTAGTTGTGGCTCTTGGGCTCAGTAGTTGCGGCGTGCTGGCTTAGTTGCCCTGCAGCATGTGGGATCTTAGTTCCCTGACCAGGGATCGAACCCACGTCCCCTGCATTGGAAGGCGGATTCTTAACTACTGGACCACCAGGGGAGTCCCTGTGAAGGTTTTTAAAATAGACAGATGGAAGGATGTCTGGAAGCCCAACTCTAGCACCTCCCTGGGTCTGAGGGTCTGGTTCCTGTTCGCATGGACTCTCCTGGGAGAGTGGGCTGGGGTAGGTGTGCTTGTTCTGGGCTTAACTCTGGAAAGGACCCCTTCTGAGAGCAGGGTCCCTGAGAGGGCACAGGAAATGGGTGGGAATCATTGCCGACAGTCAGCTGTGTGCTGGGTGGCAGAGCGCTGGGTCCTAGAGGCTGGAAAAGGGGGGGGGGGGTGGGTAGAAGGAAGCCCAGGTCCAGAGGGGCAGCTCCGAGTTCTGTGTGAGGTATCACTGTCTCCTCCCTTGTCATTCCCTCTACTCCCCGCTGTGGTTTGCTTCTCTAGAACAGAAAGTTGGGTCTTCCAGGATTTCAGACAACGCTGAGGGCCAAAAATGAGACCTTGAAGAGAGAATAGGAGAAAAGAGGGGAGAGGATAAAGATAAGTAGGGAGAGAGAAGAAGGCAGGTGTAGGAGGAGAGTCATAGGGCCTGGGCATTCCACGCCTTCTGGATGGGACAGTGGCCACTGTGGCTTGCGGCCCAGCACGGACCCAAGCCGGCACCCAGTCCTGTGTGGCTGCCAGGACACAGGAGCCCAGCTTGGCGCCCACTGTGGGGTGAGCTCTGAGCCATAAGGGGTGACTTGCTGTCCTGGGGAACGAGGGGACACCCCTCCTTTAGGCCTCGGTGCCTCCTCTTTGACCTGGAGATCACCAGCTGGCTGGCCTCAGAGGCTGGGTGAGGACCAGAGACAGACTCTGCCAGGGCTTTCCCCATAAAGTCCCCTCCCAACCTCAAGGCTTTTATCTGCCCTCACTCCCCAGAGGCAGCCACTGGGCCAGAAAGATCGTTGACGCACCTTCCCTTTAGTCTTAAAAACGTTGCGAAGTTTATTGTGTTCCACTCCATAACATCCCCACGTTTCTTTCCGTAGAAAACATACTGCTTTTCTCCAAAACTGCGGTCAAGGTGAGGTTCCAGGCGCCTTGTTTTTGCCGAGGCCCGCAGCTCGGTTCCTGGGTGCCGCTCGCTGAGGTCCTGGTGAGGCGGGCCCGGAAGCCCCGGCGATGTTGGGTGTTGGGGTCGCGCCAGGATGGGAGGGGGCTGGGGCGGCGCGGGCGCCCCCTCCTCGTTCTCGCCCGCGGGCGTCACCTAAGCCGCCGTTGCCATGGGCCCGCGGCAGATGGCCGGGTTTAGGGTTCCCCGGCGGGCGGCGCGCACGGGATTAGGTGAATTAGGGAGCTCGAGACGTGCCGCCACCGTAGCCGCCGCTAGGCCCTCCGCGCCATGGAGCCCCCTGCCCATCCCGCAGACCCCGGCGACCCCGGCGACCCTGCCGAGGCGCGCGCCAAGCAGCCGGGCAAGTGGGCGCTGGTGCGTAGCCTGAACCAGGCGTTGAAGACATACGCGGTCCTGCCGGTGAGGCCCGGGTCGGGAGGGGGAGGACGCCCCCCGCGGACCCGGTCCTGGGCCTCGGTTTCCCCGCCTGTCTGGAGCCAGGCGGGCCGCAGGGTCTCAAAGCCCCAGGGTGCACGCACACCTGAGGCCTCTGGTGCCGCGCGGTCCTAGACGCCCGGTGGGAACTTGGCCCCCCGTTGCCCCTGCCTGGGCGGGGAGCTTGTGCAGCTGGAAAACGGGAGGTGGATGGGCCAGCGCCGGGAAGGGGCTTCCCTGCCCTTGCCCGGGTCCAGAGCAAGGAGTGACTCCAGGTGCACGGAGGGGGCTCGGGGAGACGTTTGTGGACTGGCTGACCGGCTGGTAGAAGGAAAGCATGGCCCGCGGGTCCCCTCCTCATGTCCCGGAGTGACTATGAGGATAAGTGAGGGTGGGGGGAGTGTCCTGAGACAGACTCCTTTTCATTGCACAAACGGGGACTGAACCTCAGGCGCTGCCCCAGAGGAGGAAAGAGGCATATAAGGCTAAGACCCTGCGGGGAGTTGATATTGATCTGATCCTGGGCTCATGCCTAGGAGGGAAGGTGGGTGGACATCAAGGACAACTTCCCTTTGCATGGGTCTCTCATCTTCACAAGTACTGACTCCTTTCCTGTTAAGGCTGTTGAACTCTAAGGCTCAGAGAGACTGAAAGACTTACCCAGAGTCACACAGCGTTAGTGGCAGAACTGGGACCTGAACCCAGAACTCTTTACCTTGTGTTCATTGTGGATGTGGGCCAGCTTCCCTGGAGGAAGCCCCCACTAGGGTTGTGGGGTACCCTTGAGAACATTTAGGCAAATCCATCTAGGAACTCACCATTCTGGGGCTGGGAACCACTCAACTGACAGCAGAGAAGCTGGAACTTGCCCCAGGTTACACAGACACACAGAGGCAGGTGTCTACACAAATGGAACTTTTGATTCCGGGTGAGGTCCCTAGTGGGGCACCCCTCACAGTGGGGTGGTAGGAATGGGGCCAGATACAGTCATGGGCTGCCTGGAATCCGGCTGTGGGGAGGGGCTGGTGGGGTTAGACCTGAGCCCAGTGCCCCTTCCCTCTCCTCCCTCCTCCTGCCCCTCAAAAAAGTGTCATGTTCTTTCACATCTTCCTTCCTCTGCTCCTTCCTTCACCCATCCAGCGATTCCTGACCTACCCTGTTTTTGGTTCGGGCTCTGCCCTGCAGATGCTCACAGTCTCATCAGTCACTGATTTGATGAGTGACTATGGCCAAATCCCTTTCTCTCTTTCGGCCTCAGTTTCCTCATCTGTAAAATGGGAACCCTTACAACCCAGCTGCATTCTGATGCCCCAAGTACTTTCCATGGGACCATGGGAACTGTCCCCCTCAGAGGTTCTCAGGCCCCAGATTCCTCCCTGAAGCCTCTTAGCTGCCATTTTAGCCTCTTTCCTCGAGTTCAGACCAAGAGAAGAGAAAGTTAAGTCACCACCCTCCTGGTGACAGTCCTTGGCTAGGAGGGTTCTAGACATTTCTGTTTGCTTTGCTGCCCTTAGCTGGAGCTTCCAGTTTGCCTTTTGGGTCCACGAACCATCTCCAGCCAGGGACCCTATCAGTGCTTCCTGTTCTGCTTACAGAGCTGGGTTCAGGGCGGGGCCCAGGGGATGTAGGGAGAGAGCACTGAATTTGGAGTTTGCCAGGCTTGGGCTTCATTCCCGGCTCTACCACAAAACACCCATGTGACCTTGGGCATGTTTCTTGACCTCTTTGAGGAGATGAAGTAGAGAGAGAATCCTCTGCCTAAGCGTTGTCATAAGGTTCAATGAGACAGTTAATTACAGGGAAGCATGTAAGTCACTACCTGGCCTGTTGCAGGGGTATTGAGTTTGCATAGAGCAATGTCCTGGTGCCACTGCCCGACACCGCTGGCCTCTGGGAATCAGGTAGTCTCTCTCTTTCTCTCTCTCACACACGAACTCTGTCACATCCTCCCTCTTACCTACTCACACACATGCTCACATACACACTGTTTCACATTCTGATTCTCTGTCTCACTGAGAGAAAAACTGTTTCTCTATGTTTGGTTCTGGGGAGTCACCAATGGAAGACTCAGACCAGCCCTGCCCTCAGGGGGCTGCAGGCTAGGGGGGAGTGGACACCCATGGTAATGACCCAGAGTGGTGCTGGCTGTTAAGGGGCAAGCCCAGGGGCCCCAAAGACTGGAGGAAAGCCTGTGTTCTTTACACAGCAGCCAGGGGAAGTTTTGAAAATGTAAATCCATCATGCCATTCTCTCCTGCTTTAAAACCTTCCAGTGGCTACTTGTCCTACTTAAAAGAAAGTCCAACTTCTGTCCATGGCTCCCAGGGCCCTGTGTGCCCTGATGCTGCCCACATCCTCCAAGCGCCCCCTCGTCTAGCTCCAACCTGGGCCTGCCCTTACTAGGCCCTCTGCTTTCCCATCTGTTCACTGCTCTGTCCCCAGGGTCTGGAGTGAAACTGGCCCACAGTGGGCTCTCCACAGATATGTACTGAATGAATGAACTAACTCTTCAGGGATTGGGAGGAGGAGGAGGAAGGTGGGGCAGTGAGGAGGGGCCAGGGAAGAGTTGCTATTTGCTTTGGGTGTCCACTCAGTGGAAAGGTGGGGTGAGATGGGGGGCAGGTGGAACAGAACAGCCTGAGCAGGTGTGTGTCAGGTGGTCCTGGGCTGGCACTTAGAGAGGGCGAGGAGTGTGGCAGGAAGCACAGCTTGGACTTGGGACTAAAGCAGTCGTGAGGATTAAATGGGACAGTCTATGGGAAGCAGTCATGCAGCCTGGGCACACAGTAGATGCTCAGCAAACGCATGAGTTCTCCTCCCATCCCAGAGGCTCTCCAATTTTTCTTACTTTTTCTGGGAGAAAGCTTGGGTTTGAAGCTAGCCTGTTTCTAACATGTGCTAACCTCGCATGAAGTGAAGGCCCATAATGGCAGCTGTGGCTGAAAAGTAGTTGGTTCTGATGGGAACAGGAGGAGGCTGAAACAGTGAAGAGTTGGCCTTGGGACTCACCGAGCCCACGCCTCACTGAGGCATGTGGAAACCGAAGCTCAAAGAGGTCAGCGATTTACTGGAGGCCAAGCGGGTCCTGGATCCCAGTCTCGTAGCCCAGAGCTGTTTCCCCTGGGCCATCCCCATGGGCTTATTTCATTGTGAATCAGTTTTAGCAGCTGTTATGCTTCTAACTGCCGCTTGATAGGAAGTTATATTTTTATTAGGACGTCTAGGTTCTCTTACCCTTCTGGGGAACTTGGGAACCACCCCAAAAGAATACTCTTATTAAGATTAGAATAAAATTCAAGCTTTTACCTCTAGGCCAACGAGAGTCTATGAGTCCTGAATCTTGCCCACCTCTCTCTCTCATCAGGTCCTGCAACAACCACCTCTTTGCGGTTCCTTCCTGCCTCAGGGCCTTTGCACTTATCATTTCCGCTGCCCAAATTTCTACCCTTGCTCTTTCCTAGCCTGACTGCTTTTCGCCCTTCAGGTCTCAGCTCAGAGGTTTCCTTCATAGAGTGGCTTCCCGGGCGAATGAGTGTCCGGTTGGCCGGCTCTGTCTTTCTCCAGCATTGGTGTACTCACTTCCATCCCAGCACTACCGCCATCCCAAGTGACCGTGTACTTGCTCAGTTGATTGTTTTCTGTCTGCTCCCAACTAGAATGTGGACTCCATGCTCACTGCTCGATCCCCAGCATTTAGATCCATCAGTGCCGTGTACTCAGTAGGTGCTCAATACATGCATGTTGAATGCATCAGTGCTGAAAGTGGTTGTTCTAAGTCCATTTTCTGACTCTGAGTTGTAGATTTGGCTCCTGTGAACCCTTACTGAGCATGTAGTGGGAGCCAGGCCCTGTGCTGAACGCTGCAGGGGACACAAATATAATGCTCCCCCAGCCCCAGATCGGGATGTCCCCACAAGCCAGGAGACAGTGTGGCTGAGAGCGATGTCCACATATATCATGGGGCCCGGCACAGAGCAGCGTCACTGCAGGGAAGTCATAACTATGACTGTGGGCGTTGACCAAGGAGGTGACAGAGGCTGTTTGAATGTCCTGGGGGTGCGCCTCCTTTAGGACAGAGGGGAAGTGTTTCTGCCTAAACCTCAGTGAGTCTGCTGTACATGTGTGGGATGTAGAGTCTTGGGGAGAGGTCAGGGCTTTGGACAGGCCCGGGCTTGAAGCTGCCCAGCTGTGCGGTCTTGGCTCTTCCCCTCTCTGAGCCTCTGCTTACTCATTATAAATTGGGGACAGTAACAGCTGCCCCAGAGGAGGGATTGATGACACTGCATAGTGCCCAGCCCAGGGCCTGGCACCATGGCTTCCACAGTGCCAGTTCCCTTTTCTTCCCTCTTCTGTGGTTGGCACAAGAGCCTCTGGTGGTGGAGGGGTGGGCACAGGACTGCTTGGAAGGAGTACCCAATCCCCTTCCCTGTTCACCTGGCCTGGGACTCTGTCACCCGCAGGGGGACTATGTCTGGATGGACCTGAGATCCGGGCAGGAGTTTGATGTGCCCATCGGGGCGGTGGTGAAGCTCTGCGACTCTGGGCAGATCCAGGTGGTGGACGATGAAGGCAATGTGAGTAGCCCGCTGCCACCCCACCCCCAGGCCTTGGGGGGGACACAGGCTGACAGGTGACCTGAGGCAGAGGCCCGGCAGTGACCTGCCTCAGGGGGATGGAGGCAGTGCCTGTGGCCCACTTCTGCCTCTCAGAACCCCCTTCCCCCATGGAGCTTTCCCCATCACCCCCGTGGGAGGGAACCTCCCCTTCTGCCCCAGGCTACCTGTTCTATTTCCACCAGCACTTCAGTCCATTCTGCCTGGTATTAGAAATGTGTGTCTGTGTGGGCATGCCGGTGTGTACAGTGGGGCAGGGGGTGGCACCGGGCTGGGAACTCCTCAGGTACAGGGGTGCTTTCGGGTCAGACAGACTGGATTCAAATCCCATCCTGCCCACTTGCTAGCTATGCAACCTTGGCCAAATCTCTTTCCCTTCTGAACCTCAGTTTCTCCTTCTGAACCCTCACAGGGTTATTGATTCGTATGTGAGATCACGCGTGAATGCCTCAGAAGAGGGTGAGGTAGTCTGAAAATGCCCGCTCTCGTTCTGTGGGGTTATGGCATCACACGAATTCATTGTCCGCCCTGACGCTGCCCTGGAAGTAGTCTAACAGTTGAACCCTTTATCTCTTGTGGCCCTGAAGGAAAGGGACACAGGAAGTGTAAGTTTGATAGACAGTGAGAGTGGGGCCTTGGGGAGGGAAGAAAAGGTCTTAAGTCAGGGTCCTGCTTTAGGTCCTCACAGTGTCTGTGAAAGGCAGGGAGGACAGCAACTGTTACCCCAAGGAGAAACTGGAGTCCAGAGAGGGACCCTCAGGACGAGTCACACAGCTAGTGAGGGATGGTGCTGGGGTCAGGATCCGGGGCCTCTGGGCTCTGTGTGGGTGTTTCCTCTCCCAGCATCTCAGTGGCAACTTTGGAGCTCAGGTTCTGTTAACCACACTTTTGTCCCCTGAGCTTTAGAAATGGAGTGCCTGCAACGTCATTCCAGAGGCTCCAGTTCCAGGGCCTTCTAGGAAGCCCCTGTGAGGTTGCAGCCTCAGAATGGGGGCACGGATTTGGCTGGCAGCACACACAGGCCCACGAACTAGCCTGGACCCCCCGGGTGGGGCCGAGGGACTCTGCCTGCAGGCTTGAGTTTCATCTGGGTCATGTTGCACGTCAGATGGTGTCCCGTAACTGTGTCACCGGATCCCAGAGGTCCCCTCCCACTTGCCCCCTGAGAACGGGGGCTGCAGAGGTGGGAGGGATGTGGCTGGCTGGCTGGGAGCAGGTTAGGGGGCTGGGTTTGCTTCAGTGGCATTGGGCCCATAGCGGCTTCTGGCCTCCCCTTTCACCAGCCTTTCCTACTCCCACTCCCTCCCCCCACCCCATCTCCAGGCCATCATCTTTGACCCCTCTGTCTGCCCACAGGCTCCCTCAGCTTGAGGGCAGGGACCAGGTGAATCACATCTGGTTCCCCAGAGGACAGCAAAAGGTCTCCCAGAGAAGGTCCTCTGTAAAGGCTTGCTGAATGAATGAAAGGTCATGGCTCCAGTCCTCACTGAAGTCCTAATGCTCTGCTCTTGTCCAAGCTGTTCTCACTGCCAGATGTACCCCTCCTTCCCTTCCTCTACAGAGCATGTGGTCCCTGCCTCTCTGAGCTCAGTGCCAGGCCAGCTCTTTCCCAAATGTGCCCCCAGGCCCTCGAATCGGCCATGTTCCCTCTCTGTCTCTCACTGGTATGCCTTCAGGGCCAGGCCTCAGTTTCTGCCCTGGTTACACTTTGGTCTGTGCTGTAGGTGTCTGTGGACATTGACCTGAGCGCTGCTGACCTCAGCTGGGTGACCTTCCATGCAGGAAAGGGGTGGGGAAAGGCGCAGCTCTGCCATTTAACTGAGCACGCCACTTTGCCTCTCCAATGTGACTCCTCACTGTAAAACGGGACTGGTAATTCCATGATGCGATGTTAAGAGGAACAAATGAGAGCATACATCTCTTTTGCAACAAAAACTAGAAAACATTAAAGTGATAATACCCAGCACTGGTTGAGCAATTACCAGGCACCAGTGCTTTTTAGACCTGGCAGGAGTGAAACAAAGGTTGGCCATTATTGTATCAATTAACCCTCCCAACATCTCCAAGAAAAAGGGATTGTTAATCTCATTCCCATTTCATAGATGAGGCTGTAGAGGTTCAGGAAAGCAAAGTGATGTGCACAGGGCTACAGGTCTCGCAGTGGCTGAGCCACCTCTTAACTCTGTGCCGAGGTGTCTTGGGGAGGAATTATGGGACCAGAGGTTGGGGTCAAGCGGGGAAGGCAGACAGCCTGCTCAGCGTCCTCTCCCCTCTGGCCCACTCCAGGGTTTAGGACCGAGTCAGGGAAAGGGAATTTTCCAATTGGATCAGCTTTTATCAAGAAATAGGGTGGGAGAGAGGAATGTTCCACACGGGATTGGAAAGTCCAGGCAGGTTCTTTGATCTCACCACCGGACGCATTCACGTCAGGGCTGCCTGAGGGCCTGACCTGGAATGTAATGCCCCGGCCCAGGAGGTGCCATGAAATGCCAGGGAAACTGGAGTCATGAGCAATCGCTGGCCTGCCCCTCATCTCTCTGAGGGCCGTGGTCCTCTGATCCTATTTTCTCATGTGATGTGAGGGGGCTGGAATAGGGGACTTCTGGGGTCTCTCCATGACTAGGACTCTGCTTTTAATTCAGACTTGGTTCCTAGCCGTCACCAGCCGGCCATCTGTCTCATCAGGGATTCCCTGCCACGTCATTTGTGCCTGGCCCCTGTATGAGGCACTGTGAACCAGGGATAGAGCAGACATGGAACCAGCCTTGGGGAAAATTGAGGGGTCAGGGCCAGAACTGCGCTCCAACAGTGGCAGTGACCATTGCCTTGAAATGGGAGACCTAGGGTATGTGGGAGCCCAGAGGAGCCACCGACCCCAGCCTGGGGAACCAGTCAGCTTTCTGCCTGGTCCTGAGGCTCCCAGGGTTCTGGCATTTGGGAACAAGGAGGGGGCCCCAGGGGGCTTTGGAGGCTTGACTCAGGTTGTAGCCACACTGCAGAGCACAGGAGAGATTCTCACTTCTCTGAGAAGCTGGGACTGTGAGTATAGGGTGCTGGAGACCACCTGGGGGGAGGTCAGAGGAAACCACGGCTTTGCAAACTTGTTGAAAGAACCAAGGCTATTGCCCAGATGTGCTACTATCTGCCACCCGTGGCAGCAGGAAATATCACACTATCTGAATAATTTTTGTGCATTTGTTTGTCGGAGTTTGGATTTGAAGTCAAGTCTGTCTAACTCCAATGATTACACTTTCCACTCCATCCTGTAAGGTGACTGGAGAGACTAATCCCCTTTATGACAACCATAAGGTAGGGCCAAAATCCCTGCCATGCCCACCTCTTAGGTCTGCAGAGAGAATCCCCTAAGAGGAGGAAGAGTGGTCCATGAAGGGTAGGGGTGGGCGCTAACATCCTCATAGATGGTAGAACTGATAGTGTTTGGCCACAGGAGAGGCCCTTATGGGGTCGCAGATACCCGGGGTTCCCGTCCCTCCTGGGACTCTTCCCTAGCAAAGTGCAGCCAGGAGAACGCAACTAGCTTACGTTAGCCACTGTGCCTCCCCGCAGGAACACTGGATCTCCCCGCAGAACGCCAGGCACATCAAGCCCATGCACCCCACATCGGTCCACGGCGTGGAGGACATGATCCGCTTGGGGGACCTGAACGAAGCTGGCATCCTGCGCAACCTGCTCATTAGATACCGAGACCATCTCATCTACGTGAGTGCCGCCCCGCCTGCCAGCAGCCCTGCCCACTTTCAGTCCCTCTGACTTGCAGCCAGCCCTGCCCAGCCTCTGCAGCTGGCCACTGGGGACCAGGGACTCAGCCCACGCCCACGGCCGCTTGGGTCTGTGGCTCATCCTGTCTTCTGGGCTGTGGCTTGTGTGGTCTGTGATTGGAGAACGGGGAGGTTTCTTCCAAAGGTTCATGTGCCTCCGTAGGGCTGAAACCGCTGGGAAGCCAGACCAGGGAGGGGACGGTGACAGGCTCAGTGCTTTGCCCAGAGATGGGGGAGCTGCTGCTCTCCCTGGGTTTGCTGTGGGGTCAGGACCTGCCACGGGTCCTCAAGGTCAAGAGAGGATGGGTTGGAAGTCTGTGTCCTCTTGAAGGGGATGGAGGATGGACATGCTCCTTGATCCCCCAAACCCTTGAAATTGGAACCAGTCATACACACACCCCACACTTCCCCACCTTGAAACTCAAGAGGACAAATAAAGAGCATCTCACTCAGCCAGGAGTGAGCTGATCCCAAGAGGTGAGCTCAGAGACCATCAGAACAAGAAGGGCCCATCAAGATCATTTAGTCTAGAGATTCTCACACTTTCTGGCCTCAGGAACGCTTTATGTTCTTAAAAATTATTGAAGACCTCAAAGAGCTTTTGTTTATGTGGGTTATATCTATTGATATTTAACATATTAGAAATTATAACTGAGACATTTAAAAATAACCACAAAAAAATCCATTACAGGATAATGTATTTTTATGAAAAATAAATATATTTGCCAACATAAAACAATTAGTAAGAAGAGGGGCATTGTTTTACATTTTTTTCAAATATTTTTAGTATCTGACTTAATAGAAGACAACCCGATTCTCGTATCTGCTTCACATCCAGACTGATGTAATATTGTTTTGGCTGAAGTGTATGAAAAAAATCTGGCCTCACAGATATAGAGGTGGAAAAGACAAGACCTTATGGACTTCCTGAAAGGGTCTCTGGGACCCTCAGGGGTCTTTGGACCACACTCTGAGAACTGCTGACCTAGTCCCATTTTACAGACAGGGAAACTGAGGCTCTATAAGGCTTAGCCAGGCCCAGAGCTGTGTGCCCAAGCAGCTCAGGGGCGAAGGAAGCTGTGGGTGTACAACAAGGAGAGAGCAGGAGGGAGCCCCCTGAGCCAGGTCCCCAGGCTGGGCATGCTCAGGGGAGGTGTGGGGTGATAAGTGCCTGAGAGAGGTGCAGAGCTGGTTCCGCAGGGTCTGTAGGAGTGAGGTCTCACTCCCAGGTCACTTCCTGACTGCTGGTGGAGGTGGCGTTCAGGAAGGGGCACTGCATGAACAGAAGGCCTGAGGCAGGACCGTGCCAAGTAAGTGATTCGTCAGGACTGGAAGGGGAGCCAGGGAGACAGAGCTGGGAGAGTCTGAGGAAGCACAACAAGGAACTCTCGGGCCCTCAGAAGTCCTAGAATTGTGGTGCCTCGGCTGCTCTGGAGGCCCTCTGCCAGCCTCCCCACTCTGGGTCCTTCTGCAGCTTTAAGCTCCCAAGAAGAGGCTGTGCTTGGGCCCTTGATGTATGTTGATTGCATAGGCTCAGCAAGCAGCTTTCTCAGGGAGCCCCTTAGTACCGACAAAGCCTCTCTCACTCCTTTCCTCATCCAGGGGGCAGGGCACAATGGCACCTCCAGATGTGAGCAGTGTCACCTAGACAATGTGGGGGGGCAGCTAGGACTTGAGCCCAGGCCAGAGATATCCCATGGGAACCTCTGGTGTCTGCACCCCAGTTTTTGGCGGTTCCCTCCTCCCTCCTCTCTCTGGACAGCAGGTGGACACAGGAGGGTCCGGGCGCTCTCCACGGCCGTCCACCCAGGCCTGGGTGGAGTCTGACACTTGGGTCTGGAGGTGAGTGGAAGCCTGCCTACCTGCCTGCCCAGGGAGGCCACTGCAGAGCTGATGTCCTGACACAATCTCCTTTTGGGGGTGAGCTTCACGGGGCGGGGAGCTGAGTGAGGTGGGAGTTGTTTCCACCAGGAACCCCGCGGACAAAGTCTAAGAATAATTCAGAGGCATGTAGTTGGTTATTTTGCGCGTAGTTTAGTGATTTTGCCGGCAAACTGGTTCTTAGTAAGTGAGGGGGAATCGGTTGGTAGACTGAATCAAAGAACAAAGGCAAAAACAGGATTCAAAAGGGAGAGGGGAGGAAAAAACTTCAGACAGTCCGAAATCAGTGAATCTTGTTTGTGAAGTTTTGAGGGTAGACTGATTAGCTGGCAGCCAGCAGAGAAATCAGCTTGAACATTAGGCCTTACCTAGGTTGACTGTGGGATCAAAGAAAAGAATTCTAGAGGTTTGTGGATTCTCCAGAGAACCCTGCGATCTGCACCATTTGCCTCATTAGAAGTTTCACTAGTAGCCTTTCTGACTGATTTTTGGGTGAGGGAGAGGAGGCGCGGGTGAGGGTGGGGAGGGCATGGGGGTGGTGCCCACACGGGGTGTCTGAGCTGTCTTTCTCCTTCAGAGACTCATGGCTGGAAATCAAGTCATGGCACCTGGAAGGTGCCCAGCTTGGATAGTCTGTGGGCCTAAGATGCTGGGTGTCTGTTGGTCTGGGGAGCTGTGCTCCAGAATTGTAGGGCTCAAGAAGGTTTCCTTGACTTGCTGACTCTATGATTCTGTGACTGGGTGGATGAAGTGGGATTAGAGCAGGGCTTTGAAGAAGCAGCCAGGCCATTGTCCCACCCAGAAACCATACCTGCCCCTAACCATGGCAACCCCTGGTCACTTCATGGCTTGGGTTACCCTGGGCACACCCCCATGAACCCAGGATTTCCTCAGATTACCACGGCCACTCACAGCCTTGGGCCCGGAGGACGCTCTGTCCCTGACTGTCTGCCCAGGGCTTGCCTGCTCCAGCTGGCCTGCCCCCAGGAGCGTGAGGGACAGCACCCCAGGGCCGTAAGTCAGCCCAAGACATCTTACATGGGGCAGAGCCCTCAGAGGACACCTAGCAACCTCTCACTGGGTGGTCCCAGAGGCCAGGGGTCGTCCCTGGGTCGTGCGGGCAATAGGTGGCAGGGCTGATGCTGAACACGGGCTGGAGCCCTGGTCTGGGAGCTGGGGGGCCTGGATCCAGGTCTTGACAGGTTGCCTTTAGGGAGTCCCTACCCATTTCTGGTCTCAGCCGTCCCTTTGGCACAATGGGGTGGGTGCCTCTGTGACACTGGGAAGGTGTATGTGTCTAAGATGTATGTCTTGGTCTCTATGGCCTGCTAAGGGAGAGGCCCCAGGGCTAGCAGGCCCGGAGGCTTCCTGGAGGAGGTGGATTCCTACCATATCTCCTGGGGTGTGTCTCTGGCCCAAGAGAGGCTCCTTGATCTCCACCTGCGGACTTGGGGGCCCCTAGGGACCTGTGTACTATGTCCTTGGCTTGGGAATAATCCTTATCTCTTCCCTACTCCAGCCCATGGGCCCACAGGGCAGGCTTTATTATGGAGACTTGAGAAGAGGCCTGTGCTGGGTAGTTGGACATTAACTCTCTGCTGACAATGAACCCTTGGATAGACAGAGCCAGAGGGCCTCAGGGAGCAGTGCCTAGAACCTCAGGGGACGGATGGGTGCTGAGGCCCAGAGAAAGGCAGGACGGGCCTGAGTCTCATTGTCAGCAGTGGCCAAGCCCCTCACTTCTTTTACCTCCCCCACTGCCAGCTCCGCAGTCTCACAGGTGAATTCCTGGGATTTGGGGGAGCCCAGGTGCGGAGGCGAGAGCTGGGGTTCTGGTGCCAGGGTCCCTCCTTCATCCCACTCCCTGCTTATCTGCTGTGTGACCTTGGCAAGTCCCGCCCCTTCTCGGAGGCTCAATTCTCCCATCTGAGAAGGGGCGCCATGACTGCACCTCACAGTGGCCTTCTGACAGTACAGGGAGAGATGGCCTGGAAGCTGCAAAGTCCTGCGCCCGACAGGGATCTTCCTGGCAGGTGGTGTGTCCTTGTCCTTCTGCTGGGCCGGGTCCTCTCGCTGAAGGAAAAGGCTTCGTTTTTATTATTTAGTTTGAAATGGGTATATGTGCTACAGATTGGAAAATATTCCTTCTGCCACAGAGATAACCACTGCTACTAACTTCTTATTTATCCTCTAAGAGAAAGACTATATATGATATATATGATATTAAATTATACATATGTATAATTAAAATTTTTTTCTACAAAATGATAGCATTCCTCCCCACACTTGTGTGCTTTTTCCACTAGCCCCAGCCCCGGGCCATCCTTCCTGTCAGCGTAGGCAGGCCTGCCGCAGTGTTGCTGACAGGCCTGTCCCCTCAGCCCCTTTTCTTGCTGTTTCCTGTGGACAGCAGTGAACTTCTTCTCCATCCATTAATTTAGTGACTCATTCGTTCACTTGCCAAACATTTGCTGAGCGTGTCCTATGCACTGTGCACAGTATTGGGCCCCAGGTAGAGAGAGGAGTGAGGCTGGGGGCAGAGGCCTTGAACCAGAACTATGGAGCAGTCGGGGGCCAAGTGAAGGGCACCATGGAGGCTGTGATGGGTCATACAGGAGGGTGCCTGGCTTCCTGTGGGGGGAGCGCTCATCTCCGTTTGGACCTGAAGGATGAGCAGGCAGTAGCTGGGTGAGGGGGCAGGGGATGGAGCGTGGTGCTTTTAACAGAAGGTTTAATATGGAGGGAGCCTCTGGCTGTGGGATGAGGCTAACAGGGCCAGGGCTCCGAGGTCTTGTGGGCAGGGAAAGGATATTGACTTTGTCCTGAGGCCATGGGGAATCTCTTGAGGGTTTTCAGGAGGGGGATGACACAGTCAGATTTTCAAAGAGCTGACTCTGGTTCCCAGTGGAGGACAGATTGTAGGGGGCAGTGTGGAAGCTGGGAACCCAGAGGGGAGACGCCTGGCTGGGGAGGTGGCCGTGCCCACGGAGAGAAGTGCATCGTTATGAAGGAGAGGGAGGCTTCCCGGCGTCCCACCCCGGTGAAGGTCGGTGGTGAAGGTTGGCGGTGAAGGACGGTGGTGAAGGTCGGCTGTGAAGGATGGCGGTGGTGCTGTTGGCCGAGCCGGGAGGCAGAGGAGGAGCAGGGTTGGAGGGGAGAGTGAGCTCCCCTCTGGACAGGCTGATGGACATCAAGTGGGGGAGGGCGCTGAGGGGTCTAGTGCTCAGGAGGGCCCTCTGGGCTGTGGGCAGAGTAGAGAGGGCATTGGGAGCTGTGAGGGGGAGAAGAGGATCCAGGCCCAGCCCCTGGAAGGCTTCTTGTGGCATCTCAGTGCTCCCTTTGCCCTGTGCTTGGTCTGTCCTCAGGGCCACCTCGGTCTGGCTCTGACTACCCCCGTCGATCGGTTCATTGGGTCTGAAATAGTGTCTCTGCCTCCTGCGTCTGTAGCTGCTATTCATTCTCCCCAGCTGCCAGGGTGACCTTTTCCCAGCAATCCTCCCAAATGTCCTGTCCTTTTATGCCTCTGTGCTTGATCCCCACTGACGGGCCCTCCACTGCCCTGCCCCCCCTCCCCCCCAATCTCAAGGAATCCCTGTGCCTGGTGCGAGCTGCCAGGGCCCCAGGCTCTCCCTCCCTGCCACCCAGCGTGTGGCTGTCAGCTCCTGCACATGCCTCAGGGAAGGGTTCTTGAATGACAGCGCGGAGCCTAGCTGGCCGGAGGCCACATGGTGATCACGGGCCAGGTCGTTGAGCATCGCTTTGTTAAGGAAGTATTCAGAAGAAAGGAAGGGAGCGCTTGTGGACAGCCGACTCTGTACCAGACACCTGCCAGAGGTTGTGCCCTTTGGTCTCTACGACAGCCCTGGGAGGTGGGTGTTAACCCTCTCCCTTTTACAGATGAGCAAACTGAGGCTTAGAGAAGCGAAGTGATCTGCCAAAGGGATGTTCCTTGTGGCTGTCTCTCCTGCCTGGTTACCAGAGTCTAGCTGGTAGGAAGAGCCAGGGGGAGAGGAGAGTCCACTGGGGCCCAAAAGGGCAATGTCTGGCAGGAGAGAAGCCTGGGTCTGGGGCGCTAAGCCCAGGGCAGCTTTGCATGGCCACACCTGCCCCCGCGGTGGGCACTTGCCCTGGCATGCGGTGCTGGCAGCAGCACCTTCCCTGCACGGTCACCTTGGGCTGAGGCTGCTGGGGCGTGACTGGGGCTCTGGTATGAGGCACTGGGCCCTGGGTGGGAGGGGATGGGCAGGGCTGTCGCCTCCCCTGCACAGTCACATCTTTCTTCAACCCCTCCGGGCCCAGATGTCAATAGATCCATCACCAATTATAAGCTGGGCCTGACTTTTTTGAGTTGGAGTGGGGAGAGGTGGGGAGGGAAGGAGAAGTAACCCCTGAGGGCCTCCCTGTGTCCTGGCGGCAGGAGGGCCAGGCCTTGTTGTCCCCTGTGTGGCAGGGCCCGGGCCCACAACAGGAAACTTTGCACATAGGTGCCCTAACAGAGAAGCCCGAGGAGAGAAAGCCCCCAGAAGGCTCTCTGAGGTGTGTCTGGCCTGTGTGTCCCCACTGCCCAGGATGGCTGGAGGCGCTCTGTCCCCCAGAGCACAGGGCCAGTGCTGCAGAGACTGGGGCCCACCCAGCCCCTTTAGCTCTTTATGGCTTCATTCCACTCCCCCCTCACCAACCCAACTCCTCCACTCTGGAAAGGTCCCGTTTGTGAATTTTACTCTGAAAGTTTGGGATGCAGGGTTTGGAGGCAAAGGTGGGAGCCAGCATTTGAGGATTACCTACAGTGTGCTATAAATTGTAAAGTCCACCATCTTCTTTAATCTTCATAAACAGTTATATTATGCCCATTTTACGGATAAAGATAAGGAAATTGAGGCTTTGAGACCCGCCTTCCCTCCCTCCCCACTTCCTCCCTCCTTTCATCAAATGTCTCTGAGCACCTACTGTGAGCCCGACCCAATGCTAATCTGAAGGCCCCACCCCCAGCTCATAGGGAGGTAGGATTCTGACCCCAGATCCATGTGACTCCAAAGCCAGTGCTGTCCCTTCCAGAGGGACGGAGCAGGGCAGAGCCTGAGAGCTTTGTAGAGTCAGAACCTCCCACATGGGAAGGGGTGAGCTCCCTGTTCCTTGTTGCCCACAGACCTACACGGGCTCCATCCTGGTGGCTGTGAACCCCTACCAGCTGCTCTCTATCTACTCGCCAGAACACATCCGCCAGTACACCAACAAGAAGATTGGGGAGATGCCCCCACATATCTTTGCCATTGCTGACAACTGCTACTTCAACATGAAGCGCAACAGCCGTGACCAGTGCTGCATCATCAGGTGGGCGGCCCAGGACCAGCATGGAGCTCCAGGCTTGGCCCCTAGAACTCCTGCTCTGTGCTCCCGCTAATGCCTCATAATATAGAGAATCACCTCCCCTTTCCCAGGCCTTATACCTCTATTAATGCTACCAAAGCTCATGTTAACTTTTGAGACCAACCTTGTTTACTGCTGGCTCCTGTTAAATTACGGTCAGTTGCAACCTCAGGCTCCTGTTCTCTCTTGGGCAGAGGGTAAAACAACAAAGCATTGATCGAGCATCTAGTTCATGCCATGCTGTGTGGCAGTGTGGATGGAAGAGTGTGTGTGTCTGAATGAAGGGGAAAGAAAGTAACCTTTAGCTGTGGCAGGGCACTGAGCTCCTTTCGCCTTCCCCAGGCCTGGAAGGTCCTTAGCGTCAGCCCATTTTACAGACAGGGAGCTGGTTGGAGGGGGGGCCGCAGTTTAGGGCAGTAACAGGTCTTGCCTCTGCCTGGGTCTCCTCTGCAGTGGGGAGTCTGGGGCAGGGAAGACGGAGAGCACAAAGCTGATCCTGCAGTTCCTGGCGGCCATCAGTGGGCAGCACTCGTGGATCGAGCAGCAGGTGCTGGAAGCCACCCCCATCCTGGAAGGTAGGGCCGGGCTCTCAGGGCAGGGCTGGGGGGCTGGGGGGCGATCGACACTGACCGTGACCCATGAACGTCTGCCCACCCTGCAGCATTTGGGAATGCCAAGACCATTCGCAACGACAACTCAAGCCGCTTCGGGAAGTACATTGACATCCACTTCAACAAGCGGGGAGCCATCGAGGGCGCCAGGATCGAGCAGTACCTGCTGGAGAAGTCACGTGTCTGTCGCCAGGTGGGCCTGAGCTCCTGGGCAGAGCTGCGCCTGCGCAGGAGCCCCAGCCTCAGGGGGGTGTGGGGTGCACGCCATCTGCATAGCCTTGCTTGTCCCTGTGTTGCTGCTTGCTTGCCTCAGTGCCTGAAATCCCAGCAGGAAACCCACCCACGGGGACTTTCTCATGAAAGGCACTTGTTAACATAGTCAACTGTTTACAGTCTGCTTGACTGTCTGATTCCTGATGGCCTCCTCCTGCCCTCCCATCCCCCAACACCTTGTGCTCCCATTTTTAGGCCCCCGATGAAAGGAATTACCACGTGTTCTACTGCATGCTGGAGGGCATGAGTGAGGAGCAGAAGAGGAAGCTGGGCCTGGGCCAGGCCACGGACTATAATTACTTGGCCATGGTGAGGCCCAGGTGGGGCACCCGGGGAGGGGGACACCGTCCCAGCCCCTTCCCAGCTCCAGGCCTGGTGGGTAGGAACTTCTTTGTGGGCTTTCTTCCATCCTCTGACTGGCCCCAGCCCACCATAAGGCCTGTTCCCCACGTGGACACACACCTGCTTGTACACACATCTAGATGAATTATCCCCACAGACACACACATTCCTAACTGTGTAGACGTCCCAGACCCAGGGATGCGTAGACACACACATGCCCACATGTACACACGCCCGGCCCTGTCTGCACACGTGTGAGGTGATACGTTATTCTTTGAGGACGTGGAGAGTGGGACCTCTGCCAGGGCCCCCGGGATTGTGGGGTACAGCCTGCTGTGGCTTCAGCCTCAGGGGCTTTCTGGTTGCAGGGTCCTGGTGCCAGCCTCTTGTTGCTGTCTGGCCATAAAGGAAAAGTGGGCCTGAGGCCATTGCTGCCACTCAGCGCCAGTGGTGGACCATGCACACAGCAGGCTGGATTGGGGGGCACCAGCTTCCCTAGCCCTGGGGGGAGCCCATGCCTGGTTGTCTGGACCTGAGGTGGGCCAGCCACGTGGACACAAGTGTGGGCTATGGCACCTGAGGGATGTGGGACAACCAAGGGGTGTGTGTGTGTGTGTATTGTAGGTGTGGCAGGCCTTTCTGGACACTTCCGTTAGCTGGCTGGCACACTCGGATACACACACATACACACACACATGCAAACACGGGTCTCATAGGCACACCCAATGGGGCAGAGCCCAGGTGATGCCCTGCCTGTCTGTAGTTACCACCTCCCACCTTCTACCCCAGGTTGCACCTTGTGAGGGGTCCCAGTTCCTGAGGGGGGGTGTCCGGGGGGGGGAGGGGTAAGGTAAGGCCTTGGTGCTGTGGCTGCCAGGCAGGGTGACGGGGGCAGGCCTGGCATCAGCGAGCTGGCTCCTCTCACCCATGGGAAGAAGGGGCATCCACGCTCCCCAGATGTGGGAAATGTATTCTGGAGAAGGCCAGCCAGGAGCTTTCTAGACTTTCTGGAGGAGTCATAGGTGAAGTCAGTGGTCAGAAACCCAGGCTGGCCTGGCCAGGCAGAGGGCCCTTCAGCCCAGGCACTGCCTCTCTGTGGGTACCTGTGGCCTCGCTGACACCCTTCTGCACCCCACTCTCCCACCCCCTCCCACCAGGGTAACTGCATAACCTGTGAGGGCCGCGAGGACAGCCAGGAGTATGCCAACATCCGCTCGGCCATGAAGGTGCTCATGTTCACTGACACGGAGAACTGGGAGATCTCGAAGCTCCTGGCCGCCATCCTGCACCTGGGCAACCTGCAGTATGAAGGTGAGTGACTGAACAGCCATCTTCAGAAAAGAAGGCAGGCTAGAAAAGGGAACACGTTCACTCCTCTGACACTCCAGCAATGTGCCAGGCTGGGAGGTGGTCCTCTGAGACAGGCACCAAGTCCACTCTGCTCTTGCCCTGGTGTCCAGCATGGTCCCGGGACAGAGTAAGAGCTCTGGGAACGTTTGCTCAGTGTGAATGAATGATCCCAGCTCTAAGGAGCTCACAGTCTAGTGAGTCTTGAAAGACTAAGAGACATGGAGAAAGCATGCACAAGGCAGAAGGAAGAGCCTGTGCAAAGGTCCTGAGGCCTGAGAGAGCACGGCACATTCGGCGAAGGGCAGATGGTATCAGGCACAGAGCTAGACAAGTTCACCAAGCCTGTCTCAGGAGCCCCTGATTGCTCTGGGGGTCTGGAGTGGGGGTCATGGGAGAGGGGGCCATGACTGCCAGCGTCTGCTACTTGGATGTCAGGCATAGAGCCAGATACTGGGCATGCATGCTCCCTACCCTCCTGGTGCCCGTGGCTCATGGTGACAACATTTGTCAAACTGATATTAACCCAGAAAAGCATTTAGTCATGGTGCTGATGCCCTCTGTGGGCAGGGCAGTCCCCCTGAGAGTGGGCAGAGCCACCTCGTCCTCCTAGACTGTCCCTTTCCCCCCACGCCCACCCCCTCTTGCCTGACGCTGTGCCCTGGTGCTGCTGACAGACCGTACGTTTGAAAACCTGGATGCCTGCGAGGTCCTCTTCTCCCCGTCCCTGGCCACAGCCGCGTCTCTGCTCGAGGTCAGTGAGAGCTTTCTGTCCCCTCGGCTGCTTCTCTTTCTCCCAGAGGAGCAGTTTTGACTTCAGGCTCAGGGAGCTGGGGCCCTCTGCTTGGAGAGTTCTAGAAGTTCGACGTCGAGAACCGGTTGTGTGCAGGATCTGTGTTGGGCACGGGTCCCGGAGGAGGAGTGGAGACCTAGCGCGGCTGCCCCTGGGGAGGGTGTGGAGCATGGGGGCGCCCTGAGAGGGTCAGTCAGTCTTGTAGTCAAGATTTACTAGGCTCTGCCTCGAGTTGGAAAACTGGTATAAATAAAGCCAGAGTCAAAGCCAGTGCCGGAGGGACAGGGGACATGCTGGGGGGATGGGAGGGGGCTGTTGAGGAGAGAGCAGTTCCTTCTCAGCGGCCCTTGGGTGGGTTTGATGACTGGGGAGGATATGGCCGTGGAGGGCAGAGTCTGAGTCAGGCCTGGTGGAAAGTGGGAGGGGCTCTAGGTGTGATGGAGGGAGGGGCAGGCTGGCGGGTGGCTGAGGGGTGCCTGGATGTTGCCCCACTAGGTGAACCCCCCAGACCTGATGAACTGCCTGACCAGCCGCACCCTCATCACCCGCGGGGAGACGGTGTCCACCCCGCTCAGCAGGGAGCAGGCGCTGGACGTGAGAGACGCCTTCGTCAAGGTGGAGTGGCTGCCGGCTCTCCCCGCCCCACGGGAGGTGGGGTTGTTGATGGACAGGAGCCGAGGAGTCCACAGAGCTGGAAGGACGTCTGGGCCTTGACCCCGGTCTGCCCTTGGGTCCGGCTCCAGCCACTGGCTCTCTCTGGGGCCTGGGCAAGAGCCTGCCTTCCCCGGAGCCTCATTCGTCTTTCCCACAAGGGGCTGGGAGCTGTGCTCTTCAGGGGCCCCAACAGCTCTGGTGCCCTGAGGCCCTCCACACCTGGGCTGCTTCATGCTGAATGATAATCTTTGGTCACTCAGTCTGCTGTGCTATTCCCAGCCCAGGGGATACCCTCTCTGATCTCTCCAACGAAGACCGCCGCAGAGGGGCTGGGTCGGGTGGAGAGGCCCCCCAGTCCTGCCATTTTGTCATCCATTGAGCCCCTCCGCTGTGCCAGGCCCTGTGCTGGGCTCTGGGACCCTCGTGATAATCAGAGCTGAAGGGGAGACAGAGGTGGTTGGAGAGATGGGAGCCCAAACTGTGTGAGGTCAGGAGAAGTTTCTTGGTGGAGCTGATATCTCCACAGGGCTTTGAAAAACAGGCAGGAATTGTTCTGGCAGGAGAGGGTGCTCCACGGAGAGGGAGAAGCTGGAATAAAAGCTTGGGGGTTTCGTGCAGCAGGAAGGGGCTGGAGTGAGGCCACGGAGGCCCAGGAGCCTGGCCGGTCCTCCTGGGAGGCTGTGGCTGCTCCCCGTGGCTTATGCCGCTGCCTCTCCCCGCAGGGGATCTACGGGCGGCTCTTTGTGTGGATTGTGGACAAGATCAACGCAGCAATTTACAAGCCTCCCTCCCAGGAAGTGACGAACTCTCGGCGGTCCATTGGCCTCCTGGACATCTTTGGGTTCGAGAACTTTGCTGTGAACAGGTACCACATGGGCTGTGTCCTGTGGGAATTTTCTTCTACAACATGGGCTTAAGTGTCAAATGTCTCCCTTTAAACTACATTTAGCTGGCTCCAAGCACACTCATGCCAGGCTGTTGGAAAATTTGACTCCAGACACCCTGTGGGGCCCTTTCCCCTTCTTCCCTGTCCCCTCCAGTCCCTGGGTCAGCTGAGGCCAGCTGGGGTGGTGGAGCAAAGGCTCTCACACCATCACAGACACTCTAGTCCCCGCTGCCCATCAGTCCAGCGTCCAAGCTCCAAGGTGCCTCAAAGCAGGTGAGGCTGGGACTGAGCCCAGCTTGAGATGGGGTGTTGGCCATCGCTGGTGTCCCACTTGGGGGCTGTGTGAGGGGCAGATGGATGGAGCAGGCCCAGGTGGACACTGGAGCTGGAGGCAGCCAGCCCTGCCCCACTTTTTAGCTGTGTGACCCCAGGCAAGTCACTTCAATTCCTGTAATGTTCAGATGTCTCAAAGCCCTCCACACCACCAAAACACCCACACTGAACACATGAAGTGTCTGTCACCTGGGAGAGCACTGAGTTGGTGGCTCAGAGATGTCACTGTCAAGGCCCTTCTTGCCAAATCTCACGAGCCCCCTTCCCACGTCTGCTGACGCTTTGGGTCTCTCTTTGAGGCCCCTTCCCAGTGCCTTGGCTCTTCCTCTCCCAGGTGCTCTGCCAGGGGTGTGGTGCCCATCTACCAGCCCTCTCCCAGGGCCTGGTCATGCAGGGAAGAGGGCTCCAGCCTTAACTCTCCTTCCGACTCACTGAGTGACCTTGGGCAAGTGCTGTGCCCTCTCTGGGCCTCCGTGTCCTCTTCGGTAATGGAGGGGGTTGCACTTGCAATGCTGGTTCACCTCAGAGATTGGAAGTCCCAGGGGCACACTGCACACCAAGCTGGGGCCGGCCCCTGAGCAGCAAGGCAGGGCCTGAACATCCCCCTGCCTCCCGCTGCCACCTGTGCCCTGAACCCCTCCCTGCAGCTTCGAGCAGCTGTGCATCAACTTCGCCAATGAGCACCTGCAGCAGTTCTTCGTGCGGCACGTGTTCAAGCTGGAACAGGAGGAGTATGACCTGGAGAGCATCGACTGGCTGCACATCGAGTTCACAGACAACCAGGACGCCCTGGACATGATCGCTAACAAGCCCATGAACATCATTTCCCTCATCGATGAGGAGAGCAAGTTCCCCAAGGTGGGCCTGCAGCGGAGCGGGGCAGACACGTCCCCTCCACACTCTGAGCCTCCGCTTTCCTCATCTGTGGAATGGGACTAATGACACGCGCCTCTCAGAGCAGCTTTGGGGCCGGTTCAAGTGCTCTCATCTGACATTTGGGAATTACCTACGGTCCAGTGGGTCCTGGACCAAACTATGAAGATCTAAGCATGCAGCTGGTGCAGAATAGGTGCTCCAGATGCGGAATATGTCTTAGAGTGGGGGAGGGGCTGCTCTCATGATTTTAATCATGGGAAATAGATTTTCTAAGCTGGAATGTACTTTCAAGGTTGTGTAATTCCAATTCACCCACTTAACAGATGGGGAAATGGAGGCCCAGAGAGCTCCTGTGTGGGGCATAAGTAAAGGGAGGGAAGCTGTTGGGAAAGACAGAAGAGGGAGTGAAAAGACAGGGGGCAGGAAAGGCAGTAGGGCCTGGTGGAGAGTGGGACGACAGGGAGGAGAGGGTGGGCTTGACAGCTGCTCCTTTGTTCCCACAGGGCACAGACACCACCATGTTGCATAAACTGAACTCCCAGCACAAGCTCAACTCGAACTACGTTCCCCCCAAGAACAACCACGAGACCCAGTTTGGGATCATCCACTTTGCAGGCGTTGTTTACTATGAGAGTCAAGGTACAGGTGGGCCCTCTGGGGCTGGCTGTCTCTCTTTGCTTGTGTCCCCTCCCTTCCTTCCCCTTCTCCAGCCCAGGACAGAGACCAGGGCCCTGGAATACAAAGAGGGAAGGGATGTTAGGAAGCATTGGGCTCAGTGCTTTTTTTTAGGGATTTAAAAAAAATTGTGGTAAAATATATGTAATATAAAATTTACCATTTTAACAATTTTTAAGTCTACAGTTCAGTGGCATTAAGTATATTCACAATATTGTACAACCATCACCACTCTCCAGAGCCTATTCATCATCACCCCAAATAGAAGCTCTGTACCCACTAAACAATAACTCTCCATCCTCCCCCCACCCGCTAGTCCCTGATAACCTCTATTCTGCTTTCTGTCTCTATGTATCTGACTATTCTAAGTACCTCATATAAGTGGAAACATACAATATCTGACCTTTTGTGTCTGGCTTATTTCACTTAGCATAATGCCCTCAAGGTTCATCCATGTTGCAGCATGTGTCAGAATTTTCTTTCTTTTTTATGACTGAATAATATTCCATTGTATTTGTGTGTGTGTGTGTGTGTGTGTGTATACACCACATTTTATTTATCCATTCATCTGTTGGTGGACATTTGGGTTGTTTCCACCTTTTGGCTGTTGTGCATAGTGCTGCCATGAACATGGGTGTATACGTATCTTTTTGAGTCCCTGCTTTCAATTCTTCGGGTGGACTCAATGCTCTTTTGCACATATGGGGAAACTGAGTCTCAGAAGGGGCAGTTAACGTTTTTCTAGATCACACAGCCTATTGGCTGCAAAGCCAGGCCTACAACTAGCCCAGTTACTCACCAAAACTCTTTGAGCAACAAGACCAAGTTTGGTCTTTGAAGGAGATGTATCTTCTTTTCTCCTGGGAGATACAATTGGGCTCATTTTAAAGCTAGAAGTGAGGAAGAAGGTCAGAAAACAGTCAAGTTATCCCCACTTGGAATTCTTACAGGGTCTGTCAGAAGCGGGCAGGCTGCCCTTGCCGAACGCACTCCTCACACCCTGGTGCAAAGGGCTGGCCTTGAATGGGCCTCAGCTGTGGGATGTGTCTGCCCTCCCGCCTTCAGTCCCAAAGGGTCCCACCCACAGCCAAAGCCAGTGAAATTCCAAACGAACAAGCAAAGGGCCACTGCTTTCATACTTCCTTGTTGAGTTGGTCCAGAAGGCAGAGAGCAAGCCATGCGGCAATTATGGAATCAGAAGGCTGCTCAGCCCTCATTAAATTATCGGGTGTGAGATCTGCCCCACCTGTTAGAAAGAAGAAAGCCAATGTTAAGTTTGAAGGAGTGTTGGGCAAACAAATGGATCTGTTGTTTGGAATAAGAGAGGGGTTTTTTTTTCAGTTCAGTCCAACCAACGTTCACTGAGCATCTATTATGTACTAGGCTTCATGATGTGGCTGAGGAGGCGAGAATGAAAATTGAGCAAACTCTACTCAGTTATAAAATTATAGAATATTTTTAGACCTGGAGGGAACATAAGGCTCATCTACTTTTATGGATTTGGAAACTGAGGCCCCGAGAGGGAAATGACTTGCCTAAGGTCACTAATCAGTTTTGAGCTACTTTAAACAATTGTGTCAGCATTTTCTGTTTACAGAGCACTGTTTCAATTCAGTAAATTTTATTTATGACATGTGTGGTGCTAGGTGATCCAAAAAGAAGCTAGAGCTTATGGGTGCATCATGCTCATTCAACAGATAAGGAAGCTGAGACCCAGAAGGGGACCTCCCTAGGGTCCCATAGTGAGTCTGTCATAGAGCTTTAATTAGGACCCTACAATTCCATCCCAACTTCAGAGCCCCCCTTCCAGTACTGAGTGCCACCTGCAGCTCACCCCTCCCCAGATGCCATGTGGGCAGCTCCGCACTGGGTCTCTGTGCCATCTGCCAGCCAGGGCAGCCTGAGTCCTGGGGGAAAGGGTGCTGCTTCTCTGCAGGGTTCCTCCTCCTCAGGCATCCCCAGCCCTTGGGCTCCTCATCTTCATCTCCACGCTAGCAAGGCCCCCCATTAACCAGTTCCTAAGTCCTCAGTCCCTGGTAATGGTAGCCTTCTTTGGAGTCTGTGTGGTACAGGGGAGTCTCCCTGGGCTGGTGCCAGGTCTCCTGTGCTCAGGTCTTAACTCTGCCCGTGGCTTGCTATGTGCCGTTAGACAATTTGCTTAGCTTCTCTGAACATCAATTTCTTCCCTTGTGGGGGTGGGGAAGATAATCTCCACCTGTCCTGCATATACAGGGGGAGTTGTGAGCATTCCAGCTGTGAAGGCACTACCCAAACACAAGGTCTCTTAAATGCATTCCTTTACTATTACCTGGTACCAGATGAACTTGTATTCTCTCCCAGGGCACACACTTAACAAGGGCTTTTGACACCTTTGTTACTGAACTTGGGTCCTTGGACTCTTTAATCAATAGAAATTGGTAAGAAGCCAGACGAGAAATTCAGGCAAGCTTTACAGGGGCTCGGGCTGCTTTAGCACGAGGGAGTGAGAACAAGAAACAGGTGCCTTTGCTCACTCCCTGAGCGGGGGCGGGCTGGTTCCTTAAGTGAGGTGAGGGCGGTGGCGGATTGGTGGGTCGGGCTGGAGGAGGGGCTTAGGTGGTCAGCTCACCCTCTTAGTGGTGCTGTGTGCAGGGGTCATGGGCAGTTCCCTGCTTTTGCTCCCAGCAGCTCAGGAATGGCAGTCGGTTTGTGGCGTTTTTGTATCTTATTGTTCACAATTGCTGGCACCGCACATGCGTGTAGTTATTTTTAGTCCCTAAGTTTCTTTGTCTTTTGTTGCTGGAGGAGATGTTTGTCCAGGTGCGATTACTCCGGTAGAGGGTCCCAGGTCCCAGCCTATCTCACCTTCCTCCAAAAGACTGAAGCTGGCATTTCAGGTGTTGCGGTGGTTGAGTTGGCAAGGTGCCCCGCTCCCTCCCGGGGCCTGAGACTTCCTGCCCTCCTCTTTGGCCAGGCCGGGAAGAGGTGGGCTGTGAGGCTGGGGAGATGAGTTCCAGAGCTGGCTCTGCCCCTCACTTTCTCTGTGACCTTGGGCAAGCTACTGTCCTCTACAGGCCCGAGTCCCCAACTGTAAAGTGGATGTGGTTGAACTAGGTGGATTTTGAGGGTCTTCCTGGACCAGGCGTTGTGGCTTCGGGGAAGGGGTGAGTCTTGTCGGGGGGAGGCTGCCGGAGCTGGCGAGGTGTGACTGCTCTTTGCCGCTGCCCAGGCTTCCTGGAGAAGAACCGGGACACCCTGCATGGAGACATCATCCAGCTCGTCCACTCCTCCAGGAACAAGTTCATCAAGCAGATCTTCCAGGCTGACGTCGCCATGGTAACGTCGGGGTGTGGTTTTCATTGGGCAGGAAGGGCCCCCAGAAGCCAGGCCGGTATCTAGGTGCCCCCTTGTCTAGTGGCTTCAGCTGAGCTCCTCTGGCCATAGAGCAGGGGCGGTGCTTTGCTGTGGTTCCGGGAGGGGCTGGAGGGCCTCCAAGATCCTCCTATCGGGTCCTCTTGTACTAATGAGGGGGAGTGGGTGGGGTGCAAGGCCCAGAGGAGGATCACGTGAGATGCTGCAGAGCAGAGCCTGATCAGGACTCGGTTTTCCATGGGGGGCCCCTCCCCCACCCCGACCTCCAGCAGCGAACAGGGAGCGCCGGCAAAGAGGGGACGTCCAGCCTTGAGGACGCGGACGGGGGTGGGTGTTCAGAGAAATGGGCACAAACGGCATATTTGCACCAGCCCTGGACCCCATATTGGCGGGGGCGGGGGTGGAGAATTTCCCACCCTCGACATTTCCTTTGTCCCTAGAGTGTTAGCCTGGACTCTGTAGTGGGCTCAAGCCAGATTCAAATCCCAGCTCCACCACCTTCTCACTGGGTGGACTTGTTTCCTGCAGGATTGTATGCCTTTTTATTTCATATTTTCCTCCTGTCCCATGGCTTCCTGGAGAGTGCGTGGAGGGGCTCAAGGGGAGGGCAGAGCCTCTGCCCCCTCAGTGCCTGCCCTGCTGCCTGTGTTGCCCCCAGCCTCCCAGAAGCCCAGACCACTGCCCTGAGGGTTGTCCTCTCTCCCTGGTGGATTTTGCCCTCTGTTTTCTGACCCGCCACGTTCTCCTTGCCCCCCACCCCATCTCGCCGTGCACTGTGGTTCCTGTTGTAGTTTCTCTGTGGTTATTCATCGGGCACTCTCCGCCAGTCAGCAGCTTCTGCGAAGGTAAAAGACCCCAGCCCGGGGCCGGAGGATGGCGGGAGAGGCCTCAGCAGCCCTTGGGGCTGGGCTGTGTCCTCAGCCCCTGCGGCACTGAGGCTTGGGGAAAGAGCCTTTTATTCTTTATTTTTTTTGGAGTGTGCGTTTTCATGGAGTGGTTTGTGGAGTGGTTTGATTTTTGTTTTTGGAGTTGTGTGGACTTCAGGCATCTCAGTTTCTTAAAGGAGGAAACTGAGTCCTAGAAAAAGAGGTGAGACTTGCCCAGTGTATCGGGGCAGGGCTGGGACTCGAACCCTTCTCTCCCAAGTTCTCTGCCTCCACGGAGTCTCTTGGAGGCATCAAGGCCTGCTCCTTCCATCAGGCCCTACTAAGGGTTTCTACGTCCATGACTCAGTCAGATCCTCCGATTAACCTTGTGGAGCAGGAGGGGCAGGTGGTATTTTCTGAATTTTGCAGATGAGGGACTGAAGCTCAGAGATGGAGTGTGGTTCACTCCCAGTCACAACATGCGGGGGAGCTGGGACTAGAAGCCACTCCGTGCCCCCTGACCTCCTTAGGCCCTGGAACACCATCCCTGGTGTATCCTGACCACCAGCTCCAGGTCGTGCGTGGCTCCCAAGGCGCTCTGGGCCCCAAAGATGCTGGGTACCCTTAGCAGCAGCATAGCTCCACCGTCCCTTCGCCTCCCTTTTCTCTTCTCAGCCGTCAGTTTCCTCTCTGCCTAATGCTGACATCCTCTCACATTCGCTCTTAACGCTGGGTCCGCCTTCCTTCCTGCATGTCTGGCATCCCCCTGCTGCCTGGTGCCTCGCAGAGTTCTGGCACAAATCACAAAACCACAGTGGTAGTGCAGGGCCCCCAGCACATCAAGAGCAGGGAGGTTGTCTGGAAGGAGGCCTCCGCCCTCTGCCCACGGTCGGCCCCAGGCCGACACTGTGGCCCAGCTGGTTGATGGGATGAATGTAGGGCCACCACCAGCGAGGGGCCCAGGCGCCTTGAGCTCCAGCACCGGCAGTCCCCACCGTGAAGCCCACAAACTGCCGGTCGCAGTGTTGGTGAGACAGGAGTGGCTCTGGACTCTCCCCCAGTCTTTCCTGTCCTTCTGTAGATGCCAGCCCAGCCCCTACCAGGCCTACCCACTCCTCCTGGTCTTGGGCAGTCCCGGAAGACACTGAACCCATCTTTTCCTCCTACTTCTCTTTCCCAAGCCCGTGGAGGCATGTGGGGACCTCTCCGTGAAGTTTCCTGTTCTAAGCCTCCTTCCCTGAACTCTGGGAATAGAACCCACTTGCTGAGGAACCGTGGAGAGGTCCAAGTGTGAGACTGTGGGGTGTCCAGAAGTGGCCCGCTCCCGAGGGAGTTTTTGGAGCACAGAATGAGAACCTGGCAGTGACAGATTTGATACCAATTACATCTACTCTTCTGGCCCACTTAGGCACCCCCGTGAGTAATTACTATTGCCCCCACCTTACAGGTAAAGTAACTGTGGCCCAGAGAGGCCAAGGTCTTTGCGAGAAGTCACACAGCTGGTGACACACAGGGATTGGTTCCAGGTCTGTCTCAGGGAGGTGCAGGGACTTGGCCAAAGTCACGTACAAGTGAGGGCTACAGTGAGGCTCTCTTGTCCCTGCTCCTTTTCACTGTACTGTGCTATCTGCAAGCTTTGCCTCAAGGAAAGGAAAAATGCTTTGTAACTGTTGGAAACATGATAGCTCTGTTAAAGGAACGAGGAAATGGGCTTGGTGAAGTGTGGATGCTGAGTCAGTTTATTGGATGACAGTGTACTAGCCGCAGCGCTCTCCTTAGGGTGAGGGCCCACATCCTTCCGGTGATCTGACCTGTGTCCTGTGCAGGTCCCCAGCCCCTGAATTTCCACCCTTCTGACTCTTGTGTCTGCCTCCTCAGGGCGCCCCCGGCAGCCCCACCCCAACTGTTGCTGCTGGAGGGAGCTGCAGAGCAGGGCAGCTCTTCCAGGGCATGAACACCGCCCCACCCCCACCCCCAGGCACATGACCCAGGCGCCCTGAGTCCACAGGACGCTGGTTCACTCCTTATTGCAGGTGGCTCCTCCTGACAGTGACTTCCCAGCCCCGATCACATCATGCTCAGGTGCCTGCGCCTCACATCCCCTCCGAGGCGTCATTTAACGCTGACCTTTGGACTTCTCACTTCTGCCTTTACCCCATCCCCAATTATCTGCAGATTATCCCAGAGAACAACAAATGTTGGAAAAGATGACCTTTCCCCTCAATGAAATAAAACCAAATCAGAAACCAGGTGGCCAGGGAAATGAGAGCAGACCCTGGGATCATAGGCCCCATTCACTCATTCCTTCCTTCCCTCACATATACCTACTGAATGCCTGTTGTATGTCAGACATTGTCATATGTCCTGGGGACACAGTAGTGAACAAAACAGAAAGAAACCTCTGTCCTCGTGGAGCTTGTGCTCTAGCAGAAGGAGAAAATAGTTAATAAGCAAATAAATAAGTGGATTACATCATGTCAGATGGTGACTTATGAGATGGGGAAAAATGAAGGAGGGAAGGGTGCTGGTGGTGGAGCTTTGCAGTTTTGAACAGGGGATCAGGAAAGGCCTTACTGAGAGGTTGGTGAGGAAGTGAAGAAGCCAGCCACGTGCATTCTGGAGGAAAAGCATCGCAGGGAGAGGGAACAGCAAGTGCAAAACCCTAAGGTGCTTTTTAAGCCCCAACCTGCCCTGGGAAGAGCATGGAGGCAGGGGTGGCTGGAAGGGAGGGAATAAAGTGGTGGAGAGGCTGGAGGTTACTGGGACCAGGTCCTGTGGGATATGTGGGTTCTTACAAAGGACCTTGGCATTCATGCTGAGTGAACTGGGAAGCCATTGAGGATTTTGAGCTGGTTGGGGGAGGGGAGACATGACTGGATTTGTGTTTTAACAGCCTCACTCACTCACTCACTATCACTGTGTCGATAGTGGAGTGGAGGGTGGTGTGGAGAGTGGGGGACAGAAGCAGGGAGACCGGTTTGGAGGTTATTGCAATAACGAGAGAGCCATGTAGGCAGCTTGGACCAGACTGACAGTGGAGGAAGTGGTAAGAAAGGGTCAGATTCTGGGTCCATTTTGGAGGTAGAGCCAATAAGATTTGCTGACATATTGGATATGAGAGAGGAGGAGTTGGGAATGGTTCCTAGATCTGTGGCTTGAGCAGTTGGACAATTTCTCGGAGCCCATGGACGCTAGCAACCAGTTCAGCACCACTTCAGTTCAGCAAAGTGTTGTTGATTGTTGCTGTGCCAGGCCCTGGGGCACAGCAGTAAGCAAGGCAGACCCGCCTGTCCTCACGGGGCTCACAGCCCAGCAGGGAAGACAGACAGAAAGGAATAGTTCCAGAGTGCTGATTGAAACCAAAGAAGGGTGTGTCCTATGTGCGTGTATGTTGTTTGTGTGTATTGTGCATGTGTGCATGCTTTGTGTGCTGTGCGTGAGGGTTTTCTCTGCGTGTGTATTTCTGTGTGTGTTGTGTGTGTATATGTGTTATGTGTGTGTAGTGTGTGTGTCTTGTGTGTGTGTGCTGTGTGTCGTGTGTATTTGTGTGTGGTGTGCGTCTGTGTGTATCTGTGTATATGTGTGTACATTTGTGTGTTATGTGCCTGTGTGTCTATGTATGTGTGCTGTGTGTGTTGTGTGTCTGTGTGTGTGCTGTGTGTGCACACACGTGCTCCTGGCAAGGCCTCTAATGCAGGCCGGGTACAGCCCACCCTGGACAGCTTCCCCCCCAATTGGGGGTCGCTCAGTGCTGCTGCTGGATCAGGTTCTGGGGCAGACTTGGGGGCTACAGACCTGACATTCACCCTACCCCAGTGCAAATACTCCTCAGCTTCTCTTGGCAAAATCCTAGGATATATTCCAGATAATACTAAAACAGAAAACATGGCAAATTTCAGAATAGCAAGCATTTGCTGTTTCTTGGCAAGTTTCATTTCATTCCGGGGGCGTATGGTCTAACTTTAGAATGGGTTAAATGCCTCTCCCTCCCCCCACATATCTCACACACTGACATCTGCATCCTTGGTTTTTGGTGCTACAGGATATCAGATAAAATGATGACTCATTTAAAATATAAAATCTCACAATAATAATCAAATTCACTAACAAAAAATCCTCACCCAAAAGAAATTGCCAGGAAAACAATAACATCAAAATGCTTTGGAATCGAATCTTGTTTTTATGTCCAGTTTCTTGGCCTGAGAGGTTCTGCTTCCTGTTTGTTTGCTGCTCAGGTCCTCCCCCAGGACCCCAACTCATTTCATAGTCTTCTGAGAGGGAGACCCCAACAGGGCAGGGAAGTGCAGGGGGTCGCTGGTCGGCTCACCCGGATAGTGGCTGGTAGAGCACGGGGCCCTTGGGCCTTGGTGCTGGACGGCGGCCAGAGGCCAGCTGTGTGCCTTCTTAGGAGGCTTATCTGGGTCTGCCCCGCCCACCTGCTGCTGACCTGCTAATCCCACAGGGAGGGCAGAGGGTGCAGGTAGCACTGCCGCCCTCACGGGTTGCTGTTTACTGAGACAGACTCTCACAGCCTGGTCAGCTAGATAGATGGCACTATTCCCATTTGGGAGACTGAGGCTCAGCGCTGCTTAGTGACCTGCCTAAAATCACAGGACTCGGAGGTGGTGAGCCAGGGTTTGAATTTAGGTCTGTCTAACCCGTCTCTAGAGACGACCCCATCATCCTGAAGTGACCAAGTCTGGCCACTCATTTATACCGGGAAGGGAGGATGGAGACTCAGAGAGGGGCTGCGTCTTGCCCAGAGTCACCCAGCACACCAGGGCGTGTGCCGCGCTCCTGGGCCCAGGATCAGGGAGGCTTCCCAGAAGGGGGTGCGTCTGGGATCCAAGCTCCAGCCCAGACCAGGCGGGTGACAGGAAAACCCATGTGCCTGGCCAGCCTGCTTCCTTGGGCAGCTCTCCCTCAGGCCCTTGACCAGCTGACCTCTCCCCTCCTGCTTCCCTTCCGGAGGGCTGGAGGGGCACGGGTCAGCCCCTCCCATCGCTGTGGTCCATCCCCCCAGGGCGCCGAGACCAGGAAGCGCTCGCCCACACTCAGCAGCCAGTTCAAGCGGTCGCTGGAGCTGCTGATGCGCACGCTGGGTGCCTGCCAGCCCTTCTTCGTGCGCTGCATCAAGCCCAACGAGTTCAAGAAGCCCATGGTGAGCAGCCCTGGCCTGGGAGGGGGCGAGGGGGAGGCAGATGGGACCAGCCTGGGGGGGTGGGAGGGGCTGGGCCGAAGGGGCAGGGTGGGCTGGCCCATGTGAGACTTTGTGCTCTGTGGGGAATGGCAGGGCCCCTGAGGGGCTTAAAGAACAAAGTTCCTATTTACTGGAGGCAGCAGGTACCCTGGAAAGAGCCTGGACTCTGCAGTAGTGGGCTCAAGCCAGATTCAAATCCCAACTCCACCACCTGCTCACTGGGTGACTGTAGACAAGTCACTTCATTCTCTCGTGCCTCAGTTTCCTCACAGATGGAAATGAGACTGATCATACCCACCTCCTGGGGGTATTCCATGCAATAATGCATGCAAACTGCCTGGCGCCTAGGAAGGCACTCAGTAAGTGGCAGCTGTGGTTCTTGCTGTGGCCCTGACTTTGAAAGCCTTCTCTCCTTTGGTCCAGCCAATGACCACCTCCTCCTGGAACCCTTCCTGGATTCCTTTGACTGGTGGGGAACATTTTCGTTTTTGGCTTTTCTGAGTAACATCTGTTGAGCCCTTTCTGTGTGTCCGGAGCAGAATGGATCGTCTTTCCACAGCCTCATTCAACCTTCCCAACAGCCCAGGAGGGAGGGACCTTTATGGCCCCATGTTCAAGATGTGGGACCAGAGGCTCAGGGAGGTTGAGGGGCTTGAGGCTGCAGAGCCAGGAGCCTGGGCCGCCCCTCCCTGGGAGCCCTCTCCTTCCCCAGCTCTGGGAGGTGTTGTTTACCACAAGTCTCTTCCCAGCGATAGGAGGGGAGGCCCAGGGGAAGCTGGGGCCTGAGGGTCTGGGGAGGGACGGAAGGCGGGAGGCCAGTACTGGGCCAGGGAAAGTGCCTGTAGCGAGAGGAAACAGGTGGCGGCAGCCAGCCTTCCGCATGCTAACTCTGTCCCCTGTCCCCTGCCCGGAAACATTCCCCAGAGTGGGCTGGCCAGTCCCCCAGGGGGATCAGGACAGGGTCTTCAGGGGCGTGAGAGTCACAGAGGGCTCCAGCGAGCTCCCCTCTAAGGCAGGAGGTCCAGGGGACCGAGGCCGGGGCCCTGGAGTTGGGCACCATCTCTCTTGCTCTCAGATGCCTCTGGAACCTTCTTTGGGCTGACCTCAGCATCTGTGGCCTGGCTCTTGGCTGCAGGACCTCCTCCCTGGGTCTCCTGCCTCCCTGCCTCCTGTCCCCCACTCCCGTCCTCCTCCCCACTGCAGTGAGAGACGTGGTTCTCAAACACAAATCTGACCCGGTCACCTTCTACTGCTTCCCTAGCCTGGCCTCTCAGGTCCTTCACAGCCCATCCACCAACCCTGCTGCCATCACAAAAATGACTTTGTGCCAATTAGAAAAATGTATCTCTTCCTTAAGGAAGGTACTTTGCTGTCAGCAGCCAGAAAGCTGTCTGAAAAACTATAAACCTAAGATGGCTATAATATGAAGGGCGACCTCTGGGGTTGTACAAGGCACCCACCACCTGCACAACCATAATCATGGCATGGATTAGCCTCCTCAGTCCCCATAAAATCCCCCAACATGTCCTGCGCTTTCAGGCTTGCTCACCTTTGCATGAGCTAGCCCCTCCAGCAGCCTCTCTCCTGTCAGGGTTAGAGCAAAGGTCCTCCACGAAGCCCCCTCGAGATGTCCCAAGGAGAATTAAGCTGTCTGTCCTCTGTGCCCTCAAAGCACTCAGCTCACCCCACGTGAGGGCCTCATTCCGTGCTGCTCGGTGGGTTTGGACTGCAGAGCCGCGTCTGGTCCCGCCTTTGCTCCTCATCTGCTGTGTGACCTTGGCCTCTCGGGGCCTTTGTCTGGGGCCAGGAAAATACAGAGCAGGGCTGGCCTCCCAGCGGGAGCATCCAGCACTGACGCCCTTGGCTCCTTGCCTGGCAGCTGTTCGACCGGCACCTGTGTGTGCGCCAGCTGCGGTACTCGGGGATGATGGAGACCATCCGAATCCGCCGAGCCGGCTATCCCATCCGCTACAGCTTCGTGGAGTTCGTGGAGCGGTACCGAGTGCTGCTGCCCGGCGTGAAGCCGGCCTACAAGCAGGTACGGAGCTGGGGACATAGGCGGGCGGGAGGGAGGGTCACAGCTCTGGGCTGGGCAAAGGCCCCAGTGTTCTCATTGGAACAGTGTGCTGGGCGTGACATCAGCTCGGCCACCTCAGGTATGGCTGGGAAAATTGGGGTCAGGCAGTGGAGTGCATCTGAGAGCTTCCATCGTCATGGTCAGCCGGTGTGGACTTAACACATGTGGTGAGTGGGCTCTGGCTGTTAGCTGGAGGTGAGGGTTTTATAATCATCGGGCCGAGCTAAGGAGAAGAGTGAGGGTCAGAGAAGGCAGGGCCCGGCGGCGGCCACACAGAGTTAGGGCCAGAGCTGGAGCAAGAGCCCTGCCTCCCAGCCTTGGGAGGGATACCAGGTGGCCTTTCCACTGGTGGGGCCACCCATTCTCTTATGTACCCCCCAGGATGACCTTCGGGGGACATGTCAGCGCATGGCTGAGGCTGTGCTGGGCACCCACGATGACTGGCAGATTGGCAAAACCAAGATTTTTCTGAAAGTGAGCACGGGCTCTGACTCCGGCTGCCTTGGCGGGGCTGTGAACTCCCCGTCACGGTGGGAACAGGTCCTAGGGGTGTGCTGTAGAGGAGTCGCAGCACCGAATGGGGTCCGTGCTGGGCCTTTGCGATCCTCCTGCCCTGCAGCTGTGGCTGGTTGGAGCGGGTGGTGCAGGGGCAGTTGGTATTTGAGAGCATCTGTGACCTAGAGGTGGGGTTGGAGCAGTGACCCTGGGTGAGGAAACCGAAGGCCAGAGGTGGGCTCATCAGGGAGGCCTGGATTCAGTCCTGACCCTGTGGTTGTCTGTCCTGGGAATTTGGGCAGGTCACTGGCCCTTTCTGAGCCTCATTTTCCCATCTGTAAAATGGGATGTACTTGTGGTAGGGGGCTCTCGCGTGTACCTTTGGTCCCTTCCCTTTTTTCCTGCCAGGCAGGGCTCATGCAAGGCTGTGGTTGGCCGTGTGCTGCTCACCTTGCTCTCTGGTGTCCCCGGGCCTGTTCCCGTGCTCCCCGAGCAGACACCTGGGGCCCTCTGGCTCCCACCACAGCTTGGGCAGGACTTCGGGGGCTGGGCAGTCGAGGAGGGGGCAGGGCTGGGAGCAGGAAGCTGGGCCGGGGGAGCTTGCTGGAGCTGGCGTAGACGGGGCAGCTAGAGCAGGGACAGCGTGAGCGCTGGCTTTTCCATTTCCATTTCTGCCATTCTGGATTTCTGGCTGTCCTGGGTGATGGGGCCGTGCTCCTTCCTCTGCATAGGGTGGGCCCAGGCAGCCCAGGACAGCTGGGGAGAGGGAACGGGGGAGCCAGCCCTGCGCTGGAGGGAGTCCTGGGGTCTAGTCTAATTCCTCCCTGGCTGAGGGGCCTGGGCCAGTGCCTTCATCTCTCTGAGCCTTCATTTCCTCATCGGAATGATGTTGACTGTTCCCTGCCTGTGTGTCTCACAACTGCCACCTGGAGAGCACGTTCCGTGGGCCAGGCCCCAGTGGGGGCTTTTTGTCCATCATCACTCATTTAGTCATCTCAGCAGCCCGTGAGGTAGAATTATTATGCCCGTTTCAGAGGCTTAGCACGTAGAGGTGAGGTGCCCATGGTCAGGCGCTGCATTGGAGTGGAGAGCAGGGCTTCCAGACTGTGGTTCTGATGCCCAGCCCACATGGGTAAGGGAGGGAAGGTGTGCAGCACGATGGCATCTAGTGCCAGAGACATCATTGTCCCCATCCTCCACATCCTCACTTTTCTGGGCTCTTCAGAAACCAGTAGTGGTTTCCAGACCCCAAACATCTGCTTCTCATTCATTCACTCATTTGTTCAGAAAGCCTTGGCTGAGCAGCCCCTCTGTGCTGGGCCCTGTCCCCAAGTGATGTGTCCTGTGATTATCTGATGGATGTTCCTCCCCGACCAGACTGAGATTCCCCAGGACAGGGCCCAGGTCTGCCTGGTTCATTGCAGCCTCACCCCAGCACCTAGCACATGGCTGGCACATGGAGATATTTGATTCATGTATTGAACGAACCATGAGTTTTGTCCAACTGGAGTGAGGGTTAGGGGCTCAGGGGTGAGAAGGAGAGGGGGCTAGAGAAGTGGGCAGGGCCTGATGGTAGAGGACCTGGGTGCCAGGGGAGGAGACCAGGCTTGACCCCGGGAGCCAGTGGGGTATCTCTGTGAGATCTGTCCTTGAGGGAAGGCCAGAGGGGGAGCAACAGAGGACAGGAGACTGTTTCTAAGATCCTGGAGAGAAACGATGGTGGCCTGGCCCACGCCAGGGGCTGATGTGACAGAGCACCTAGAAGAGCTGGGACTCGGGTAGAGATGGCCATAGGATGAAGCCAGTGTGTGTGCGTGTTGGGCCCCCGACTCCATGCAGTCCAATTAGGCCCCTCCTGCTCCCTTTGTCCCTCCCAGGCCTCTGGCATCCACCACGACAGTACCTGTATGTACTTGTGGCTGTGAGAGGCTGCCCCATGGGGCCAGAGCAGGGTTGGGAGCCTTTGGGGCCCAACTGAGCCCTAGGCCTGGGCTCTGAGTGAAGGAAGAGGGGGCCCACCTGGGGCGGCCTCAGCGCTGAGACTGGAGAGGTTGGTAGGGGCACCGCTCAGGAGCTCTGCCCTCCAGGACCACCACGACATGCTGCTGGAGGTGGAACGGGACAAGGCCATCACTGACAGAGTCATCCTCCTCCAGAAGGTCATCCGGGGGTTCAAAGACAGGTTCGTGCCTGGACTAGCTCTTCCCCACCTCAGCCCGTGTGTGTGTGTGTGTGTGTGTGTGTGCGTGCGCGCGTGTGTGTGCGCGTGCGTGTGCGCGCACGCACACGTGCTTGGCTCACCTCCGTTCCTCCCACGTGAACACGGAATAAACACCCATGTGCACACACAGAAACACGCACACACGTGCACAGCATGCACACAGGGTCATGCGAACAGGGTTGAACACTCAGGCACGTGGACCTATCTGTGCCCCCGTGCCCAGTAACACAGTACCCCCACCTACACACAGGCTTGCACACGTGGGCACATGAGGCACACAAGTGGACCCGCTGTTGGTCTCAGATGCCTGATGAAATTTCCCAAAGAGGAAATTTGAGATTTTGTGAGTTACAAAGTGTGTCCCATATTCCATGTAAGGGGCATGTGTACAGCTGTGTCAGTTCACAGATGGGCAGGGCTGACTCAGGAGTGTGATTCAGGCTCCACAAAAATCCCACAGCCTGCATCTTTTGCAGTTCATCTGGTCACTCCCTTCCTCTGTCCGTCCACCCACTTGTCCATCTGTCTGTCTGTCTATCTATCTAGCCATCCTTTGTCCATCCATCCATCCACCCACCTGTCCCTCCATCCGTCTGTCCATCTGTCCAGCCATCCTTTGTCCATCCATCCACCTGTCTGTCCATCAACCTGTCCCTCCATCCATCTGTCCGCCCCCTCCCACGGCTGTGCCCTCGTTTGTGTGTGTATCCAGGAATTGGCTTGCTGGCTCACCCACACTGACGTAGCCATCCTTCACTCCTCCCTTATTTATTTCTATGTTCAGGAGACACCTGCTGTTTGATGTGTGGTCTCTCGTCCTCCATCAGGTTGAAGGTGACCGTCAGCCTGTAGAAGCTGCCTAGTGTGCACAGGGAACAGCATGGTGCTCACTCAGTCAGAAGACCAGGGCTCCAGCCCCAGCCTCATCAAGTCTCAGTTTCCTCACCTATAAAATGAGGGAGTTAGATAGTCAGTAATAAGTGATGTTTACAGTTTTCAAAATGTTTAATCTTTATTTACTGACTACTCATACATTTATTCATGAGTAACCTTCTGAATGTCCACCTCACTGGGTTTATGTGACAAGGCTGTGAGGCAGGCAGGGCAGGTATTATTCTGCCCATTTTACAGATGAGGAAGCTGAGGTGCAGAGAAGTTATAGGCCTTTGCCCAAGGTCATGGAGCCAAGGAGACACAGAGCTGGGACTCAGCCCTGCTCTCCTAATTCCAAACCCCACCCGGACCCTGGCAGAGGTCCTCCTGCATTATGCTGCTGTTTTAGGTCCAACTTCCTGAAGCTGAAGAATGCTGCCACGCTGATCCAGAGGCACTGGCGGGGCCACAACTGCAGGAGGAACTACGGGCTGGTGAGCCTCCTCAAGGGAGCTGCTTGTTGCCTCACGAAGCCTTTGAACCTGGCCCTGTTGCCATAGCAGCAGGACTTACCTGTTTGCGGGGCCTGGCTGGCCTCTTGCCACCCTGCCAGCCCCTACCATTCCTCCAGCCCGAAGTCCGAGTCTGGTTTTTGCAGCTCTCCCCATCTGGTCAGCAATGTTTGTGCTTTTCTTCTGGAATGTTTTGGTGGGTGATGAGCACCTGGGTTATTAAACACCTCAGAGGGGGCCAGGAACGGGTGTGTCACATGGACCTCTGTGAAGGAACTGGCCTTGGGGCTGGGGAGGTGGACAGGAAGGAGGCCCACTCCTGGTCTGAGGATGGGAGTCTCTTAGGGGGGCCGCATCTCAGGGAAAGCCAAGGCCACTCCCTGGGAAACTTCGGTCTGAGAGGAGACAGCTGTGCCTTTGGGGCTTGCAGGTTGGAGAGTGGAGCCCGGGGCAGTGACCTCCACGGGCAGGGTTGGTCTGGAATCAGGGCAGTGGTTCTGAGCTGGTGGCCATCCTTGCAGATGCGGTTGGGCTTCTTGCGGCTGCAGGCCCTGCACCGCTCCCGGAAGCTGCACCAGCAGTACTGCCTGGCCCGCCGGCGCATCATCGGGTTCCAGGCCCGCTGCCGCGCCTACCTGGTGCGCAAGGCTTTCCGTCATCGCCTCTGGGCTGTGATCACCGTGCAGGCCTATGCCCGGGGCATGATCGCCCGCAGGCTGCACCGGCGCCTCAGGGCTGAGGTAAGGGTCCCAGGTCCACAGCAGCCACAGCTCTGAGCCCTGTGACAGCTGTGTCCTCCGAGGGGTGCTCTTCCACCTCAGGCGGACATATCGCCCCACGTGTGGCCTGAGCCTGTCGGGGGGTGGGGGTGTAGGGCTCTACCTTTTCTGAGGCATGCACAAGACTGGACCCCTCATTTCCCTCTTTCCAGCCAGGGGCAGGCCAGGGGCCCAGTCCCTCTTGTGACTCTTTGGGAGGCCAAGGTGAGCCTGCTTTGGCTTTGGGATCAGCAGTGCCCCCAACCCGCTGTGGCACCTGGAGGGTTTCTCATGTGGCTCAGTTTCCCTCTACCAAATTATTTGGCAAAGTCATTCCCAGTCCCAGAACTCAGCCGGGGTGGGGTGGGGTCGAGCTGGCGGGAAGCACCGTGACAGTCACACACGGTTTGGCACGCACCCTGCCGCCCCCTCCCCCAGTACCTGCGGCGCCTAGAGGCTGAGAAAATGCGGCTGGCGGAGGAGGAGAAGCTCCGGAAGGAGATGAGTGCCAAGAAGGCCAAGGAGGAGGCTGAACGCAAGCATCAGGTGAGCTGGGGATGTGCCGACTCCTTAGACATCCATTCACCGGTTCAGCAGCCCTCAGCCAACACCGGCTGTCCAGCCTCTGTCCACGCGACCTTCCTTCCTTCGTGCGCTGGGTGCCTGTTCTGTGCCAGGCCAGGCCAGAGGGCTGTGGCTCCTGAGCGAGCGGGTCCAGGCCCTCAGCTGTGTTGTAACAGGATAAACAGCCTGAGCCGGGGTGGGAGCCCCCAGCTATGTGTGGCTACTGAGCACTTGAAAAGGCAAAGCATTGTCAGTGCAAAATGCACACTTGATTTTTTTTCTTTTTGGCCACGCAGAGAGGCTTGCAGGATCTTAGTTCCCCGACCAGGGATCGAACCCGGGCCCACAGCACTGAAAGCACCGAGTCCTAACCACTGGACTCCAGGGTTAGGAAAACCAGGGAATTCCCAATTACATACTAGATTTTGAAGACTCTAAAAAAAAAAAAAAAAAAATGGAATATAAAATATCTCAGTACTATTTTTTAAGTATTAATTACATGTCAAGATAATACTTTGGAAATATTGGGTTAAATGAAATACACTATTAAAGTTGATCTAACCTATCTTTTAAAAAACTATTTTGAATGTAACCACTACATACGGGGCTTGCATTATATTTCTATTGGACAGCGGTGGTCTAGAGCCTATACCCGGTGGCTCTTGGATTTTGGGGTTGGTGTGGTCCCCTTCGGGTGGGGAGACCTGAGCAGGCTTCCTGGAGGAGGTGGTCCCAGCTGAGCCTTGAGGCAGGCAGGTGACATTACTGTCTGAGCTTGTTGTGAGCTGTCTCTGGCTCAGCACCGGGCATCTGTCTGCACTGGGCTGTGAGGGCTGAGCAGGTGTGTCCCAGGGTGGAGAGGCCCGAGGCTCCGTCCTTCCCAGCGGTCAGGAGGGCCCCGAGGAGGTTGGGACTCTGGCCTGGCTGCTGCAGGGGCTCCCGTGGGCTCCCCATGGGGGGCTTGCTCCCTGACGCTGCATCACCCCCACCCCGCAGGAGCGCCTGGCCCAGCTGGCGCGTGAGGACGCAGAGCGGGAGCTGAAGGAGAAGGAGGAGGCTCGGCGGAAGAAGGAGCTCCTGGAGCAGATGGAGAGGGCCCGCCATGAGCCCGTCAATCACTCGGACATGGTGGACAAGATGTTTGGCTTCCTGGGGACTTCGGGCGGCCTGCCAGGCCAGGAGGGCCAGGCACCTAGTGGCTTCGAGGTACCAAGCTGGGGAAGGGGCTGGGACAGGCCCCAGTGTGGTGCCGTCCCTCTTCTTGTGCTCCTTTGTGTTAAAGTCCACGTGGTCCCCTCTGAGCAGAAGGCAGCTGTGATGACCTGGGCCGGGGCTGCAGTCCCAGGCCCTGTCCAGCCACCAGCCTGCCATATGACCTTGGGCCAATCGCTGTCCCTCTCCAGGGCCATTCACAAACCTTTATTCATTCATGTATTGAGGATCTGCCTTGCAGTGGGCGCTGTCTGGGGAGTGAACGGGATGAACAGCGCCCTACACTTCTGGAGGAAGAGCCGGCCCTACAGGGACAGGCTGGGGGACTGCAGCCCAGCCCCATTTGCCCCTATGGCAGGGAACCCCTTTTGTCTCCCCAGGACCTGGAGCGCGGGCGGAGGGAGATGGTGGAGGAAGACCTGGATGCAGCCCTGCCCCTGCCTGATGAGGATGAGGAGGACCTCTCCGAGTATAAATTCGCCAAGTTCGGTGCCACTTACTTCCAGGGCACGACCACGCACACCTACACCCGGCGGCCGCTCAAGCAGCCACTGCTGTACCACGACGATGAGGGCGACCAGCTGGTGAGGGCTGGGGCTGTCTGTGCTGGCAGCGTGGGTGCCCAGGGGCTGGGTCCCAGGTGTGCAGGGACCAGGGCTGACTTCATCCCGCACCCAGCCTGCGGCCGGGCCACAGGGTAAGGCCCCGAGGAACACCCACAAGGCACTCAGCTCAGTGGTCCTCCTCCGGTTGTGGGGAGTGGGGTTCTCCAGCCCCTCCCCCACCCCTGGGTCATTTTGATGGCCTTAGCAACATCCTGCGCTCAGGCTTTCCGACTGGCATGGGTCTGTCCCCAGGCGGCCCTGGCGGTCTGGATCACTATCCTCCGGTTCATGGGGGACCTCCCTGAGCCCAAGTACCACACGGCCATGAGTGACGGCAGCGAGAAGATTCCTGTGATGACCAAGATTTATGAGACTCTGGGCAAGAAGACATATAAGAGGGAGCTTCAGGCCCTGCAGGGCGAGGGCGAGGTGAGTCCCAGGTGCCCGCTGGCCAAGGTCCCTTCCAGGCCATCCCAGCCTTCAGGTCCTCAGCAGAAGGAACACCCTAAAATTTGCCTCTGCCTCACCTCCCTGACCCCTGCCCTCCCCCGTCTACTCCTGGGAACGAATAGTGTGAGCTTGATATAAACTGTAAAGTGCTGACCACGATTGAGGCCACGTGGCAGGGCAGACAGGCTTTGCAGTCAGAGCCAGCTTCAATGTTGACTTGTTGGGAGGCGGTGGGTGGGTTACTATACTTTTCAGTCTCAGTTTTCCCATTTGTCACTTGGCTGATGGGGTGGGGGTGGTACACGTTAGTGTGGAGGTGAGACAATTCTAACCACATTGTCAGCTGCTCTTGTCATTACTTTCGGTCCAGTCGTTTGACTCTGACCCCTGTTTGTCCGGCAGGCCCAGCTCCCTGAGGGGCAGAAGAAGAGCAGCGTGAGGCACAAACTGGTGCACTTGACCTTGAAGAAGAAGTCCAAACTGACAGAGGAGGTCAGAAAAGACCCTGCACGGCCTCGGTGGCCCAGGCTGGGGCAAGGCTGGGCTTGGGACCAACAGGGACGGGAGTGGAGCGGATAGTGCCTGTCCTCAGGGGACCGGGATGGCCGGCAGGACAGCGTTGGATGGGATCAGGCAGACAGGATGCAAGGCAGAGGGCGCTGTGCTCAGGCTGGGGTCGGTCAGGGAGGCTTCCCGGAAGATGGGCCACGAGACCTGGGGAGGGCTGGAGTGGCAGATGGTGAGAGTGAGGACATGCCAGGGCACGGACCTGTTGCCTTTGATCCAGGGACCTTTTAGCTAATGAGAAATTTTCTGTGGGATAAGAGTGCCCATGCGGCATTAACACTGTTAGTTTGTCATTCATTTAGTCACCTTGTGTTTTCTGAGCACCGTCCTGGCCCATTGCTCCAGGACTGTCCAGGCTGGGAGGGCCGACAGACACAAACTAAGGCATTCACGGTGCAGAGGGACTGGTTCCTCCATGCCCCTGCTTTTGTGCACACCGGTCCCTCTGCCTAAAATTCCTCCTTCCTCTTCTGTGCCTGGGGCGTCACCTCCTCCAGGAAGCCTTCCCCTCTACAGCAGAGTCAGGCCGCTCCTCCTGGGCTTCCCCAGCCTGCTTTGTCTTTGTCCTCGTTTTGTTCCCCATCCGAGGCTCAAATCCAGTCTTGTAGCTACGTTACCCCAGATCTGAGTCCGAGCTCTGCTGCTCGGTATCCAAGGCACCCAGGGAAGAAAATGCCTGCTAGTGGCTTCCTGGGATGATGGCGTAAGATGATGGCTGTGGGTGCTCAGCAGGCATGAGGACCTCCCACGCCCCTCCTGCCTGCAGGGGCACGCTCCCGCCACTCACCCTTTCACCCACTCCACGCCTCTGGGCAGAGCGTGGGGCTGGCGCTGTGGCCCATGTGGGACCAGAGAGGAAAAGCCCATCTATAAGAATGAAGGCCCAGGGCTATTCACACGGGAGCCAGGGCGTTAATGACAGGTGATGGTGGCCGGGTGTTTGGAACCCAGGTGTACTCTGGGCGTCGGAGTGGTGTGTGTCCCACCTCAGAGAGATACGGATCCCATCAGGAGTCAGAGGAGCAGGCCCCTGGCCTGGCGGAGGGGACTTCCCTGGGGTAGGGCTGGCGGTAGATGTCAAGGAGGCTGCAGAGGAGCCTTATCCCCAGAAGCGCGTAGCACCAGGCCAGGCATCCGCCCAGCATCTGTTCTGCACGGGCGGGGGTGTGACAGTGGTGAGGAGCCAGCCCTCTGGCCACTCCCAGGATTCTGCTCTCCGGGGGAGTGGGCAGACTCAGGCAAACAGCAGGGCCCTGGCCAAACCTTGGTCAAGCCTTGCCCCTCCCTGTGGCCCAGGTGACCAAGAGGCTGCATGACGGAGAGTCCACGGTGCAGGGCAACAGCATGCTGGAGGACCGGCCCACCTCCAACCTGGAGAAGCTGCACTTCATCATTGGCAACGGCATCCTGCGGCCAGCACTCCGGTCAGTGCCTGAGGGGCAGGGGCACAGGGAGGGGGCAGCTATCAGGGGAGACATCCCGCACTTCCAGACCTGAAAGGCTTTTGGTGGCTGAGTGGTAGCTCTGTCACTTTAGCAACTGATTCAGCTAAGCAGGCCTGGGTTTAGCTCTGCTGCTAGCTGGTTGTGTGACCTTGGTAGAGTGACTTCAGCTCTGTAAGCTTCAGTTTCTTCATCTGTAAAGATGGAATAATAAAAGTACCTACCTCGTAGGCTTGTGGGCAGATAAAACTATGGAAAGTGTGACACAGGACCTACACAGTGGGCACTCAGTAAACGGTAGCTGTTGTTAGCATTATCGGACATGCATCTTCTGCTGTAACCCTATCCCTGCCGGCACCTTCGGTGTACCCAGCCCAGGCCCGTGGTCAGGGTTACTGTGGTCAGAATACCTGGGATCCTGCAAGTGGCTCCTTCCCCACCCAGGAGAGGCCTTTGCTCAGGTCCCTGGGGTGCTCGGGAGGAGCTGGGATGATTCATGACTGTCCAGGAGCAATTACGGAATCAACTCAGCTGCATCAGTGGAGGGAAAACAGATAGGGTTTCTCTGAGAGCTCCATCTGCACGCGATGGCTAGTTAGGAGAGCTGACCCCATGAACTTGTGTGTGCTGGCTGGGAGGACAGCAGGATGGGGCGGGTGCGGAGGTCAAGTGTCATTTTCCCAATGGGAGACATGAGGTCCAGAGAGGAAGAGGTTTGCCCAGGGGTCACTGGCCTCCCTTTCATTGCTCCTCGAGGCCAGTGACTACCTCGCTCGCCAGAGATGTAGCACCTGGGGCCGCCAGCCTCCAGGAAGAAAAGGTGGCTGCCCAAGGTATGTTTAAGGGCAAGAATTTGCCTCCCAGTTATCTCACCATCAGACCTAAAGGGGTACTTCTAGAGAACACAGTGCCAGGAGCCCTGGACCGTTAGAAGGCTGGGGTGCCAACTCCCTGAGGGACCATGGCTAATCCCTCCCTTCTCTCGGCCTCCGTCTCCCTGTCCATGAATCGAACGGGGTCAGGGGCTCCCAGCTACGGGTGATAGTTGTTACTGGTCTGTGGCAAGATGGGAAAAATAAGGATGTTTCTAAATTTGACTTACTTAAAGCACTGTTCTTTGTTCTGAGATTTTGCCCTTCCTACTTTTTGGATATTAAAATTACATTTGTTTTATAAAATGATTGTGATATAGATAGTGGGCAGGTGCTGTGTGTGTGGTGTGTTTTAAATGTCCTTATTGTCGTGATAATAAGTTAGCAACTTCCAGAATTTATTTTGAGGTTGCATTGGTCCCTGAGCTCTCAAAATTGGGGAGCCACTGAATTAGATACCTGCCCTTCAGAGAGGGAGGAGCGGCAGTTAGTGCCCCCTGGTGGTCACTCCATCTTGGTGGGTCCCGCCCTTGGCCCTGAAGGGGGCATGCAGCATCTTCACAGCTGCAGCTAGGCTGGCATCTGCGGGGGTTTTACTGTGCTGGGCACCACACCAGGTGCTGTATAAGCCTTGGCTCAATTTTCTTCATAGAAATCCTGTAAGGAAGGGGCGGTATCATTTCCCTTTAAAATGAAGACAAAACGAAAAACTACCTTCACTGCTTTAATCTGATTACAAAAGTAAAGCATGACCATTTAAATATTCAAATATTATAGCACTATATCAAGAGAACGTCAGAGTCCCTACTCATTCCATCCCCCAGAGAAACTCCCCAGCTGTCTTTCCTGTTTCTGCTCTGCCAGTTACCATTAGTAGAAATTGTACCTGCTGCCGTGTCTGTGGGCTGGGCTCAGAGGTGAACTCACCTGCCCAGGCTGTGCAGCTTGGTGAGGGATGAGGCACGGAGGGAGCCTGTGCTTCTCATCAAAGTGGTCACCAGTGACTGGGGCCACTGTGCCCAGGAGCAGGGTATGCACCACCCTCTGGATCGTGGGGCCCCGGCCGTGGACTCTGGATTGGAGTCAGGAACGTGCGTGCTTCACGCCTGATGAGCCTATCTCCAAAGCCAGACCCTCTCCAGTAGCCGCAGAGCCCTGGGCTCAGCCTTCCCCACCTGGCCTCACCTGCCTCCTCCCAGGTGGTCTCTGGCAAGTGGGAGCGCAAGCGTCCTACCTGCTGCTGGGAGGGGTGGGGCTTTCCCTCTGAGGCAGTGCTTCTCCCTTCCTTGCCCCCCCCCCCCGCCTGCCTAGGGATGAGATCTACTGCCAGATCAGCAAGCAGCTCACTCACAACCCCTCCAAGAGCAGCTATGCCCGGGGCTGGATCCTCGTGTCTCTCTGTGTGGGCTGCTTCGCCCCCTCTGAGAAGTTCGTTAAGGTAGGGGAGGCTTTTGGCCTCCGGGGGAGGGAAGGGGAGCTGCGCCCGGTCCCTGGGGTTGAGGAGCAGAGCACGGGGAAGAAACTCAGAGGGGCTTGGCAATGAGGCCCTGCCCGGGTCATCTCCTCCCAGGCCTCCCCACCTCCGCAGGGCCCGTCTTCCTGGCCCCCTCCTCCTGGGCACCCACCACTGCACTCTATCTCCTCTGAGCCCCATTTTATTTATGCGGATGCTGACTTTGACAACAGCGCCCCCTAGACCCTCCACGTGCTGGTTTGAAGCACTTCAGTTCATCTCAGGCCCTTTCGTGACTGCTCCTTAGTGCCAGGCCCTGGGTGCTGGGGACACAGAGGCAGAGCAGGTGACAGCTGGATCAACCCGGCTGGTCAGCTCTGTGAAGAGGGAGGGCTCAGGGAGGTGGGCGCTGGAGGAAGAGGAGCAGTTAAGCTGGGTGAAGCGGGGTATGGCGTGTGGGGTGAGGCAGGAGGTGCAGCTGAGACTAGACAGGGCCGGATCGTGGTGGCCCTGCTGCCAAACGTGAGGGAGGTGGACTTGATCTGGAGGACAGTGGGGAGCCCTGGAAAGCAGAGGAGGGACGTGGACGGACGGGCCTTGAGCAGGCCCAGAGTGTGGGTGGAGGGACCAGAGGCAGGAGACCCCGTGAGGCTGCTCTGATGGTCCGGGTGTTACCGACCTGGGTCCTCTTTAATCGATAGAAGTTGATAAGAGGTCAGACAAGAAATTCAGGCAAGGCTTTACTGGGACTCATGCTGCAGCACGAGGGAGTGAGAACAAGAAACAGGTGCCTTTGCTCACTCCCTGAGCGGGGGCGGGCTGGTTCCTTAAGTGAGGTGAGGGCGGTGGCGGATTGGTGGGTTGGGCTGGGGTTGGGGGGCTTCGGTGGTCTGCCCACCCCCTTGGTGGTGCTGTGTGCAGGGGGCATGGGCAGTTCCCTGCTTTTGCTCCTGGCAGTTGGTTTGTGGCCTTTTTGTATCTTATTGTTCATAATTGCCCTGACTGCACGTGTGTGCAGTTTTTAGTCCCTTTTGATTTCTTTGTTGCTGGAGGAGACGTTTGTCCAGGTGCAGGCACTCCGTTAGAGGGTCCCAGGTCCCAGCCTATCTCACAGGTGGGGAGGCCGAGGGAGGCTGGAGTGGGGCCCCCTCAGCTGGTCCTCTGTCCATAGTACCTGCGGAACTTCATCCATGGGGGACCACCTGGCTATGCCCCATACTGTGAGGAGCGGCTCAGGAGGACCTTCGTCAATGGGACACGGACACAGCCACCAAGCTGGCTGGAGCTGCAGGTGTGGCACCCAGGCGTCTGTGTGTGTGTGTCACCAGTGCACCCCAGTGCCCCAGAAACATTGCCTACTTTGGGATTCTGTGGTCATTCAAACACCCACCCTCAAGTTCTGGAATCTCAGGCCTACTGGAACGGGAAAGCCCACAGTGGTGATGACTCCCGTCTGCTGGCTTTATAGTCAAAGTGACTTGGGCAGGGGGTTTCCTCTGTGTCTCAATGGCTTCATCTGCAACATAACAATAAAGATATTCATTTCACAGGATCTTGTGATGGTTACATGACAGGAGGGCAGAAGCCCCTGCATATGTCAAACCCCGACCACCCAGCCCTAGTGCCCCACCTCAGGGACCCTGAAGGTCCTTTCAGCAGGGCTCCCTGGGCACCTGTGACCAGGGACAGGCAGTGCACCGTGGGATGCTGAGGTCCGAGGGCTCCAATCCCATAGGGAGCAGGGAGCCAGGAGCTCAGAGGGAGTGAGATGTTCTGAAGTGAAAGGATTCCCACAAACCCTTGGATCACTTTCAGGCCACCAAGTCCAAGAAGCCCATCATGTTGCCTGTGACGTTCATGGACGGGACCACCAAGACCCTGTTGACAGACTCGGCAACCACGGCCAAGGAGCTCTGCAACGCGCTAGCCGACAAGACCTCGCTCAATGACCGCTTCGGGTTCTCCCTCTACATCGCCCTGTTTGATAAGGTGAGGCCGGCCCTGATGCCCCTCCTCCTGGCGCCCCCAGGGCCACCCACCAGCTCCCACCCCAGTGCTGCCACCTACTGGCTCAGGTGCCCTTGTGCGGTTACTGACCTTGCAGGGCCTCAGTTTCCTCCTCTGTAAACCAGTGGTAACCCTGGTCCTGCCCCAACTCCTTAGGATCATGGAGAGGTCCTAAGCACCTAAAGAGAAACTGAACAGCACACTGGTGATTGAAATCCAGGGCTCACTGCAGTTGTATGTGCACAGGTGGATTCAATCCTCTGCTGGTGACAGAAGAAGAACATGGCAGAGAGAGAGAGCCACTGGCTCGCTGAGATTCAGTTTTCCCATTTGCAAATGGGCATATGATTCCTTATCAGGTTGCTATGGTAGTTCCTCTTCACTTGTTACTGACCACCCAGAGTGTATACCTCCCGGGGCACATCTGGGCTTGGAGTCTTCTCTGCTGAGCTGGTCCTGGGAGTGGGCGATTTTGCCTCCACACCCAGCATCACCACCCACAGCAGAGGTGACCCCCAGCCCTCACCCCAGCAGGTCCAGCGATAGGAACATGTTGTCTGATGCCGTTTGCCCGTACTTTTCTCACCAACAGCTACCTCCCATGTTTTGACTGGCCATTTGTCCATCAGAGTTTCACCAAAGGCTTGTACTAGGAAATGGGAACTCCCACATGGCTGTGCCAGCTCAGAGCCCAGGAGCTAGGATCCAGGGGTCCCATGCTGGTCTGCCTTCTGGGTGACCTGGGCAAGCCCCTCCTCTCTCTGAGCCTTGGTTTTCCATCTGAATGAGAACAGTTGGCACAGTCAGTGGCTCCTTGCAGTCCTTCCCGGCCTGCTCACCCTTCCGCTGGGTGACCTCCAGCCCTGTGCCGGCAGGTGTCCTCCCTGGGCAGTGGCAGCGACCACGTCATGGACGCCATCTCCCAGTGTGAGCAGTATGCCAAGGAGCAGGGCGCCCAGGAGCGCAACGCCCCGTGGAGGCTCTTCTTCCGCAAGGAGGTCTTCACTCCCTGGCACAACCCCTCAGAAGACAATGTGGCCACCAACCTCATCTACCAGCAGGTGGTGCGAGGGGTCAAGTTTGGGGAGTACAGGTGTGAGAAGGTGAGTGAGAGCTAATTTTCTGGCTGAGCTTGTTTGGTCAAGTCGCCTGTGTGCTGAATTGGGCTGAGTGTTGCTGCCCTTGACTCACCATCAGAGAATGTGGAGGTTAGCCAGATGGAGGCTGGGCATTATCTAGGCTTCTCCTGGATTTAACACGATCTGTAGGAGCAAGGGCTTTGAAGAGTAGCCTGAATTCTGCAAGTAGGAGGTGTTCCTGCTTTGCTGCAGTGACTGTACATGCTTCAGAACTTGCTGTATTGTTCTTTTTTTTTTTTTTGACCTCTTTAGATCACTTATTTAATTTATTTATTTGTGGAGTATATTTGATTTACAATGTTGTGTTAGTTTCAGGTCCATCCATGTTGCTGCAAATGGCATTATTTCATTCTTTTTTATGGCATCATTTGCAAATATTTTCTCCTATTCTGTGGGTTGTCTTTTCATTTTCTTTATGACTTCCTTTGCTGTGCAAACCTTTTAAGTTTAATTAGGTCCCATTTGTTTATTTTTGTTTTTATTTCCATTACTTTAGGACACGGATTGGAAAAGATTTTGCTTCAATTTATGGCAAAGAGTGTTCTGCCTATGTTTTCCTCTAAGAGTTTTATAGTATCCAGTACATTTAGGTCTCTAATCCATTTTGAGTTTATTTTTGTGTGTGGTGTTAAGGAGTTTTATAATTTCATTCTTTTACGTGTAGCTGTCCAGTTTTCCCAGCACTACTTATTGAAGAGATTGTCTTTTCTCCATCATGTAGTCTTACCTCCTTTGTCATAGATTAATTGACCACAGGTGCATGGGTTTATTTCTGGGCTGTCTATCCTGTTCCATTGATCTATGTTTCTGTTTTTGTGCCAGTACCATACTGTTTTGATTACTGTAGCTTTGTACTATAGTCTGAAGTCAGGGAGTCTGATTCCTCCAGCTCTGTTTTTCTTTCCAAAGATTGTTTTGGCTATTTGGGGTCTTTTGTTTTTCCATACATATTTTAAAGTATTTTTTGTTCTAATTCTCTGAAAAATGCTGTTGGTATTTTGATAGGGATTGCATTGAATCTGCAGATTACAGTGGGTAGTATAGTCATTTTGACAATTTTGACTCTTCCAATCCAAGAACATGGTATATCTTTCCATCTGTTTTTGTCATCTTTGATTTCTTTCATCAGCATCTTATAGTTTTCAGAGTAAAGGTCTTTTGTCTCCTTAGGTAGGTTTATTCCTAGGTATTTTATTCTTTTTGTCACAGTGGTAATTGGGAGTGTTTCCTTAATTTCTCTTTCAGATTTTTCATCATTAGTGTATAGGAATGCAAGAGATTTCTGTGCATTAATTTTGTATCCTGCTACTTTACCAAATTCATTGATTAGCTCTAGGAGTTTTCTGGTGGCATCTTTAGGATTCTCTATGTATAGTATCATGTCATCTGCAAACAGTGACAGTTTTACTTCTTTTCCAATTTGTATCCCTTTTATTTCTTTTTCTTCTCTGATTGCCATGGCTAGGACTTCCAAAACTATGTTGAATAATAGTGGTGAGAGTGGATGTCCTTGTCTTGTTCCTGATCTTAGAGGAAATGCTTTCAGTTTTTCACCATTGAGAATGATGTTTGCTGTGGGTTTGTCGTATATGGCCTTTATTATGTTGAGGTAGGTTCCCTCTATGCCCACTTTCTGGAGAGCTTTTATCATAAATGGGTGTTGAATTTTGTCAAAAGCTTTTTCTGCATCTATTGAGATGATCATATGGTTTTTATTCTTCAATTTGTTAATATGGTATATCACATTGAGTTATTTGCATATATTGAAGAATCCTTGCATCCCTGGGATAAATCCCGCTTGATCATGGTGTATGATCCTTTTAATGTGTTGTTGGATTCTGTTTGCTAGTATTTTGTTGAGGATTTTTGCAACTATATTCATCAGTGATATTGGTCTGTAATTTTCTTTTTTTGTAGTATCTTTGTCTGGTTTTGGTATCAGGGTGATGGTGGCCTCATAGAATGAGTTTGGGAGTGTTTCTTCCTCTGCAATTTTTTGGAAGAGTTTGAGAAGGATGGATGTTAGCTCTTCTCTAAATGTTTGATGGAATTCACCTGTGAAGCCATCTGGTCCTGGGCTTTTGTTTGTTGGAAGATTTTTAATCACATTTTCAATTTCAGTGCTTGTAATTGGTCTGTTTATATTTTCTATTTCTTCCTGGTTCAGTCTTGGAAGGTTGTGTTTTTCTAAGGATTTGTCCATTTCTTACAGGTTGTCCATTTTATTGGCACAGAGTTGCTTGTAGTAGTCTCTTAGGATGCTTTGTATTTCTGCTGTGTCTGTTGTAACTTCTCCTTTTTCATTTCTAATTTTATTGATTTGAGTCCTCTCCCGCTTTTTCTTGATAAGTCTGGCTAATGGTTTATCAATTTTGTTTATCTTCTCAAAGAACCAGCTTTTAGTTTTATTGATTGTTGCTATTGTTTTCTTTGTTTCTGTTTCATTTATTTCTGCTCTGATCTTTATCATTTCTTTCCTTCTACTAACTTTGGGTTTTGTTTGTTCTTCTTTCTCTAATTCCTTTAAGTGTAAGGTTAGGTTGTGTATTTGAGATTTTTCTTGTTTCTTGAGGTAGGCTTGTATTGCTATAAACTTCCTGCTTAGAACTGCTTTTGCTGTATCCCATAGGTTTTGGATCATCGTGTTTTCATTGTCATTTGTCTCTAGGCATTTTTTTATTTCCTCTTTGATTTCTTCAGTGATCTCTTGGTTATTTAGTAACGTATTGTTTAACCTCCATGTGTTTGTGCTTTTCACATTTTTTCCCTGTAATTGATTTCTAATCTCATAGCGTTGTGGTCAGAAAAGATGCTTGATATGATTTCAATTTTCTTAAATTTACTGTGGCTTGATTTGTGACCCAAGATGTGATGTAGCCTGGAGAATGTTCTGTGCGCACTTGAGAAGAAAGTGTAATCTGCTGTTTTCGGTTGGAATGTCCCATAAATATCAGTTAAATCTATCTGGTCTGTTGTGTCATTTAATGCTTGTGTTTCCTTATTAATTTTCTTTTTGGATGATCTGTCCATTGGTCTAAGTGAGGTGTTAAAGTCCCCCACTATTATTGTGTTACTGTCGATTTCCTCTTTTATAGCTGTTAGCAGTTGCCTTATGTATTGAGGTGCTCCTATGTTGGGTGCATATATATTTATAATTGTTATATCTTCTTCTTGGATTGATCCCTTGATCATTATGTAGTGTCCTTCCTTGTCTCTTGTAACATTCTTTATTTTAAAGTCTATTTTATCTGATATGAGTATTGCTATTCCAGCTTTCTTTTTTTTTTTATAAACCACTTTATTGAGATAATATATCACACAATTCTCCCATTTAAAGTACACAATTCAGTGGTTTTTAGTATATTCATAGACTTGTGCAACCAACACCAGAACCAATTTTAGAACATTTTCATCAACACAAGAGATAATCCCACCCCCCCATAAGCAGTCATTCCTCATTCCTGTCACCCCAGTCCCTGGTCACCACTGCTCTGCTTTCTGTCTCCATGGATTTACCTCTTTGGGTCATTTCATAGAAATGGAATCATTCAATATGTGGCCTATTGTGTCTGGCTTCTTTCAGTGAGACCATGCTTTCAAGGTTCAGCCATGCTGTAATGTGTGTCAGTATTTCATTCCTTTTTTTTTTTTTTTTTAGTATGAGTTGTTTTTTGTTTGTTTGTTTGTACTGCAGGTTCTTATCAGTCATCAGTTTTATACACATCAGTGTATACATGTCAATCCCAATCACCCAATTCAGCACACCACCATCCCCACCCCACCGCGGTTTTCCCCCCTTGGTGTCCATACGTTTGTTCTCTACATCGGTGTCTCAACTTCTGCCCTGCAAACCGGTTCATCTGTACCATCTTTCTAGGTTCCACATACATGCGTTAATATACGATATTTGTTTTTCCGTTTCTGACTTACTTCACTCTGTATGACAGTCTCTAGACCCATCCACGTCTCAACAAATGACTCAATTTCGTTCCTTTTTATGGCTGAGTAATATTCCATTGTATATATGTACCACAACTTCTTTATCCATTTGTCTGTCGATGGGCATTTGGGTTGCTTCCATGACCTGGCTATAGTAAATAGTGCTGCAATGAACATAGGGGTGCATATGTCTTTTTGAATTACGGTTTTCTCTGGGTATATGCCCAGTAGTGGGATTGCTAGATCATATGGTAATTCTATTTTTAGTTTTTTAAGGAACCTCCATATTGTTCTCCATAGTGGCTGTATCAATTTACATTCCCACCAACAGTGCAAAAGGGTTCCCTTTTCTCCACACCCTCTCCAGCATTTGTTGTTTGTAGATTTTCTGATGATGCCCATTCTAAGTGGTGTGAGGTGATACCTCACTGTAGTTTTGACTTGCATTTCTCTAATAATTAGTGATGTTGAGCATCTTTTCATGTGCTTCTTGGCCATCTGTATGTCTTCTTTGGAGAAATGTCTATTTAGGTCTTCTGCCCATTTTTGGATTGGCCAGCTTTCTTTTGATTTCCATTTGCATGGAATATCTTTTTCCATCCCCTCACTTTCAGTCTGTATGTGTCCCTAGGTCTGAAGTGGGTCTCTTGTAGACAGCATATATATGGGTCTTGTTTTTGTATCCAATCAGCAAGCCTGTGTCTTTTGGTTGGAGGATTTAATCCATTCACGTTTAAGGTAATTATCAATATGTATGTTACTATTACCATTTTCTTAATTGTTTTGGGTTTTTTGTTTGTTTGTTTGTTTTTCCCTACTTGATCTAAGAGAGGTATGTTGAAGTCATCCATTATGATGTTGTTTGTGTTAATTACACTTTTTATTGTCCACCTTTTTTTTGCTTTATACATTTTTTAATATAAATTTATTTATTTACTTATATTTATATTTTGGTTGTGTTGGGTCTTCGTTTCTGTGCGAGGGCTTTCTCTAGTTGCGGTGAACAGGGGCCACTCTTCATCGCAGTGCGCGGGCCTCTCACTGTCGCAGCCTCTCTTGTTGCAGAGCACAGGCTCCAGACGCGCAGGCTCAGTGGTTGTGGCTCACGGATTTAGTCGCTCCGCGGCATGTGGGATCTTCCCAAACCAGGGCTTGAACCCGTGTCCCCTGCATTGGCAGGCAGATTCTTAACCACTGCGCCACCAGGGAAGCCCTTGGTTTTGTTTTTGTAGGTCCTTTTCTTCTCTTGTGTTTCCCACTTAGAGAAGTTCCTTCAGCATTTGTTGTAGAGCTGGTTTTGTGGTGCTGAATTCTCTTAGCTTTTGCTTGTCTGTAAAGCTTTTGATTTCTCCGTCGAATCTGAATGAGATCCTTCCCGGGTAGAATAATCTTGGTTGTAGGTTCTTCCCTTTCTTCACTTTAAATATATCATGCCACTCCCTTCTGGCTTGTAGAGTTTCTGCTGAGAAATTAGCTGTTAACCTTATGGGAGTTTCCATGTATGTTATTTGTCGTTTTTCCCTTGTTGCTTTTAATAATTTTTCTTTGTCTTTAATTTTGCCAATTTGATTACTATGTGTCTTGGCGTGTTTCTCCTTGGATTTATCCTGCCTGGGACTTTCTGTGCTTCCTGGACTTGTGTGGCTATTTCCTTTCCAATGTTAGGGAATTTTCAACTATAATCTCTTCAAATATTTTCTCAGGTCCTTTCTCTCTCTCTCTCTTCTCCTTCTGGGACCCCTGTAATACGAATGTTGTTGCGTTTAATGTTGTCCTAGATGTCTCTTAGGCTGTCTTCATTTCTTTTCATTCTTTTTTCTTTATTCTGTTCCACGGCAGTGAGTTCCACCATTCTGTCTTCCAGGTCACTTATCCGTTCTTCTGCCTCAGTTATTCTGCTATTGATTCCCTCTAGTGTATTTTTCATTTCAATTATTGTATTGTTCATCTCTGTTTCTTTGTTCTTTAATTCTTCTAGGTGTTTGTTCTTTAATTCTTCTAGGTCTTTGTTAAACATTTCTTGCATCTTCTCGATCTTTGCCTCCATTCTTTTTCCGAGGTCCTGGATCATCTTCACTATCATTATTCTGAATTCTTTTTCTGGAAGGTTGCCTATCTCCACTTCATTTAGTTGTTTTTCTGGGGTTTTATCTTGTTCCTTCATCTGGTACATAGCCCTCTGCCTTTTCATCTTGTCTACCTTTCTGTGAATGTGGTTTTTGTTCCACAGGCTGCAGGATTGTAGTTCTTCTTGCTTCTGCTGTCTGCCCTCTGGTGGATGAGGCTGTCTAAGAGGCTTGTGCAAGTTTCCTGATGGGAGGGACTGGTGGTGGGCAGAGCTGGGTGTTACTCTGGTGGGCAGAGCTCAGTAAAACTTTAATCCACTTCTCTGCTGTTGGGTGGGGCTGGGTTCCCTCCCTGTTGGTTGTTTGACCTGAGGTGACCCAACACTGGAGCCTACCCAGGCTCTTTGATGGGGCTAACGTCGGATTCTGGGAGGGCTCAAGCCAAGGAGTACTTCCCAGAACTTCTGCTGCCTGTGTCCTTGTCCTCATGGTGAGACACAGCCACCCCCTACCTCTGCAGGAGACCCTCCAACACTAGCAGGTAGGGCTGATTCAGTCTCCCATGGGGTCACTGCTCCTTCCCCTGGGTCCCGATGCACACACTACTTTGTGTGTGCCTTCCAAGAGTGGAGTCTCTGTTTCCCCCAGTCCTGTCGAAGTCCTGCAGTCAAATCCCACTAGCCTTGAAAGTCTGATTCTCTGGGAATTCCTCCTCCCATTGCCGGACCCCCAGTTTGGGAAGCCTGACATGGGGCTCAGAACCTTCACTCCAGTGGGTGGACTTCTGTGGTATAAGTGTTCTCCAGTTTGTGAGTCACCCACCCAGCAGTTATGGGATTTGATTTTATTGTGATTGTGCCCCTCCTACCATCTCATTGTGGCTTCTCCTTTGTCTTTGGATGTGGGGTATCTTTTTTGGTGAGTTCCAGTGTCTTCCTGTCAATGATTGTTCAGCAGTTAGTTGTGATTCTGGTGTTCTCTCAAGAGGGAGTGAGCGCACGTCCTTCTACTCCGCCATTTTCAAGATTGTACCTTTCTAAGAATTTGTCCATTTCTTCCACGTTGTCCATTTTGTTGGCATACAGTTGCTTGTAGTAGTCTCTTATGATCCTTTGTATTTCTGTGATGTCAGTTGTAACTTCTCCTTTTTCATTTCTAATTTTTTTTAAACAACTTTATTGGAGTATAATTGCTTTACAATGGTGTGTTAGTTTCTGCTTTATAACAAAGTGAATCAGTTATACATATACATATGTTCCCATATCTCTTCCCTCTTGCATCTCCCTCCCTCCCACCCTCCCTATCCCACCCCTCTAGGTGGTCACAAAGCACCGAGCTGATCTCCCTGTGCTATGCGGCTGCTTCCCACTAGCTATCTATTTTACATTTGGTAGTGTATATATGTCTATGCCACTCTCTCACCCTGTCACATCTTACCCCTCCCCCTCCCCATATCCTCAAGTCCATTCTCTAGTAGGTCTGTGTCTTTATTCCCGTCTTGCCACTAGGTTCTTCATGACCTTTATTTTCCCTTAGATTCCATATATATGTGTTAGCATACTGTATTTGTTTTTCTCTTTCTGACTTACTTCACTCTGTATGACAGACTCTGACTCCATCCACCTCACTACAAATACCTCCATTTCATTTCTTTTTATGGCTGAGTAATATTCCATTGTGTATATGTGCCACATCTTCTTTATCCATTCATCCGATGATGGACACTTAGGTTGCTTCCACGTCCTGGCTATTGTAAATAGAGCTGCAATGAACATTGTGGTACATGACTCTTTTTGAATTCTGGTTTTCTCAGGGTATATGCCCAGTAGTGGGATTGCTGGGTTGTATGGCAGTTCTATTTTTAGTTTTTTAAGAAACCTCCATACTGTTCTCCATAGTGGCTGTATCAATTTACATTCCCACCAACAGTGCAAGAGGGTTCCCTTTTCTCCACACCCTCTCCAGCATTTATTGTTTCTAGATTTTTTGATGATGGCCATTCTGACCAGTGTGAGATGATATCTCATTGTAGTTTTGATTTGCATTTCTCTAATGATTAATGCTGTTGAGCATTCTTTCATATGTCTGTTGGCAATCTGTATATCTTCTTTGGAGAAATGTCTATTTAGGCCTTCTGCCCATTTTTGGATTGGGTTGTTCGTTTTTTTGTTATTGAGCTTCATGAACTGCTTGTAAATCTTGGAGATTAATCCTTTGTCAGTTGCTTCATTTGCAAATATTTTCTCCCATTCTGAGGGTTGTCTTTTGGTCTTGTTTCTGGTTTCCTTTGCTGTGCAAAAGCTTTTAAGTTTCATTAGGTCCCATTTGTTTATTTTTGTTTTTATTTCCATTTCTCTAGGAGGTGGGTAAAAAAGGATCTTGCTGTGATTTATGTCATAGAGTGTTCTGCCTATGTTTTCCTCTAAGAGTTTGAAGGTGTCTGGCCTTACACTTAGGTCTTTAATCCATTTTGAGGTTATTTTTGTGTATGGTGTCAGGGAGTGTTCTAATTTCATACTTTCACATGTACTTGTCCAATTTTCCCAGCACCACTTATTGAAGAGGCTGTCTTTTCTCCACTGTATATGCTTGCCTCCTTTATCAAAGATAAGGTGACCATATAAGGTGACCATAAGGTGGTGCATGGGTTTATCTCTGGGCTTTCTATCCTGTTCCATTGATCTATATTTCTGTTTCTGTGCCAGTACCAAACTGTCTTGATTACTGTAGCTTTGTAATATAGTCTGAAGTCAGGGAGCCTGATTCCTCCAGCTCCATGTTTCGTTCTCAAGATTGCTTTGGCTATTCGGGGTCTTTTGTGTTTCCATACAAGTTGTGAAATTTTTTGTTCTAGTTCTGTGAAAAATGCCAGTGGTAGTTTGATAGGGATTGCATTGAATCTGTAGATTGCTTTGGGTAGTAGAGTCATTTTCACAATGTTGATTCTTCCAATCCAAGAACATGGTATATCTCTCCATGTATTTGTATCATCTTTAATTTCGTTCATCAGTGTCTTATAATTTTCTGCATACAGGTCTTTTGTCTCCTTAGGTAGGTTTATTCCTAGATATTTTATTCTTTTTGTTGCAGTGGTAAACGGGAGTGTTTTCTTAATTTCACTTTCAGATTTTTCATCATTAGTGTATAGAAATGCAAGAGATTTCTGTGCATTAATTTTGTATCCTGCTACTTTACCAAATTCATTGATTAGCTCTAGTAGTTTTCTGGTAGCATCTTTAGGATTCTCTATGTATAGTATCATGTCATCTGCAAACAGTGACAGCTTTACTTCTTCTTTTCCGATTTGGATTCCTTTTATTTCTTTTTCTTCTCTGATTGCTGTGGCTAACACTTCCAAAACTATGTTGAATAACAGTGGTGAGAGTGGGCAACCTTGTCTTGTTCCTGATCTTAGTGGAAATGGTTTCAGTTTTTCACCATTGAGGACAATGTTGGCTGTGGGTTTGTCATATATGGCCTTTATTATGTTGAGGAAAGTTCCCTCTATGCCTACTTTCTGCAGGGCTTTTATCATAAATGGGTGTTGAATTTTGTCGAAAGTTTTCTCTGCATGTATTGAGATGATCATATGGTTTTTCTCCTTCAATTTGTTAATATGATGTATCACATTGATTGATTTGCGTATATTGAAGAATCCTTGCATTACTGGAATAAACCCCACTTGATCATGGTGTATGATCCTTTTAATGTGCTGTTGGATTCTGTTTGCTAGTATTTTGTTGAGGATTTTTGCATCTATGTTCATCAGTGATATTGGCCTGTAGTTTTCTTTCTTTGTGACATCTTTGTCTGGTTTTGGTATCAGGGTGATGGTGGCCTCGTAGAATGAGTTGGGGAGTGTTCCTCCCTCTGCAATATTTTGGAAGAGTTTGAGAAGGATAGGTGTTAGCTCTTCTCTAAATGTTTGATAGAATTCGCCTGTGAAGCCATCTAGTCCTGGGCTTTTGTTTGTTGGAAGATTTTTAATCACAGTCTCAATTTCAGTGCTTGTGATTGGTCTGTTTATATTTTCTATTTCTTTCTGGTTCAGTCTCGGCAGGTTGTGCATTTCTAAGAATCTGTCCATTTCTTCCAGGTTGTCCGTTTTATTGGCATAGACTTGCTTGTAGTAATCTCTCATGATCGTTTGTATTTCTGCAGTGTCAGTGGTTACTTCTCCTTTTTCATTTCTAATTCTATTGATCTGAGTCTTCTCCCTTTTTCTCTTGATGAGTCTGGCTAATGGTTTATCAATGTTGTTTATCTTCTCAAAGAACCAGCTTTTAGTTTTATTGATCTTTGCTATTGTCTCCTTCATTTATTTCTGATCTGATCTTTATGATTTCTTTCCTTCTGCTAGCTTTGGGGATTTTTTTTTTAATTTTTTATTTATTTATTTATTTTTTGGCTGTGTTGGGTCTTCGTTTCTGTGCGAGGGCTTCCTCTAGTTGTGGCAAGCGGGGGCCACTCTTCATCGCAGTGCGCGGGCCTCTCACTATCATGGCCTCTCTTATTGCGGAGCACAGGCTCCAGACGCACAGGCTCAGTAGTTGTGGCTCACGGGCCTAGTTGCTCCGCAGCATGTGGGATCCTCCCAGACCAGGGCTCGAACCTGTGTCCCCTGCATCGGCAGGCAGATTCTCAACCACTGCGCCACCAGGGAAGCCCTTTGGGGATTTTTTGTTCTTCTTTCTCTAATTGCTTTAGGTGCAAGGTTAGGTTGTTTATTCGAGATGTTTCCTTTTTCTTGATGTAGGCTTGTATTGCTATAAACTTCCCTCTTAGCACTGCTTTTGCTGCGTCCCATAGGTTTTGGGTCGTCGTGTCTCCATTGTCATTTGTTTCTAGGTATTTTTAGATTTCCCCTTTGATTTCTTCAGTGATCACTTCGTTATTAAGTAGTGTATTGTGTAGCCTCCGTGTGTTTGTATTTTTTACAGATTTTTTCCTGTAATTGATATCTAGTCTCATAGCGTTGTGGTCGGAAAAGATACTTGATACGATTTCAATTTTCTTAAATTTACCAAGGCTTGATTTGTGACCCAAGATATGATCTATCCTGGAGAATGTTCCATGAGCACTTGAGAAAAATGTGTATTCTGTTGTTTTTGTGTGGAATGTCCTAAAAATACCAGTTAAGTCCATCTTGTTTAATGTATCATTTAAAGCTTGTGTTTCCTTATTTATTTTCATTTTGGATGATCTGTCCATTGGTGAAAGTGGGGTGTTAAAGTCCCCTACTATGATTGTGTTGCTGTCGATTTCCCCTTTTATGGCTGTTAGTGTTTGCCTTATGTATTGAGGTGCTCCTATGTTGGGTGCATAAATATTTACAATTGTTATACCTTCCTCTTGGATCGATCCCTTGATCATTATGTAGTGTCCTTCTGTGTCTCTTGTAATAGTCTTTATTTTAAAGTCTATTTTGTCTGATATGAGCATTGCTCCTTCAGCTTTCTTTTGATTTCCATTTGCATGGAATATCTTTTTCCATCCCCTCACTTTCAGTCTGTATGTGTCTCTAGGTCTGAAGTGGGTCTCTTGTAGACAGCATATATATGGGTCTTGTTTTTGTATCCATTCAGCCAGTCTGTGTCTTTTGGTGGGAGCATTTAATCCATTTACATTTAAGGTAATTATCGATATGTATGTTCCTATTCCCATTTTCTTAAATGTTTTGGGTTTGTTATTGTAGGTGTTTTCCTTCTCTTGTGTTTCTTGCCTAGAGAAGTTCCTTTAGCATTTGTTGTAAAGCTGGTTTGGTGGTGCTGAACTCTCTCAGCTTTTGCTTGTCTGTAAAGGTTTTAATTTCTCCATCAAATCTGAATGAGATCCTTGCTGGGTAGAGTAATCTTGGTTGTAGGTTCTTCTCCTTCATCACTTTAAGTATATCCTGCCACTCCCTTCTGGCTTGCAGAGTTTCTGCTGCAAGATCAGCTGTTAACCTTATGGGGATTCCCTTGTATGTTATTTGTTGTTTTTCTCTTGCTGCTTTTAATATGTTTTCTTTATATTTAATTTTTGATAGTTTGATTAATATGTGTCTTGGTGTGTTTCTCCTTGGATTTATCCTGTATGGGACTCTCTGTGCTTCCAGGACTTGATTAACTATTTCCTTTCCCATATTAGGGAAGTTTTCAACTATAATCTCTTCAAATATTTTCTCAGTCCCTTTCTTTTTCTCTTCTTCTCCTGGGACCCCTATAATTCGAATGTTGGTGCGTTTAATGTTGTCCCAGAGGTCTCTGAGACTGTCCTCAGTTCTTTTCATTGTTTTTTCTTTATTCTGCTCTGCAGTAGTTATTTCCACCATTTTATCTTCCAGGTCACTTATCCGTTCTTCTGCCTCAGTTATTCTGCTATTGATCACGTCTAGAGTATTTTTAATTTCATTTATTGTGTTTTTCATTGTTGCTTGGTTCCTCTTTAGTTCTTCTACATCCTTGTTAAATGTTTCTTGCATTTTGTCTATTCTATTTCCAAGATTTTGGATCATCCTTACTATCATTATTCTGAATTCTTTTTCAGGTAGACTACCTATTTCCTCTTCATTTGTTAGGTCTGGTGTGTTTTGACCCTGCTCCTTCATCTGCTGTGTGTTTTTTTGTCTTCTCATTTTGTTTATCTTACTGTGTTTGGGGTCTCCTTTTCACAGGCTGCAGGTTCGTAGTTCCCGTTGTTTTTGGTATCTGTCCCCAGTGGCTAAGGTTGGTTCAGTGGGTTGTGTAGGCTTCCTGGTGGAGGGAACTAGTGCCTGAGTTCTGGTGGATGAGGCTGGATCTTGTCTTTCTGGTGGGCAGGTCCACGTCTGGTGGTGTGTTTTGGGGTGTCTGTGGCCTTATTATGATTTTAGGCAGCCTCTCTGCTAATGGATGGGGCTGTGTTCCTGTCTTGCTAGTTGTTTGGCATAGGGTGTCCAGCACTGTAGCTTGCTGGTTGTTGAGTGAAGCTGGGTCTTGATGTTGAGATGGAGATCTCTGAGAGATTTTTGCCGTTTGGTATTACGTGGAGCTGGGAGGTCTCTTGTGGACCAGTGTCCTGAAGTTGGCTCTCCCACCTCCGAGGCACAGCCCTGATGCCTGGCTGGAGCACCAAGAGCCTTTCATCCACACGGCTCAGAGTAAAAGGGAGAAAAAATAGAAAGAAAGAAAGAAAGAGGATAAAATAAAATACAATATAATAAAGCTATTATAAAGCAAAGCTATAGAAACAAAATCTACCCAGAAGCATACACATATACACTCACAGAAAAAGGAAAAGGGGAAAAATTAATATATCCTGCTCCCAAAGTCCACCTCCTGTATTTGGGATGATTCATTGTCTATTCAGGTATTCAACAGATGCAGGCACATCAAGTTGTTTGTGGAGTTTTAATCCGCTGCTTCTGAGGCTGCTGGGAGAGATTTCCCTTTCTCTTCTTTGTTCGCACAGCTCCTGGGTTCAGCTTTGGATTTGGACCCGCCTCTGCGTGTAGGTCGCCTGAGGGCATCTGTTCCCCGCCCAGACAGAAAGGGGTTAAAGGAGCAGCTGCTTCGGGGGCTCTGGCTCACTCGGGTGGGGGGGAGGGAAGGATACGGATGCGGGGCGAGCCTGCGGCGTCAGAGGCCAGCGTGACGTTGCACCAGCCCGAGGTGCGCCGTGCGTTCTCCCGGGGAAGATGTCCCCGGATCACGGGAGCCTGGCCATGGCGGGCTGCACTGGCTCCCGGGAGGGGCGGTGTGGAGAGTGACCTGTGCTCGCACACAGGCTTTTTGGTGGTAGCAGCAGCAGCAGCCTTAGCGTCTCATGCCCATCTCTGGGGTCCGCACTGATAGTCGCGGCTCGCGCCCGTCTCTGGAGTTCGTTTAGGCAGCGCTCTGAATCCCCTCTCCTTGCGCGCCGTGAAACAAAGAGACAAGAAAAAGTCTCTTGCCTCTTCGGCAGCTGCAGACTTTCTCCCGGACTCCATCCTGGCTAGCTGTGGTGTGCTAACCCCTTCAGGCTGTGTTCACGCCGCCAACCCCAGTCCTCTCCCTGCGATCCGACCGAAGCCCGAGCCTCAGCTCCCAGCCCCCGCCCGCCCAGGCAGGTGAGCAGACAAGCCTCTCGGGCTGGTGAGTGCTGCTCGGCGCCGAGCCTCTGTGTGGGGATCTCTCCGCTTTGCCCTCCGCACCCCTGTGGCTGCGCTCTCCTCCGTGGCTCTGATGCTTCCCCCCTCTGCCACCCACAGTCTCCGCCCGTGAAGGGGCTTCCTAGTGTGTGGAAACCTTTCCTCCTTCACAGCTCCCTCCCACTGGTGCAGGTCCCATCCCTATTCTTTTGTCTCTGTTATTTTTTTTTTCTTTTGCCGTATCCAAGTACGTGGGGAGTTTCTTGCCTTTTGGGAGGTCTGACGTCTTCTGCCAGCGTTCAGTGGGTGTTCTGTAGGAGCAGTTCCACGTGTAGATGTATATCTAATGTATCTTTGGGAAAGAAGGTGATCTCCGCGTCTTACTCTTCTGCCATCTTGCCCCCTCCCCATTTCTAATTTTATTGATTTGAGCCTTCTCCATTTTTTTTTTGATGAGTTTGGCTAAAGGTTTATCAATTTTGTGTATCTTTTCTTAGAACCAGCTTCTTGTTTCATTGATCTTTTCTATTGTTTTCGTTGTCTCTATTTCATTTATTTCTGCTCTGACCTTTATGATTTCTTTCCTTCCACTAACTTTAGGTTTTGTTTGTTCTTTCTCTAGTTGCTTTAGGTATAAGGTTAGATTGTTTACTTGAGATTTTTCTTGTTTCCTGAGGTAAAATTGTATTGCTATACAATCTTAGAACAGTTTTTGCTGCATCCCATAGGTTTTGGATTGTTGTGGTTTTGTTGTCATTTGTCTCTAGGTATTTTTTTTTTAATCTTTTTGGCTGTGCCACGTGGCATGTGGGATCTTAGTTCCCTGACCAGGGATTGAGCTCACACCCGCTGCGGTAGAAGCATGGAATCTTAAGCACTGGACCACCAGAGAAGTCCCTAAGTATTTTTTAATTTCCTCTTGATTTCTTCAGTGATCCATTGGTTGTTTAGTAACATATTGTTTAGTCTCCATGTGTTTTTGTTTCTTACAGTGTTTTTTTTTCTTGTAATTGATTTCTAATCTCGTAGCATTGTGATTGGAAAAGATGCTTGAGATGATTTCAGTTTTCTTAAATTTACTGAGGTTTGATTTGTGGTACAAGATGTGATCTATCCTAGAGAATGTTTCATGTGCACTTGAGATGAATGTGTATTCTGCTGCTTTCAATGGAATGTCCTATAGATACCAATTAAGTCTATCTGGTCTAATGTGTCATTTAAGGCTTATGTTTCCTTATTAATTTTCTGTCTGGATGATCTGTCTGTTGGTGTAAGTGGGGTGTTAAAGTCCCCCACTCTTATTGTGTTACTGTTGATTTCTCCTTTTATGGCTGTTAGCATTTGCCTTATATATTGAGGTGCTCCTGTGTTGGGTGCATATATATTTACAATTGTTATATCTTCTTCTTGGATTGCTCCCTTGATCATTATGTAGTGTTCTTCCTTGTTTCTTGTAACAGTCTTTATTTTAAAGTCTATTTTGTCTGATATAGGTATTGCTATTCCAGTTTTCTTTTGATTTTCATTTGCATGGAATATCTTTTTCCATCCCCTCACTTTCAGTCTGTATGTGTCCCTAGATCTGAAGTGGGTCTCTTGTAGACAGCATATATACAGATTTTGTTTTTGTATCCATTCAGCCCATCTATGTCTTTTGGTTGGAGCATTTAATCCATTTATATTTAAAGTAATCATCAATATGTATGTTCCTAGTGCCATTTTCTTAATTGTTTTGGGTTTGTAGGTGTTTTTTCTTCCCTTCCTCTTTTGTTCTCTTCTGTTGTGGTTTGATCACCATCTTTAGTGTTGTGTTTGGGTTGCTTTTTCTTTTGTGTATGTGTATCGACTGTAGTTTTGGGTTTGCATTTCCCGTGAGGTTTTGATTTAGCAGTGTATATATGTACAAGGTTGTTTTAAGTTGCTGGTCTCTTTCCCACCTAGAGAAGTTCCTTTAACATTTGTTGTAAAGCTGGTTTGGTGGTGCTGAATTCTCTTAGCTTTTGCTTGTCTGTAAAGCTTTTGAGTTCTCTGTTGAATCTGAATGAGAGCTCTGCTGGGTAGAGTATTCTTTTTTTTTTTTAATAAATTTATTTTATTTATTTATTTATTTTTGGTTGCGTTGGGTCTTCGTTGCTGTGCGTGGGCTTTCTCTATTTGCAGTGAGTGGGGGCTACTCTTCATTGCAGTGCGCAGGCTTCTCATTGCGGTGGCTTCTCTTGTTGTGGAGCATGGGCTCTAGGCGCACGGGCTTCAGTAGGTGTGGCACACAGGCTCAGTAGTTGTGGCACGCAGGCTCTAGAGTACAGGCTCAGTACTTGTGGCTCACGGGCTTAGTTGCTCTGAGGCATGTGAAATCTTCCCAGACCAGGGTTCGAACCTGTGTCCCCTGCATTGGTAGGCGGATTCTTAACCACTGCACCACCAGGGAAGTCCCAGGGTAGAGTATTCTTGGTTGTAGGTTCTTCCCTTTCATCACTTTAAATATATCATGGTACTCCCTTCTGGCCTACAGAGTTTCTGCTGAAAATTCAGTTGATAACCTTATGGGGATTCCCTGGTATTTTGTTTGTTGTTTTTCCCTTGTTGTTTTTAATATTTTTCTTTGACTTTAATTCTTGTTGTTTTGATTAATATGTGTCTCAGCATGTTCCTCCTTGGGTTTATCCTGCATGGGATTCTCTGTGCTTCCTGGGCTTCAGTGAGTTTTTCCTTTCTCATGTTAGGCAAGTTTTCAGCTATAACATCTTCAAATATTTTCTCAGGCCCTTTCTCTTTCTCTTCTCCTTCTGGGACCCCTATAATGTGAATGTTCATGTGTTTAATATTGTCCCAGAGGTTTCTGAGACTGTCCTCATTTCTTTTCATTCTTTTTTCTTTATTATGTTCTGTGGCAGTGATTTCCACCACTCTGTCTTCCAGCTCTCATATCCTTTCTTCTGCCTCATTTATTCTGCTGTTGATTCCTTCTAGAATATTTTTCATTTCAGTTATTGTATTGTTCATCTCTATTTGTTCTTTAAATCTTCTAGCTCCTTGGGTTTTTTAAATAAATAAATAAATAAATATATTTATTTATTTATCTATCTATCTATTAATTAATTTATTTATTTATGGCTGCGTTGGGTCTCTGTTGCTGCTCGCAGGCTTTCTCTAGTTGCGGTGAGCCAGGGCTACTCTTCGTTGCAGTGATCTGGGGCTACTCTTCATTGCAGCATGCAGGCTTCTCATTGCAGTGGCTTCTCTCATTGCAGTGGCTTCTCTTATTGCAGAGCACAGGCTCTAGGCTCGCGGACTTCAGTAGTTGTGGCATGCAGGCTCAGTAGTTGCACCTTGCAGGCTCTAGAGCGCAGGCTCAGTAGTTGTGGCGCATGGGCTTAGTTGCTCCACGACATGCAGGATCTTCCCGGACCAGGGATTGAATCTGTGTCCCCTGCATTGGCAGGCAGATTCTTAACTGCTGCACCACCAGCGAAGTCCGTAGCTCCTTGTTAAACATTTCTTGTATCTTCTCGATTTGTGCCTCCACTCTTTTTTTGAGATTTTGGATCATCTTTACTATCATTACTCTGAATTCTTTTTCAGGTAGATTGCCTATCTTCTTGTCATTTAGTTGTTCTTGTGGTTTTTATCTTGTTCCTTCATTTGCAACATATTTCTCTGTCAACTAATTTTGTCTGACTTTATGTGTTTGGGGTCTCCTTTCCACAGGCTGCAGGATCATAGTTCCTCTTGTTTCTGGTGTCTCCTCCCTGGTGGGTGAGGTTGGTCCAGCGACTTGGGTAGGCTTCCTGGTGGGAGGGATTGGTGCCTGCCATCTTGTGGGTGGAGCTGTATCTTGTCCCTCTGATGGGCAGGGCCGTGTCAAGGGGTGTGTTTTGAGGTGGCTGTGAGCTCAGTATGACTTCAGGCAGCCTGTCTTCTGATGGGTGAGGCTGTGTCCTTATCTTGGGGGTTGTTTGGACTGAGACTTTCCAGCTCTCAAGCCGGGTCTTGGTGCTGAAATGCGCACCTCTGGAAGATCTCACTGTGATCAGTATTCCCTGGGCCTTCAGTGTCCTAGCCTTCACAGTGAGTGATAGTTGACCTTCGCATCCCCAGGAGACCCTCTAAGACCCCTAGGTAGATATAATCCAGGTTTCTATCAGGTACTGCTTTGTGCTGGGTCCCAGTGCATGTGAGACCTTGTGTGCACCCTCCAAGAGTGGAGTCTCCATTTCCCCCAGCCCTGTGGAGCTCCTGCCCTCAAGCCCTGCTGGCCTTTGGGGCTAAATGCTCTTGGGGTTCTTCTGCCCAATGCCAGACTCTCAGACTGTCTTGGAGGGCTATTTTATGTGGGAACGTCCATGTGTTGCCTGTGTGGGTTTAATATTTTTTGGTGCGAGGGTTGTTTTTAGTATAGATATCTGCCACTTCTTTCCTCAGTGTATTCTGGCCATTAGCCCCTTTATAGGAGGTATGAATGATGTTGTGGTGCACATAGCCTGTACTGGATATTGAGTAGAGCATCCCCTTTGCTCTGTGGTTGTCACTGCCCTATCAGAGATGGGCTCTGCTCCCTAGTTGTTGGAGTAGAGGTCCCCAGATCTGCTTCTTAGCTGTGTTTCTGATCTGCACTGTGAGGTAGGCAGGATTGGATCACTCCCACTGGGAAAGAAGCCACTGAGTATTCCTCTTCTGGAGCTGTTCATCTGTGGGTATGCTCTGTTGTGTCACCTTTCACCTGTTTTGCGAGCTCTCAGATTTCACTGTCATTGGCACTGCTCTCAGCCCCACCTTAAATGTGGGCATGCCAGCAATCGGCCCTGGTGTCTCTCATAAGTTGTTTTCACCAGGCCACCAGCATAGATCTACTGAAGTCAGGTCCTAGGATTGCAGTAATCATGGATCTGGACCCACTGTGGATGCTATGGGGGCAGCTCCAACTCTAGGCTGGCCCAACCCCCATGTGTATGTGCCCACAAAGTCTACAGCTGCTAAAGCTAGACCTGCCTTGGCTGCAGGAGCACTCATTGTCCATTCAGATGTTCTGTAGGCACTGACTTTACAAGACCAGTCACGGGGGTGTCAATTCATGGTTTGCGCAGCTGAGCAGAGAGATTTCAGCTTTTCTTTCTTAGTTGCATGTCCCCTGGGGCTCAGCTGTGGTTTCAGCCCCACCTCTGCATGTGGGCCACCCCCAGGGGTCTGCTCCCGAGGCTGCCCTGGAGCACATGAGTCTGCCCCGGTGGCAATGGGCGCGTGGGGGAGCCAGCAGTCACGGGCGCAGGAGAGCTGGCCTCAGCGGGGACCCTTCTTAGTGCCCGGGGAGGCAGGGGCTGGCACATGGGGAGAGAGGCTGCAATGGCAGCTCCGCCCCTTACGCATCACTTAACTATGGCTCTTTGCTCTGTGGCAGTCCAAGTTTCCTCCACAAGCATTCCCGGTTGCGGACTTCCTCACTTCCACCCCCTCAGGCTGTCTCCTCACAGCCAACAGCAGTCCTCTCCTGCGTCTGCTCTCCAAACCCCATGTTCCAGCACTCAGCCTCTGTGCACACTAGTGGACACCTGTCTCAGGCTGGGGCGCACAGGGCTGTGGCACAGACCATCTGTGTAGGTCTCACTCTGTCCTGCTTGGCTGTTGGCACTCTCTTCCAATAGCCCATGAATTCCCTTCTGTCCCAGTTCATGTCCCTGTCTATGAGGGGGCTTCCCCGGATGTGGGACCCTCTCCTCTTCTTCAGCTCCCCCCGACCCAGGGGTGCCATTCCCATCCCACTTCCTCTCCTTTTCTTTTTCCCTTTTTCTTTCTTTCATCCTACCTGGTTACACGGGGATCTTTCTTATCCTTTTAGGTATCCGAGGTCCTCTGCTAGTGTTCAGCTGGTGCTCTGTGAGAACTGTTCCATTTGTAGGTGTATTCTTGATGCGTTTGTGGGGAGAGATGAATTCCGCGTCCTCCTACTCCTCTGCCATCTTGCTGACCCCTTTGGATTTTATATTACTATCCATTAATGAGTTAATCAATCAATTAACCTTAATTATTTCTTCTTCTAAATGAGTATCAGTTGATTTAATCTCGCCCAAAAGAATGGGTCTCTTTTGGTTGGTCAATGCAATAGAGAAATTCTGCAGGTAAGAAGTATCCAAGTTATTCCACTATATCTGGGGTGGTGTCATAATAGTAGTGTCCACCTTTTCCATGATGACTGAAACAACGAGTGTGCTCCAACCTCAAATCAAACCCTGGGTCTCTGGAGACAAAAACCAGCAGACAGACCAAAGGAGCCTTCATCTCATAAAAATGCAACAATTTATTCACATCTTCATCAGAGTTCAATGGGCAGGAAGACAATTCTGTGGGCATAATGTGAGTCTTCACTTTTCTCTTCTGAATCACGAAAGTACCTCCCATCCCCACAGGCTTATCTCCATAATGTTTTTCAAGAGTCTGTCTCATACAAGTCACAAAGTTAAGTTTTCCAGTTCTTCTTTTGGCTTCCATCTCAATGACTTTTCCAGGTTGGCCCTCACTGGCAAAAAGATTAGCCAGTAATGCACACCCCAAATCATGGTATTCTCACTGTATTTCTCTAGTAGCCACCCTCCATCTTCAGGGTTAACACGAGCAAATTAACTTCAATACACAGGAGGTTTGTGTTCACTTTCTGTTTGAACAACTGACATAAACTCAGAATTGAATCCAAGAGTCTGAAATGGGCCTGCTCCTGCTCTAAGAATAAAAGCTCTGGGAAGTTGGATTTCTTTTGCAATCTTATTTAGGCTATAAACTTTTTTTTTGATTTACAAGAGGCAATAAGTAAGGCACACCTCCTACTTCTGCAATTCTAGTTTTCCCACAGATGCCTTTTACAGGAAAGGTAAATGGTCCTTAGTCAAATCAGGGCACTCAACTACTGAGACCTGGACATCAGCAAAGTTATCCTTTAGCACCTGCAGAACTCCAACAAGCTCCTCTAGACTTGACAGATGAAAAGAATACTCAGCACAAGCCATCTTCCTTCTTCCTTAGGTGTGAATGAAACAAGAGGGAAGGGGGCAGGGCACAACCTTTAAAAGAATGGTGGTTTTTATTCTTCAGTTTGTTAATGTGGTGTATCACACTGATTGATTTGCGGATATTGAAAAATCCTTGCATCCCTGGGATCAATCCCACTTGATTGTGGTGTATGATCCTTTTAATGTTGGATTCGGATTGCTAATATTTTGTTGAGGATTTTTGCATCTGTGTTCATCAGTGATATTGCACATTTTGTGTGGTATTTTTTGAATAGTTTCAGAAGGATAGGTGTTAACTCTTCTCTAAATGTTTGATAGAATTCACTGTGAAGCTATCAGGTCCTGGACTTTTGTTTGTTGGGAGCTGTTAAATCACAGTTTCAATTTCAGTACTTGTGATTGGTCTGTTCATATTTTCTGTTTCTTCCTGGTTCAGTTTTGGGAGACTGTACTTTTCTAAGAATTTGTCCATTTCCTCTAGCTTGTCCATTTTATCAGCATATAGTTGCTTGTAGTCATCTCTTATGATCCTTTGTATTTCTGTGGTATTGCTGTAACTTCTTTTTCATTTCTAATTTTATTGAGACCTCTCCCTTTTTTCCTTGATGAGTCTGGGTAATGGTTTATCAATTTTTTATCTTCTCAAAGAACCATCTTTTTGTTTCACCGATCTTTTCTATTATTTTTTTCATCTCTATTTCATTTATTTCTGCTCTGATCTTTATGATTTCTTTTCCTTCTACTAACTTTAGGTTTTGTTTGTTCTTCTTTCTCTAGTTGCTTTAGGTGTTAGTTTAGGTTGTTTATTTGAGATTTTTCTTGTTTCCTGAGGTAAGATTGTGTTGCTTTAAACTTCCCTCTTAGGAAAGTTTTTGCTGCATCCCATAGGCTTTGGATCATCATGTTTTCATTTTCATTTGTCTCTAGGAATTTTTTGATTTCCTCTTTGATTTCTTCAGTGATCCATTGGTTGTTTAGTAGCATATTGTTTAGCCTCCACATGTTTGTGTTTTTTACATTTTTTCCCCCTGTTAATTGATTTCTAATCTCATAGCATTGTGGTCAGAAAAGATGCTTGATATGATTTCAGTTTTCTTAAATTTATCAAGGCTTGCTTTATGGCGCAGCATGTGATCTATCCTGGAGAATGTTCCATGGGCACTTGAGATGAATATGTATTCTGCTGCTTTTCGTTGGAATGCTCTATAAATATCAGTTAAGTCCACCTGGTCTAATGTATCATTTAAGGCTTGTGTTTCCTTATTGATTTTCTGTCTGGATGATCTGTCCATTGATATAAGTGGGGTGTTAAAGTCCCCCACTATTATTGTGTTACTGTTGGTTCCTCCTTTTATGGCTGTTAGCATTTGCCTTATATATTGAGGTGCTCCTATGTTAGGTGCATATATATTTACAGTTGTTTTATCTTCTTCTTGGATTTCTCCCGTGATCATTATGTAGTGTCCACCTTTGTCTCTTGTAACCGTCTGTCTTTATTTTAAAGTCTATTTTATCTGATATGAGTATAGCTACTCCAGCTTTCTTTTGATTTCCATTTGCATGGAATATCTTTTTCCATCCCCTCACTTTCAGTCTGTATGTGTCCCTAGATCTGAAGGGGGTCTCTTGTTGACAGCACGTATATGGGTCTTGTTTTTGTATCCATTCAGCTAGTGTATGTCCTTTGGTTCATTTGCATTTAAGGTAATTTGATTCATTTGCATTTAAGGTAATTTGATTCATTTGCATTTAAGGTAATTACTGATATGTATGTTCTTATTGCCATTTTGTTCATTGTTTTGGGATTGTTTTGTAGTTCTCTCTTCTTCCCTTCCTCTTTTTTCCTCTTTTGATTTGATGACTAGTGTTGTGTTTGGATTCTTTTTTCTTTTTTGTGGGTATCTCTATTGTAGATTTTTGGTTTGTGGTTACCATGAGGTTTTGATATAGCTGTCTATATATATACAAGATGGTTTTCAGTTGTTGGTGTCTTAATTTCAAATGTGTTTCCAACATCCTGCATTTGTACCCTCTTCTCACAATTGCTGGTTTTGATAACATATTTGTGTGTGGATGGTTTCCCACCTTTACTGTATGTTTGCCTTTATCAGTGAGCTCTCCCATTTGTAATTTTCTTACTTCTAGTTGTGGGCTTTTCTTTCCTGCCTAGAGAAGTGCCTTTAGCATTTGTTGTAAAGCTGGTTTGGTGGTGCTGAATTCTCTTAGCTTTTGCTTGTCTGTAAAGCTTTTGATTTCTCCATCAAATCTGAATGAGAGCCTTGCTGGGTACAGTATTCTTGGTTGTAGTTTTTTCCCTTTCATCACTTTAAATATATCGTGCCACTCCCTTCTGGTCTGCTGAAGACTCAGCTGATAATGTTATGGGGATTCCCTTGTATGTTATTTTTTGCTTTTCCCTTGCTGCTTTTAATATTTTCTTTTTGTCTTCAATTTTTGTCAGTTTGATTAATATGTATCTCAGCGTGTTCCTCCTTGGGTTTATCCTGTATGGGACTCTCTGCGCTTCTTGGATTAGGTGACTGTTTCTTTACCCATGTTAGAGAAGTTTTCAGCTATTATCTCTTCAAATATTTTCTCAGGTCCTTTCTCTCTCTCTTCTCCTTCTGGGACCCCTGTAATGTGATTGTTGGTGCATTTAATGTTGTCCCAGAGGTCTCTTAAACTGTCCTCATTTCTTTTTCTTAATAAAATTTATTTATTTATTTATTTTTGGCTGTGTTGGGTCTTCGTTGCTGTGTGCAGGCTTTTCTCTGGTTGCGGCGAGCAGGGGTTACTCTTCGTTGTGGTGCTCGGGCTTCTCATTGTGGTAGTTTCTCTTGTGGAGCATGGGCTCTAGGCACACAGCCTTCAGTAGTTGTGGCACATGGGCTTAGTTGCTCTGTGGCATGTGGCATCTTCCTGGACCAGGGCTCAAACCTGTGTCCCCTGCATTGGCAGGTGGATTCTTAACCACTGTGCCACCAGGAAAGCCCTGTCCTCATTTGTTTTCTCTTTATTCTGTTCTGTGGCAGTGATTTCCACCACTCTGTCTTCCAGCTCACTTATCCTTTCTTCTGCTTCATTTATTCTGCTATTGATTCCTTCTAGAGTATTTTTCATTTCAGTTTTTGTATTTTTCACCTCTGTTTGTTCTTTAGTTCTTCTAGGTCTTTGTTAAACATTTCTTTTATCTTCTCAATCTTTGCCTCCATTCTTTTTCTGACATCTTGGATCATCTTTACCATCATTACTCTGAATTCTTTTTCAGGTAGATTGCCTATCTCCACTTCACTTAGTTGTTCTTCTGGGGTTTTATCTTGTTCCTTCATCTAGAACATATTCCTCTGCTGTCTCATTTTGTCTAACTTTCTGTGTTTATGGTCCCACAGCCTGCAGAATTTTAGTTCCTCTTGCTTCTGGTGTCTGCCGCCTGATGCATGAGGCTGGTCTAAGAGGCTTCCTAGTGGGAGGGACTGGTTCCTGCCCACTGGTAGGTGGAGCTGGGTGTTGTCCCTCTGGTGATCACGGCCATGTCAAGGGGTGTGTTTACAGGCAGCTGTGGGCTCAGGAAGACTTTAAGCATCCTGTCTGCTGATGAGTGGGGCTGTGTTCCTACCCTTCTGGTTGTTCGGCCTGAGACGTCCCAGCATTAGAGCCTTCGAGCTGTTGGGTGGGCCAGGTCTTAGTGTCAAAATGGTAGCCTCCAGGACAGCTCATGCCAATGAATACCCTGTACCTCCACCACAAGTGTCCTGGTTTCCGCAGTGAGCCACAACCACCCCCCGTGTCCCCAGGAGACCCTCTAAGACCTGCAGGCAGGTCTGGCCCAGGCTCCTATGGAGTAACTACTTTGCCCTGGGTCCCCATGCATGTGAAATCTTGTGTGTGCCCTCCAAGACTGCAGTCTCCCTCTCCCCCAGTCCTGTGGAGTTCCTGTGATCAAGCCCAGCTGGCCTTCAAAGCCAAATGCTCCAGGGGCTCCTCTTCCCATTGCCAGACGCCCAGACTGGGGAGCCTGACATGGGGCTCAGAACTCTCACTCCTTTGAGAGAACTTCTGTGATATGATTATTTTCCAGTTTGTGAGTTGCCCACCTGGCTGGCATGGGATTTGACTGTCTTGCGAATGCACCCCTCCTACTGTCTTGTTGTGGCTTCTTCTCTGTCTTTGGAAGTAGAATATCTTTTTTGGTAGGTTCCAGTCCTTTTTTGTCGATGGTTGTTCAGCAATTAGTTGTGATTTTGGTGTTTTTGTGAGAGGAGGTGAGCTCAGGTCCTTCCACTCCACCATCTTGTCTGTGCATCTTGCTGTATTGTTAGTTAGTCTAGAAACTCTGCTCTAAAGGAGTAAGAGATCCACTCGTTTAGAGCACACTTTACAGACGTGTATCCTTTTATCTCCTGAGGACAGGATTGATGTGGTTGCTTTGTTTTTGATGGTGATGATGGTTTTCATGACACTTATGGTTTTGTTGGATATTATGATGGAGGAATAAGGATGGAGATGATGGAAATGAGGGATGATGGTGGAGGTAGTGATGGTGTAGGTGGTGGTGAGGGTAGTGATGATGATGATGGTGCTGCTGATGGTGGTGTTGGTGTTGGTAATGGTGGTGATGATAATAGTGGTGGTTTTGGTGTTGGTGAGCTGATATTCAAGCAGAATGTACTAGTACAGCCATATCAGTTGCTAAAATTCCAAAATACTTTGAACTAGTTGGAAAATATCTACTGCCTTCAAGGTGCCCAAGACCCTTTCTCTATTGCCCCTGCTGCCATAGCCCTGAGGAGCCCCAGGCAGGCATCACTGGGACTGCCATGCACCAGCCTCAGACAGAAAAGGGGCAAATGCTCAGTGCCCGTCTGGCTCTCTGCAACCTCTGCATTATAGCTCACTGGTTGTTCAACACCTTGACTGTCCCCAGGGGGTGTAGTGATGGTGATGGAGGTAGTGATGCACCCCATTCCTCTGATAGTCTCCAGCGGTACCCAGGTCCCCCATTCTCCAGGGCAGGCCTTTCTCATCAGGCTGAGAAGGTAGTGGCTGACCCATTACCAATGAGCTGGCTGGTCCCTCTGGGTCAGCTCATGTGCCCCTGGGCAGAGTCCAGCTCTGTGCTGGTGCTGAGGAGACCCAGGAGCAGGTGAGTGTGGCCCTGCCCTTGGGGTGCTCATGGCTCCACCAAGCAGACAGGAGGTCCTGGTGAGTCAGGGAGAGCACAGGGTCCCAGAGGCAAGGGTCTGAAAGCTACAGGATGCAGGGCCTGGGGGCTTTGGTGGCCCGGAATGGCTTCCCAGAGCATGTGTGAATGAGATCTCCCCACACCTAGGAGGATGACTTGGCCGAGCTGGCCTCCCAGCAGTACTTTGTGGACTATGGCTCCGAGATGATCCTGGAGCGCCTGCTGAACCTCGTGCCCACCTACATCCCTGACCGCGAGATCACGCCCCTGAGGACGCTGGAGAAGTGGGCCCAGCTGGCCATTGCTGCCCACAAGAAGGTCAGAGGGCTGGGGTTTTGAAGAAGGGGCTTTCTGATGACCTGGATGAAGGGTAAGGACCTGAGAAATCAAAGAGGTCACAGCCCTTACCTGACATCTGTCTGTCCATGGGGCTGGGAGGACAGGATGGCACCCTTGACCTCCTGGCTCCCAGCAGCCTTTCTCCACCATGGATATCAGTTCACTTGTGTTTTCTGCCCTCTACTCTACACTGGGTGCCAGGGACACAGAGATGGATCAAATCTAGCCCCATGGCCTCATGAGGGAAACCATGGGTCCATGGGCACTGGGGGTCCCAGCTCCTGGCCTCCCACCAATGCTTATTAGTGCTGCAGCTCAGGAGAGTTGGTGCCTGCTGGAGGAGCTTCTAGGAAGTGCACCTCCTTTCCCCTAAAAGAGCTCTGGCCCAACTTCCTGCCTGGGGAATTTGAGGTACTGGCCCCCTCTGCCTCTTGTTTGAGGCCCCAGGCCCATAACCAGCCCTGAGTAGCTCCCTTCTAAGCTAAGAGACCTGCCCCAAGTAGAGCAGGGGTGCCCTGGTGGGGGTGCGGGACCCTGGCTGCTGGAGGGGACCCACGGGCCTCCCCATCTCCAGGTCCTGGTTGTATAAGAGCAGAATCCTCTTTGCACACAAGTTGCCAAGGGCTCCAGGATCAGTGTGTCTCAACCCCTATGCCATGTGGCCTCTTCCCTAACCCAGGAGCCCCATGTGTCTCCCCCTGAGCTCTTTGCCTTCCCTTGAGCTGCCCACAAGTCTCCACCTGTACCCGAATGCTCCCTGCACCCCCTGTGCTTCTAGGCCTGGCTCACCCCCGAGGACCTCCCTGTCCTCAGCCCCCTCCAGAAGAGATGCATGTTCTCCCTCCCCCACTCTTTCTGTCCTTAGCCACCTCCTCTCCCTCACCCCACACACTTGGTTAGCTGCTGAAGCCCATCCATTCCATCTCCCAACAGCTCCAGCCTCCATCCCCACCTCCACTCCTCTGCCTTCCCTGGGTCCTCGGTGTCCGCTGCCAATGTGCATGTGGCACCTGGCATGTTCTGGGTTGGGTGCCATCATTCATGAATTCCCTTTGTTTTGGGTGCTTGCCATGTGCTGGGCACTGCACCAGGCCCTGGAGACACAGCTGCGAGTACAACAGATGTGCCCTCTGCCGTCTCAGAGCCCATGACCGAGCTCGTGGGTCTCCCCGCTGGACTGTAGTGCCCTGCCCTGTGCATCCCAGAGCCCTGGCCCAGGCCTCCTGTAGAGTGGACAGGTCCGAATTAGCATGATTATTAGGGTCAGAGGGGTAAAAACATTTTATTTTGAAATAATTTCAAACTTACGAAAAAGTTGCAAGTTAAAAAGCTAGGTCTGCTGTGTACAGTATACACTTCACCTAGACTCACCAGTTGTTAACATTGTCCCACATTTGCTTTTATTTTCTCTGCACACATACATGTTATTATTTTTTCTGAGCCATTTGAGATTAGGTTGGAGATGCTGAGCCCCTTATCCCTGAATACTCACAGCTCTTGGGATGGCACTGCTTCCGGGCCCTCTTTGTGCATGGAAATGTGACAGCACAGGGGCTGGCACACACACATGTCTTCATCTATGTTTGTGTTCATAGATGATAAAAACCATGAGTTCATTCTGATCCCTCCAATTCTACTCCAATACCACCAAGTTCTTATTAAAGCTCGGCAGATTTTTAGATAATAAAACATCGGTGCATTAATTTCTTGCCAGGAGCATTGCATTCTTCCCCCAGCTGCTTGCCCACTCCAGGCTCCAACCTTCTCTACCCTGCAATCTTTCTAACTCCCAAGTTCACCTGTCAGTTTCCACTAAAAGACCGGCCTCGCAGTGGTGGCCTCGCCCATGGTTCTCGGTGCCCTGGCTCCTACTCACCGGTTTCCCACTCCCTCTTCTTGGTCAGGCCTGGCACCCCCCCCGGCCCCGTCCTTAGCCACCCATGTTCCTGTTCCCCAAACGCCTTCCCTGATCCCTGCCCTTGTGCCTTGCACATGCGCCGGCTGGGATTGTGGGCTTTCTTGTCACTCTGCTGAATCGGGAGCTCCCTGAGGGGGACCCATGTTTCTCTAGCAAGTGCTCACTGCTGTTGATGGAATCGGAGGGAGATGGAGTGACGGGGAGGCTGTGGGCTGGGGGGGTGGGGTGAGGCCATGGTGTACACGAGGACATGGTGGCCTGGGGCCCACTTCTGACTTGGGGACCGGGACATTTGATTTCCAGACAGAGCTTGTGCCAAGTCTTTTGTCCCGTCCCTGTCTGTGCCCCTCCAGGGGATTTATGCCCAGAGGAGAACTGACGCCCAGAAGGTCAAAGAGGACGTGGTCAACTATGCCCGCTTCAAGTGGCCCTTGCTCTTCTCCAGGTTTTACGAAGCCTACAAGTTCTCAGGTACCCCTCAGCCCACCTGCCTCCCGTCCCTCCCTCGATGGCTCTGGTCTGTGGCAGAGGGAGGGGAATGGCCTGAGCCAGACTCCCCAGTCAGCCAGCCTCCTGCCCGCAGGGCTGCTTGGCCTCCAAGTCAATGTGCTAAGTGGGTCCTGCCTCCCTGAAGCCCAGTAGGGCTCCGTGGCACATAGTAGGTACTCAGCAACACACTGGGTCGAACAATTGACTGAGTATTGTGATCATTAAAGCACCTACTGTGTACAGAAGAGGGTGGCCCAGAGCACCGGCTGGGCCGAACCCGTGAAGCTGAGAGTAGATGCAGCCGACAAACCTGCACAGGCCACTTGCTTAGCCAACCTCGGGCCACTGGTACCAGGCACCTGCTCCATGCCAGGCCCTGTGCTGGTGGTGGCTTCACAGAACCACCAAATATCAGGTTCGAGGGAACGTTGGGGCTCAGTTTGTCTGACTCCTCCCCGTATCCCACCATACCGCAGGGCAGGGACTTGTCCCAAGCTGCACAGACCAGTGGCAGGGATGCAGCTCCAACCCAGTTCCTTAATCCAGCACTCCCTTCCCACCGCACCTGGGGTTTTGGCTTGTAGGGAGGTTGTGTTCTCCGAGCCTCAGTTTCCCCATCTGTAAAATGGACATCAATATACCGCACCCTGGCCACCTCCCTGGTGGTTATGAGGATCGAGAAGGGCTGGGTCCAGCAGTGGGCAGGTGCCCTCTCAGTGCCTCTGTCTCTGCCCCAGGCCCCAGCCTCCCTAAGAACGACGTCATTGTGGCCGTCAACTGGACGGGCGTCTACTTCGTGGATGAGCAGGAGCAGGTGCTTCTGGAGCTGTCCTTCCCCGAGATCATGGCCGTGTCCAGCAGTAGGTTAGTCCAACCCCCACTCTCCGCTTTCGTGCAGGGCGGGGACTTGTCCAAAGCCGCATGAAGACCAGTGGCAGGGATGGGACTCAAACCCAGGGTCCTGATTCAGCACTTTCTGAAGTCAGGAGGGGCAGATGGAGACACAGGCAGACACACGGGGGAGGAGAGAGCTCCCGGGGCTTTTCTGCGGTCGTGGGGACCTTTGAAGGAAACCTCACAGAGGACATCCCCAAGGTGCAGAGACACGCAGTGGCCTGTCCTGGTCGCATGTGACTGAGCAGCATGTGCTGCACCCTGCAGACCCCTCAGGCACCTTCCTCCCAATAGGGTGGGGGGGGCGGGTATTTACAGCACATTCGTGGCTGTTCTGAGATGGGCATGGGTGGTTAGGACAGTCAGGGACGGTCGAGCGTGTACAAAAAGCTGGCCTGAGATTCAGGGCCCTGTGTGGGACTCACCTCCATGTCCTCATCTCTAAAATGGAGGTCTTAACTTTCCTTCAATACAGTGGTGAGGAATACACACAATAATCGATGGGAGAGCTCTTTGCAAACTGAGAAGTGCAGTGCACATGGGAGCAACGTTGGGAGTGGGTCCTGGAATGGACTGGCGTTCCCAGCAGTGCCTCCTCCCCCCATCTGGGGCTTGTAGGAGTGTCTCTGGGCTGTGTCCGATGTGGGCCAGGGTTGGGTCACGTCCAGCTCTGACCAGGCACATGGGATGCAGTGGTGACAAGATAGTCCTTGTCCTCTTGCAGCTTCACTTGGGAGGGGAGATGGACATCGAATAAGCCATTTTAAAGTAGGGGCCAGTGTGCTGAGGGCTGTGGGAGGGCAGGGAGGGCTTCCTGGAGGCAGTGGTTTCTAGGCTGAGCCTTAAAGGGTGAGTAGGAATTAGACAACAAAGGGGAAGTGAGCTCCCCCTGCAGGCCTCCCAGGACCATGTGTGACTTTGGCCTGGCCGTGGCTGACTCAGGCTGAGCTGTGGCTGCCTGGCCCCGTCTCACCCTGGCTGGGCCGGCCTCTTTCTGGCTGGGCCACATCTGACTGGGCTGGCCTTGGTCTCCTTCAGGGAGTGCCGTGTCTCGCTCTCGCTGGGCTGCTCTGACCTGGGCTGTGCTGCATCTCACTCGGGCTGGGCAGGACTGACCCCGACAGGGCCCTGTTCTCCGTGTTGGTCCTGCAGGGGAGCGAAACTGGTAGCCCCCAGCTTTACGCTGGCCACCATCAAGGGGGATGAGTACACCTTCACCTCCAGCAATGCTGAGGACATCCGTGACCTGGTGGTCACCTTCCTGGAGGGGCTCCGAAAGAGGTCTAAGTATGTGGTGGCCCTGCAGGACAACCCCAGCCCTGGTGAGTGGCTCCTGGCACGAGCTGCCAGTCCCCGGGGTCAGGGTGTTAGGCAGATTACGTGCCCTGGCCTTGGCCTGGCGTTCAAGATCACTAGAGCCTGTTACCCAGTCTTCCCCAGACACCCTTGGTTCCAGCTGGACCGAATAGCTCAACCCTGTGCCTTCGATCTGTGCCCTGTGGGGAACCTTCCTCCCCCTGGTCTTAAATACCTATTACTTGCCACCTTCTCCAGATGAGATCAGGGGTTCCTCCTCAGTGTTCCCCCAATACCCACCATCTTCAAATGATGACAGTGGTAACAACTACGGACTGTGCATCCCCAGGCCTTTGAGGTCCTGAGCAGAGCGTGAGAAAGAGACGAAATGAACCCAGCCCTGCCCTCAGTGGGGAGGGGGTGGGAGCAGACAGTGACCATCCCTGTGATAGTGCAGTGACCTGGGAAGCCCAGAGGCTGTGGGAGCCTGGGGTTCGGGGAGGACGTATGTGTGAGCAGAACGTTTGGGGCAGAGAGGAGAACTGAGCAGAGGCTGGAGAGAGCAGGTGTGTCTGGGAACTGCGGGTAGTTTGTTTCGGCTGGAATGGGCGAGATGAGGCGGGAGGGGCAAAAAGTGAGGCAGAAGAAGTCAGGAAGGCCATCTGCCAACAACAGGCCTGTGAGCGTGTCGAGGAGTGTGGGATTCCTTTTAGGGCAGTGGGGAGCCACGGAAGGCTTCTGAGCAGGGAAGTGGCCCCCTCCGATGGCTGTCTGTGTGGGGGGTTGTGCAGGGTAGAGGCAGAGCGGCTGCTGAGCAGATATGGGACAGGGCCTCAGTTCCAGTGGGGAGGAGAGGCTTACAGGTCATCAACCCAAAGAGAGGTGTTCCAACCCAGCCTCTCTCTCTGCCCCCATGTGGCCCTGCTCACCCATGCCTTCCAGCGGGAGAGGAGTCAGGCTTCCTCAGCTTTGCCAAGGGGGACCTCATCATCCTGGACCATGACACAGGAGAGCAGGTCATGAACTCAGGCTGGGCCAATGGCATCAATGAGAGGACCAAGCAGCGTGGGGACTTCCCCACCGACTGCGTGTATGTCATGCCCACTGTCACCATGCCACCGCGGGAGATTGTGGTATGTGGCCCGGGGGTGGCAGGTGCATGGGAGGCTCCCCTGGCCCCTCCTTGTCTTCTTCCCACATAAAATGGAGTGAGGGATTACAGTAGATTCATGCTTTGCTGCTTCTGTGAAGATGATCTGGGGGTCTTATGGGACCATAAACTGAAAGTTGGGGGCAACTATCAAATGTATGCCAGGTGGAGAGGGACCTAGAAATTGCATCAGATGAGGAACTGCCCAGGGGTAGGGGATCAGAGAAGAGTGGCCTAGGGGATGGGGGCAGGGGTAGGGGCTTGCACTGTCCAGAAAGGCAGTGAGGGCAGAGCTGGGAAGTGAGGCCCTGCTTCCTCTGGAGCCCCTTGAGCCAGCACTGAGGACTCGGAGCCCAGCTTTCCAGGCAGCTCCTGAGCCAGGCTCTGTTGACGGGGCAGTTCTCACACTGCATCCGCTGCCTTGTCCAGGCTTTCTGACTGACCCAACCTGGTTCAGACACAGGGCACCAAGGGAAGGGTCTTAAGGCCAGCATGATGGAGGCAGTGGTAATGTCAGAGATCCCCCAGGAGGAAAGGTGTTCCCAGGGTCAGAATGGGGCACAGGGTCCACCCCCAGACCCACTTAAGAAGGCTCTGGGCTTTACCATGTTGATCCAGGGGCCCGGGGTGGAGATCCAGGGGCGCCTGACCTCAGTTCCCTGTCTCTCGGTCTCTAGGCCCTGGTCACCATGACCCCCGACCAGAGGCAGGACGTTATCCGGCTCTTGCAGCTGCGAACGGCAGAGCCTGAGGTGCGCGCCAAGCCCTACACGCTGGAGGAATTTTCCTACGACTACTTCAGGTGACGGGGGAAGGGGAGAGAGGGCCCCAGGACGGGGAGCTGCAGGCTCCTGCTACCCTGTGGGCTGCGTGGTGGGCTTGCTTTGTGGTGTCTCCGTCTGTGAGCAGGGCCCGGGTCAGAGGGAACCAGAGGGCACTTTCAGTCCGTCGACATGACGCTTCTCATGTTGTGTCATCTTATCCTTCCTTCGTTTAAGATACTGTGACTGCGCCCACCCCAGGTGGAGTCCTGGGCACTCCTGACTCAAGGCTGTACCTGCCTCACCGACTCACAGTCCTGGTGGGGAGACAGGCATGAGACCAGGCGGCTGTTATTCTGTGCGCCCAGTGTTGTGATGGAGATGCTGGGTCGGGGTGGAGATGGAGGCGAGGAGGCTTCGTGGAGGAAGTGGTGTCTGAGCTAAGCTGGGGGTGGGGTCGGGGGGTGAGCCGGGTGGAGGAGCGCCACAGCTGGAGCAGAGCGAGCAGAGAGAAGCAGGGGCGAGCAGGCCGGGGAGGCGGGCAGGGCTGCCGGGGCACAGCCAGCCTTGTTAGTATCTCCATCTGTCAGCTGAGAAAGTAAGGCCCGGGCAGGGCTGGTGACTCATCCCAGGTCACGCGGCGCAGCAGGGAAGCCGGTTCCCTGAGCTCTGCTTCCTACACGGGGCGGGATGGGCCTGGAGTCTCGCAACCTGGCCGTCAGTGCGGACCGTTCCGTGCTGTGCAGGCCCCCACCCAAGCACACGCTGAGCCGCGTGATGGTGTCCAAGACCCGCAGCAAGGACCGGCTGTGGAGCCACACGCGGGAGCCGCTCAAGCAGGCGCTGCTGAAGAAGATCCTGGGCAGCGAGGAGCTCTCGCAGGAGGCCTGCATGGCCTTCATCGATATCCGCACCCTCGGGGTGGGGGGGGACACGGAGGGTCAGGCAGGGGCCACGGGGAGGGGGCGCCTAGGGCAGGGGAGGGCTGGGCGGGGCCTGGCCTCTAGGGTTTTCGTCTAGACACTTGCTTCCTTCTGAGGGGCCCAGCTGGGGCCTGGGCAGACGTGGGGGGATGCTGATGGAGCGGCTCCCTCCGTGTGCCCGGCACCTTACAGCGTGCAGGGGGCTGCCTCACCCGTTGTCTCCTCGCACCCTGTCATTTGGTTGACAGATGTATATCGTGCCATGTGGTGGGCCAGGTGTGGAGACACGGCGGTGAGCAGACCCAGTACCTAGCCTCATGGTGCTCATGGTTGAGAGTGGAGATGTGCTGATCGGGGTCAGTGCTGTGATGGGACGCGACAGCACATTGACCTGACTTGGCCTTGGAGGAGGGCAGGGAGGACTTCCTGGAGGAAATGATATCTAGGCTGGAGACTGGGTAGGCCTTGGCCAGTCAAAGGGGAGATGGGTGGGGAATGTTCTTGACAGAGGGAGCAGCATGTATAAAGGCCCCGAGGCAAAACAGAGCAGGGCTGTTTCAAGGGCAGAAATTAACTCAGCACAGCCAGAGGCTAGAGTTCAAGAAGGGAATCCCAAGATGTGGGCTGATGGATGAAAGTTTCCCAAGGCCTGTTAAGAAGCTTGGACTGTGTCCTGCGGTGCAGCCATGGGGAGCCACTGGGGCAGGGGGTGGCATGGTTAGATTTGTGATTTGGAAAGTTTATTCTGGTTGCTGTGAGGACTCTGGTAGTGGGGTTGGGGCCTGGAGCAGGATGGCCAGTGAGGAGGTGGCCAGAGGAGTTGAGGAGAGAGGGCAGGCAGTGGGCATGGAGAGCAGTGTGGGCAGATTATGCCCATTTCCTGGGTGAGTAGCCTGAGGCCCAGGGCCACATGATCAGGGGTGGCAGACCCTGTTGGAGAGTGTGGCCGCCTGCCTCCCGGGCCATTGTTCCCCAGTTGGCCACAGCCTTCCTTGACAGCTCCCCACCCGTGCTCAAGTACATGGGTGACTACCCATCCAAGAGGATGCGCTCTGTCAATGAGCTCACAGACCAGATCTTCGAGGGTGCCCTGAAGGCTGAGCCCCTCAAGGACGAGGTGTACGTGCAGATCCTGAAGCAGCTGACCGACAACCACATCAGGTAAGCCGGGAGGGTGGGAGGGTGAGGGGCAGGCCCCCACCCCTAGTGCTAACAGCTGAAGGTAATCGTAAAGGTCCTCCACCCACTGTGACGGGGAGCTCACTCCCTGCCGAGGCAGCAGCTGGCTCTGCCTGGGAACAGTCCTTCTTCACTCAGAGCAGGAAGCTGTCCTCAGGCCCCCTCATGTCCTAGCTCTCCCTCAAGGCCCAAGGAAGAGGGTCAAGAACCAAGAGCTGGTGGCTGTGCCCTCAGAGTCTGTCCTCCCCCCAAGTTGAACAGCCCCAGCTCCTCCTAATTTCCCGCTGCTCTCTGCCTGAGCCTCCTCTGGATACCCCTCCCTAGCCCAGATGCCATTGTCTGCCCACAGGTGCATCTCATGAGCAGTTGTCCCATCCCTGGCTCAGGCTGAGCTGGCTGTCAGTCAGAAGCTCTGGCTAAAAATTCTCATGGGCTGGGGGTGTTGGACCCCAGAGGGTGTCACCACCTCCCTGATGGCCCAGACCACGGCAGAAGGGGGAAGTCAGGCACATGCTCATCTCAGAGCCTGAGAGAAGCCCCACCCTCTCCCTTTATTCCCAGACTTCCAACTCCCTCCCCAGCTTTGTCACTCTGTACATCTCTTATACAAGTCCACCATTGGACCATACATCAGATCTTTTCGCACATTCTGTGCCCACAGCCAGGAAAACCTGTCCTCTCCTTTGCATATCAGAATTTGCCTCAGTCTTCAAAGTCTAAATCAAATGCCACCTCCTCCTAGAAGCCCTCCAGGCTTCCCTCCTGCCAGACCGAAGGAGCTCAGAGTAGTGCCTGAGGGAGTCCTGGGGCTGGTCTAACGTAGTGCTACTCAAATAATAGACGAGTTAAAGAGCTGCTTCCATCATAGGAAAGTCTTTCTAAGAAAAAAAAAATCTTAGCCAGAGTGCTTGGTGACACAGCTGATTTTTATTCTGACACAAGCACCTTACCTCCACCTGACTAGTAAGTGTGTGGCCTGGGGTGGGGGTGGCAGACTGGACTTTGAGTAGCACTAATGGGATCAGGCTGTCAGGGGGGTGGGTCCGTGTGGGTCCTCAGACAGGGGTGGGGATGAGGGCAGGCATGTGCTGCCGTGGTGAGCAGCTGAGGCGTATTGGCCCGCGGTGGCCCTGCTGGACACCACACCTCTTCCTGCAGGTATAGTGAGGAGCGGGGCTGGGAGCTGCTCTGGCTGTGCACAGGGCTCTTCCCGCCCAGCAACATCCTCCTGCCGCATGTGCAGCGCTTCCTGCAGTCCCGCAAGCCCTGCCCACTCGCCATCGACTGCCTGCAGCGGCTCCAGAAAGCCCTGAGGTACAGCAGGGGCTGCAAGGGGCAGAGGGGGCAGTGGGCATAGTGCGTGGCGGCAGGCACTGGGATGGGCTTCCGGCCAACCTGGCTTGCGAGACGAGTCCCTTGGGGATGCTGAGGTCCTGACCCATCTTTGGGGTTGGGACCCATCTTCGGGGTCCCACAGCTGCCAGGTAGACAAAGGTGGCAGTGCCCAGTACCCATTCTGGACAGTTTGAGAGTCTGGTTGCTCAGAAAGCTATTTTCTCATACCCTCAAGTCTGCTGGGGAGGCAGACACCTGGGCCGCACTCCGTACTCTGCAAAGCCCACGTGTACCCTTTGCTTCATTCGGTCCCCTCCACATCCCTATTTGGTGGGTACCATTATCATCTCATTTTACAGATGAGGAACTAGAGGCTTGAGAGTTTGTCACCTGGTAGGAAGTGGTGGATGGGGATTAGGACTGGGGTTTGCCTGTCTCCAAAGTTCCCTCTGCTCTCTGCTCCCCATGGCCCCAGGAATCTGCTGCCTCCTGACTTGACCCCCTTTCCCCTCCCCCTCCCCTGGTTTTCAGAAACGGGTCCCGGAAGTACCCCCCGCACCTGGTGGAGGTGGAGGCCATCCAGCACAAAACCACCCAGATTTTCCACAAGGTCTACTTTCCCGATGACACAGACGAGGTGAGGGACTCTGGCTTCTTGGTCTGTGGGTGCCCCTGAAGGACCAGGCTCCCTCGGGGACACGGGGCAGCCCTGATGTCCCTTCCCCACCACCCCCACCTTTGCCCCCATCCTCCTGCCCCTCAGTGGAGTCGGGGCTCAGTCAAGAGGCCATAGACTCCTCGGGTCAGGAGCCCTTGGGTTCCTGGTTCAGCCTCTCACTTCCTTGATCAGCTTCCTTGAGAAGGTCACCTCTCCCTCTCTCTGAGGAGCTTCTGCTTTGGAGAAACGTGCTAGATTCTAGTCACAAGGACAGAAAAACTTCCTAAAATCTTTTCCTGTCCCCTGTGGAAGGTTACATGGAGCATCCCCCCACCCCCCAAATCGCTCTCCTCCCTCATCTAAGCTTCCCCAGACTCTCCTATCCCTCTCAGCCCCAGTCTGGGCTGCGTCCCGGCTCTTGACTCCTCACCCTTTCTGGAGTTTGCTTTCTCCTTCCTCCGGTTTCTCTCCTTCCAATCAATCACCCTGTCCCTTCTGTGCTCCCTTGGCCTCTGCCATCACTCATGCTTGTACAGCTGGGCCCAGGACCCTGGAGGCCAAGGCTTAGTCCCCCTTGAAGGGTTGGGAAGGGCACGATCTGGGAAGACCCAGACAGGAGTTGCTTTTTCTTTTTTAAAAAAAATTTATTTTTAATTGAAGTTTAGTTGATGTACAGTATTATATGAGTGTCAGCTGTACAACACAGTGATTCACAATTTTTAAAGGTGGTATTCCACTTATAATTATTATAAAATATTGGCTATATTCCCTGTGTTGTGCAGTATATCCTTGTAGTTTATTTATTTTATACATAGTAGGTTTTATACTTCTTCCTTTTCTTAAGCATGGTGCCCAGCTCTGGGGAAGCCCCCCTCAGAAGGAGGGTGTCTTGCATGGGAGGGGGCTCCGTCTAGCTGCAGGCACGGCCACGGGGATGCGAGAGGCCCTGGGAGAGGCCCTGCCAGAGCCAAGCAAGTGCTCCCCGCCACCCCTTCCCCCAGGCCTTCGAGGTGGAGTCCAGCACTAAGGCCAGGGACTTCTGCCAGAACATCGCCGCCCGGCTGCTCCTCAAGTCCTCCGAGGGATTCAGCCTCTTTGTCAAAATTGCAGATAAGGTGGGTTGGGGGGGGGTGTCACTGATTGCTTATCTGCCTGCTCTTGGTCTGTCTCATGGGAAATTTGCTGGCGCCCTGGCAGCTCACGGGGCAGTGGGGCTGGGGACAGAGAGAGAAGGAGGGACGGGGAGAGGAAGAGGCGCTCTTGCGCACGGCATCCGATCGTGCCCGTCTCTTTCTTACGTCCCTGCAATGGCCCCCTTACATGCAGCAGCTGTACCTAAATCTGTCTCCTCTGAGGCGCTGCAGAGACCTCTTGGGAGCGCTCTGTGCTCTGGACACACTAGGCTCCTCACCCTGCCCCAGTACACGTGTACTTTCCGGAGCTGATTTGACTGGTCCCTCAGCTGCCAGGCTGAGGTCAATTCACCTCTGAAAAAGCCCCTGAAGGGAGGATGACTATCCCCACCTACTAGACCACAAAACCCGGACTCAGAAGTGTTAACTGACTTATCTCAGGTCCCACAGCAGGGACTCAGATCCAGGTAGGTCTGACTCTGAAGCACAGGCCCCTGCCTTCACCCCACATTGCCCCCCCCCCGGCCCCATTTATGTCCATGGCAGTCACAGGCCCAGCTTGAAAGCCCCTTCCCATGGGGGCCTCCCTGACCCTCGCAGGCAGGCCAGGTGCTCCCCTGTCGCTCACCACCAGCGCCCGATGCATCCATGCCCGTCTCCTCACTTCATGTCTGTCCCTGTGCCAGACACTGTGACCCAGAGGTGATCTCAGTGAGGTCCTGGACCCAGGGGGGCTTAGAGCCTGTGGGAGGCACAGGACACGGATACCAGAGAATGTCCAAAGCAGGGCCTGGGCCCCTTTCTCGGCCTTCTTTCCAGGGTCCTAGGGCAGCAATCAGTGACTCTTTGCTGAATGACTGAAGGGAGTCACTGTCACTGGACAGACACACTCAACAGGCACAGTCGGGGCACGACGGGGTTGATACACGGACACCCGCTCCGGCTGCGAGCAGTTCTTCTGGAGAAGGGGCTGCCGGGGAGGCCTTGGGTGGGAAGGTCAGAAAACTCAGTATTGCTCAAATTAAAATGAGTGGACTAGAATGGCCATGTCCCTAGGTCATCAGCGTCCCTGAGAATGACTTCTTCTTCGACTTTGTACGACACCTGACGGACTGGATAAAGAAAGCACGGCCCGTCAAGGATGGTAAGGATGGTGAGGCTGAGTCCTGGGATTATCTGAGGCCTGGGGCCGGCAGGTCCTGGCTCGGGGCCATACCTGAGGCCCACCTGGGTGGGGCCCGAGCTAGGCCTTCCTCCGGGGCTGGTGCTGGGTTGGACACCCTTCTGTGCTGGGATCTTCTGGGTGACCGACTGCCCTCTGCCGCAGGAATCATGCCCTCGCTCACCTACCAAGTGTTCTTCATGAAGAAGCTGTGGACCACCACGGTGCCAGGGAAGGACCCCATGGCCGATTCCATCTTCCACTATTACCAGGTGAGCTGCCCAGAGCCCCTCTGCCACGGCTGCCTGCTGTCCTTGCCAGGGGCAGGGCAACAGCATGGACCGGAAGCCATGCCTGCCGGGGTCTCCGGAGGCGGCCCGACCTCAGATCCTTCTCCTTCCCAACCCTCCAGCCCTCAGGCTGCGCTCTCAGGCCCTTCCCTTGGTGAGGGGCTATGCTCTGAATTTGGGATTCTGCTGGTACACCTGGGTCTGTAAACGTTTTCCAGCAAAGGCATGGGCCTGCGGGAAGCCAGCAGGGTGGCTCACAGGCTGAGCCTCTATTATGTGTCTGGCAGTTTGTACTCATTCTGTCCTCCCAACATACCCCAAGAAGGAGGCATGTTGTTCCCATTTTAAAGAGAAACACTCAGAGAGATCAGGTGATGTAATTAGGATCACAGGGCTGATGGAACTGGGGTTTGATTCCAGGTCTTCATGACTGCAGACTCAGTGGTCTCTTCTGAGGTGGCCGTTTACCGTTCTGTGGGACAGACAGACCAGGATGCTGGGAGGGGCGCCAGTGGTGGGGAAGGCGGCTGCCCTGGTAGAGAGAACCCTGGCCTGGGAGCCAGAAGGGCCGCCTTCCTTCAAACCCGGGATCTTCCTCTCCCCTTTCCCCTTTGCCCCATGTTGCCCGTTTAGCAGGTGGCACCGTTAACTACCAGCTCCCCCAAGGCAGAAACCTGAGTCAGCGTGGACCTCTCCCATGTCCCAAATCACTCACCTGATGACTTTACCTCCTGAATATCTCTAAAATGCATTCACGTCTCTCCATCACCACCTCCACCAACTTGGGTCGGTCCACCATCTTCTCTCATCTGGAAGAAGCCCATAACCTTCTCTCTGATCTCCTCCATCTGTCTTCAATCCATTCTCCACAGGGTGGTCACCATGATCCTCCCATTGCCTTGTACCAACACTCCTTTGCTCAGCTCACGCCAGCTGCATTTTCTCAGATCCTCAGATGTGCCTTCGTAATGTCTCTCTTCTGGAATGCACCTCCCTTGGTTCTTTCTCTCAGCTACTGAGTTTTTAGATGTCAATTCAATCATCTTATCTTAAGGGAAGTCTTCCCTGCCCCCCAGACTAGATTGGGTCACCTTGCTATATTCTCTCATAGTACTGAGAACAATTCCTTCAAAGATTGTAATTACACATTGGTTTGATGAATAATGTCTGTCCTTGACTACAAGTTCTATGAGAGTAGGGAGGGTATATGTTGTTGCTTAAAGGGCCTGACCCATAGTAGATGCTTAATATTTGTTGGCTTGATGGATGGGTTCATAGGTGAATTGGTGACTCACTAAATGGTTGGGTGGAAGGATGAATGGTGAATGAATGTATGAGTGGATATTGGTACATGGATGGATGGACAAATGGGGGAATTAATGGGAATTTGATGTGGGTAGGTACACCCTTATGGGTGGGCAGGTGGGTGGGTGGATGGGGACATAATGTGGGCGGGTGGATAGCTGGAGGGATAGATGGATGGGTGAGTAGATGAAAAGGTGGGTGGATAGTTTCTGATCTGCAGTGTATCCTCAGGCCATCCTTGGTTTCCCTACTCTTCAGATAGTGGATAAGACAGATGTAAGGTTCCAGGAGCCTGTGGGCAGTGCTGGCCCTTCTTTAGAGGCTTCATCTTTGCTTTCAGTCAGCTCCTCATCCTCAGCTACTCTGGTTCTGGGTCTGGAAGATCAAGGTGGGGATGGGGCTGGTGCTGCTGATGAAATCAGTGGGTCTCAAGGGAACACAGCAGGAAGAGGCCAGCCTGAGAGGCTCTTCCCAAAGAAGGACAGGCCTGGGGGGTTAGGGTTATGGAACAGTCACTCACCCCAGCTGGTCCCTCTGAGTTTCTTCATCATCTCTGAAATGGGGCTGTTCACCTCACTGGACTGTTATGGGGGAAAATGAGATGATCTTCACACCTGGCTCTGCTTTAAATCTGTAAAGCACTGAATCTGTGTGGCATAATGCTGTTTCCCTGTACTGTGCCTTCCCCCCTTGGGGAGCAGTGTCAGCTGAGGTTGGGGAAGCAGGTGGGCCCAATGTGGGGTAAAGCAGTAGACCCGGCCTCGCGGGGGTGGGGGGGGTGGGGGGTGCTTAAGGGAAGGAGCCCGCTTCCTCCAGGTGCCTCCACTGCCTGTGACCTGCTCTGTCTCTGGCAGGAGTTGCCCAAGTATCTCCGAGGCTACCACAAGTGCACGCGGGAGGAAGTGCTGCAGCTGGGGGCACTCATCTACAGGGCCAAGTTTGAGGAGGACAAGTCCTACTTCCCCAGCATCCCCAAGCTTCTACGGGAGCTGGTGCCCCAGGACCTCATCCGGCAGATCTCACCTGACGACTGGAAGCGGGTGACCATGGGGGAGACAGTGGGAATTGGGGCCCCCTGAATGGTTCTCTGGGTACCCCAGGGTCAAGGGGGCAGGTGCTGGACAGCAGCCCAGGGAAGTATCCCTTGTGGTCCCTGTAAATTCAGCCGGCCACTTGGCAGTAATTTGCCCTGTCCTGGTTACCATGGTGACTGGATTTTGATACTGTTTGGCCTGCTTGCTTTGGGGAGGGAAGGGCTGTCAGGAGTCCATTAACTGGTATAAGTGGGGAGGCTTCATAGCCTCCAGGACCCCCGTCCTATACCTGGCCCTCCAGGGCCCACGACAGCTGCCGACAGTGCAGATGGGGCAGGAGCGGCAGGGGAGGGGACTCTGACCCCCCCCCGCCTCCCCCTGCAGTCCATCGTCGCCTATTTCAACAAGCACGCAGGGAAGTCCAAGGAGGAGGCCAAGCTGGCCTTCCTGAAGCTCATCTTCAAGTGGCCCACCTTCGGCTCAGCCTTCTTCGAGGTGAAGGTATGCTGTGGGTGGGTGCTTCTCAGAGAGGACGAGGGGGAACCAGATGGCACAGAGACTCCTCCCCATGACTTCGGGAAACTGCAGTGGTCTCTGCCACCTGCCTGGCAAGGAAATGGCCCTCAGCTTTGTCCCAGCTAGGTGTCTCAGCTAAGTACTGGGCCCTGGGCTTAGTCCTGGGACACTGAGGGGCCATTATCTCAGCCTGGCAGGGGAGGCAGATGGGTACAAAGGCCAGAGTAATGCAGGATGACCTGCACCGTGACAGTGGGGTGGCAGAGCCTGGGAGGCCCAACCAGACTGCGAAGGCTGAGGAGGCTTCCTGGAGGAGGCAACGTTGAGCTTTCCAGGGAGACCCTGAGGGGAGGGTTCCTGGCAGACAGCCTGGCACGAGCAAAGACCCAGAGGCGTGAGAGCTCAGGCCTGGGCAGGAAGTGTGAGTGGGTGAGTGTGGATGGGCGTGGGGTGTGAGGCGAGCAGGCTGCGGTAAGAAGCAGGTTGGTGAGCAGGAGAGGCGGATAGGGTTCCTCCTGCAGGTGGTGCCCAGCCTGGAGGGTTTTGTGCAGGGATGATGGGGCCAGAGCCCACTCTGACTTCAGGGTGGGGATGGATCTGAGGGGCAGGACCAGAGGCAGGAGGATGGTGAAGTGGCTGGGGTGAGGGGATACGTCAGGATGGAGAGGGGGGAATGGCCTTGCTACACACTGGGGAGGGGGGGCCCTTTGAGAAGCCTGGCTGTGCAACGAAGAGAGAGGTAGGTAGGTACACCTGGAGGCAGGTGTAGGGTTCAAGGAGGCTTTTTAAAGATGAGAGGCTTTAGGGCTGAGAGAGAGCAATAGCAGGGACTCCTAGAGAAGCAGGACAGAAGGGCTGAAACTGCTGCTGGGCTGGTTGGGGACCCATGAAGGGATTTGGGGTAGCTCTGAGGGCCCAGCAGAGGTACTGATAGAAACCATGAGGTCGTGGCAGGACCACGAGCACCACTGCACCCCTGGTATCAAGCAGGCAGCAGGAGAGCGAGACTTAAGCCCAGCTGGGGGCGGCTTCACTCCTGCCCCAAATGTTTGTTTATAATATTTCCTGTTCTGGGTTCCCCACCTGATGTCTCTGGCTTTTTTTTTTTTTTTAAAAACTAGCAAACTACAGAGCCAAACTTTCCTGAGATTCTCCTAATTGCCATCAACAAGTATGGGGTCAGCCTCATTGATCCCAGAACCAAGGTGAGCAGTGACAGGGAAGAGCAGGCGGGGGTGGGCTTCTCTGTTTGCACTTCTAACAAAGGCCCCCCAGACTCAAACCCCAAGAGACCCTATCGGCCACCACCATCCTCGCGTCATCCACCCACCTGGCCACACATCTTGAGAGGCTGACCGTGTTTGCTGTGTCTACTTCCTTGCCTCTCATCTCTCCATCAAAACTGCTCTCTGAGTTACTAACAAAGCCCTCGATACTAAATCCAATCACTCTTTAGTGCTTGGCCTTTCAGCGTCATTGGATACTACCAACCACTTCCTCCTTCCAGAATGCTCTCTGTCCACATTGGTCAGGGTGGGAGGCTCTACTGGGGTAACTGCTGCTCAGGTTTGTGGGCCTGAGCAGTTCCTACCAAGGGGGCCAGGAGACAAGTCCTACCACTGACACAGGAGGGTACAACTGGGGCTGTTGGAGAAGGGGGCAATGACCACCATCTTCCCCTTGGCTCCATGTGCCCACTTTCCTGGTTTTCCTCATATCTCCCTTGGTCTCCCTCTCAGGCACTTCCCTGGGCTTCTTCTCTACCCAGCCCACACACTGTGTTCCCCAAGTCTGTGTCTGTCTTCTTGTCTCCCCCCTCCAACTCTGCTGGACCATCTCATCTGGGACCACAGTTTCAGTTCCTTCAGGCTCTCAGATTTCCAGTTCTGGGCCCCATACACCTGACGGCCTCCTGGGCTTCCTTGGTTGTCCCACCAGCTGGCCCCACCCAAGGCCTGGAGGGGGAAGGCATCTGCTTCCCACAGCAGCTCCACGGCACAGCTGGACTCTACTCTTTGCTCCTTTTCTCGTCTGAGAGCCTGAGGTTCCTTCCTGTGGGTGGTGTCTGTGGGCTGGAGCTGAGGAGAGTGAGGCCAGACAGTCCAGGCCGTGCAGCTTCAGACTCTCTGCTCCCCTAGGACATCCTGACCACTCACCCGTTCACCAAGATCTCCAACTGGAGCAGCGGCAACACCTACTTCCACATCACCATTGGGAACCTGGTGCGCGGGAGCAAACTCCTCTGTGAGACGTCACTGGTGAGAGCTCTTCCTTCCAGGCCTGGCGGGCTCACCTGCAGCTTCAATTGAGGGACCCACAAATTAGCACCTTAATGTGAGGTCGCAACAGCTTAGAGCCCTAGATGTCTGGCTGGATGAATCCAACCCTTCAGCTGTGTGGCTGGGGAGACTTAAGTCCAGAGGGTGGGCAGGGTCTGCCTTTGTCTGGGCTTCTGTCCACTGCAGTCTCCTGGGAGCTGTGTTCTGGGTCTGAGTGGGCGGCCGTGTCCTACTCTGTGCTCTGTTTATCTATCTTCTTGCTGCTGTTTCCAGGGCTACAAGATGGATGACCTCCTGACTTCCTATATTAGCCAGATGCTCACGGCCATGAGCAAACAGCGGGGCTCCAGGAGTGGCAAGTGAACAGCGGGGAGGTGGTGCTGGCTCTGTGCCTGCTCTCCAGGCAGCAGCTGGCTCAGGACCATCAGCTACCTCTGCCGCCGGGGGAAGACCTCTGCCATCGAGGCAGGGAGGCTGGGCCGGCTGGCCACCACTGACTGTACCATCGTGGCCTCTGACCCTCCTTCCGGTGCAGCGGCCTCGCCGGGATGCAGAACTCCCCTCCACCCACCCCTGAAGCACCCGGTTGGTTCTACTCCTGGCTTGCTGTGGCCTTCCCAGTTGTAAAACCCTGTGCTCCTTGGATGCCGTTCTTATCTCAGACTGGCCCTACTATGTGACCTCTTTTGACTTTCTGTGCACCACCAGGAAAGGTAACCAAGAGGACTACCTAGTTCTTCATGCTGGGAACAACCAAACCAAGATTGTTCTGAAGCCTAAGGGATGGCTTAATTCCCCTAAGTCCAGGAGCCTCAGCTTGGGTGAGGGAGACAGACCACTTTTATATATTACAGTGTGAGTGAGTGCTGAGCCCCTGCTCGAGGCTCCCCTGATCACCTCAGGCATAAAGCATGTGTTCCATCTTCTGGCCCTGTAGTGTCTTTGCTGGGGGAGGGGCAGGGTGTGGGGCCAGGACAGGGCCCTTTCGGGGAGTGGCCTATAGAACTGTCTCCTTGGTCTGTGCGTGCAGGGTCAAGCTGGTCTGGGGGTTGGTTGGGGGTGCTTAAAGGACTGGCTGGGCCTGGGGCAGGCTGAGGGGATGCTGCCCTGGGAGGCGGTGACCTAAGTGTGGATGGGCTGGAGATCCAGAGGGGGGACCAGCTTCTGGGCCTTACCTAGGGCCAGTGGATCAAGAGTGGCCCTTGCATCCTGCCAGAAACATCTCCTTGGCTCATCAAGAAACCTCCAAGAACCTCAGGAACCATTCTGCCTTGGGATGAATCCTTACGTCCAGTGGGTGCCTGTAAAATATTACTTTGTGACCAGGATGGAACATACAAGTTTGGACATGACCTGGGCAGGTCCGGGGGTGGGGGATTCAGACAGGGAAGGTGTGATCTGGGGGTGGGCATCCTTCTGGGCTGTGGCTGGGATGAGCGCCTAGAGAAATGACAGGGGAGATGTTGGCATGTTTGTGATCTGTCCTCAAGGGCCCCCTGGCACTTCAGCACAGCCAGCCCAGCTCCACTTGCCCTCACACACTCAAGGGTCTGGGGTCACCTGCATGTAGGTGACAAACCACTCCACAGGGAGTGCTATTCCTGTTCTCTCCAGATGCCTGTGCGGGAGGTGGAGGGGCTGGCTGGTGAAATGGAGGCCCCAAACCAGACAGCCCTGCTTTCTGGGATGACAACGCTGCCACCTGAGGCAGCCCTGCCCCACCAATGTTCACATGACTTCACAGTCAGCCCGGGATAAATCTGAGCCACAAGGAAGGTGCTGTGGTGTCTGCCCCTACACACCACCATATACAGGGGAATATGAGCCCTGGAGGAGTGCGAATACCTGATGGGCCCACAGTGGAACACAACTTGCTGCTTCTAACGCTGGGCTCCCAGACAGGTATTCTCAGCTCTAGTTTCCCTTCAAGCCCAAATGCCTTTGGGTGGACGTGGGATTATGCCTATCACCCCACTGGGGAATCAGCCAATGACAAGCTATTAGGAAGCACCCACTGCACACTGTACGACAGGATGTGCGTGTGGGATGAGATCTTTACCCCCGACTCGTGCCCATGCCACCTCTCCTTCTCTGACTCACTTTGGCACTCATCCCCTAGTCTTTGTCAGCCTGAGTGACCACAGAGGGTCTAAAGATTGCATCACTTACCTTCCGAGTTCCTGAGAGGTTGCCGTTATTTACATGCTGATGTTCACCACAGCCACTCCTTTAGTGGGGAATGTTATGAAGGTTAGGATGAGACAAATCCTGTGACACCCAGAGAGCAACCAGTTCCAGCTCCAAGACCAAAACTTTTTTCCCTTTGCTCATGCCCTTGAGATGAAGGCTAGACCAAAATGGTTTTCCTGAGAGCCTCCGGGATCTGCTGCACTCCTCTCTTGACCCCTCTCTACCATCAGGTCACCCTGGGGCACAGAGAGGAAGAAGAAGAAGGGGCAAGTTGTGGCTAATTCTTCTCTGAAGACAGCCCAAAGGAGGAGAAGGACATGCTGGATGTGGTGGAAACCATCATAAAAGAGGATTATTGGGAGGATTCAATAGTAGGGGTGCTTTTCAGGTTCTGTTTCAGGAGGAGGGTCCTCCACAGAGGGAACTGTTGGTTCATCTGCCTCCAAGGTAGGCAATGCACTTTGGAGGGTGGCCTCTCTGCTGGCCTCTGAGGTGGGTGCCTGGGTGGGTTCAAAGGCCGGCTCGGTGGGCACCGGCTGTCTAACAGCATCCTAGGGTGGTATCGTTGGTTTGGTGGTTTCCTCAACAGGCTCTGGTATGATGGCTTTAGAGCCTGAGTGTTCCCTTTCGCTCTTGGTTAAAGTCCAGGGCTTTCCGTAACTTTCAAAGCTTCGTCTCGGAGGCTTGCCCTTGGAGTTTCTGTGGTATAGAAAAGACAACAACACAGATTCCTCCAAAGTCACTTCTCGAATCTTTGCCAGTCATATGGTAAAATTCTAGTCATCTTTAAAATGTTAGCCCCTCACTTACCATCTCAGATACTTTCCCCCTAGCTCTCTCCCTATCCAGGCTTTGGGCAGACTTTTATTTGGTCCTCAATTCATCAAGGTGCTGGAGTTTAAGAGCCTATTGCATAAGGTTCTAACTCACCATGGAAGCCCTCAGAAGGCAGAGATTGACATTTGCTTAAAGTTCATGCATTTCACAACCACTGTTCCCGAAGCAGTTTGAATAGAAACATGAACACATCCTCCATTAGAATGGGAGCTTTTTAGGGACAGAGACTTTGTCTTGCTTGCCACCACATGTCCAGTGCTCAAGAGTGTCTGTCACACAATAATTGCTCAAAAAATTGTTTTTTTTTCTCTAATTGAATGATAGAAAAAATAGATGGAGACTTTTTCTAGTAATGGAGCTAGGAAACTGACTCTTATCAAAGACAAATTTAAAAATGGATAATATACAAAACCAAGAAAACATCTTAAAATTATCTAAGAATTACAATATACTGAGGAACTGTGGAGCAGGAATCTAGAAGAGGGTGAGAATCCAAAGAGGTAAGCCCTAAATTCAGTTATTTTTGCCCTGAGTGTAATTTCAATCTTGAAGAAACAGTTGCACACATGAGCTACATTTTTTTGTCAGCTTCACAGGAGGAAGCGGATTTTTATTGCACTTGAATTTGTAGGTCAATTCCATGACAACCAATATCTACCATATTAGGTTTGCAAATTCATGACTGTGTTATGTTGCTCCATTTATCTGGGTCTTTTTTCTCTCACTAAACTTTTGTAGTTTTCAGTGACCAGTCATCTATCTTCTTTGCAAGGGCTTGCAATATTTTCCTAAAATTCCTATTTATGTTTTTATGCTGTTGTAAATGATGCTATTTCAATTTTTAAAGTTTCCAGTTATTCATTGATAATATATAGACATACAGTTGATTTTCTGTATATTGACTTGTATCCTAAGGCATTGCTTAAGTCACCAGTTCTAGTAGGTTAGTAGGTTTGTCATTTGATTCTTCAGAATTTTTTAATGTAAATAATCATATATGCAAATCAGGAGTTTTATTTCTTCCTTTATGCCTGTTATCTATCTTACTAAACTGGCTAGGATCTCCAGTACAACACCAAATAGAAGTGGCAGATATCCTTGCCTTATTTCTGATCTTAGAGGGATTTTACTGTTTCACTATTAAAAATGATATTGGCTGGAGGTTTTTTGTAAATATCTTTCATCAGATTGAGGAAGTTTCTATTTCTAGCTTACTCAGAGCTTTGATCATAAATAGGTATTGAATTTTGTCAAATATGCTTTTTCTACTTTATTTTATTAATATGGTAGATTTGATTAATTTTCAAATGATATATTTATCTTGCATTGCTGGGATAAATCTCACTTGCTCCGGATGTTTTGTCCTTTTTATATACTGATGGATTCAATCTGCTAATATTTTGTTCAGGATTTTAATGTCTAAGTTCATGAATGATACTGATCTGTAAATTTAGTTCTTGTACTGTCTTTGTCAGACATTTTTTATAAGAGATTATTGCTGGCCTCAAAGAGTCAGCTAGGAAATGTTCCTTCCTCTGCTTTTTTTTTTTTGAGTTGGTATAAAATTGGTATTATTTCTTAAATATTTGATTAACCAGTGAAACTCATTGGGCCTGGACTTTTCTTTGTGGTGAAGTTTTTGACACAGATTTGAATCTGATGGATAGTGGGTTATTACAAATCTCTATTTCTTCTTCTCTCAGTTCTGATAACTTGTACATTTCCAGGAATTTGTCTACTTCATTTAAATTGTCAAATTTAATGGCCTAAAAATGTTTATAATTTTCATTTTTATTTATAGGATGTGGAGAGATAGTCCCTCTTTCATTAATCATTCATCATATTGGCACTCAATCTCTCTCATTCATTTTACTAAGAGTTTATCAATTTTATTAATCTTTCCTAAGAACTAACTTTTCATTTAAAAATTTTTCTCTATTGTTTTATCTTTTCTATTTCATTGCTCCTATCATTCTTATTTCCTTCCTTTTACTTGGAGAAAAATTTACTTATCTCTTTTAGATTGGTTTAATATTGATTAAGTTTCTACCTTAACAATCTTCTTTCTGACATTTAAAGTTACAAATTTCCCTCTAAGTTCTGCTTTAAGCTGTACCCCACAAATTTTGCTGCTGTATATGCATTATCCTTTACAATTATATTCTCCCATTTCCCTTGTGATTAATGCCTTGATCAATGAAATGTTTAGAAATACATTAATTTTCGGTAGAGGATTATCTAGATATTTTATTGTTTGCTTCTAATTTAATTTCTCTTGTGGTCACAGAACAAACTGTGATTTTGGTTTTTTTGAAATTTATCAATGACACAGTTTACATCTTATTTTTGGCATCCCTAACTAATTGTAATTTTAGTCATTTTTTTAATAATAGATTTTTATTGAAGTATAATTGCTTCACAATACTGTTACTTTCTGTTGTACAACAAAGTGAATCAGCCATATGCATACATATATCCCCATATCCCCTTTTTTTAAACATCTTTATTGGAGTATAATTGCTTTACAGTGGTGTTAGTTTCTGCTTTATAACAAAGTGAATCAGCTCTACATATACATATATCCCCATATCTCCTCCCTCTTGCGTCTTCCTCCCATCCTCCCTATCCCACCCCTCTAGGTGGTCACAAAGCGCCGAGCTGATCTCCCTGTCCTATGAAGCTGCTTCCCACTAGCTATCTATTTTACATTTGGTAGTGTATATATGTCCATGCTACTCTCTCACTTCGTCCCAGCTTAACCTTCCCCCTTCCCATGTCCTCAAGTCCATTCTCTATGTCTGCATCTTTATTTCTGTCCTGCCCTTAGGTTCTTCATAACCTTTTTTTTTTTTGGATTCCATATATATGTGTTAGCATTCGGTATTTGTTTTTCTCTTTCTGACTTACTTCACTCTGTATGACAGACTCTAGGTCCATCCACCTCACTACAAATAACTCATTTTCGTTTCTTTTTATGGCTGAGTAATATTCCATTGTATATATGTGCCACATCTTCTTTATCCATTCATCAGTCGATGGACACTTAGGATGCTTCCATGTCCTGCCTATTGTAAAAAGAGCTGCAATGAACATTGTGGTACATGACTCTTTTTGAATTATGGTTTTCTCAGGGTATATGCCCAGTAGTGAGATTGCTGGGTCATATGGTAGTTCTATTTTTAGTTTTTTAAGGAACCTCCATACTAGGGTTCTCCATAGTGGCTGTATCAATTTACATTCCCACCAACAGTACAAGAGGGTTCCCTTTTCTCCACACCCTCTCCAGCATTTATTGTTTGTAGATTTTTTGATGATGGCCATTCTGACTGGTGTGAGGTGATACCTCATTGTAGTTTTGATTTGCATTTCTCTAATCATTAGTGATGTTGAGCATCCTTTCATATGTTTGTTGGCAATCTGTATATCTTCTTTGGAGAAATGTCTATTTAGGTCTTCTGCCCAGTTTTGGATTGGGTTGTTTGTTTTTTGGATAAACATGAGCTGCTTGTAAATTTTGGAGATTAATCCTTTGTCAGTTGGTTCACTTGCAAATATTTTCTCCCATTCTGAGGGTTGCCTTTTCATCTTCTTTATGGTTTCCTTTGCTGTGCAAAAGCTTTTAAGTTTCATTAGGTCCCATATGTTTATTTTTGTTTTTATTTCCATTTCTCTAGGAGGTGGGTCAAAAAGGATCTTGCTGTGATGTATGTCATAGAGTGTTCTGCCTAAGTTTTCCTCTAAGAGTTTGACAGTGTCTGGCCTTACATTTAGGTCTTTAATCCATTTTGAGTTTATTTTTGTGTTTGGTGTTAGCGAGTGTTCTAATTTCATACTTTTACATGTAGCTATCTAGTTTTCCCAGCACCACTTATTGAAGAGGCTGTCTTTTCTCCATTGTATATTCTTGCCTCCTTTATCAAAGATAAGGTGACCATATTGGTGTGGGTTTATCTCTGGGCTTTCTATCCTGTTCCATTGATCTATATTTCTGTTTTTGTGCCAGTACCATATTGTCTTGATTACCGTAGCTTTGTTGTATAATCTGAAGTCCGGGAGCCTGGCTCCTCCAGCTCCGTTTTTCTTTTTCAAGATTGCTTTGGCTATTCAGGGTGTTTTGTGTTTCCATACAAATTGTGAAATTTTTTGATCTAGTTCTGTGAAAAATGCCATCGGTAGTTTGATAGGGATTGCACTGAATCAGTAGATTGCTTTGGGTAGTATAGTCATTTTCACAATGTCGATTCTTCCAATCCAAGAACATGGTATATCTCTCCATCTGTTTATATGATCTTTAATTTCTTTCATCAGTGTCTTATAGTTTTCTGCATACAGGTCTTTTGTCTCCTTAGGTAGGTTTGTTCCTAGGTATTTTATTCTTTTTGTTGCAATGGTAAATGGGAGTGTTTCCTTAATTTCTCCTTCAGATTTTTCATCATTAGTATATAGGAATGCAAGAGATTTTTGTGCATTAATTTTGTATCCTGCTACTTTACCAAAATCATTGATTAGCTCTAGTAATTTTCTGGTAGCATCTTTAGGATTCTCTATGTATAGGATCATGTCATCTGCAAACAGTGACAGCTTTACTTCTTCTTTTCTGATTTGGATTCCTTTTATTTCTTTTTCTTCTCTGATTGCTGTGGCTAAAACTTCCAAAACTATGTTGAATAACAGTGGTGAGAGTGGACAACCTTGTCTTGTTCCTGATCTTAGAGGAAATGCTTTCAGTTTTTCACCATGGAGAACGACGTTGGCTGTGGGTTTGTCATATATGGCCTTATTATGTTGAGGTAAGTTCCCTCTATGCCTACTTTCTGGAGGGTTTTTTATCATAAATGGGTGTTGAATTTTGTTGAAAGCTTTTTCTGCATCTATTGAGATGAACATATGGTTTTTCTCCTTCAATTTGTTAATATGGTTTATCACATTGATTGATTTGCGTATACTGAAGAATCCTTGCATTCCTGGGATAAACCCCACTTGATCATGGTGTATGATCCCTTTAATGTGCTGTTGGATTCTGTTTGCTAGTATTTTGTTGAGGATTTTCGCATCTATGTTCATCAATGATATTGGCCTGTAGTTTTCTTTCTTTGTGACATCTTTGTCTGGTTTTTCTATCAGGTTGATGGTGGCCTCGTAGAATGAGTTGGGGAGTGTTCTTCCCTCTGTTATATTTTGGAAGAGTTTGAGAAGGAGAGGTGTTAGCTCTTTTCTAAATGTTTGATAGAATTCGCCTGTGAAGCCATCTGGTCCTGGGCTTTTGTGTGCTGGAAGATTTTTAATCACAGTCTCAATTTCAGTGCTTGTGATTGGTCTGTTTATATTTTGTATTTCTTCCTGGTTCAGTCTCAAAAGGTTGTGCTTTTCTAAGAATTTGTCTGTTTCTTCCAGGTTGTCCATTTTATTTGCATAGAGTTGCTTGTAGTAATCTCTCATGATCCTTTGTATTTCTGCAGTGTCAGTTGTTACTTCTCCTTTTACACTTCTAATTCTATTGATTTGAGGCTTCTCCTTTTTTCTTGATGAGTCTGGCTAATGGTTTATCAATTTTGTTTATCTTCTCAAAGAACCAGCTTTTAGTTTTATTGATCTTTGCTATCGTTTCCTTCATTTCTTTTTCATTTATTTCTGATCTGATCTTTATGATTTCTTTCCTTCTGCTAACTTTGGGGTTTTTTTGTTCTTCTTTCTCTAATTGCTTTAGGTGTAAGGTTAGGTTGTTTATTTGAGATGTTTCTTGTTTCTTGAGGTAGGATTGTATTGATATAAACTTCCCTCTTAGAACTGCTTTTGCTGCATCCCATAGGTTTAGGGTCATCGTGTTTTCATTGTCATTTGTTTCTAGGTATTTTTTGATTTCCTCTTTCATTTCTTCACTGATCTCTTGGTTATTTAGTAGTGTATTGTTTAGCCTCCATGTGTTTGTATTTTTTACAGATCTTTTCCTGTAATTGATATCTAGTCTCACAGCGTTGTGGTCGGAAAAGATACTTGATACGATTTCAGTTTTCTTAAATTTACCAAGGCTTGATTTGTGACCCAAGATATGATCTATCCTGTAGAATGTTCCATGAGCACTTGAGAAAAATGTGTATTCTGTTGTTTTTGGGTGGAATGTCCTATAAATATCAATTAAGTCCATCTTGTTTAATGTATCATTTAAAGCTTGTGTTTCCTTATTTATTTCCATTTTCGATGATCTGTCCATTGGTGAAAGTGGGGTGTTAAAGTCCCCTACTGTGACTGTGTTACTGTTGATTTCCCCCTTTATGGCTGTCAGCATTTGCCTTATGTATTGAGGTGCTCCTATGTTGGGTGCATAAATATTTACAATTGTTATATCTTCTTCTTGGATTGAGCCCTTGATCATTTTGTAGTGTCCTTCTTTGTCTCTTAATTTTAGTCATTTTTATCACTTTGGTTTTTAGTCTTCATACTTGCTTTATAAGTGACCCATCTACTACCTTCATTATATATATACATTTTCCAGTGAGATTTTTACTTTTGTACACTTACTTATTATCAATTAGCGCCATTCCTTTTTAGCTAAAAGAACTCCCTTTAACATTTCTTGTAGAACTGGTTTAGTGGTGATGAACTCCTCTAGCTTTTGTTTACCTGGGAAACTCTTGATCTCTCCTTCAATTCTGAATGGCAGCCTTGCTGGGTAGAGAATTCTTGGTTGGAAGTTTTTTCCTGTCAACACTTTCAATATATCATGCCTATCCCTTCTGGCCTGTAAAGATTTTGCTAAAAAAATCTACTGATAGCCTTATGGGGTTTCCCTTATATGTAACAAGCTGATTTTTGCTTGCTCCTTTCAGGATTCTCTCTTTATCTTTACCTTTACCATTTTAATTGTAATGTGTCTTGGTATGTGTCTTTTTGGGTTCATCTTATTTGGAACTCTGGGCTTCCTGGATCTGGAGGTCTGTTGTCTTCCCCAGATTAGGAAAGTGTTCATCCACTTTTTCTTCATTTAATTTTTCTGGCCCTTTCTCTCTCTCTTCTCCTTCTGGAGGCCCTATAATGTGAATGCCATTACACTTGATGCTGTCCCAAATGTCCCATAATGTATCTTCCCTTTGTAAACTTCTTTTTTCATTTTGCTGCTCTGTCTTGGTGAGTTCCATTGTTTTGTCTTCCAGCTCACTGATTTATTCTTCTACCTCATCCAGTTTGCTGTTGAACCCTTCTAATGTATTTTTCAGTTCAGTTATAACTACTGTTTGGTACTTTCTTATACTTTCTATCTTTCTGTTGAAGTTTGCACCATGTTCATCCATTTTTTTGCCTGAGATGGGTGATCGTATTTATGACCATTAATTTTAACTCTTTATCAGGTAGATTGATCATCTCTGCTTCATTTAGTTCTTTTTCTGAGGTTTTGTCTTGTTTTGATTGGAATATATTTCTCTGTATCCTCATTTTGCCTAATTCTCTGTTTGTGTCTATATATTAGGTAACTCAGCAATCTCGTCCAGATGTTTTATAGCTTGTCATGTGGTCCATTTTGGCAAATATCCCATGTACATTTTAAAATGTATATTCTGCCATTGTTGAGTATAACATTTTCTGTCAGTTAGGTCAAGTTGGCTGAAAGTATTCAGACTTCTATATCCTTTCTGATTTTATTTTTTGTGTGTTTAGTTGTTCTTTCAGGTAATGAGAGAGGAATATTAAAATCTCCAAGTATGATTTTTCTCATTTTTTTAATGTATTTTGAAGCTCTGCTATTAAGTACATACTTTATAGTGCCTTCCTGATATATTGATCATTTTATCATCATGAAATCTTTGTTTCTAGTAATGCTCCATGTTTTGAAGTTTTTCAGATATTATTTCTTATGCTTATTGTTTGCATGGCATATTATTTTCCATCCTTTCAGTTTTAATCTACCTGTGTTTTTGTATTTTAAGTACTTCTTTTGTAGACAGCATATGGTTGTGTCCTGCTTTCTTCTATCCAGTCTGACAATCTCTACTCCTGTTTTGAGAATTTCATTCATTTATGTTTAATGTAATTAATAAAATAGTTGAATTTATGACTACCATGTTTCAACTTGTTTTCTATCTGTTTTGTGTAGTATTTTGCTTCCTTTATTCTTTTTTTTTCCTGAATCCATCTCCTACAAGAGAGATTCTCCTGCTGGCTTTGAAGAAGTAAGATGTCATGCTGTGAGAGAACCATACAGCTAGGACCTGAAAGTAGTCTCTAGGATCTTAGAGCAAAACTCTTCCACGAGTGATTAAGAAAACATGGACAGCTCCATTCTTGCAATTGTAAGGAACTAAATTTTGCCAACAACCAGTGAGCTTGGAAGAGGCCTCTAAGTCTCAGATGAGATTGTAGTCCAGGCCAACACCTTGATGTTAGCCTGGTGAGACTCTATGCAGAGGACCTAGCAAAACCATGTCTGGACCCCTGGCCCACAGAAACTGTAAGCTGATAAATTTGCATTGTTTTGAGCTGCAGGGTTTGTGGTAATTTGTTACACAGCAATTAAAAACTAACCATATGGTAATAGAATATATCCAAAATGAAGCACAAAATTAAATAGGCTAAAAATAAACAGTCTTGGTAACCCATGGGATAATATGAAACCACGTAACATCTATGTAACTGGAATCCCAGAAAGAGACTAGTGGCAGAAAAATATTTGAAAAATACAGACTGAAAATTTATACTCTTACTGATCCAAGAAGTTTAGCAAACCCTAAGCAGATAGACACACTCATATACACTAAGGTAAACCATAATCAAATTACTGAGAACCAGTGATAAAAGGAACAATCTTAAAGAGCAGCCAGAGAAAAAGGACATATTACAAGTAGAGGAACAATGATAAAAAAAATGGAAGACTTTTTTGGAAGCCTTTTCATAAGAAACTACAAGAAACAGAAGACAAATAATCAACTTCTTTAAAGGGCTGAAAAATACATCCTAAAGCTAGAGAGGTGGCAGCAGCAGTACATGCCCATCCCAGAGGTGGTGGTGGTGCAAGATGTGACACTATGCTTAGTGTTGGAGGCTATATTCTCCCAACCTGACTGGATCTGGGCTGTGGTTCTTGCTTCTTTCCAGTCTTCCTTGTTCCTTCCCTGATTCTAAACTTGGTCCTTCACATTCTAAGTGTCTCTTGGAGGTACTCAACAGTCTTTCTATAAATTTATGTAGATCAGGCAAAACTGGTTTTTGTAAATGGGCAACTGAAAACTCTTAAAAACAGGAAAAATTCTTATTTTTTACTCACCTTATTTTCTTCTCATTTCAACCTGGTGGAAAGTTGGGGTCAAATAAACTGTGTACTTTTCTAAGGCATTATAGCCACTTCCTTCATTCAGATTTAAACAGTTCTTTAAACTGTCCTTCAAAACTTCTCTCCCATCCATGCTTTCCTCACTATTTCCATACTCTTTTTATTTCTTGGCTAGGTTACTGTTATGGGCTGAATTGTGTACCACACAAATTCATATGTTGAAGTCCTAACAACCAGCACTTCAATATGTGACTAATTTAGGAGATAAGACCTTTAAAGACATGATTTAAATGAGGCCATTAGGGTGAGTTCTGATCCAGTCTGAGCAGAGAAGAGAAAATTTGGAGACACAGAGGACACTGGGGGTTTCTGTGTGCACAGAAGAAAGGCTGTGTGAAGGCACAGCAAGAAAGTGGCTATCAACAAGCCAAGGCCTCAGAAGAAACCAAACCTGCTGACACATTGATCTTGCACCTCTAGCCTCCAGAACTGTGAGAAAATCAATTTCTGTTGTTTAAGCCACCCAGTCTGTGGTATTTTGTTACGGCAGCCCTAGTTTGCTAATATAACTACTAAAAATCATAAGGTGGCTGGAACACAGTCTTCAGTCTTCTTAACAGCCAGCAGAGTGATCTTTTTAAAATACAAATAACTCAGTTACTGGAAATCTCTCTAAACCTTAAGAAATTTGGGTCAGCTTGGTTAAAGAGTTCAGGTTTACAGTAGGAAAGACCATTGCTCTTCAAATTTCTGAACTTATTTTTTCATGGTTCCTGTGGATCCATTCCTGCAGCTCTAAGTAATGCATGTGTTCAACCCTCCACCAGCTGGTATAGAACGTCTCATGATCTTCACCACTGTACACAACAAAACTTCATGATTTTGTGATCATACCAACTTAAGGCTCCAAGAGCTATGGGAGGAAACTGTATCTTGTACTGTACAGTCCTCTGCCTCCTAACTGGTTTTCCCTTTGACATGCACTGGCTTCCCAAACCAGTAACTCACTGTGTGATTATCCCCACAACCTCCTGAATAATAAACTCTAGCTTCCCTTCCCTTACTGGACCTATCTCACTTACTTAGCCCTGAGTTATTCTGCCGAATAATAAGTTATTCTGCTATTCTATCCCTTTATACAGAAGTCTAACCATATTGCTCCCTTGTTTGAAACTCATTTGCCATTTCCTGATTGCTTATATGCAGAGCCTAGACTCTAGTCCAGCATTCCAGGATCTCTGCAATTTTCTCCTTCCACCTTCCAACATACATCACCCACAACTGAAGCCACATAAATCACATTCAGCCTTGACAAGCATGGCAGCTTCTCTGTCCTGGACCTAGGTGCCTGGCCCAAAGATGTCAACTGCTATACTTTTGCTTGCTTCCTCACTGCTCTCTGTGGGCCAGAACCTCTGTTCTCTTGGGCCACTCTCCATAGACTGCTTTCAGGTACTTCAGTCTCAGAGTGCCTAGCACAAAGTGGGTACTCAATAACTGTGATGAATGAATATATGAACAAGTGAGGTAATAAACACCCATGTTCAAAATCTTCCAAGGAGTCTCACTGCTTAGAGGATAAAGTCCACAATGAATCCTGTTGTCAAGGGCCCCCAGAATCTGTGCCCAGGCTACTTTTCCCAACTTCTCACTGGTTCCCATCCCCTGATTTTAGACTCCTTCAACTCTTGTCAGAAACATTAAAGGCAGGCCCTCTATCCTGGAGGCAACGGGTAGGGATGAAGAGATGGGAGTGGGCTAGGCCTCTGACTTTACCTGTGTAACTGGTGATCCTTTGAAGATTTTTTCACTTTGGCTCTCTCTCCACCTGGAAGGAAGCAGACCATCCATGAGCCTCACAGACCTCTTCCAAAAATGACAATAATTCAGGCAGTGGTCAGAAAAGAACATTATCCATTCAAATTCTACCTTAAGCAGAGGGTTTGTAGTTTCCCCCTTTAAAGGAGAACTCAGATGAGGAAATGATGGGCATGATGAGGTCTAAACAACCATGGTCTCTTCTAGCTAAAATTCTTCTACCAGATGTCCCCTCTCCCACCCTGAACCTTGCAATCTTGAAGCATTTTCCCTCAAGAATTCTCAAATGTCATTTTCTTGAACAGATAAAAAGATTATGGTCTGGAAAGGGGCAGTGATTTTCTCAGGGTCACCCAGAAGCTAAGGGAAAAGCCAGGACTAAAACCCAGGCTCCCCAGTTTGTGAACTTGCTCTTTACACAGCACCCCGCTATGTCCCCTGTTGTGGAACGTGGGAAGATTTGGAGGCACTTGTTCTGAACAACCTTCAACCCCTGTCCTCTCCCAACTGATCCACACTGAATCTGTAGAAACAGGCTTTGATTGAGCTTTAGTGAGAGTCTTTATCCTTAGAATATGGTCTCGTATTGAGGAGGTAGAAGGGGTGTGAGGAGCTGCAGGGAGCATGAAAAGAAATAGGAAGTTCGGATGATAAAATCCTATATCCCTGAGAATGCACCATATGGGATTATGGGACAAATGTAACTGTTTTTTCCTCAAACTTCCATAAAACCATTTACATTTTTATTTTGGGAAAAAATCATTTACATTTACAAATATATGCTTACCAATGAAAATAAAATATGAAAACTGCAGAAAGAATATCCATGAGAATCCACATGAACATATAGAAATTTGGTGTCTGCAAAACAGAAAACACAGTTATAGGACTTTATAGCTGGAAGGGATTTTAGATCATGTGGGTCAAGTCCCTTGTTAGACTGCCATGGATGGAGCAGTGGCAGACTAGGCAGAGGAATGTTGATTGATGGGGTTGGTCTCAAACACAGAGAGTACCTGCTACTATCCTAACAATCCCCCCTTACATGTGTCGAGGGCTCTACAAGGGATAAAACACTTCACACACTTCATCTCCCTGGACCCTCAAGACACAGGTCTGAGGGAGTCCCAGAGATGTCACATAGCAAATCTATTCTGGACCCGGGACTACAGCTCAAGTTTCTTGACTTCCAGTGCTCTATGTTTTCATGGCATGGCTTCCCAAACCTGGCTGTGCATCCAAATCTACCCAAACAGCTTTTAGTAATACAGGTTCCTGGGCCTCACTACAGACTCAGGAATTAGAATTTCTGCATTTTTAACAAGCTCCTCAGGAACAAGCAACCAGTCTGTGAACGAGCATTTATGACTCATTCTCCTAAATCACCATGCTTCAAATAAGGATGTTGAAATTATAATTCTTAATGAACATGCCCACTTCTCTAGGCTCCTTACCTGAATCACGCATTTCACAGAGCTCCATCTTCTAAGTTCTATCGTGTACGTTTTTTAATTGCCTGGTTTGACCCTCCCTTTCTACCTTCATTATTCCACCTCCAATACTACTTGATGGTACTGGGTCTGGCATTTTTATTCTTTCTTATGCCATTTCCATCCTATCCCAAGGTCTTTCCTTGGACTGATTAATAATGATAATAATAATAATAACAACAACATGAATGATCATGATAATAATGAGAACAACAACTAACATTAATAAGTATTTTTAGGAGCTAAGCAAGTGTTTTAAGCACATTAAGGGTATTTTCACAGCTAATCCTCACAACAGCTCTAGTAGGCATGTACAATAGAAGGTTTTAACCAACTTCCACTAAGCTGAGGCTCCTAATTCCCTCTGGGAAACTGACTGACTGATGCCTTGGCCTGCTCCAGGATGCCCACCATGTGAGCTGTACAGTCACCAAGAATCAGTTGTTCTTACTGTCCATATGGCTTAGAACAGCTGTACTTGTTATAATTGTGCAGTGTAATTAATGTTACTTAAATCTGTACAATCTGAGTTTTAAAGGTATGGCATTTTCAAGGAAACTAAGTCAATGCTTCGAAAAACTTGATGATGACAGAATAGGTCATTAAAAAATAAGCTGCAGTTTAATTTGGTGTGAGTAACACACTAAGATCCTGGGGGTGGGAGGATTATAAAAATCTGCATGGATTCCTCATTCTCCAAATGACTTTAAGTTCTTGTTGTGCATTAAGAAAACAAAACTTAGAAATCATAGCTGGTGTATTGGGAAGTATACATAAGCAACGGAATACAAAATTCAACCAGCTGAAATACTCTCAAAGGAAAGACCTTGAGGCTATGTCAAATGGTGAATTACCTAGTTTCATTTTTTTTTACATGTAGGTGTCCAGTTTTCCCAGCACCATTTATTGAAGAGACTGTCTTTTCTCCATTATATAGTCTTGCCTCCTTTGTCGTAGATTAATTGACCATAGGTGTGTGGGTTTATTTCTGGGCTTTCTATCCTGTTCCATTGATCTATATTTCTGTTTTTGTGCCAGTACCATACTGTTTTGATGACTGTAGCTTTGTAGTATAGTCTGAAGCCAGGGAGCCTGATTCCTCCAGCTCCGTTTTTCTTTCTCAAGATGCTTTGGCTATTTAGGGTCTCTTGTGTCTCCATAAAAATTTTAAGATTTTTTTTGATCTAGTTCTGTGGAAAATGCCATTGGTAATTTGATAGGGATTGCATTGAAACTGTAGATTGCCTTGGGTAGTATAGTCATTTTAGCCATATTGATTCATCCAAACTGAGAACATGGTATATCTTTCCATCTGTTTGTGAGGTCTCTGATTTCTTTCATCAGCATCTTATAGTTTTCAGAGTACAGATCTTTTGTCTCCTCAGGTAGGTTTATTCCTAGGTATTTTATTCTGTTTGATGCAATGGTAAATAGGATTGTTTCTTGAATTTCTCTTTCAGATCTTTTGCTGTTAGTGTATAGAAATGTAAGAGATTTCTGTGATTTAACTTTGTAACCTGCAACTTTACCAAATTCATTGATGAGCTCTAATAGTTTTCTGGTAGCATCTTTAGGATTTTCTATGTGTAGTAACATGTCATCTTCAAACAGTGACAGTTTTACTTCTTCTTTTCCAATTTGGATTCCTTTTATTTCTTTTTCTTCCCTGATTGTCATGGCTAAAACTTCTAAAACTATGTTTAACAATAGTGGTGAGAGTGGGCAACCTTGTCTTGTTCCTGATCTTAGAGGAAATGATTTCAGCTCTTCAACACTGAGTATGATGTTAGCTGTAGGTTTGTCATATATAGGCTTTATTATGTTGAGGTATGTTCCCCTCTCTGCCCACTTTCTGGAGAGTTTTTATCACAAATGGGTGTTGAATTTTGTCAACAGCTTTTTCTGCATCTACTGAGATGACCATATGGTTTTTATTCTTCAATTTGTTGATATGGTGTATCTCGCTGACTGATTTGCGGATATTGAAAAATCCTTGCATCCTTTTGATAAATCCCACTTGATCATGGTGTATGATCCTTTTAATGTGTTGTTGGATTTGGTTTGCTAGTATTTTGTTGAGGATTTTTGCGTCTATGTTCATCAGTGATAGTGGCGTGTAATTTTCTTTTTTTGTATCTTTACCTGGTTTTGGTATCAGGGTGATGGTGGCCTCATAGAATGAGTTTGGGAGTGTTCCCCCCTCTGCAACTTTTTGGAAGAGTTTGAGAAGGGTAGGTGTTAGCTCTTCTCTAAATGTTTGATAGAATTCGCCTGTGAAGCCACCCGGTCCTGGACTTTTGTTTGTTGGAAGATTTTTTAATGACAGTTTCAATTTCAGTGCTTGTGATTGGTCTGCTCATATTTTCTATTTCTTCCTGGTTCAGTCTGGGGAGATTTTACCTTTCTAAGAATTTGTCCATTTCTTCTAGGTTGTCCAATTTATTGTCATACAGTTGCCTGTAGTAGTCTCTTATGATCCTTTGTATTTCTGTGGTGTCCATTTTAACTTCTCCTCTTTATTTCTAATTTTATTGATTTGAGCCCTCTCCCTTTTTTCTTGATGAGTCTGGCTGAAGGTTTATCAATTTTGTTTACTTTTTCAAAAAAAAAAAACAGGTTTTAGTTTCACTGATCATTTCTATTGTTTTCTTCATCTCTATTTCATTTGTTTGTGCTCTGATCTTTATGATTTCTTTCCTTCTGCTAACTTTGGGTTTTGTTTGTTCTTTCTCTGTTTGCTTTAGGTGTAAGTTTAGGTTGTTTATTTGTCATTTTTCTTGTTTCCTGATGTAAGATTGTATTGCTATGAACTTCTCTCTTAGAACTGCTTTTGCTGTGTCCCATTGGTTTTGGATCATTGTGCTTTCATTTTCATTTGTCTTTAGGTATTTTTTGATTTCCTCTTTGATTTCTTCAGTGATCCATTGGTTGTTTAGTAGCATATTGCTTAGCCTCCACGTGTTTGTTTTTTTACAGATTTTTTTCTTGTAGTTGATTTCTAATCTCATAGCATGTGGTCAGAAAAGATGCTTGATATAATTTCAATTTTCTTAAATTTACCAAGGCTCACTTTGTGGCCCAGCATGTGCTCAATCCTGGAGAATGTTCCATATGCACTTGAGAAGAATGTGTATTCTGCTGCTTTGGGATGGAATGCTCTATATATATCAGTTAAGTCCATCTGGTCTAATGTGTGACTTAAGGCCTGTGTTTCCTTATTAATTTTCTGTCTGAATGATCAGTCCATTGATGAAAGTGGGGTGTTAAAGTCCCCCACTATTATTGTGTCACTGTCAGTTTCTCCCTTTATGGTTGTTAGTATTTGCCTTATATATTGAGGTGCTGTTATGTTGGGTGCATATACATTTACAGTTGTTATATCATCTTCTTGGATTGTTGCCTTATTATGTAGTGTCCTTCTTTGTCCCTTGTAAGAGTCTTTATTTTAAAGTCTATTTTGTCTGATATGCGTATTGCTAGTCCAGTTTTCTTTTGATTTCCATTTGCATGGAATACCTTTTTCCATCCCCTCACTTTCAGTCTGTATGTGTCCCTAGGTCAACATATATACGGGTCCTGTTTCTGTATCCATTCGGCCAGTCTATGTCTTTTGGTTGGAGCATTTAATCCATATATGTTTAAGGTAATTATCAATATGTATGTTCTTGCTGCCATTTTGTTAATTGTTTCAGATTTGTTTTTGTAGGTTTTCTTCCCTTCCTCCTTTTTTCTCTTCTCTTGTGATTTGATGACCAATTTTAGTGTTGTGTTTGGATTCTTTTTTCTTTTTGTGTGTGTATCTATTGTAGATTTTTGGTTTGCAGTAACCATGGAGTTTTGATATAGCTTTATATATACACAAGATTGTTTTAAGTTGCCGGTCTTTTAATTTCAAATGCATTTCCAATATCCTGCATTTGTGCTCTCCTCTTCTCACAATTGCTGGTTTTGGTATCATATTTCTGTGCAGATGATTTCCTACCTTTACTGGTGAGCTTTTCCATTAGTAATTTTCCTGTTTCTATTTGTGGCTTTTCTTTTTCTGCTTAGAGAAGTTCCTTTAGCATTTGTTGCAAAGTTGGTCTGCTGGTGTTGAATTCTCTTAGTTTTTGTTTGTCTGTAAAGCTTCTGATTTCTCCATCGAATCTGAGTTAGATCGTTACTGGGCAGAGTGTTCTCCCTACGTTTTCCTCTAACAGTTTTATAGTATCCAGCCTTACATTTATGTCTTTAATCCATTTTGAGTTTATTTTTCTGTTATATTGTTTATAAAAATGATCACATTATTCCTTTCAAAATGCAGGCCTGTATCAAATGTGACTTTGCTGTTCCTTTCCTTCAAGAGGTAAAGCCTGCTTCTCCCCTGCCCCACCTTGAATCTGGACTTGACCATGTGATTATCTTTGGCCAATGGAACATTAGAAAACATCACACTGGGAGATGCTTGAAAAGGCATGTGCATTGGGGCTTGTCCTCTCTTGCTGCTGGGAACCCAATGCCACCAGGTGAACATACACAAGCTGGCTTCCTTGAGGATGAATGATCAAATGAAGAGAGACCACAGTCATCCCAGATAAGACCTTAGACATATGGATAAGGCCACCCTAGACCACCAAACTGGTCCAGCCAAACTGGCTTAGACCAGAGAAACAACTCAGCCATCATACAGAATGTGACAAACAAATATTTGTTAATTTTAAGTCACTAAATATTAGGTAGTTATTTTAAACATAGTAAAGTGCTAATAGACTGTGTATAATTTATTTCACAATTTCCTGTTTTAACTTTTCCAATTAACAGACCACTAAGCAGACCCAATTGTGTTGGATAAAATTGTTTCTATTGTACTATTTTTATCTCCAATTTACAAATAAACAAACTGAGGCCCAGACAGGTTAACTAACATTTCCAAGTTCACACAATAAGTGGTAGAGCCAAGATTTGAATCTCCGTATTCTAACCCAGAGTGTGGGCTGCTTAGGAAAGCCCTTGGGATACTGGCCCCACCTCCCTGACCAAAGTGACCTTGGGCGCTTTAAACTTCCTTCTTACATCCTTTTACACTCTTTGAATTTTGAATCACATGAATTTATTATCAATTTAAATATTATCAATTCAAGTATTAAACTGAAAAGTTTTCCTTAATAAAGTTTTATTTAATATGTCCAAAGAGACAATTTTGAGACATTACTGATTTGGGGGATAGGATTATGGAGGGTGGATTGCTTTCTAATTTATAGTTTTTGTAATGATTGAATTTTATATAATGAACAAGTTTACTTTTCAATTTTAAAAAACAAAAACGTCAGAAAATTATATAGTACATACATGAAGTGGAATAGTATGGGGACAGACAAGTGGAGAGGCTTCACATATGCCAAGGTTTCCTTGAGGGTCATCTGCAGAAAGCTGCCCAAGCCACCAAGAAAGAAGGGGTAAGCAATTTTACACTGCCACCAGAGGGCCTCAGTGCAGTACTGGCCCTATGAGATGGTGCCCTTGGCCCTGATCGCCTTTTACCTGTTTCTGACCCTGAGCAAGTCAGAAACAAGGGCCAGTGAGGCTGGAGGTATGGAGAAGGCAACCTGAAATATTTAGCCTTCTCATGTAGGTTTCTCTGCTTAAAGCTTTAACTGTCAAGGCAGTTTAGAGTCTGGGTTATTATTCTGGACTAGAAACTTTGATCATGAATTGAGGCTTTTTGGTGACAAAACGGTACTTTAAAAAATTATGTAAGAGTGACTAGAAAAGTTATGGGATCTGAGTGAGACTTCATCCAGGGGCAGGGAAAAACATAGCTCACAGAGCTGGTTAAAAAGTCAGTAAAGAGAAATTAAGCTGTTTTCTGCAGGCTGTAGGCTATTGTGTCCAACTTGGTCATCCTACTCTACACTGATAAGAAAAATGGGCTCTGAAGTAGTTAACTGGCTAGCTGGGGTTCCCGTCACAGACAATAAGTGAAGGGATTTAGCTGGAAGTGTAACCCAGGTCTTCAGGTTCCCAAGCCTCTGGCCGTAAGCAGTAGCAGAACAGAAGGGGAAATCAAGCTCGGTGGCTGGACACTCACTCTCCTTTTCAAAAGCATTTTGCTCAGGACACAGTTTTCACTTTGAAATCAAATACACTGGTTTTCTCCCCACACCCCATGCCACTGTCATTGTTGCTGTGCCTACAGGAAGGTGGGGCTGCAGTAACAAAACTCTGGAGTCAGACCTCATTTTGAATCTTGTATCATGTGAAGCTTCAAACTTCAGATCCCCCATGGGGATACTCCTAGTGGCTAACTCAGAGGGTTAAATTACATAACGCATGAAAGGCACAGTGTGAGGATTCAATAAACAGCAATTATTATAGCAATATTAATTTCTGTGAAAAATCACAGAAAGATCTGGGTGAGAGAAGGTGGAGTACCATCTCCAATGTCACATAAATCTCTGCTCTTAAGCAGCTTCCCTGGGGACTGCACAATGGGCAATGTAGGGGTGGGGTGGGGGACAGAGACCCCTATTGTACCAGAGTTGGAAGAACAATCTGGACCATCAGCTCACCATGAAGAAGTAAGGGTGATTTATCTCATTTAGGACCTGAATGCTGTCTGTGGTCACTGAGTGAATGCTGGAGCACCAGGCCAGTGAGAAAAGCCAAGGTTCACTGACGATGTATAAGTTGATGTTGATGTTAACTGCTTTATATTCTCTGGGAAGAAAAAGAATCCACAGGAGATTTAGACTTAATCTCACTCTCATCATGTAAAAGGGAAACAGCCACCATGTTTGTGAAAGGCTGTTGCTTAAATCACCAGAAGTAGTTGGTAGTGGGACAACTTATGATATGACATGCAAAATAAGCTCATGTTACAGTGAGATAAAGAACTGGATTTAATACATTTGCTCCTGCACCAACAGTAGTATTTCAGTAAACTGCATGTCCTAAGAGAAAAAGAGAGGAAGAAAGGAAGGAAGGAAAGAAGGAAAGAAGGGAAGGAGGGAGGGAAGGAGGGAGGAAAGAAGGGGGAAAAAAAGGAAACCTATTAGAATTTGCCAACTTCCATAGTGTAAATACTCCTACAATAGCCCAATTTCAACTACCACTAATAAAACAGGTTTGCAAATTTCCTGAATATTTAATAATTGGCTCCAGTGAGCTGGTACGAGCAAGCTCCAGCACATTATTGTGTAGCAACTGTACTTACTTCCATCAGAGCACTTACCACCCTCTACTCTATTTATCTGCTTTCCTATCAGTCTTCTTTACTTGGCTGTAAGCAAGTTAAAAGCAGAGACTCTGTCTTACTCATCTCTGTATATCCTGTACCTGCTTCATAAATAGTTAACTGAAGGAATAAGTAAATGAATACTGATCTGGTAAATATTTACATTTCAAATTTTTAAAAGCACTGAGTAGGGGAAATGGATCCCACATTATCCTATGCACTAAATGTCAGTAGATATTTGTGCATTGTCTATAGAGACAGAAGGACAATTAGTAGAAGAACATCTAGTAATTCTAGTCAATTTGTCATTTTCAGGTAAAACTTCTCAGAAAATACACCATGTAAGTCCCTTCAAAAATTTGTGTTTTAACCCTGAGAGGGTATAGAATATTGGAAACAGCTCTGTACAAGCCTGGGTTTGAATCCAGCTTTGTCTTGTACTAGATTGGCAAGTTCTTAGTTTCAGTGTATAAATTGTAAGATAAAAATAATACTACCACCTTTCCAGGAGTGCTTGCAATTAGATACCCAATAATGTTAGGATAGTCTCTAAGACAACTCTACAGATATCCTAAAGATTTAAAAAAATAGAAATAAGGAAACAGTAGTAAAAAGCTACTTTTTAAAACTTTTTGAAACCAGTATGCAAAACCATTTACAATTTCTATATATTAATAATGAACCTATAGAAACTGAAACATAATACCATTAACAATTACTCTAAAGAAAAGTAAATACTTAGGTACACACTTAACAAAACAAGCACAGGATCTGTAAGCCATAAACTACAAAGTATTGATGAAAGTAATCAAAGAAGATTTAAAAAGTGAAGAGACATATGTGTTTATGAATTGGAAGATTCAACATTGTAAAGATGTCAATTCTCCTCACAGTGATCTGCGGACTTAATGCAATTCCAATCAAAATACTGGAAGGTTTCAATTCTGAAATGTATATGGTAAGGCATAGCCCAAAATTAACTAAAACAATATTGAAAAAAAAGAATAGAGAGAGAATCACTCTACCCAATATTAAGGCTTACTATATAGCTACAGTAATCAAGATAGTGTGGTATTAGAGAAGGAACAGACAGAGATCAGTGGAACATAACTTAAAACCTGCAAACAGACCCACACAAATATGTCAAAATGATTTTTGACAAAGGGGCAAAAGTAATTCAATGGGATAAAGAGAGTTTTTTCAACAAATGGTACTAGTGCAATTGGACAGGTAAGGTCAAAAAACAGAAAACTGTGACCCAGGACAGATGGGAAGATGGCGGAAGAGTAAGATGCGGAGATCATCTTCCTCCCCATAGATACATCAGAAATACATCTACACGTGGAACTGCTCCTTTAGAACACCCACTGAACGCTGGCAGAAGACCTCAGACTTCCAGAAAGGCAAGAAACTCCCCATGTTCCTGGGTAGGGCAAAAGAAAAAAGAAAAAAACAGAGACAAAAGAATAGGGACGGGACCTGCACCAGTGGGAGGGAGCTGTGAAGGAGGAAAGGTTTCCACACACTAGGAAGGCCCTTCGTGGGCAGAGACTGCGGGTGGCGGAGGGGGGAAGCTTCGAAGCCGCGGAGGAGAGCACAGCAAGAGTGGTGCGGAGGGCAAAGCGGAGAGATTCCCGCACGGAGGCTCGGCGCCGACCAGCACTCACCAGCCCGAGAGGCTTGTCTGCTCCCCCGCCGGGGCGGGCGGGGCTGGGAGCTGAGGATCGGGCTTCGGGTGGAACGCAGGGAGAGGACTGGGGTTGGCGGTGTGAACACAGCCTGAAGGGGTTAGCGCACCACAGCTAGCCGGGAGGAAGTCCGGGAAAGGCTGGAGCTGCCAAAGAGGCAAGAGACTTTTTCTTGCCTCTTTGTTTCCTGGTGCGCGAGGAGAGGGGATTAAGAGCACTGCTTAAAGGAGCTGCAGAGACGGGCACCAGCCGCGGCTATCAGCGTGGACCCCAGAGACGGGCATGAGACGCTAAGGCTGCTGCTGCCGCCACCAAGAAGCCTGTGTGCAAGCACAGGTCACTCTCCACACCTCCCCTCCCGGGAGCCTGTGCAGCCTGCCACGGCCAGGGTCCTGTGATCCAGGGACAAATTCCTCAGGAGAACGCATGGCGCACCTCAGGCTGCTGCAACACCATGATGCCCTCTGCCGCCACAGGCTCATCCCGCCTCCGTACCCCTCCCTCCCCACGGCCTGAGTGAACCAGAGCCCCTGACACAGCCTCTCCTTTAACCCCGTCCTGTCTGAGGAAGAACAGACACCCTCAGGCGACCTACACGCAGAGGCGGGTCCAAATCCAAAGCCAAACCCCAGGAGCTGTGCGAACAAAGAAGAGTGAGGGAAATTTCTCCCAGCAGCCTCAGGAGCAGCGGATTAAAGCTCCACAATCAACTTGATGTACCTGCATCTGTGGAATACCTGAATAGACAACGAATCATCCCAAATTGAGGACGTGGACTTTGGGAACAAGATAGATTATTTTTTCCCCTTTTCTCTTTTTGTGAGTGTGCATGTCTATGCTTCTGTGTGAGATTTTGTCTGTATAGCTTTGCTTTCACCATTTGTCCTAGGGTTCTGTCTGTCCATTTCCTTTTCTTTTTTTTTTTACTTAAAAAAATTTTTTTCTTAATAATTATTTTTTATTTTTTTATTTTAATAACTTTATGTTATTCTATCTTACTTTATTTTATTTTATTTTATTTTATTTTATCCTCTTTCTTTCTTTCTTTCTATTTGTTCTCCCTTTTATTCTGAGCCGTGTGGATGAAAGGCTCTTGGTGCTCCAGCCAGGCATCAGGGCTGTGCCTCTGAGGTGGGGGAGCCAAGTTCAGGACACTGGTCCACAAGAGACCTCCCAGCTCCACGTAATACCAAACGGTGAAAATCTCCCAGAGATCTCCATCTCAACACCAAGACCCAGCTTCACTCAATGACCACCAAGCTACAGTGTTGGACACCCTATGCCAAACAACTAGCAAGACAGGAACACAGCCCCATCCATTAGCAGACAGGCTGCCTAAAATCATAATAAGGCCACAGACACCCCAAAACACACCACCAGACGTGGACATGCCCACTAGAAAGACAAGATCCAGCCTCATTCACCAGAACACAGGCACTAGTCCCCTCCACCAGGAAGCCTACAAAACCCACTGATCCAACCTTAGCCACTGGGGACAGACAATAAAAACAACGGGAACTATGAACCTGCAGCCTGCGAAAAGGAGACCCCAAACACAGTAAGTTAAGCAAAATGAGAAGACAGAGAAACACACAGCAGATGAAGGAGCAAGGCAAAAACCCACCAGACCAAACAAATGAAGAGGAAGTAGGCAGTCTACCTGAAAGAGAATTCAGAATAATGATAGTAAAGATGATCCAAAATCTTGGAAACAGAAGAGACAAAATGCAAGAAACATTTAACAAGGACCTAGAAGAACTAAAGAGGAAACAAGCAACGATGAACAACACAATAAATGAAATTAAAAATACTCTAGACGGGATCAATAGCAGAATAACTGAGGCAGAAGAACGGAAAAGTGACTGGGAAGATAAAATAGTGGAAATAACTACTGCAGAGCAGAATAAAGAAAAAAGAATGAAAAGAACTGAGGACAGGCTCAGAGACCTCTGGGACAACATTAAATGCACCAACATTTGAATTATAGGGGTCCCAGAAGGAGAAGAGAAAAAGAAAGGGACTGAGAAAATATTTGAAGAGATTATAGTTGAAAACTTCCCTAATATGGGAAAGGAAATAGTTAATCAAGTCCTGGAAGCACAGAGAGTCCCATACAGGATAAATCCAAGAAGAAACAAACCAAGACACATATTAATCAAACTATCAAAAATTAAATATAAAGAAAACATTAAAAGCAGCAAGGGAAAAACAACAAATAACACACAAGGGAATCCCCATAAGGTTAACAGCTGATCTTTCAGCAGAAACTCCGCAAGCCAGAAGGGAGAGGCAGGACATATTTAAAGTGATGAAGGAGAAAAACCTACAACCAAGATTACTCTACCCAGCAAGGATCTCATTCAGATTTGATGGAGAAATTAAAATTTTTACAGACAAGCAAAAGCTGAGAGAGTTCAGCACCACCAAACCAGCTTTACAACAAATGCTAAAGGAACTTCTCTAGGCAAGAAACACAAGAGAAGGAAAACACCTACAATAACAAACCCAAAACAATTAAGAAAATGGTAATAGGAACATACATATCGATAATTACCTTAAATGTAAATGGATTAAATGCTCCCACCAAAAGACATAGACTGGCTGAATGGATACAAAAACAAGACCCATATATATGCTGTCTACAAGAGACCCACTTCAGACCTAGGGACACATACAGACTGAAAGTGAGGGGATGGAAAAAGATATTCCATGCAAATGGAAATCAAAAGAAAGCTGGAGTAGCAATACTCATATCAGACAAAATAGACTTTAAAATCAAGATTATTACAAGAGACAAAGAAGGACACTACATAATGATCAAGGGAGCACTCCAAGAAGAAGATATAACAGTTGTAAATATTTATGCATCCAACATAGGAGCACCTCAATACATAAGGCAAATGCTAACAGCCATAAAAGGGGAAATCGACAATAACACAATCATACTAGGGGACTTTAACACCCCACTTTCACCAATGGGCAGATCAACCAAAATGAAAATAAATAAGGAAACACAAGCTTTAAATGACACATTAAACAAGACGGACTTAATTGATATTAATGGCCATTCCATCCAAAAAGAACAGAATACACTTTCTTCTCAAGTGCTCATGGAACATTCTCCAGGATAGATCATACCTTGGGTCACAAATCAAGCCTTGGTAAATTTAAGAAAATTGAAATCATATCAAATATCTTTTCCAGCCACAACGCTATGAGACTAGATATCAATTCCAGGAAAAAAGCCTGTAAAAAATAGAAACACATGGAGGCTAAAGAATGCACTACTAAATAACCAAGTGATCACTGAAGAAATCAAACAGGAATTCAAAAAATACCTAGAAACAAATGACAATGGAGACACGACGACACAAAACCTATGGGATGCAGCAAAAGCAGTTCTAATAGGGAAGTTTATAGCAATAAAATCCTACCTTAAGAAACAGGAAACATCTCAAATAAACAACCCAACCTTGCACCTAAAGCAATTAGAGAGAGAAGAACAAAAAAACCCCAAAGTTAGCAGAAGGAAAGAAATCATAAAGATCAGATCAGAAATAAATGAAAAAGAAATGAAGGAAATGATAGCAAAGATCAATAAAAGTAAAAGCTGGTTCTTTGAGAAGATAAACAAAATTGATAAACCATTAGCCAGACTCATCAAGAAAAAAAGGGAGAAGACTCAAATCAATAGAATTAGAAATGAAAAAGGAGAAGTAACAACTGACACTGCAGAAATACAAACGATCATGGGAGATTACTACAAGCAACTCTATGCAAATAAAATGGACAACCTGGAAGAAATGGACAAATTCTTAGAAATGCAGAACCTGCCGAGACTGAAACAGGAAGAAATAGAAAACATGAACAGACCAATCACAAGCACTGAAATTGAAACTGTGATTAAAAATCTTCCAACAGGGCTTCCCTGGTGGCGCAGTGGTTGAGAATCTGCCTGCTAATGCAGGGGACACGGGTTCGAGCCCTGGTCTGGTAAGATCCCACATGCTGCGGAGCAACTAGGCCCGTGAGCCACAACTACTGAGCCTGCGCGTCTGGAGCCTGTGATCCGCAACAAGAGAGGCCACGATAGTGAGAGGTCCGCGCACCGCGATGAAGAGTGGTGCCCGCTGGCCACAACTAGATAAAGCCCTCGCACAGAAATGAAGACCCAACACAGTCAAAAAAAAAAAATCTTCCAACAACCAAAAGCCCAGGACCAGATGGCTTCACAGGCGAATTCTATCAAACATTTAGAGAAGAACTAACACCTATCCTTCTCAAACTCTTCCAAAATATTGCAGAGGGAGGAACATTCCCCAACTCATTCTACGAGGCCACCATCACCCTGATACCAAAACCAGACAAAGATGTCACAAAAAAAGAAAACTACAGGCCAATATCACTGATGAACATAGATGCAAAAATCCTCAACAAAATACTAGCAAACAGAATCCAACAGCACATTAAAAGGATCATACACCATGATCAAGTGGGGTTTATTCCAGGAATGCAAGTATACTTCAATATATGCAAATCAATCAATGTGATACACCATATTAACAAATTGCAGAGAAAGCTTTTGAGAAAATCCAACACATACTTATGATAAAAAATCTCCAGAAAGTGGGCATAGAGAGAACCTACCTCAACATAATAAAGGCCATATATCACAAACCAACCTCAAACGTCATTCTCAATGGTGAAAAACTGAAAGCATTTCCTCTAAGATCAGGAACAAGACAAGGTTGCCCACTCTCACCACTGTTATTCAACATAGTTTCGGAAGTTTTAGCCACAGCAATCAGAGAAGAAAAAGAAATAAAAGGAATCCAAATCGGAAAAGAAGAAGTAAAGCTGTTACTGTTTGCAGATGACATGATACTATACACAGGGAATCCTAAAACTGCCACCAGAAAACTACTAGAGCTAATCAATGAATTTGGTAAAGTAGCAGGATACAAAATTAATGCACAGAAATCTCTTGCATTCCTATACACTAATGATGAAACATCTGAAAGTGAAATTAAGAAAACACTCCCATTTACCACTGCAACAAAAAGAATAAAATACCTAGGAATAAACCTACCTAAGGAAACAAAAGACCTGTATGCAGAAAATTATAAGACACTGATGAAAGAAATTAAAGATGGTACAAATAGATGGAGAGATATACCATGTTCCTGGATTGGAAGAATCAACATTGTGAAAATGACTCTACTACCCAAAGCAATCTACAGATTCAATGCAATCCCTATCAAACTACCACTGGCATTTTTCACAGAACTAGAACAAAAAATTTCACAATTTGTATGGAGACACAAAAGACCCCGAATAGCCAAAGCAATCTTGAGAAAGAAAAATGGAGCTGGAGGAATCAGGCTCCCTGACTTCAGACTATACTACAAAGCTACAGTAATCAAGACAGTTTGGTACTGGCACAAAAACAGAAATACAGATCAATGGAACAGGATAGAAAGCCCAGAGATAAACCCACGCACATATGGTCACCTTATCTTTGATAAAGGAGGCAAGCATATACAGTGGAGAAAAGACAGCCTCTTCAGTAAGTGGTGCTGGGAAAACTGGACAGGTACATGTAAAAGAATGAAATTAGAACACTCCCTGACACCATACACAAAAATAAACTCAAAATGGATTAAAGACCTAAGTGTAAGGCCAGACACTATCAAACTCTTAGAGGAAAACATAGGCAGAACACTCTATGACATAAATCACAGCAAGATCCTTTTTGACCCACCTCCTAGAGAAATGGAAATAAAAACAAAAATAAACCAATGGGACCTAATGAAACTTAAAAGCTTTTGCACAGCAAAGGAAACCATAAACAAGACCAAAAGACAACCCTCAGAATGGGAGAAAATATTTGCAAATGAAGCAACTGACAAAGAATTAATCTCCAAAATTTACAAGCAGCTCATGCAGCTCATAACAAAAAAAGAAACAACCCAATCCAAAAATGGGCAGAAGACCTAAATAGACATTTCTCCAAAGAAGATATACAGATTGCCAACAAACACATGAAAAAACGCTCAACATCATTAATCATTAGAGAAATGCAAATCAAAACTACAATGAGATATCATCTCACACTGGTCAGAATGGCCATCATCAAAAAATCTAGAAACAATAAATGCTGGAGAGGGTGTGGAGAAAAGGGAACCCTCTTGCACTGTTGGTGGGAATGTAAATTGATACAGCCATTATGGAGAACAGTATGGAGGTTCCTTCAAAAACTAAAAATAGAACTACCATACGACCCAGCAATACCACTACTGGGCATATACCCTGAGAAAACCATAATTCAAAAAGAGTCATGTACCAAAATGTTCATTGCAGCTCTATTTACAATAGCCAGGACATGGAAGCAACCTAAATGTCCATCATCAGATGAATGGATAAAGAAGATGTGGCACATATATACAATGGAATATTACTCAGCCATAAAAAGAAACGAAATTGAGTTATTTGTAGTGAGGTGGATGGACCTAGAGTCTGTCATATAGAGTGAAGTAAGTCAGAAAGAGAAAAACAAATACAGTATGCTAACACATATATATACGGAATCTAAGGGAAAAAAAAAAAAGGTCATGAAGAACCTAGTGGCAAGACAGAAATAAAGACACCGACCTACTAGAGAATGCACTTGAGGATATGGGGAGGGGGAAGGGTAAGATGTGACAAAGTGAGAGAGTGGCATGGACATATATATATACTACCAAACGTAAAATAGATAGCTAGTGGGAAGCAACCGCATAGGACAGGGAGATCAGCTCTGTGCTTTGTGACCACCTAGAGGTGTGGGATAGGGAGGGTGGGAGGCAGGGAGATGTAAGAGGGAAGAGATATGGGAACATATGTATATGTATAACTGATTCCGTTTGTTATAAAGCAGAAACTAACACACCATTGTAAAGCAATTATACTCCAATAAAGATGTTAAAAAAAAAAGAAAACCGTGACGCATACCACACACGCCATACAAAAATTGACTCAAGATGGATCACAGAGTTAAGTACATAATGTAAAACTATAAAACTTTCAGGAAAAGAAATAGGAGAAATCTTTTAGCCCTAAGGGCTAGACAAAGAATTCTTAGACTTGACATTAAAAGCATGACTCATAAAAGGGAAAATTGAAAAGTTCGACCTATTCAGAATATTAAAACTTTTGCTTTGTGGAAGACTCTGTTAAGGAGATGGTACACCCCCAAAACAGACTGGGACAAAATATCTGCAAGCCAAATATCCAACAGAGGACTATGTTTATAACATACAAAGAACTCTCAAAATTCAACAATAAAAAAATTCAAGCAGTTCAGTTAGAAATGATGTGAAAAGACATTTCACTGAAAAGAATAGACCATGGCAACTAAGCACATGATAAGATGTTCAATATCATTACTCACCAAAGAATGAAAATTAAAACCACAGTGAGATATCACTACATACCTATCAGAATGGCTACAGTAAAAAAAAAAAAAAAAAAAGACAATACCCCAAACTGGCAAGGATGGAGAGCCCCTGGATCATCAGACGTTGCTGGTGGGAATGTAAAGTGGTACAGGCCCTCTGAAAATGTCTGGCAGTTTCTCCTAAACTATATAAAACTTATAAAGTTCCTTACAAAACTTGTCAAACTACCATACCCCAGCAATTGCATTCTTGGGCATTTATCCCTTAGAAGTAAAAACTTATATTCACAGCAGGTGATTCTGGGAAGATGGCAGAAAAAGAAGCACCAGAAACCTGTCCCCTTCTAGACAATAATTGCACAGGCAATATCTATCTAATGTAACTATTTTGGCACTATGGGGTCTATTGAAGGCTTGCACCTTGCAGGGAAGTTTTAGATGGTAAGTTACGGTTAACTTTGGTCAATTTCAGCAATTAGCATAGTAGCAGTGACCCATTCCACACCCCTAGTGCCATGGCAGGCAGCTGTGCCATGTTCCTGATGCAGCTTATGGGAGCCAAGGTGGGCCAAAAGGTCACTATCCTCCCAGTTATTGGGAATCTGTGCTCTGATCACTGATTGCTGTTTCTGGTCACAGATGTGCACAGAAAGAGGAGGGCAGCATTTTTGTTGCTTCCCCCCACCCCCGCCATTGTTGCAAACATCTCCCCTTCCCACTAAAGTGACTTCCAGTGGACTTAAAGGTCTAGTGCTCTTTCCTCCCCATCTTTCATTTTTCTCCTTTTCCCCTTTTGGGAGTCAGACATTAAAGATTAGGACATCCAAAAGCAATTGCATACATGGGGAAAATTACAAAGTGACCACATATGCCCAGAGTAAGGCTCATTAGAGACTTGAGAAGACCTTAAGTTTATCCTTCAGGCTGACTGTTGGCACAGACATAAGCCAACAACAAACAAACAAACAAAAAACAGCAGGGGAGCTTCAAGATGGCGGAAGAGTAAGACGCGGAGATCACCTTCCTCCCCACAGATACATCAGAAATACATCTACACGTGGAACTGCTCCTATAGAACACCGATTGAACACTGGCAGAAGACCTCAGACCTCGCAAAAGGCAAGAAACTCCCCACATACCTGGGTAGGGCAAAAGAAAAAAGAAAAAACAGAGACAAAAGAATAGGGATGGGACCTGCACCAGTGGGAGGGAGCTGTGAAGGAGGAAAGGATTCCACACACTAGGAAGCCCCTTCGCGGGCGGAGACTGCGGGTGGCGGAGCTTCGGAGCCACGGAGGAGAGTGCAGCCACAGGGGTGCGGAGGGCAAAGCGGAGAGATTCCCACACAGAGGCTCGGTGCTGACCAGCACTCACCAGCTCGAGAGGCTTGTCTGCTCACCCACCGGGGTAGGCGGGGGCTGGGAGCTGAGGCTCGGGCTTCGGTCGGATCACAGGGAGAGGACTGGGGTTGGCGGTGTGAACACAGCCTGAAGGGGGCTAGTGCGCCACGGCTAGCTGGGAGGGAGTCCGGGAAAAAGTCTGGACCTGCCAAAGAGGCAAGAGACTTTTTCTTGCCTCTGTTTCCTGGTGCGCGAGGAGAGGGGATTAAGAGCGCTGCTTAAAGGAGCTCCAGAGACGGGCGCGAGCCGCGGCTATCAGCGCGGACCCCAGAGACGGGCATGAGACACTAAGGCTCCTGCTGCCGCCACCAAGAAGCCTGTGAGCAAGCACAGGTCACTCTCCACACCTCCCCTCCTGGGAGCCTGTGCAGCCTGCCACGGCCAGGCTCCCGTGATCTGGGGACAACTTCCCCGGGAGAATGCACGGCACGACTCAGGCTGCTGCAACGTCACGCCGGCCTCTGCCGCCGCAGGCTCGTCCCGCATCCATTCCCTCCCCCCGGCCTGAGTGAGCCAGAGCCCCCGAATCAGCTGCTCCTTTAACCCCGTCCTGTCTGAGGAAGAACAGACACCCTCAGGCGACCTACACGCAGAGGTGGGTCCAAATCCAAAGCTGAACCCCGGGAGCTGTGCGAACAAAGAAGAGAAAGGGAAATTTCTCCCAGCAGCATCAGGAGCAGTGGATTAAAGCTCCACAATCAACTTGATGTACCCTGCATCTGTGGAATACCTGAATAGACAACAAATCATCCCAAATTGAGGAGGTGGACTTTAGGAGCAAAGATATATTATTTTCCCCCCTTTTTCTCTTTTTGTGAGTGTGTATGCCTATGCTTCTGTGTGTGATTTGGTCTGTAGAGCTTTGCTTTCACCATTTGTCCTAGGGTTCTGTCTGTCCGTTTCTTTCTTTTTTTTTTTTACTTTTTAAAATAGTTCTTAATAATTATTTTTTATTTTTTTAACAACTTTATTTTATTTTATTTTACTTTATTTTATTTTATTTTATCCTCTTTCTTTCGTTCTTTCTATTTTTTCTCCCTTTATTCTGAGTCATGTGGATGAAAGGCTCTTGGTGCTCCAGCCAGGAGTCAGTGCTGTGCCTCTGAGGTGGGGGAGCCAAGTTCAGGACACTGGTCCACAAGAGACCTCCCAGCTCCATGTAATATCAAATGGCCAAAATCTCCCAGAGATCTCCATCTCAACACCAAGACCCAGCTTCACTCAACGACCACCAAGCTACAGTGTTGGGCACCCTATGCCAAACAACTAGCAAGACAGGAACACAACCCCATCGATTAGCAGAGAGGCTGCCTAAAATCATAATAAGGCCACAGACACCCCAAAACACACCACCAGACGTGGACCTGCCCACCAGAAAGACAAGATCCAGCCTCATCCACCAGAACACAGGCACTAGTCCCCTCCACCAGGAAGCCTACAAAACCCACTGATCCAACCTTAGCCACTGGGGACAGACAATAAAAACAACGGGAATTACGAACCTGCAGCCTGCGAAAAGGAGACCCCAAACACAGTAAGTTAAGCAAAATGAGAAGACAGAGAAACACACAGCAGATGAAGGAGCAAGGCAAAAACCCACCAGACCAAACAAATGAAGAGGAAGTAGGCAGTCTACCTGAAAGAGAATTCAGAATAATGATAGTAAAGATGATCCAAAATCTTGGAAATAGAATAGAGAAAATACGGGAAACGTTTAACAAGGACCTAGTAGAACAAAAGAGCAAACAAACACAATAAATGAAATTAAAAATTCTCTAGAAGGGATCAAGAACAGAATAACTGAGGCAGAAGAACAGATAAGTGACCTGGAAGATAAAATAGTGGAAATAACTACTGCAGAGCAGAATAAAGAAAAAAGAATGAAAAGAACTGAGGACAGTCTCAGAGACCTCTGAGACAACATTAAATGCACCAAAGTTCGAATTATAGGGGTCCCAGAAGAAGAAGAGAAAAAGAAGGGGACTGAGAAAATATTTGAAGAGATTATAGTTGAAAACTTCCCTAGTATGGGAAAGGAAATAGCTAATCAAGTCCAGGAAGCACTGAGAGTCCCATATAGGATAAATCCAAGGAGAAACACGCCAAGACACATAGTAATCAAACTATCAAAAATTAAATACAAAGAAAACATATTAAAAGCAGCAAGGAAAAAACAACGAATAACACACAAGGGAATCCCCATAAGGTTAACAGCTGATCTTTCAGCAGAAACTCTGCAAGCCAGAAGGGAGTGGCAGGACATATTTAAAGTGATGAAGGAGAAAAAGCTACAATCAAGATTACTCTACCCAGCAAGCATCTCATTCAGATTTGACGGAAAAATTAAAACCTTTACAGACAAGCAAAAGTTAAGAGAATTCAGCACCACCAAACCAGCTTTACAACAAATGCTAAAGGAACTTCTCTAGGCAAGAAACACAAGAGAAGGAAACCACCTACAATAACAAACCCAAAACAATTAAGAAAATGGTAATAGGAACATACATATCAATAATTATCTTAAATGTAAATGGATGAAATGCTCCAACCAAAAGACATAGACTGGCTGAATGGATACAAAAACAAGACCCATATATATGCTGTCTACAAGAGACCCACTTCAGACCTAGGGACACATACAGACTGAAAGTGAGGGGATGGAAAAAGATATTCCATGCAAATGGAAATCAAAAGAAAGCCGGAGTAGCAATTCTCATATCAGACAAAATTGACGTTAAAACAAAGACTATTACAAGAGACAAAGAAGGACACTACATAATGATGAAGGGATCAATCCAAGAACAAGATATAACAATTGTAAATATTTACGCACCCAACATAGGAGCACCTCAGTACATTAGGCAAATACTAACAGCCATAAAAGGGGAAATCGAGAGTAACACAATGATAGTAGGGGACTTTAACACCCCACCTTCACCAATGGACAGATCGTCCAAAATGAAAATAAATAAGGAAACACAAGCTTTAAATGATACATTAAACAATATGGACTTAAGTGATATTTATAGGACATTCCATCCAAAAACAACAGAATACACATTTTTCTCAAGTGCTCATGGAACATTCTCCAGGATAGATCATATCTTGGGTCACAAATCAAGCCTTGGTAAATTTAAGAAAATTGAAATTGTATCAAGTATCTTTTCCAACCACAATGCTATTAGACTAGATATCAATTACAGGAAAAAATGTGTAAAAAGTAAAAACACATGGAGGCTAAACAATACACTACTTAATAACCAAGAGATCACTGAAGAAATCAAAGAGGAAATCAAAAAACAAATACAAACAAATGACAATGAAAACACGACAACCCAAAACCTATGGGATGCAGCAAAGGCAGTTCTAAGAGGGAAGTTTATAGCAATACAATTCTACCTTAAGAAACAAGAAACATCTCAAATAAACAACCTGACCTTACACGTAAAGCAATTAGAGAAAGAAGAACAAAAAACCCCCAAAGTTAGCAGAAGGAAAGAAGTCAAAAAGATCAGATCAGAAATAAATGAAAAAGAAATGAAGGAAACAATAGCAAAGATCAATAAAACTAAAAGCTGGTTCTTTGAGAAGATAAACAACATTGATAAACCATTAGCCAGACTCATCAAGAAAAAAAAAGGAGAAGACTCAAATCAATAGAATTAGAAATGAAAAAGAAGTAACAACTGACACTGCAGAAATACAAAACATCATGAGAGATTACTACAAGCAACTCTATGCCAATAAAATGGACAACCTGGAAGAAATGGACAAATTCTTAGAAATGCACAACCTTCCGAGACTGAACCAGGAAGAAATAGAAAATATGAATCGACCAATCACAAGCACTGAAATTAAAACTGTGATTGGAAATCTTCCAACAAACAAAAACCCAGGACCAGAAGGCTTCACAGGCGAATTCTATCAAACATTTAGAGAAGAGCTAACACCTACCCCTCTCAAACTTTTCCAAAATATAGCAGAGGGAGGTACACTCCCAAACTCAATCTACGAGGCTACCATCACCCTGATACCAAATGCAGACAAAGATGTCACAAAAAAAGAAAACTACAGGCCAATATCACTGATGAACATAGATGCAAAAATCCTCAACAAAGTACTGGCAAACAGAATCCAACAGCACATTAAAAGGATCATACACCATGATCAAGTGGGGTTTACCCCAGGAATGCAAGGATTCTTCAATATATGCAAATCAATCAATGTGATACACCATATTAACAAACTGAAGGAGAAAAACCATATGATCATCTCAATAGATGCAGAGAAAGCTTTCGACAAAATTCAACACCCATTTATGATAAAAACCCTCCAAAAAGTAGGCATAGAGGGAACTTTCCTCAACATAATAAAGGCCATATATGACTAACCCATAGCCAACATCGTCCTCAATGGTGAAAAACTGAAACCATTTCCACTAAGATCAGGAACAAGACAAGGTTGCCCACTCTCACCACTATTATTCAACATAGTTTTGGAAGCTTTAGCCACAGAAATCAGAGAAGAAAAAGAAATAAAAGGAATCCAAATCAGAAAAGAAGAAGTAAAGCTGTCACTGTTTGCAGATGACATGATACTATACATAGAGAATCCTAAAGATTCTACCAGAAAACTACTAGAGCTAATCAATGAATTTGGGAAAGTAGCAGGATACAAAATTAATGCACAGAAAACGCTTGCATTTCTATACACTAATGATGAAACATCTGCAAGTGAAATTAAGAAAACACTCCCATTTACTATTGCAACAAAAAGAATAAAATATCTAGGAACAAACCTACCTAAGGAGACAAAAGACCTGTATGCAGAAAATTATAAGACACTGATGAAAGAAATTAAAGATGATACAAATAGATGGAGAGATATACCACGTCCTTGGATTAGAAGAATCAACATTGTGAAAATGACTATAGTACCCAAAGCAATCTACTGATTCTGTTCAATCCCTATCAAACTACCACTGGCATTTTTCACAGAACTAGAACAAAAACTTTCACAATTTGTATGGAAACACAAAAGACCCCGAATAGCCAAAGCAATCTTGAGAAAGAAAAATGGAGCTGGAGGAATCAGGCTCCCTGACTTCAGACTATACTACAAAGCTACAGTAATCAAGACAGTATGGTACTGGCACAAAAACAGAAACATAGATCAATGGAACAGGATAGAAAGCCCAGAGATAAACCCACACACATACGGTCACCTTATCTTTGATAAAGGAGGCATGAATATACAGTGGAGAAAAGACAGCCTCTTCAATAAGTGGTGCTGGGAAAACTGGACAGCTACATGCAAAAGAATGAAATTAGAACACTCCCTAACACCATACACAAAAATAAACTCAGGGACTTCCCTGATGGTGCAGTGGCTAGGACTGCGCTCCCAATGCAGGGGGCCCAGGTTCCATTCCTGGTCGGGGAGCTAGATCCCACATGCATGCCGCAACTGGGAGTTTCCATGCCACAACTAAGGAGCCCTGGAGCCGCAACTAAGACCAGGCTCAACCAAATAAATTAAACAAACAAATATATATATAAAATAAATAAATAAATAAATAAATAAATAAATAAATAAATAAATAAATAAATAAATAAACAAACTCAAAATGGATTAAAGACCTAAATGTAAGGCCAGACACTATCAAACTCTTAGAGGAAAACATAGGCAGAACACTCTATGACATGAATCACAGCAAGATCCTTTTTGACCCACCTCCTAGAGAAATGGAAATAAAAACAAAAATAAATATATGGGACCTAATGGAACTTAAAAGCTTTTGCACAGCAATGGAAACCATAAACAAGACGAAAAACCACCCTCAGAATGGGAGAAAAAATTTGCAAATGAAGCAAATGACAAAGGATTAAACTCCAAAATTTACAAGTAGCTCATGCAGCTCAATATCAAAAAAACAACCGAATCTAAAAATGGGCAAAAGACCTAAACAGACATTTCTCCAAAGAAGATATACAGATTGCCAGCAAACACATGAAAGAATGCTCAACATCATTAATCATTAGAGAAATGCAAATCAAAACTACAATGAGATATCTCACACCAGTCAGAATGGCCATCATCAAAAAATCTACAAACAGTAAATGCTGGAGAGGGTGTGGAGAAAAGGGAACCCTCTTGCACTGTTGGTGGGAACGTAAATTGATACAGCCACTATGGAGAACAGTATGGAGGTTCCTTCAAAAACTAAAAATAGAACTGCCATACGACTCAGCAATCCCACTACTGGGTATATACCCTGAGAAAACCATAGGTCAAAAAGTGTCATGTACCACAATGTTCATTGCAGCTCTATTTACAATAGCCAGGACATGGAAGCAACCTAAGTGTCCATCATCAGATGAATGGATAAAGAAGATGTGGCACATATATACAATGGAATATTACTCAGCCATAAAAAGAAACGAAACTGAGTTATTTGTAGTGAGGTGGATGGACCTAGAGTCTGTCATACAGAGTGAAGTAAGTCAGAAAGAGAAAAACAAATACCGTATGCTAACACACATATATGGAATAAAAAAAAAAATGTTGTGAAGAACGTAGGGGCAAGACGGGAATAAAGACACAGACCTACTAGAGACTGGACTTGAGGATACGGGGAGGGGGAAGTGTAAGATGTGACAAAGTGAGAGAGTGGCATGGACATATATACACTACCAAGCGTAAAATAGATAGCTAGTGGGAAGCAGCTGCATAGCACAGGGAGATCAGCTCGGTGCTTTGTGACCACCTAGAGGGGTGGGATAAGGAGGGTGGAAGGGAGGGAGATGCCACAGGGAAGAGATATGGGGACATATGTATATGTATAACTGATTCACTTTGTTATAAAGCAGAAACTAACACACCATTGTAAAGCAATTATAGTCCAATAAAGATGTTAAAAAAATAATTATTGAGAGGAATGTACTTATTGCCACTTTGTGCATTGTTTTCTGGTTATTTATGTGGTTTTTTTGTCTGACTATGGTGGGCACGTTTGTATGCATGGCTGGTCCCTGGTACCGTTTGCTGCCACACTCTGTCTCACGCACAGTCTGGTGGTCACTGGTGGGTGGGGCTGGGTCCCGACATGGCTGGCTGCATGGCCCTGGGAGTCCCAGGACAGGTGCAGGCCTGCTTGTGGGCAGGGTCTGATCCAGGTATAGCTGGCTACAGGCCTGGGGTTGATGTCCCCATGCTGGGGGGCAGGGCTGCATCCTGGGGTGGTTGGCTATGGGGTCTGGGGGTCCTGGGACTCTTGCTTGCCCACTGGTCAAAACCAACTCTTATTATCCCACTTCACCAGCTCTTCAAACTTCTCAGGAAATGGCAACTGTCTTTTTTCAGCAATTAAGGCCGAAAGTATTATAGTCTTTATTGATTCCTCTTCTCTGATGTCCAATTCATCTTGTCAGCTGTACATTAAAGACATTTCCTGAGTCTACCTACACTTCAATTCTACTTCTGCTAATAGAGTTCAAGCCACCAATTATCTGAAGTATTATATCAGTATCTCACAGTCTATTTTCCATAAAAGCAACCAAAATGATTTATTTACAAAATAAGTCAGATCATATTACTCCTCAGCTCAGAACCCTCCAATGACTTTCAACCTCTTGCAGAATAAAAGCTAAGTTCTCACAGTAACCATAGGTCTTCCCTGATCTGGTCCTCTGTTAGTTCTCTGACCTTGTCCACCCTACTCATTCACTTCAGGAACACTGGCCTCCTTGGTTTTACACAAGATAGAACAAGCATGCTCTCAAATCAAGTCCTTTGTATATTTGATATGTAACAAACTGTTACATCAGAATAATCTCATGGCTTGCTCATTTACTTCCTTCAGATTTCTGTTCAAATAATGCAAAAGAGAGGAATTCATTCTCTACTCAGAATAAACAGCACGCTTTTCCCTTCTTCCCCCACCCCCTGCTCTCTTAAGTTCCTTATTCTGCTTTTTTTTTCACAGCACTTACCTTCTGTTACTATAAATTTGTGTAATTTTCATTAGGACAGTTTCTTGTATGTGACAGGAACTCAAATAATAGTTGAATGAATGAGTGACTTGCTAGTATACCTTTTCTTTGAGCATTTATACCTTAAATTCAACAGTGCCTAGTTTTATACAGAAAAGAGAAATCCAGGTTGAAAGCCAAAGAGAATAGTCTCAGGCCCATTTCCTGGGTCTAAAGACAACAACCTAAACATCTTGATATGGGACTAGTAACACTGACTCTCAGATTTTTTTCATCGAGTTATTGGGGCTCCTCTTCAATTATTTTGATGGCCATGATACCCAGAGACCAGATGTCAACCTTGGGGCCATAGACAACCTCTGGTGCCATCCAGTATGGGGTTTCCATCATGGTACTCCATTTTCTCTGCTCTGGCATGATCTGGGCACAGAATCCAAAATCAGTTAGAAAAAGAAAAGATGGAAAGGATTTATATGTAGGGTATTCATTCTGTAAGTATTAACTATATGCCAGTTTAGAGTTTATTACAGAATATTAGATCCTTGAAAATGAACCTGAGGTCCAAGAAAAACTACTGAGGAAAAATGGAAAGGATTTTCCATTATGACAAAGAATGATAAAACTGGAGGAAAGTGACAAAAAAGAGTCACATTTGGGAAACTAGACATATGTGATATTAGAAGCAGTGAAGTTCAAAGCACAATCCTATTTTTGGTGAGGAGGTGATTTCTACTGTTTGAGTATTTTGAATTTTACATATCTATAAACATTTTCAGGCAAATGTCCAGTAGGCAACTGAAGATATGAGTCTTAATTTCTGTACATAGGTCTGGACTTGAGATAAAAATTTCCAAGTCATTTGTGAAAAGATGATTTTTTTTAAGTTACAGGAATAGTTGGAACTGACAAATGCTATAGGAGATAGAGGAGAAAGAAAAGAACCTTAGAAAACACCTAGACTTAGCAGGCAGAAGAGTAATGTAGCAACTGAATGGAACAATGAAAATGCCTCGTTCTGCCAGTACCTGACCGATAATATCATTCTTGACAAATCTCTTACTCTCTGTAGTATACTTTTTCCCATCTGTAAAATGTGGGTATCAGAAAAGATAGCCTCAGGGTTGCTACTAAATCTACAACTCAAAGCTAAAATTTTAGATGGTTCTACCAATTATAAAACGCTGAAGACACAAACCAATTGGAAATATTTTTAAACATTCTCAAACTAACACTTCACTTTCTAAGAATATTCCAATGGCTAAATTAATGACAAACCCATATCCAGATGTGGCTTTTCCATGAAAAAGTAAGACTTTCTTTCCTAAAGAGGCTGGAGACCCTGGGCTCTGGATGTCAAAAATTATGATTAAAAAGGATGTTTTCAAGAAATTAGAACCCTCATACATTGCTGGTGGGAATATAAAAATTATACAGCCACTTTGGAAAACAGTCTGGCCAGTCCTCAAAGTGTTAAGCATAGAGTTGCTATATGACCAGAAGTTCTACTCCGAGGCATATACTCAAGAGAAATGAAAACATACATCCAACCAATAATTTGTACATGAATGTTCATAGCATTATCCATAATAGCCCAAAAGTGGAAATTACCCAAATGTACATCAGTTGGTGAACAGAAATAAATGGAATCTTAACTGCTAATAAAAGGAATAAAGTACTGATATATGCTATAACACAGATGAACCTTCAAAACATTATGCTAAGCAAAAGAAGCCAGTCACAATCAGTACATATTGTGTGATCCAATTTATATGAAATGCCTGGAACAAAAATCTCCAGAGACAGAAAATAGATTAATGGCTACATAGGACTGGGAGGGTCAGGAAGCCAGTTGGGTGGGGAGTGACTGATAATGGGTGTAGAGTTTCTTTTTAGGATAATGAAAGTGTTCAAAATTGATTATGGTGATGGTTGTACAACTCAATATACAAAACTCATTAAATTACATACTTTAAATGAGTGAATTATATGGTGTGTGAATTATATCTCAATAAAGTTATTTTTTAAAAGGAGGGTGATCTCTATGGGAACTTAAGTATAACAGTAATGCCACTCATTTGGGTAACACTTAATTTTTTTCCAAGTGTTTTTTGATCCATATGGCAGCCCTAAGATACATGCAGTATGAATGTTCTAATTTACAATTTAAAGATAAATAATTTGAGGCATATTGATTTCCCCAAGCATATGTTTGCATGTATTCTCAACCAGTGAAAGTCAATTCCTGAGGTGAGTGAAAAACATCTTAGATATTACAATCGTTGTGGCTTTCCAAATGGCCACTGTACATAAACAGATAAATAGTATAACTATGGTATCAAATTTTATGGTGGGAATGCGATTAGGAAGCAATGTCTTAAAAGGCTCCTGGGGCGGGGGGGGGGGGGGCAAGTGGAGACAATGAAAAAAAAAGTTGAGAGGAGGAACCAAGATGGCGGAGTAGAAGGATGTGCTCTCACTCCCTCTTGTGAGAACACCAGAATCACAACTAGCTGCTGGACAATCATCGACAGGAAGACACTGGAACTCACCAAAAAAGATACCCCACATCCAAAGACAAAGGAGAAGCCACAATGAGATGGTAGGAGGGGGGCAATCAGAGTAAAATCAAATCCCATAACTGGTGGGTGGGTGACTCACAGACTGGCGAACACTTATACCACAGAAGTCCACCCACTGGAGTGAAGGTTCTGAGCCCCACGTCAGGCTTCCCAACCTGGGGGCCCGGCAACGGGAGGAGGAATTCATAGAGAATCAGATTTTGAAGCCTAGTGGGAATTGATTGCAGGACTTTGACAGGACTGGGGGAAACAGAGACCCCACTCTTGGAGGGTGCACACAAAATAGTGTGTGCATCGGGAACCAGGGGAAGGAGCAGTGACCCCAGGGGAGACTGAACCAGACCTACTTACTAGTGCTGGAAGGTCTCCTGCAGAGGGGGCGGGTGGCTCTGTTTCACCGTGGGGACAAGGACACAGGCAGCACAAGTTCTGGGAAGTACTCCTTGGCGTGAGCCCTCCCAGAGGTTGTTATTAGCCCCACCACAGAGCCCAGGTAGGCTCCGGTGTTGGGTTGCCTCAGGCAAAACAACCAACAGGGAGGGAACCCAGCCCCACCCATCAACAGTCAAGTGGATTAAAGTTTTACTGAACTCTGACCTGCCACAGCAACAGTCAGCTCTACCCACCACCAGAGCCTCCCATCAAGCCTCTTAGATAGCCTCAACCACCAGAGGGCAGACAGCAGAAGCAAGAAAAACTAAAACCCTGCAGCCTGTGGAACAAAAACCACATTCACAGAAAGACAGACAAGATGAAAAGGCAGAGGGCTATATACCAGATGAAGGAACAAGATAAAACCCCAGAAAAACAACTAAATGAAGTGGAGATAGGCAACCCTGCAGAAAAAGAATTCAGAATAATGATAGTGAAGATGATCCAGGACCTTGGAATAAGAATGGAGGCAAAGATCGAGAAGATGCAAGAAATGTTTAACAAAGACCTAGAAGAATTAAAGAACAAAAAAAACAGAGATGAACAATACAATAACTGAAATGAAAACTACACTAGAAGGAATCAATAGCAGAATAACTGAGGCAGAAGAATGGATAAGTGACCTGGAAGACAGAATGATGGAATTCACTGCTGCAGAACAGACTGAAGAAAAAAGAATGAAAAGAAATGAAGACAGCCTAAGAGACGTCTGGGACAACATTAAACGCAACAACATTCGCATTATAGGGGTCCCAGAAGGAGGAGACAGAGCGAGAGAGAAAGGACCCGAGAAAATATTTGAAGAGATTATAGTTGAAAACTTCCCTAACATGGGAAAGGAAATAGCCACCCAAGTCCAGGAAGCACAGAGAGTCCCATACAGGATAAACCCAAGGAGAAACACGCCGAGACACATAGTAATCAAATTAGCAAAAATTAAAGACAAAGAAAAATTATTGAAAGCAGCAAGGGAAAAACGACAAATAACATACAAGGGAACTCCCATAAGGTTAACAGCTGATTTCTCAGCAGAAACTCTCCAAGCCAGAAGGGAGTGGCATGATATACTTAAAGTGATGAAAGGGAAGAACCTACAACCAAGATTACTCTACCCGGCAAGGATATCATTCGGATTCGATGAAGAAATCAAAAGCTTTACAGACAAGCAAAAGTTAAGAGAACTCAGCACCACAAAACCAGCTCTACAACAAATACTAAAGGAACTTCTCTAAGTGGGAAACACAAGACAAGAAAAGGACCTACAAAAACAAACCCAAAACAATTAAGAAAATGGTCATAGGAACATACATATCGATAATTACCTTAAACGTGAATGGATTAAATGCTCCAACCAAAAGACACAGGCTTGCTGAATGGATACAAAAACAAGACCCATATATATGCTGTCTACAAGAGACCCATTTCAGACCTAGGGACACATACAGACTGAAAGTGAGGGGATGGAAAAAGATATTCCATGCAAATGGAAATCAAAAGAAAGCTGCAGTAGCTATACTCATATCAGATAAAACAGAGTTTAAAATAAAGAATGTTACAAGAGACAAGGAAGGACACTACATAATGATCAAGGGATCAATCCAAGAAGAAGATATAACAAATATAAATATATATGCACCCAAAATAGGAGCACCTCAATACATAAGGCAACTGCTAACAGCTATAAAAGAGGAAATCGACAGTAACACAATAATAGTGGGGGACTTTTAACACCTCACTTACAACAATGGACAGATCATCCAAAATGAAAATAAGGAAACAGAAGCTTTAAATGGCACAATAGACCAGATAGATTTAATTGATATTTATAGGACATTCCATCCAAAAACAGCAGATTACACTTTCTTCTCAAGTGCGCACGGAACATTCTCCAGGATAGATCACATCTTGGGCCACAAATCAAGCCTCAGTAAATTTAAGAAAATTGAAATCATATCAAGCATCTTTTCTGACCACAATGCTATGAGATTAGAAATGAATTACAGGGAAAACAACGTGAAAAGCACAAACACATGGAGGCTAAACAATACGTTACTAAATAACCAACAGATCACTGAAGAAATCAAACAGGAAATCAAAAAATACCTAGAGACAAATGACAATGAAAACATGATGATCCAAAACTTATGGGATGCAGCAAAAGTAGTTCTAAGAGGGAAGTTTATAGCTATACAAGCCTACCTAAAGAAACAAGAAAAATCTCAAGTAAACAATCTAACCTTACACCTAAAGGAACTAGAGAAAGAAGAAAAACAAAACCCAAAGTTAGCAGAAGGAAAGAAATCATAAAGATCAGAGTGGAAATAAATGAAATAGAAACAAAGAAAACAATAGCAAACATCAATAAAACTAAAAGCTTTTTCTTTGAGAAGATAAACAAAAGTGATAAGCCATTAGCCAGACTCATCAAGAAAAAGAGGGAGAGGACTCAAATCAATAAAATTAGAAATGAAAAAGGAGAAGTTACAACAGACACCGCAGAAATACAAAGCATCTTAAGAGACTACTACAAGCAACTCTATGCCAATAAAATGGACAACCTGGAAGAAATGGACAAATTCTTAGAAAGGTATAACCTTGCAAGACTGAACCAGGAAGAAACAGAAAATATGAACAGACCAATCACAAGTAATGAAATTGAAACTGTGATTAAAAATCTTCCAACAAACAAAAGTCCAGGACCAGATGGCTTCACAGGTGAATTCTATCAAACACTTAGAGAAGAGCTAACACCCATCCTTCTCAAACTCTTCCAAAAATTGCAGAGGAAGGAACACTCCCAAACTCATTCTATGAGGCCACCGTCACCCTGATACCAAAACCAGACAAAGATACTACAAAAAAAAGAAAATTACAGGCCAATATCACTGATGAATATAGATGCAAAAATCCCCAACAAAATACTAGCAAACAGAATCCAACAACACATTAAAAGGATCATACACCACGATCAAGTGGGATTTATCCCAGGGATGCAAGGATTCTTCAATATATGCAAATCAATCAATGTGATATACCATATTAACAAATTGAAGAATAAAAACCATATGATCATCTCAATAGATGCAGAAAAAGCTTTTGACAAAATTCAACACCCATTTATGATAAAAACTCTCCAGAAAGTGGGCATAGAGGGAACCTACCTCAACATAATAAAGGCCATATATGACAAACCCACAGCAAACATCATTCTCAACGGTGAAAAACTGAAAGCATTTACTCTAAGATCAGGAAAGAGACAAGGACGTCCACTCTCACCACTATTATTCAACATAGTTTTGGAAGTCCTAGTCACGGCAATCAGAGAAGAAAAAGAAGTAAAAGGAATCCCAATGGGAAAAGAAGAAGTAAAACTGTCACTGTTTGCAGATGACATGATACTATACATAGAGAATCCTAAAAATGCCACCAGAAAACTACTAGAGCTAATCAATGCATTTGGTAAAGTTGCAGGATACAAAATTAATGCACAGAAATCTTTTGCATTCCTATACACTAATGATGAAAAATCTGAAAGAGAAATTAAGGAAACACTCCCATTTACCACTGCAACAAAAAGAATACAATACCTAGGAATAAACCCTACCTAGGGAGACAAAAGACCTGTATGCAGAAAACTATAAGACACTGATGAAAGAAATTAAAGATGATACCAACAGATGGAGAGATGTACCATGTACTTGGATTGGAAGAATCAATATTGTGAAAATGACTATGCTACCCAAAGCAATCTACAGATTCAATGCAATCCCTATCAAATTACCAAAGGCATTTTTTACAGAACTAGAACAAATCATCTTAAAATTTGTATGGAGACACAAAAGACCCCGAATAGCCAAAGCAGTCTTGAGGGAAAAAAATGGAGCTGGAGGAATCAGACTCCCTGACTTCAGACTATACTACAAAGCTACAGTAATCAAGACAATATGGTACTGGCACAAAAACAGAAACATAGATCAATGGAACAAGATAGAAAGCCCAGAGATAAACACACGCACCTATGGTCAACTAATCTATGACAAAAATGGCAAAGATATACAATGGAGAAAAGACAGTCTCTTCAATAAGTGGTGCTGGGAAAACTGGACAGCTACATGTAAAAGAATGAAATTAGAATACTCCCTAACACCATACACAAAAATAAACTGAAAATGGATTCAAGACCTAAATGTAAGACCAGACACTATAAAACTCTTAGAGGAAAACATAGGAAGAACACTCTTTGACATAAATCACAGCAAGATCTTTTTTGATCCACCTCCTAGAGAAAGGGAAATAAAAACAAAAATAAACAAATGGGCAAAAAGTAGGCATAGAGGGAACTTTCCTCAACATAATAAAGGCCATATATGACAAACCCACAGCCAACATTGTCCTCAATGGTGAAGAACTGAAACCATTTCCACTAAGATCAGGAACAAGACAAGGTTGCCCACTCTCACCACTATTATTCAACATAGTTTTGGAAGTGTTAGCCACAGCAATCAGAGAAGAAAAAGAAATAAAAGGAATCCAAATCGGAAAAGAAGAAGTAAAGCTGTCACTGTTTGCAGATGACATGATACTATACATAGAGAATCCTAAAACTGCCACCAGAAAACTACTAGAGCTAATCAATGAATTTGGTAAAGTAGCAGGATACAAAATTAATGCACAGAAATCTCTTGCATTTCTATACACTAATGACGAAAAATCTGAAAGTGAAATTAAGAAAACACTCCCGTTTACCACTGCAACAAAAAGAATAAAATATCTAGGAATAAACCTACCCAAGGAGACAAAAGACCTGTATGCAGAAAATTATAAGACACTGATGAAAGAAATTAAAGATGATACAAATAGATGGAGAGATATACCATGTTCTTGGATTGGAAGAATCAACATTGTGAAAATGACTCTACTACCCAAAGCAATCTACAGATTCAATGCAATCCCTATCAAACTACCACTGGCATTTTTCACAGAACTAGAACAAAAAATTTCACAGTTTGTATGGAGACACAAAAGACCCCGAATAGCCAAAGCAATCTTGAGAACGAAAAATGGAGCTGGAGGAATCAGGCTCCCTGACTTCAGACTATATTACAAAGCTACAGTAATCAAGACAGTTTGCTACTGGCACAAAAACAGAAATATAGATCAATGGAACAGGATAGAAAGCCCAGAGATAAACCCACACACATATGGTCACCTTATCTTTGATAAAGGAGGCATGAATATACAGTGGAGAAAAGACAGCCTCTTCAGTAAGTGGTGCTGGGAAAACTGGACAGGTACATGTAAAAGTATGAAATTAGAACACTCCCTGACACCATACACAAAAATAAACTCAAAATGGATTAAAGACCTAAGTGTAAGGCCAGACACTATCAAACTCTTAGAGGAAAACATAGGCAGAACACTCTATGACATAAATCACAGCAAGATCCTTTTTGACCCAGCTCCTAGAGAAATGGAAATAAAAACACAAATAAACAAATGGGACCTAATGAAACTTAAAAGCTTTTGCACAGCAAAGGAAACCATAAAGAAGACCAAAAGACAACCCTCAGAATGGGAGAAAATATTTGCAAATGAAGCAACTGACAAAGGATTAATCTCCAAGATTTACAAGCAGCTCATGCAGCTCAATATCAAAAAAACAACCGAATCCAAAAATGGGCAGAAGACCTAAATAGACATTTCTCCAAAGAAGATATACAGATTGCCAACAAACACATGAAAGAATGCTCAACATCATTAATCATTAGAGAAATGCAGATCAAAACTACAATGAGATATCATCTCACACCGGTCAGAATGGCCATCATCAAAAAATCTAGAAACAATAAATGCTGGAGAGGGTGTGGAGAAAAGGGAACCCTCTTGCACTGTTGGTGGGAATGTAAATTGATACAGCCACTATGGAGAACAGTATGGAGGTTCCTTCAAAAACTAAAAATAGAACTACCATATGACCCAGCAATCCCACTACTGGGCATATACCCTGAGAAAACCAGAATTCAAAAAGAGTTATGTACCAAAATGTTCATTGCAGCTCTATTTACAATAGCCAGGACATGGAAGCAACCTAAGTGTCCATCATTGGATGAATGGATAAAGAAGATGTGGCGCATATATACAATGGAATATTACTCAGCCATAAAAAGAAATGAAATGGAGGTATTTGTAGTGAGGTGGATGGAGTTAGAGTCTGTCATACAGAGTGAAGTAAGTCAGAAAGAGAAAAACAAATACAGTATGCTAACACATATATATGGAATCTAAGGGAAAATAAAGGTCATGAAGAACCTAGTGGCAAGACGGGAATAAAGACACAGACCTACTAGAGAATGGACTTGAGGATATGGGGAGGGGGAGGGGTAAGATGTGACAGGGTGAGAGAGTGGCATAGACATATATACACTACCAAATGTAAAATATATAGCTAGTGGGAAGCAGCCGCATAACACAGGGAGGTCAGCTCGGTGCTTTGTGACCACCTAGAGGGGTGGGATAGGGAGGGTGGGAGGGAGGGAGATGCAAGAGGGAAGAGATATGGGAACATATGTATATGTATAACTGATTCAGTTTGTTATAAAGCAGAAACTAACACACCAGTGTAAAGCAATTATACTCCAATAAAGATGTTTTAAAAAAATAATAAAAAAATAAACAAATGGGACCTAATGAAACTTCAAAGCTTTTGCACAGCAAAGGAAACCATAAACAAGACCAAAAGACAACCCTCAGAATGGGAGAAAATATTTGCAAATGAATCAACGGACAAAGGATTAATCTCCAAAATATATAAACAGCTCATTCAGCTCAATATTAAAGAAACAAACAACCCAATCCAAAAATGGGCAGAAGACCTAAACAGACATTTCTCCAAAGAAGACATACAGATGGCCAAGAAGCACATGAAAAGATGCTCAACATCACTAATTATTAGAGAAATGCAAATCAAAACTACAATGAGGTATCACCTCACACCACTTAGAATGGGCATCATCAGAAAATCTACAAACAACAAATGCTGGAGAGGGTGTGGAGAAAAAGGAACCCTCTTGCACTGTTGGTGGGAATGTAAATTGACACAGCCACTATGGAGAACAATATGGAGGTTCCTTAAAAAACTAAAAATAGAATTACCATATGATCCAGCAATCCCACTACTGGGCATATACCCAGAGAAAACCATAATTCAAAAAGACACATGAACTGCAATGTTCATTGCAGCACTATTTACAATAGCTAGGTCATGGAAGCAACCTAAATGCCCATCGACAGACAAATGGATAAAGAAGATGTGGTACATATATACAATGGAATATTACTCAGCCATAAAAAGAAACGAAATTGAGTCATTTGTCGAGACATGGATGGATCTAGAGACTGTCATACAGAGTGAAGTAAGTCAGAAAGAGAAAAGCAAATATCGTATATTAACGCATGTATGTGGAACCTAGAAAAATGGTACAGATGAACTGGTTTGCAGGGTAGAAGTTGAGACACAGATGTAGAGAACAAACGTATGGACACCAAGGGGGGAAAACCGCAGTGGGGTGGGGATGGTGGTGTGCTGAATTGGGAGATTGGGATTGACATGTATACACTGATGTGTATAAAATTGATGACTGATTAAAAAAAAAAAAAAGTTGAGAAACACTGCCTTAGTGGTACAGCAAAGAAAATAAGTCAGATCTCCTAAGCATCCCAGGCCTGTGTTATTTCCATTAACGTGTGTGTGCGCGCATGTGCACGTGCGTGTTCTAGATCCCAGGGGTTTTAATGCAAAGGTGATCATATTTTCTAGGACAGTAACAATTTCACATGATTTTATTTTTCCTAATATTGATTAAACATACAACTACATAATTTCATCTCTATGCTGCCAGATCTTACATCATCAAACCCCAAGCATACTATTACACTCATCCCCATAAAACTTTGAACCTATTCTTCTAATCACCTAATCTTTTACTCTTTCCCTAATACTGAAACTTCTCTATTATTGGGCTATCATAAAGTTCCAGTTTTCTATCAGCGAAACACCCAGTATGCTCAGCTTCTCTGAATAGTCTCCTCATCTTCTTGCTCTAATAAAAATGTGGCTATTCCCTGAGGACACTGCTTCTCACAAAGGCCTTATGGAAGTTTTTTTTCCTCCTGCTTTCCCCAACATGTTACAGACCTTAGATTTTTTTTTAATTTTTATTTATTTATTGATTAATTTTTGGCTGCATTGGGTCTTCGTTGCTGTGTGCGGGCTTTCTCTAGTTGCGGTGAGCAGAGGCTACAGTTTGTTGCGGCGCGTGGACTTCTTATTGCTGTGGCTTCTCTTGTTGCGGAGCACGGGCTCTAGGTGCGTGGGCTTCAGGAGTTGCAGCACGTGGGCTCAGTAGTTGTGGCTCACAGGCTCTAGAGCGCAAGTTCAGTATTTGTGGCGCACGGGCTTAGTTGCTCTGCGGCATGTGGGATCTTCCCGGACCAGGGAGCGAACTCGTGTCCCCTGCATTGGCAGGCGGATTCTTAACCACTGCTCCACCAGGGAAGTCCCCAGACATTAGATTTTTAATAGCAATGAGGAGAAAGGAGATACCAATTTAAGCTTTGTTTTCTATTTCTTTTGCCTGGAAGTACTTAAAATTTTATTTCATCACAACACAAAGTAGTACCTCCTAAAATTAGGCATGACTCCCAAACCTCTAAAAGCATGAAAGCAGAGAGCACCCAAACATTTGACAAAGACGGGATTTGGAGTCCACGTTACCAATATTAGGGAAAATCACTAAACCTCCTTTAGAGTTCTATTAGATTTGAGATCCATGAGACCCGCACTGGGTCTTGTTCAAAACTCCATCCCCAGAGAGTCCAGCACAATAGATGTCAGTACTTCTGAATAAATCAAATAAAAGATAATTGTAAATACTAAGTGAAATAAGCATCATAAAAGCCACTGAAAAGCTGTAGAGTTTTATACACATGTCATCATGCTGACAATGATATCCATTTTGAATGTCTCTGATTCTAGGAATGGAATGAATTCAGTAAGGGCTGCAGAACCAAAGCCTCTTCTGGAAGCCAAGGGCTGCCGATTAAGTACTATCGGAGAGATTATGGGGCTGACATGAGTTAGAACTGATAGTTTCACTCAGAGATTGGATCACTCAGCCCTATTATGTGATAAATAAAAAGGTCACTTGGCCTGCCTGGTCAGTTTCCTCAGCAGTAGAATAAGACAAATAACAACAAAGATAGTCCAGAGCTCTACAGACTCTTGTGCTAGCTTTAGACAAAGAAGCTAGACTGGACTGACTTAAGCTGTGGGGTATGTCATCTTACCTTCATCCAGATATTGGGACTATTGCTGGGCAGATAGGGAGACTACTGGAAAAAACAAATGGTCTCAACCAAAGGGTAAGATTTGAGGCCTATTCTCTTGACTATGATTCAATCCAGTCCTCTTTCCATAATATTCTTCTTTCTTTATACTTGAAAGTCATGTAGTTTTTTAATGTCCATGAAGAATAAATATGACAGATTGCTTTTTTCTTCAACAATCACTTTTGAGAGAGAAGACTATGGGAACGTGGACCAAAAGAGAATCAGGACTGGGTAAAAAACCTTCCACTTGCCAGGAGCCTATTTCCTCACTGAAAAAGAACATACATTTGTGGCCTGTCACCTAGCACATGGAGAAGATATCTTCAACTTGGACTGACTGGGGGAAAATATGAGCGTCCAAAAGACTATCTCTAGATACTGACAAAGCTGATTCTCTTTCCTGGGTCCGACATGTCCCTGTCAAAACTAATACAATGCAAGACCAGATTCAGGTTGTCTCAAACGCTTTGTGACTACACACTGTGCCAAGGTAACTTCTAAAATCACATCTCAGGGAATTCCCTGGCTGTCCAGTGGTAGGGACTCTGCACTTTCACTGCTGAGAGTCCAGGTTTGATCCCTGGTCAGGGAACTAAGATCCCACAAGCCTAGCAGCATTGAAAAAAAAAAAAAAAAAAGCAGATAGCCTTTTCATTGTATGATTAAAATCACATCTCAAGGTAAAATCTCAGAGCATCACATATTTTGAGAAGAAGTAATATGAATGGAGTTCTCTTCTGGGAACTCACAAAAGCCATGGACTATCAAATGCAGTACCTTCACTGAGTGCTTAGGTTAAGAGCACCCACTTTGTCCTCCCGCAGGAACTCCCCGGTATTCTTTTCTATGCCAGACTAGGAGCTATTTGATGGCAGGGACTGAGCCTTATTACTTCTGATTCCACAGTAAAAGCCTCTGGAGACACCAGAAAAGGCATGATCAATAAACAATTTATAAATCCTCTAATCCCTTCCTAGAACACAAATTCCTTCAACAACATTGTCATGTATTTACTGTTTAGATAACTCCAATGATGGGAAACTCCCTGTTTTATGAGACAGGCCATAACTTTATTGGACAGCATTCATTTTTCCTTATCCTGAGACAAAACCTGGTACCTTATAACTTTTAGTACTTTGTCCACACACTATTCTCTGTATAATGAGTTCATAAAAGAGACGAGAAGATGGAAAATAACTTTCAGAGGATTTTTCAGAGCCAGTCATGACCCAGATTGTGGAGAGACAATCATCCCCCAAAAGGATAAGACTTTATTTTCTACAGTTATCAACATCATGTGTTGGAAAGATCAAAGTCCTCTTAAAAACAAAACAAAACAACACAAAACAAAAAACCAGAAGCTTACCAATGTTTTAGACGCAGAACAAGAAATCTGGCAGAATCTAGCAGAAATGAAATCTAGCAGGCAATGCAGTATAAACAGTAAAGGGATTAGAGGCCAAGACTTGGTCCAATATCACCTGCACCTGTGACATCTCTGAGCTGGGCAAGAAACTCACATTCTTTTTTACATTTGAAAAATGGAAAGGGAATGGATGTTGATGTAGGGAATATTCAAATCCAAAACCCTCATTTGCTACTTACTGGCTTCCTGATCTTGGACAAGTTATTAACTTCTATGAACTTCAGTTTCTTCATCTGTAAAATACAGATAATAAACCTTGCCTCACAATGAGATACTACTGTTCAGGAAAGTGTTTAGTACAAAGTAAGGCATGACACAAATATTAGCTACAACCCTTATTATGATGCTGAAGATCAGAATTCTGATGGACTGGAACAATGGGGTAGAATATTCAAAATGGGATTTAATGAAGATAATTTAAAAGTTCTGTGTTACCAGCTTAAGGCAATCTCATGCTTAAAAAAAGGGTCAGAGATTTAAATTGGCTACAAATGTACCAGGGGTCAACAATGAAAAAGACCACCTAAAAAAAACAAAACAAAAAACCCCACTAAACAATGAATGAAATCATTAGGTTGTGTTGAGTTTCTTACAAAAGCTGAGTCCCACTCTCTCCATAATGGTCAAATCTCAAAGGAAATTAGAGTGTCATATTTTAAATGAATGCAGACAAACTAGAAGTTATTCAGCAGGGTAAGCAGGATAAGGAAAGATTTGAGATGCAGAATGATTTAAAGACCTATACATTTGACTCAGGCAGATGGGCTGAAGGCGTTCCCTAGGGCAGAACAAACAGTACCAGGACCAGCTGTGAGAAGCTACAGGGTGGTAGGGTTCAGCCTAACCCCAGAATACTGTGCAGCAATCAGAGGTATCCAGCAACATGCAGGGTCAGAGGCAGAGAGCCAAGCATCATAGACAAATCTTAAATGGAGGCAGTTCTGAGTGCTGGTGTTGCCTTCTCCTCTAACAGCTCCACCATATATCTGTCCCAAATGCCCTATTTCTCTGGTAGGACTCCACTCCATAAGTAGTTCACAATATTTGGGCTCTTGCTTTCCCTTATGACCAGGATCTCATTAATAATCAGGTCTCTCTTCAGCTGCTGCTGAAGGTTCATCTGCTTAATGGCCACCTGAAATCAGAATACATTCAATGTACAGAGTGACTCAGTATGTACTAAGCACCTACTAAGTACCAGACCATAAACACTTAGGATCAGAGATGAATAAGATATGGTCTTAGCCCTTGAGGAACTCACAGTTTATTATCGGAGACCAGTGGTACTCAATGTGAGGTCCCCAGACCAGCAACATCAACATCATCTGGGAATGAGCTAGAAATGAAAATTTTCAGGCCCCACCCAGACCTACTGAACCAGAAACTCTGTGATTTAATAAGCTCTCCAGGAAATTCTCATGTGCACCAAAGCTTGAGGATTAAACTTCGTACTAAATAAAATACTTATATTAGAAAAATACTTTTAAAAATCACAATATAAAAGAGGCTTACTATAGCAAGAGTCCAAAAGGAATCCAAACTGGTAAAGAAGAAGTTAAACTGTCACTATTTGTAGATGACATGATATTATACATAGAAAATCCTAAAGATGCTACCAGAAAACTACTAGAGCTCATCAATGAATTCGGTAAAGTTTCAGGATACAAAACTAATACACAGAAATCTTGCATTTCTATAAACTCGTAATGAAAGATCAGAAAGAGAAATTAAAGAAACAGTCCCATTTACCATCACATCAAAAAGAATAAAATACCTAGGCATAAACCTACGTAAGGGACAAAAGACCTGTACTCCAAAAACTATAAGATGCTGATGAAAGAAACTGAAGACAACACAAACAGATGGAAAGATATACTGTGTTCTTGGATTGGAAGAATCAATATTGTCAAAATGACTATACTACCCAAGGCAATCTACAGATTCAGTAATCCCTATCAAATTATCAATAGCATTTTTCACAGAACTAGAACAAATCATCTTAAAATTTGTATGGAGACACAAAAGACCCCAAATAGCCAAATCAATCTTGAGAAAGAAAAACAGAGCTAGAGGAATCAGTCTTCCTGACTTCAGACTATACTACAAAGCTACAGTAATCAAAACAGTATGGTACTGGCACAAAAACAGAAATATAGATCAATGGAACAGGATAGAAAGCCCAGAAATAAACCCACGTACCTATGGTCAATTAATCTACAACAAAGGAGGCAAGACTATACAACGGAGGAAAGACTGTCTCTTCAATAAATGGTGCTGGGAAAACTGGACAGCTACATGTAAAAGAACGAAATTAGAACATTCTCTAACACCATACACAAAAATAAACTCAAAATGGATTAAAGACCTAAATGTGAGACCGGACACTATAAAACTCATAGGCAGAACACCCTCTGACACAAATCACAGCAGTATCTTTTTTGATTCATCTCCCAGAGTAATGGAAATAAAAACAAACAGATGGGACCTCATTAAACTCAAAAGCTTTTGCCCAGCAAAGGGAACCATAAACAAAACAAAAGGACAACCCACAGAATGGGAGAAAATATTTGCTAACGATGCAACAGACAAGGGATTAGTCTCCAAAATTTACAAACAGCTCATGTGGCTTAATATCATAAAAACAAACAACCCAATCAAAAAATGGGCAGAAGACCTAAATAGACATTTCTCCAAAGAAGACATACAGATGGCCAAAAAGCACATGAAAAGATGTTCAACATCATTAATTATTAGAGAAATGCAAATCAAAACTACAGTGAGCTATCACCTCACACCAGTCAGAATAGCTATCATCAAAAAATCCACAAACAATAAATGCTGGAGAGGGTGTGGAGAGAAGGCACTCTCTTACAATCTGGGTGGGATTGTAGGGACACATTCCCTCTAAAAAATGGGCTTGAAAATTAATTTTTGGATCTGTAACTGGAAGATTTCCAGCATTAATATGCTAATCTTCTTACATATGACAGACAATAGCTCTCCTCTTCTCAGCTGGATAACCCCCAATAAGCACTCGCTCACACAGAGTATCTCACTAGCTCCACTAAAGATTTACACTCCCTGGGGGAGGAAATGAGGCCTTCCTGGCTACACTGCATTAGCCACCTTAATGGACTCTCTTTCACTCATAGTTTTGTAACCACAAGGCAGGCACATAGTGAAGTCAAGTTTGTTTCCTGTGGCCAGCTTCTCACACATGGAGCCTCCAGGCCTTCCAGGAACTGGCCAGCACCAGCCTGCCTCCCATCAAGGGCTGTGAGGCCCCAGAGGCCAGAAACACAACAAGGGGCCGTGGTGCCTAACCTTAGCTCTGCTGTGGCCTTGCAGCCCAGAAAGCACAAGTTAAAATTTTAGAATCAAAAGATTCTAACCCAGCCCTTGCTAACTGCTATTAGCACAACCCTGCACAAGTTACTTAAACTTCTGAGTCTCAAATTCCTCATCAGTAAAAAGGAAATAATATTACCTACCAGGTAGGGTTCTTTTTAGTATTGGTATAATCTCATTTTTAGGGTTCTTTTTGGAATTGGTATAATCTCCTCTTCTTTATTTCTGCCTCCAATTAGCCATATTTAAAATTGGCAGAATGATACCATGCTAACTTCCTCACCATTATTTTACACAGGTGTCTTGTCAGCACTACAACAGTTTTATATGTACATAATGGAAAATATGGTTTCTTACATTTATATACTACATGATTATAATGTCTGAATCTTTAACATAGTTCTTAGCACAAGGTGTAGCATAAAGCAAATGTTCAGTAAATGCTTTATGGAACAAATAAATACATACAAGTAAAAATTAATATACACGTAATTCTTAGTTTATGATGCATTTTCACATGCATTACTTTACTCAACTTTTTCAACACTTTCATGAGGTATATGTTATCATGCACATTTTATAAATAAATAAAATTCAGGCTCAGAGGGTCAAATGACTTGCCCAAGGTTATGTAAGTAGGTAAAGGTAAGCATCTAGGTTATTGGATTCTCACATCAAAGAACAATTAACAATATTTAAACATAATAATGTTTTTTTTAAGTTGACTTACCTTCGATGGAGCCTCAATATTTGGCTCAGACTGTTGTAAAAGCCTGACAAGAGCACAATGAGGTATGTGCTGTCCCTATTAAGCATGACTTCACCAGTACATCATGGGGTTTCAACCACCAAACATATACAAGCAGGTCCTAGTAGCCTCCCTCAGAGGAGCCCAACTCTATTTTCACTAGAACAGGAAGTGCCTCTTTTAATCTCTGAGCCCCAATAGTCTTTGAACTATTAGTTCAAAGACTTAGTCTTTGAACTAAAAACTTCCCCAGGCAACTCCCACCTCCCAACCTTCTCACTCTACAACCAATGATTTTGATGGAAAGAAACCTCAGGTACTCCAGATTCCCTTCATGGCTTCTTCTGCTGAAGATAAGATCTTGGGTCATCAGGCCTTAGCAATAAGATCAGAGCCTTCCCAGCTTATGAAATGTGAGAGACAAAGAGGTGCCTCCAAATGAGGACTTCAATGTCTACTGGAATCCTGGGCACAGAGTAATGGAAGGACCACTAGATTAGAGACAAGAGACAAGTGTTTAAATCTCTTCTATATCAGATTTCTCTCCCAGCACCAAACTAGCCAAAACAATTGTCCAGGAGTGATGTCAGCATCAAGATGGAGAGAAAGATGTTCCCTTTTTCTCTCTCCTCAATCTCTAACCAGTAAAATATCCATAACTCAACAAAGGTGCCTCTGCCCAACACATCACAATGGTGGAGAATTCTACACATCTGTATATCTAAAGGTGAATATATGGGAACACATAGAGGAGGTGGAACCAGGGGAACCATGGAGGCAGTGCAGAATCCCAGCTCCCTGGCCTCAACAGCTGAGTCCATATTCCCAGAGAACCAAGTAGCAGTAGGGGAGGTGGCACACTTGACTTAGGCTTCCCAGCTACAGTGGCACCCATGGCCACAGGTAACTAGGAAACAGTGAACCCTACCCATCCAGCCACAGAGGCACCCACAACTCCACTCCACCCCTACACACAGTAGTGGAGCCCAAGAACCTGATAACAGGAACATGGCAGAGGTGTCTACCTGACCCAGCTCCCTGCCCACTCCCACCCCCACCTGCAAGAGTGAAGCCTGCAGCTCAGCAGATCCCAGACACAACAGAAGAGCCCATCATCCTGGTGTCCCAGGCAGCATCACCAGGAACACTGGCAGCAGCATGGCACCAGTGACTGTGGAAGCACAAGAAATTATAGTGAGGGCAAAGGGTCAAACTTCCGACAGACATAAAGTGGAGGATGTAAAGTGTGGACTCTCAAATATAATCAGAGGCAGGTCAGGTAAGTGAAATCAAAGACATGTGCTATAGCGCCACCTACTGGAAAACAAAAGAAAGACCTCTAATTTCTTATCTGTTGAATTGTTAGAAACAAGTAGAAAGATGTTCACTACTTCAAATGCACTGGTAGAGGAACAACTAATCAAGCACCATGAAGAACCACAGTAACGCTGTAACACACACACACACAAAATGACAATTCTTCAGAAACCAAGCTTAAAGTCAGAGAATATTGCAATCTAACTGATAGAGAATTCAAAATAGCTGGCATGAAGAAACTCAACAAACTACAGGAAAACTCAGAAAGGCATTTTAATGAGCTCAGGAATAAAATTAATGAACAGAGGAATAATTTATCAAAGAGATTGAATATCTGAAAAGAACAAAACAAATTCTAGAGCTGAAGACTCAGTAAATGAGACGAAGAATGTATTAGAATGCTTTGGAATGAGAGCAGAACATATGGAAGGAAAATTAGCAAGCTCAAACATAGAAATCTGGAAATTATAGAAGTAGAAGAGGAAAGAGAAATAAGATTTGAAAAAATTCTGTTAGACCTATCCCACTCTTCTAGGAAGGGCTGCATTAGGGTAATGGGTACAGCAGAAGGGGAAGAGAGGGAAAAGGAAGCAGAGAGATTACTGAAAGAAATAATAGCTGAGAAATTCCCAATACTGGGGGACAACTATATGGCTCATGAAGCTAAGAGAATACCTAATTACATCAACACAAAAAGACCTTGCCCAAGACACTTTATACAAAAACTATCAAAAGTCAATGACAACTATACTACCCAAGGCAATCTACTAATTCAATGCAATCTCTATCAAATTACCAGTGGCATTTTTCACAGAACTAGAACAAAAATTTTTTAAATTTTTATGGAAACACAAATACCATGAATAGCTAAAGCAATTCTGAGAAAGAAAAATGGAACTGGAGGAATCAGTCTTCCTGACTTCAGACTACACTACAAAGTTACAGTAATCAAAACAGTATGGTACTGGAGCAAAAACAGAAATATAGATCAATGAAACAGGATAGAAAGCCCAAAAATAAACCTATGCACCTATGGTCAATTAATCTATGACAAAGGAGGCAAGGATTTACAATGGAAAAAAGACAGTCTCTTCAATAAGTGGTGCTGGCGGTGCTTTGTGACCGCCTTGGGGGGTGGGATGGGGAGGGTGGGAGGGAGGGAGATGTGGGAGGGAGGGAGATGTGGGAGGGAGGAGATATGGGAAAGTGTGTATATCTGTAGCTGATTCACTTTGTTATAAAGCAGAAACTAACACACCATTGTGAAGCAATTATACTTCAATAAAGATGTTTTTAAAAAAAAAAAAGTGGTGCTGGGATAACTAGACAGCTACATGTAAAAGAATGAAATTAGAACATTCTCTAACACCATACACAAAAATAAACTCAAAATTGATTAAAGACCTAAATGTGAGGCTGGACACTATAAAACTCTTAGAGGAAAACACAGGCAGAACACTCTTTGACATAAATCACAACAAGATCTTTTTTGATTCACCTCCTAAAGTAATGAAAACAAAAACAAAAATAAACAAATGGTACCTAATTAAACACAAAAGCTTTTGCACAGCAAAGGAAACTATAAACAAATGAAAAGACAACCCACAGAAAGGGAGAAAAGCAACCAACAAGGATTAATCTCCAAAATATACAAATAGTTCATGCAGTTCTGTGTTAAAAACACAAACAACACAATCAAAAAATGGGCAGAAGATCTAAACAGACATTTCTCCAAAGAAGACATACAGGTGGCCAAAAAGTACATGAAAAGATGCTCAACATCACTAATTATTTGAGAAATGTAAATCAAATGTAAATCAAAACTACAGTGAGCTATCACCTCACACCAGTCAGAATGGCCATTATCAAAAAGTCTACAAACAATAAATGTTGGAGAAGGTGTGGAGAAAAGGGAACCCTCCTACACCATTGGTGGGAATGTAAATTTGTACAGCCACTATGGAGAACACTATGGAGGTCCCTTTAAAAACTAAAAATAGAGCTACCATATGATGAAGCAATCCCCCTCCTAGGCATATATCCAGAGAAAACCATAATTTAAAAAGATACATGCACCCCAATGTTCAATGCAGCACTATTTACAATAGTCAAGACATGGGAGCAACCTAAATGTCCATTGACAGAGGAATAGATAAAGGAGATGGGGGGGACTTCCCTGGCGGTCCAGTGGTTAAGACTCCACACTTCCACTGCAGGGGGCGTGGGTTCCATCCCTGGTCGGGGAACTAAGATCCCACATGCCGTGTGGCGTGGCCAAAACCAAAAATAAGATGTGGTACATATAAACAATGGAATATTAGCCATAAAAAAGATGAAATAATGTCATTTGCAGCAACATGGATGGACCTAGAGATTATCATACTAAGTCAGAGAAAGACAAATATTATAATGATATCACTCATATGTAGAATCTTATTTTTTAAAATGATACAAATGAACTTATTTACAAAACAGAAACAGACTCACAGATTTCAAAAACTTATGGTTACCAAAGGGGAAACATGGCAGGGAGGGATAGATTATGAGTTTGGGATTAACATACACACACTACTATACATAAAATAGATAACCAACAAGGACCTACTGCATAGCACAGGGAACTCTACTCAATATTCTGTAATAACCTATATGGGTAAAGAATCTGAAAAAGAATGAATATATGCATATATATAACAGAATCACTTTGCTGTACACCTCAAACACAACTTTGTAAGTCAACTATACTCCAATAAAAATTTTTTTTCAAAACACAATGAAAAAAAAATTCAAAGACAAAGAAAGAATTTTAAAGGCAGCCAGGAGGAAAAGGGTGGTAACCTACAAAGGAACCCCATTAAGCTATCAGCCGATTTCTCAGTAGAAACTCTATAGTCCAGGAGGGAGCAGAGTGACATTCTCAAAATACTGAAAGATTAAAAACTGTCACCCAAGAATACTCTACCCAGCAAAGTTATTAGACAGCCTTGTCTTGTTCCTGATGTTAGAAGAAATGCTTTCAGCTTTTCACCATCAAGTATGGTGGTAGCTGAAGGCTTATCACATAAGGCCTTTATTATGGTGAGGTATGTTCCCTCTATCTCACTTTGAGAGCTTTTATCATAAATGGATGTTGAATTTTTCAAAAGCTTTTTCTACATCTAGTGAGATGGTCATATGATTTTTATTCTTCAGTTTGTTAATGTGATGTATCAATCACATTGATTGATTTTTGGATGCTGAGTCATTCTTGCACCACTGGGATAAATCCCACTTGATCATAGTGTATGATACTTTTCATGTTCTGTTGGATTTGATTATTTATATATTTATCTTTAGTTGAGGATTTCTGCATTAATATTCTTCAGTAATATTTGCCTGTAATTTTCTTTTTTTGTGGTATCTTTGTCTGGTTCTGACATCAGGGTGATGCTGGCCTTGTAGAATGAGGTCAGAAGCATTTCTTCCTCTGTAATTTTTTGGAATAGTTTGTGAAGAATAGGAGTAAACTCTTCTATAAATGTTTGGTAGAATTCACCTGTGAAGCTATCTGGTCCTGGACTTTTGTTGGGAGGTTTTTTATTATTATTATTATTATTACTGTTTCAGTTTCATTGCTGGTAATTGGTCTGTTCAGATTGTTTGTTTATTCCTGATTCAGTCTTGGGAACTTGTACATTTCTAGGGATTTTCATTTTCCTCTAGGTTGTCCATTTTATTGGTGTATAATTGTTCATAGTAATCTCTTATGGTTCTTTTTATTTCTGTGGTATTGACTTAAACTTCTCCTTTTTCATTTCTGATTTTGTTGACTTGGGCCTATGTTCCCTCTTAGAACTACTTTTTCTATGTTCTATAGACTTTGGATTATTGTGTTTTCATTTGTATCTAAGTATCTTTTGATTTCCTCTTTGATTTATTCAGTTATTCATTGATTGTTTACTAGCATATTGTTTAGCCTTCACATGTTTGTGTTTTTCGAAATTTTTTCTTGTAGTTGATTTCTAGTCTCATAACATTGTAGTTGGAAAAGATGCTTGATATGAATTCAAACCAAATTTACTGAGGCTTGTTTTGTGGCCTAGCATGTGGTCCATGTTCCATGTGCACTTGAAAAAAACGTCTTCTGCTGCTTTTGAATGGTATGTTCTATATAGATCTCTTAAGTCCATCTGGACTAATGTGTCATTTAAGGCCACTGTTTCCTTATTGATTTTCTGTCTGGATGATCTGTCCATTGAGGAAATGGGGTGTGAAAGTCCCCCACTATTATTGTGTTAGTATCAATTTCTCCCTTTGTGTTTGTTAATATTTGCTTTATGTATTTTGGTGCTCCTATGTTGGGTGCATATATAATTATAATTGTTATATCTTCTTGTTAGATTGATTCATTTATCATTATGTAATGTCCTTCTTTGCCTCTTCTTACAGTTTTTGTTTTAAAGTATAATTTGTCTGATATAAGTATTACTACCCTACCTTTCTTTTCCTTTCCATTGGCATGGAATTCCACTTTCAGTCTGTGTGTTTCTTCAGACCTGCAATGAGTCTCTCGTAAGCAACATTCATGGTATTTGTTTTTGTATCCATTCATCCATTCTATATGTTTTGATTGGAGCATTTAGTCCATTTACACTTAAAGTAATTATTGATAGTTATGTGCCTATTGCCATTTTATTAATTGTTCTGGGTTTTTTCTGGATTCTTTTTTGTCCCTTTTTTCTTCTTTTGCTCTCTTCCATTGTGATATGATGACAATATTTAATGTTATGTTTGGGTTCTTTTCCATTTTGTGTGTGTAACTATTATAGCTTTTTGCTTTGTGATTACCATGAGGTTTATATGTAGCAGTGTGTGTGTGTGTGTGTGTGTGTGTGTGTGTGTGTGTGTGTGTGTTTGTGTGTGTATAATTATTTCAAGTTGCTAATCTCAAGTTCAAACACATTTTAACAACCCTGCATTTTTATGTAAACCCCCATATAATTACTGTTTGTATCACCTTATTTTGCATCTTTTTGTGTGTATCCCGTAACTACTTTTTGTGGATATAGATTTTTAGGGTGATGATTTTACTACTTTGTCTTTTAAACTTCCTACTACCTATGTAAGTGGTTGATCTGTTACCTTCACTGTATATTTGCCTTTGATAGAGATTTTTCCTTTTATACTTCTCATTTTTCTAGTTGTGGCCTTTTCTTTCCCACTTGAAGAAGTCCATTTAACATTTCTTGTAAAGCTGGTTTCCTGGTGCTAATCTCTTTTAGTATTTGCTTGTCTGTAAAACTTTTGATTGCTTATTCAAATGTGAATGAAAGCCCCACCAGCAGAGTATTCCTGGTTGCAGGTTTTTCCATTTCTTCATTTTAAATATATTGCACCACTCCTTTCTGGCCTACAGGGTTTCTGCTGAAAAGTCAACTGATAGCCTATGGGAGTTCCCTTGTAAACAATATGTTGTTTTTACTTTCCTGTTTTTAATATTCTCTAATTCTGCCCTTTTAATTATAATGTTTCTTGGTGTGGACCTCTTCAGATTGATCATTATGGGACCCTCTGTGCTTCCTGGACCTGGATATCTGTTCCCTTTCCCAGGTTAGGGAAGTTTTCAGCTATTATGTCTTCAAATATGTTCTCTGCCCCTTTCTCTCTCTCTTCTCCTTCTGGGACGTCTATAATACGAATTAGTACATTTGATATTGTCTCAGAGGGCTCTTAAACTGTCCTCGTTTCTTAAATTCTTTTTTCTTTTTCTGTTCAGCTTGAGTGATTTCCACTATTTTGTCCTCCAGTTTTCTGATCTGTTCCTCTGTAACATCTAATCTACTGTTCCTTCCTTCTAGTGTATTTTTTATTTCAATTATTGCATTCTTCAGCTCTGCCGAATACTATGGCTGATGGATATGGGCCCTGTGTTTCTCTGGGGCTGCACTAACCCACTCATGGGCCAGACCACGTTCATAGCCTGTTGGTGAATAGTTCTGGGTACTTGTGCAACTGACTGCTCATCCTGGGGGGTCCTGAGTATGTTGCCAACCAGATGGCAGTCAGGTAATTCCCTGGTGCTAATAGGCTTGCGAAAGGACTCCAAAATGGTGCTTGATGCCAGTGCCACTGTCTTTGTGTAGAATGAGTTCCCCAAAAAGGCTGCTGTCAGTGTCTATTTCCCAAGGAGGAGTTCCAGTTGTCTCTCACTTCTCCAAGAGGCTCTCTTAAGATCAGGAAATGGGTCTAAACCAGGCTCCTTTCAAATTACTGTTGCAGTGGGATGAAGAGCATGTGAGATTTTGTGTGCAGCCTTTAAGAGCAAAGTCTCTGCTTCCTACAGTTCTCCAGCTCTCCCGTAAAAAGCCCTTCTGGTCTTCAAAGCAAGGCATTCTGGGGGCTTGGGTTCCTGGTGCAGCATGCCCAGGCTGAGGAGCCCAATGTGGGACTCACTCCTTGGGGAGAACCTGTTCAATTTTGATAGTTCTTCCATCTGTGGGTTACCTACCTGGTGGTGTAGTCTTGACTATACTCATCTCTGCCATTTCTACACATCTTACTGTGGCTCCTTCTTTATATTTTTAGTTGTGGACAATCTTTTCTGCCAGCCTTCTGGTCATTCTCATTGATAGCTGCTCTGTAAATGGTTGTAATTTTGGTGTGCCTGTGGGAGGAGGTGAGTGCAGGGTCTTCCTACTCTGCCATCGTGGCCACATCCCATACCAGCATCTTTATAACAAGGGCATTCTATCTTTGTGCCCAGCCAGACACACACCAGAGGCAACTTCAGAAAGTTACAAAGTCATTACATTATTTCTCCAAATTCTTCTCATCAGACATTTTAGGTCTCTTCTTCTCCTTCTCAGCATTCAAGGTCAGAGCAGCCGGTAAAGTGGTATTCTCAACAGGTGAAAAGGGAGATGTCATCATGTACCAAATTGGAGTACCAAATAAGAATTGGATCAATCACAGACTGTATATACCTACATTTGGTGCAACAATTTGGCAAGACCAGCCTTTTAGCAGAGGGAAAGTCCATCCACCATAGATGTGTGGTAGAACATCCACAGAAGAAAAACGTCCCAGTAAACTCATCCGTTCTCCTAGATCAAAGTCTATGTTTGTCCTCCTCTGTGCCCAGACCTGGAGGGTGGAATGGCCTAACTTGCTCTCACTATACACAACAGGGGTTAATGAGAGTCTGAGCACTTAAGATATTCAGTACAGGTTAAAGGACATTCTATAATTAAATGGGAATCCCCTTCATCTGCAAAATTTTATCCTTTCCCAAGCTGAAATGAATACCCTGCATTCCCACAGCATGTTTCACTACTAATCCAACACTTAAGGTTTTCTTCTTTTGACTTACTCCTGCTTTAAATCCTGAACCCTCGCAGAGAAGGAACTGCAATTGTTCTTTAAGAGGCAAGGGTGTACTCATTTAGACCACAGATTCTGGAATCTGACTGCCTGGGCTTAAATCCCAACTCTTATTCTTACCACATGTATGACCATGGGCAGGTTGCTTAACTTCTCTGTGATTCACTTTCCTCATTTGTAAAATGGTGATATTAATGATACCTATCTTATGGGGTTGTTGTAGTAATAATTAATGTGTGAAATGATTATCATCATGCCCAACAGATATTAGGCTTTCAAATTTTTGTGAATATTATTTTATTTCCTCTTAATCCATTTACTTAGCAAATTTTACTTAGAATCTATTCTTTGCCTTGCTGTAAAAAATACTGCCCCATCCTCTATTCTTGTGAAGGATGAGCAAACTATAAACTACTGAGGTTCAGAAGAAGTGAGCACAAGTTATACAGCCATTCACAGGAGATGCTTCAAGTCATTTATCACTTTCTTTCATAAAAATATCACCATAATTTTTTGGTCAGTCTATAATGTCTATGAAGACAGGGAATCTGTGTCATTCATCCCTGAGCTCCTATGTCTAACCAGTTGCCTAACCAAATGTAAGCATTCAGGTAAATGTTTGATGAATAAATGAATAAGAAAATGAGATTCTTCAGCTGGATAATGAAGACTGGACAAAATTTTAATAGGTGAAATGGGAGAGAACTTTCACACAGAGGAAATAGCAGTAAGTCAAGACACTGAGATCAGAAACTATAGCTTCCTTCCTGACTAATCCAGCATAATAATTTCTTAATTTTCTATTTTTGTACATGTAGACAAACTATATCACTGGCACCTAAACCTGTACTTTCATGCCTTGTCCTCTTCCTTTAGCTCTCCTGACATAGCTCCTTGAGAACACAAAGCCTGCCTTTCCCCTCCCTAACGTTCTCCTTCTCTGGCTCCCAGCACATGTATGTTCACACAAAAAGGCCAGCCTGCTATGCTGCAATACAACCTGGACTTCGGGTCAATTACCTGCTTTCGGTCCTGGCTCTTTTGCTTACTAAGAGATTTTGGATACATCAACTTACCTCTCTAAATCTCAGCTTCTTCTAAAAATTAGGAATTAACAATGCCTTCTGTAGAAAGGAATGCTATGAAGATCAAATTTATTGATTCATTCATTCATTTAATACTTACTGCCTTTCTAAAACCTGCCAAGAACTATGCTAAGCACTGTAAAAACATGTTTATGTGTGCTTCCTCTACTTTTCAGGAGTTCATGGTTTAGTGGGAAATTTTTTTTTTTTAATGAATATGCTTGCAAACCAAAAAGAGCCATACCAATATGAGATATCTTGAGAACTCTCCAATTTTGAAGCTCATTTTCCTTAAAGTGACTTTGTAGCCTACAGAAAGGGTGACTCCACAGATTCTGCTTATAAATTCTAATCCTAAAATGTCATCTAATCCCCTTGAATTTCCTCCACAGCATCTCCCATAGTCAGTTAACCAACATCTGCTTGAACAACTCCATGAATTCTCTAATCCAGAGACAATCATTTTTTTAATATATATTATCACAGAGTTTAAGCCCTAGATCATTCTTTCATTATGAAGCTCTTGTCATAATAAAAAGTCCAAACAAAGAAACACTAGAAGAGTATCATCTGATGATACATCAGTGCTCAATGATGCTAGATCATGTAAAAAGCAGACTGTGCCAAGTGAGGGCAGAGGGACCTGGCTATTCAGAGATGCAAGAACCTCAAAAGAAGTTAAATAAAAATCACTGCCAACATCCAGCATCAAAATGCACTTCTGATATCCAGCGTACTAATAGCACTAACGTTTTTATAAGTTCTCTGGAGCCTTGATGTACTAAGAGGCTGAACACTGCATATTTAACAGAGAAAAAAAGATCTATAGCAGGCTAATTTGTTGCTTCCCAGGAGACTGGAATAACTTATGTTAGTCCTAAACTAAGTAACACTAATTCTGTGTATCTTCTTGTCTGTGAAGAACAGGCTAAGTAAACTGGGATAAGTTGATACAAACACCAATTATCTAGGACACTTTGGGACTATCTGCAAACTAATGATAAATAAATACACCACTTCTTGTCTTTAATCATACAGAAAATACCTTTCAATCAAGGTAATTTGGTGATTTCACCACCTGCAAAATCTAAGGACCGCTACCAGATTATTAAACCTCTAGGCCTCAGCACCCACCCCTCACTCCCCCTCCAAACTCTAATAAATCACAAAGCTGCCCACGTCCCCAAAGACTCACAGATTTTGTGTGCTCTGGGCATGGAGCAATCACTGGAGGTGGGGTAGCATCATCATCATCATCTTCATCTTCTGAAACTGGTAGCACTGCAGGGGTCTCAGACACCGTCTTCACATTCTTCACAGTGGAGAAAAGCCAGATTCATCATGTCCAGCTGACATGCAACTTAAGCTACCAGAGTCACCAATCTCCCAGAAGAAACCTTCTCCTGACACCCTTCCTGAAACACATATCAGCCTCAAGATCTCCACCTTTGTGTAGCCAGTCTCAGGAACTCAGCCACCTTCCCTCTCTTCTTTTAGATACCACTCCCCACTCAGGCCCTTGGGGGCTTCCTTCTCCCACCCAAAGCCTAATTATGGATGGGGAAACCAGCTTACATCTTCTCTACCTGGCTACCTCAATCCAAACCCTGAAAACAAGACCATAGTTCCTTCTTATTCTGTGAATTTTACTCTCTATGCTGATCAGGGCATAAAGTACAAAATGTAAGGAAAGGATTAAAATTTTCTAATTTTACAAAGTTTATCATTGTGACTACTTAGTCCTTTCTGATATGGTAAATGAAGTCCTGACAGGCCTTTGCCTCTCCTTTTCCTTTCTTTACCAAAACCTACTATATCCATTATGCCATCAGGTGCCCTCACCTCAACCTGAAGATACAGAACATCAGGAAACCCTTGTCTCAAGAGGACAATGTCTCTCCCCAGACTAGATGCTATCCATTTCACTCAGCTTTTGCCCTGTCCTGGAATGAATCTTACCAGCACCACTAATTGAACCTGCTAGAATCTCAGCAACTTGATTTTCCCATGTAAACTGTAACAAAGCTAGGCCAAGAGTGGCAGGTTTTAGGGCAGGTCCAGGCAAAAAATCATACCATTACTGTTTACAACACATATTCAAGAGACAAAGTAGCTCCAAAACATAAGATTTTTGATAAGATTAAATGATTACAGCATAGAGCCAGAGGAGCAATAGGGATCTCTTAATATATACTAATATAATTCAACAACATCACATAATTTCAGAGCATCTACTCTGTGCTCAGCAAGATACTGTGATGGATGCCGTTGACATAAATGTACAAATATGAAAAAATGGTCCATGTTCTGAAGGAGCTCACAATCTGACGCAGGAGACAGACAAGGGGAGAGTTCCCCTCCTGTCTGCCATTTGGGGTCTCTGGAGAGAGGACTATCAGGAGTCAGAACAACAGGGGATAAGTGAAGGAACTTGACTAGTCGAATACTAGGCTAGAGCTACTGTGTGGGAGCCTGGCCTTTACTATATTTGGCATACTAAGATAAGGAAAACTGGCAAGCTCATAGATTCTAACAGGACCTCTAGTGCAGGGAACTTAAAAACTGCCAGTAACAGGCATATGTAAGCAACTAGCTTTGGTGACCACAGGCAATGAATCCATTCTCTGGCCCTCAAGTTTCATCACTCGAGTAACGTGGAGGAATAGGACAGGTATAATTTGAGGGGTGACCCTAAGTCACTTTCTGTTTTAAAAAACAATAGAGGTTCTTTCCCTATCAAAGCACATATTTTGGTAAGTGTGCGCTCTAATTTTTTTCTCCTCACTATTTCACTAAACAAATTTGTTTGGATTTGTTTTCTAGCTTGGTTGCTCTCTTCTTTCTTTCTTTTTTTTTATTACTTTTTTATTTTTAATAATTTTTAAAAATTTTTTATTTTAATAACTTTGTTTTTTTCTTTCTTTCCTTCTGTCTTTTTTTCTCCCATTTCTTCATGTCAGACAAAATAGACTTTAAAATAAAGACTGTTACAAGAAACAAGGAAGGACACTACCTAACAGTCAAGGGATCAATCCAAGAAGAAGATATAACAATTGTAAATATTTATGCACCCAACATAGGAGCACTTCAATACATAAGACAAATGCTACAGCCATAAAAGGGGAAATCGACAGTAACACAATCATAGTAGGGGAATTTAACACCCCACTTTGACCAATGGAAAGATCATCCAAAATGAAAATAAATAAGGAAACACAAGCCTTAAATGACACATTAGAGCAGGTAAACTTAATTGATAATTATAGGACAATCCATCCAAAAGCAGCAGAATACACTTTCCTCTCAAGTGCACATGGAACATTCTCCAGGATAGATCACATCTTGAGTCACAAATCAAGCCTCAGAAAATTTTTAAAAATTGAAATCATATCAAGCATCTTTTCCGACCACAATGCTATGAGATTAGAAATCAATTACAGGGAAAAAAACTGTAAAAAACACAAACACATGGAGGCTAAATAAGATGCTACTAAATAACCAAGATCACTGAAGAAATCAAAGAGGAAATCAAAAAATACCTAGAGACAAATGACAATGAAAACCCAAAACTTACGGGATGCAGCAAAAGCAGTTCTAAGAGGGAAGTTTATAGCAATACAATCCTACATCAAGAAACAAGAAAATCTCAAATAAACAACCTGACCTTATACCTAAAGCAACTAGACAAAGAAGAACAAACAAAACCCAAAGTTAGTAGAAGGAAAGAAATCATAAAGATCGGAGTGGAAATAAATGAAATAGAAATGAAGAAAACAGTACCAAAGATCAATAAAACTAAAAGCTGGTTCTTTGAGAAAATAAACAAAATTGATAAACCTTTAGCCAGACTCATCAAGAAAAATAGGGAGAGGGCTCAAATCAATAAAATTAGAAATAAAAAAGGAGAAGTTACAACTAACACTACAGAAATACAAAGTTTCATAAGAGACTACTACAAGGAACTATATGCCAATAAAATGCACATCGTGGAAGGAATGGACAAATTCTTAGAAAAGTACAACCTTCTGAGACTGAACTAGGAAGAAACACAAAATATGCACAGACCAATCACAAGTAATGAAATTGAAACTGTGATTGAAAATCTTCCAACAAACAAAAGTCCAGGACCAGATGGCTTCACAGGCAAATTCTATCAAACATTTAGAGAAAAGCTGACACTTAACCTTCTCAAACTCTTCCAAAAAGTTGCAGAGGGTGGGACACTCCCAAACTCATTCTATGAGGCCACCATCACCCTGATACCAAAACCAGATAAAGATACCACAAAAAAAGATAATTACAGGCCACTATCACTGATGAACATAGACACAAAAAGCCTCAACATAATAATAGCAAACCAAATCCAACAACACATTAAAAGGATCATACAGCATGATCAAGTGGGATTTATCAAAAGGATACAAGGATTTTTCAATATCCGCAAATCAATCACTGTGATACACCATATTAACAAATTGAAGAATAAAAACCATATGATCATCTCAATAGATGCAGAAAAAGCTGTTGACAAAATTTAACCCCTATTTATGATTTAAAAAAAACAAACTCTCCAAAAAGTGGGCACATGGGGAGCCTACCACAACATAATAAAAGCCATATATGACAAACCCACAGCAAACATTATTCTCAATGGTGAAAAGCTGAAAGCTTTTCCTCTAAGATCAGGAACAAGACAAGGGTGTCCACTCTCGCCATTGTTATTATTCAATAAAGTTTTGGAAATCCTAGCCATGGTAATCAGGGAAGAAAAAGAAATAAAAGGAATCTAAATTGGAAAAGAAGAAGTTAAAATTTCACTGTTTGCATATGATATGATACTATACATAGAAAATCCTAAAGATGCAATCAGAAAACTACTAGAACTAATCAATGAATTTGGTAAAGTAGCAGGATACAAAATTAATACCCAGAAATCTCTAGCATTCCTATACACTAACAATGAAAGATCAGAAAGAGAAAATTTAAGGAAACAATCCCATTTACCATTGCATCAAAAAGAATAAAATACCTAGGAATAAACCTACCTAAGGAGGCAAAACATCTGTACTCAGAAAACTATAAAATACTGATGAAGGAAATCAAAGATGACACAAACAGATGGAGAGATATACCATGTTCTTGGATTGGAAGAATCAATATTGTGAAAATGACTATACTACCCAAAGCAATCTACAGATTCAATGCAATCCCTATCAAATTACCAGTGGCATTTTTCAGTTTTTGAACAAAACATTTGACAATTTGTATGGATACACAAAAGACCTCGAATAGCCACAGCAATCTTGAGAAGGAAAAGTGGAGCTGGAGGAGTCAGGCTCCCTATTTTCATACTATACAACAAAGCTACAGTAATCAAGACAGTATGGTACTGGTACAAAAACAAATATAGATCAATGGAACAGGATAGAAAGCCCAGAGATAAACCCATGCACCTCTGGTCCACTAATCTATGACAAAGGAGGCAAGGCTATACAATGGAGAAAATACAGTGTTTTCAATTAGTGGTGCTGGGCAAACTGGACAGCTACCTGTAAAAGAATGAAATTAGAACTCTTCCTAACACCATAAACAAAAATAAACTCAAAATGGATTAAAGACCTAAATGTAAGGCCAGACAGTATAAAACTCTTAGAGGAAAACATAGGCAGAACACTATTCGACATAAATCACAGCAAGATCTTTTTTGACCCACGTCCTAGAGTAATGGAAATAAAAACAAAAATAAACAAATGGGACCTATTTAAACTTAAAAGCTTTTGCACAGCAAAGGAAACCATAAGCACGATGAAAAGATTACCCTCAGAATGGGAGAAATTATTTGCTAATGAAGCAACTTACAAAGGATTAATCTACAAAATATATAAACAGCTCATGCAGTTCTATGTTAAGAAAACAAACAACCCAATCAAAAAATGGGCAGAAGACCTAGACATTTCTCCAAAGAAGACATTCAGATGGCCAATGAACACATGAAAAGATGCTCAACATCACTTATTGTTAGAGAAATGCAGATCAAAAGTACAATGAGGTATCTCCTCACACAGGTCAGAATGGCCATCATCAAATAATCTAGAAACAATAAATGCTGAAGAGGGCACAGAAAGAAAGGGAACCCTCATGCACTGTTGGTGAGAACATTAATTGGTACAGCCACTATGGAGAACAGTATGGAGGTTCCTTAAAAAACTAAAAATAGAGTTACCACATGACCCAGCAATCCCACTGCTGGGCATATACCCAGAGAAAACCATAATTCAAAAAGACACATGTACTCCAGTGTTCATTGCAGCACTATTTACAATAGCCAGGACATGGAAGCAACCTAAATGTCCATCAACAGAGGAATGAATAAAGAAGATGTGGTACATATATACAATAGAATATTACTCAGCCATAAAAAAGAATGAAATTGGGTCATTTGTACAGATGTGGATGGACCTAGAGTGTGTCATACAGAGTGAAGTAAGTCAGAAAGAGAAAAACAAATATCATGTATTAACTCATATATGTGGAACCTAGAAAAATGGTATAGAGGATCTTATTTTCAAAGAAGAAATAGAGACATAGATGTAGAGAACAAATGTATGGATACCGAGGGGAATGGGGGCTGGGAGGTATTGGGAGATTGGGATTGACATATATATATTATTGATACTATGTATAAAATAGATAACTAATGAGAACATATTGTATAGGATAGGGAACTCTACTTAATGCACTGTGGTGACCTAAATGGGAAGGAAATCCAAAAAAGAGGGAATATATGTTTATGTATAGCTGATTCATTTTTCTGTACAGTAGAAATTAACACAACATTGTAAAGTAAATATACCCTAATAAAAATTAATTTAAAAAATAAAGTAAAAATTTTCAATTTTATTTAAAACCAGTTATGTTTCATTATATTTTAAATATTATAGAAATATAAGGAGTTAAAGGTGAGTATTCTTCAGGGATGCCTGGTAAAGATGGCAGATTGAACATAGGCATGGTCTTTTAAAGCCATTAAACCTAGAAGTTTGGGGAGAACAGGAAAGGAGACAAGATCAGCAAAGGAGGCGATGACATATTGGTGAGCAGTAAATAACTCAAGGAGGAATCCAATGCTGACAGTGGGCAAAACTGAAGACCAATTTATATATCTATGCTTCAGAATCCTCAAAAGGTTCAGGAATTGGTAGCACCATATGCTTCTGAAACTGGAGGAGTGGAGCAGGAGTGGGGGGTACTAAAGGTAGATTCAATGAAAGTTATTTAAATGCAGTTAGATCCCCAAACTCTTTCCCTACTCTATAACACTGAGTGATTGCTTACACCTTCCTCAGCAGAAAATTGGAGGTTTATTCTCTGGAGAAGGAAAAACACAGGATTTCTGGATTAGGGAATGTAAAGTACAGTTAAATATAAGAGTATCATAGGAAAAACAGGGTAATAAAGTAAATATATGCACACTAATGCTGAGATCCCTAACCCTCTTACCTTACTGTGCTCCTGAAATATTACTGAAATTTTTATTCTCAAAGCAGCAGATCAGAAGATTCTTCGCTGGATCTGAACAGTCTAAATTCTAAACACAAAAATAAAGAAAACTGGGACTTCCCTGGTGGTCCAGTGGTTAAAAATCTGCCTTCCAATGCAGGGGACACGTGTTTGATCCCTGGTCAGGGAACTAAGATCCCACATGCCACAGGGCAACTAAGCCCGCATGCCGCAGCTATTGAGCCCATGTGTTCTAGAGCCTGCTCACCACAACTAGAGAGCCCGTGCACTGCAACTACTGAGCCTGTGTGCTCTGGAGCCCACACACCACAACTAGAGAGCCCACACGCCACAACTACTGAGCCCACGTGCTTTGGAGCCAGCGTGCCACAACTAGAGAGCCTGCACGCTGCAACTACTGAGCCCGCACACTCTGGAACCCACACACCACACCTAGAGAGAAGCTAGCGTGCTGCAACTAGAGAAGCCCACGCTTCAATGAAAGATCCCACATGTCACAATGAAGATCCCACATGTCATAATGAAGATCCCCTGTGCCGCAAATAAGACCCGACACAGCCAAATTAATTAATTAATTAATTAAATTATTTATTTATTTATTTTAGAATTTTTTATACATAGTATCCTGTCATCTGCAAACAGTGACAGTTTTACTTGTTCCTTCCCAATTTGGATTCCTTTTATTTATTTTGTCAGATTGGTTAGGACTTCCAATACTATGTTGAATTGAAGTGGTGAGAGTGCACATACTTGTCTTGTTCCTGATCTTACAGGAAGTACTTTTAGCATTTCACCATCGAGTATGATGTTAGCTGTGGGCTTGTCATATATGGCCTTTATTATGTTGAGGTATGTTCTCTCAGTGGCCACTTTGTTGAGAATTTTTATTATAAATGGATGTTGAATTTTGTCATAAAGTTTTTCTGCATCTATTGAGATAATCATGTGATTTTTATTCTTCAGTTTGTTAATGTGGTGTATCACTCTGAGTGATTGGTGGATATTCAACCATGCTTGCATCCCTGGGATAAATCCCACTTCATTATCACGTATGATTCTTTTAATGTGTTGTTGAAATTCGTTTGCTGATATTTTGTTGGGGATTTTTGCATCTATGTTCATCAGTGATAGTGGCTTGTAATTTTCTTTTTCGGGGGGTCTTTATTTGGTTTAATATTAGGGTGATACTGGTGTCATAGAAAGAGTTCAGAAGCAGGCCTTCCTCTGTAATTATTTTTCAATAGTTTGAGAAGAATTTGTGTTAACTCTTCTTTAAGTGTTTGTTAGAATTCACTTTGAATATATGATGGCACTCCCTTCTGGCCTACAAAATTTCTACTGAAATTCAGTTGATAGTATTATGGGAGTTCCCTTGTATATAACTAAAAATGCCACAAAAATCTATTAGAAATAACATATGAATTCAGAAAAGTTGCTGAATACAAAATTAATATACAGAAATCTTGTATTTCTATACAGTAACAATGAACAATCAGACAGAGATATTAAGAAAACAGTCCAATTACAATTGAATCAAAAAGAATAAAATAACGAGGAATAAATCTAACCAAGGAGGGGCTTCCCTGGTGGCGCAGTGGTTGAGAATCTGCCTGCCAACGCAGGGAACATGGGTTCGAGCCCTGGTCTGGGAAGATCCCACATGCCGTGGAGCAACTAGGCCCGTGAGCCACAACTACTGAGCCTGCGCGTCTGGAGCCTGTGCTCTGCAACAAGAGAAGCCGCGATAGTGAGAGGCCCGTGCATCATGATGAAGAGTGGCCCCTGCTTGCCGCAACTAGAGAAAGCCCTCACACAGAAACGAAGACCCAACACAGCCAAAAATAAATAATAAATAAATAATAAATAAATTTTTTAAAAAAATCTAACCAAGGAGGTTAAATACCTGTACTTGGAAAACTGTAAGACACTGATGAAAGATATTGAAGATGACGCCGACAAAGGGAAAGATACACCATGCTCGTGAACAGAAAAATCAATATTGTTAAAATAAACTTACCACCCAAGGAAATCTACAGATTCAAAGCAATCATTGTCAAAATACCAATGGCATTATTCACAGACCTAGAACAAATAATTCTAAAATTTGTACAGAAACACAAAAGACCCTGAATATCCAAAGCATTCTTGAGAGAAGTACTAAGCTGGAGGTATCATGATCCCTGACTTCAAACTATACTACAAAGCTACGGTAATCAAAACAATATGGTACTGGGACAAAAACAGACACATAGATCAATGCAACAGAACAGAGAGCCTAGAAATAAACCCACACTCATATGGTCAATTAATCTATGACAAAAAAAGGCAAAAGTATACAATAAGGAAAAGATAGCCTCTTCAATAAATGGTGTTGAGAAAACTGGACACCTACCTGCAAAAGAATCAAACTATTATTTTCTCACACCATATATAGAAATAAACTCAAAATGGATTAAATACTTAAACATAAGATATGAGACCAAAATACTTCTAGAAGAAAACTTAGGCAGTGCACTCTGTAACATTGGTCTTAGCAATATTCTTTTTTTTTTTTTTGTATATGTCTCCTCAGGCAAAGAAACAAAGCAAAAAATAAACAAAATTGATTATATCAAATTAAAAATCTTTTGCACAACAGAAGAAATTATCAACAAAAGGAAAGGGCAGCTTACTCAGTGGGAAGATCTCTTTGCCATGACATATCTGATAAGGGATTAATAACTAAAATATATAAAGAACTCATACAACTCAACATACAAAAACAAAAATTCAGCGGTCCTTAATAGACATTTTTCCAAGGAAGACATACAGATGGCCAACATACACATGAAAAGATGCTCAGTGTCACTAATCATCAGGGAAACGCAAATCAAAACCACAATGAGATACCATCTCACACCTATCAGAATGGCTTTTATCAAAAAGACAAGAAATAACAAGCGTTGGCAAGGATGTGGAGAAAACAAAAAACTTGTGCACTGTTGGTGGGAATGTAAATTGCAGTCCTAGTGCAGCCACTAGGAAAACAATATGGATATTCCCCCAAATATCAAAAAATAGAACTCCCATATGATCCAGCAATTCCACTTCTGGGTATTTTCCCAAAGAAAACAAAACCACTAATTGGAAAAGATATATGCACCTCTATGCTCATTGCAACATTCTTTACCCTAGCCAAGATATAACAAGCTACCTAAGTGTCCATCAATAGATCAATGGATAAAGAAGACACTCACATACACATACACATACATACACACACACACACACACACACACACATCCAGGAATATTACTCAGCCATTAAAAAAAGAACAAAATCTTGCCAAATGCCACAACACTGATGGACCTAAAAGGTATTATGCCAAGTGAAATAGTTCAGACAGAGAAAGACAAATATCATATGATTTCACTTATATGTGAAATCTAAAAATCAAAACAAACATATATAACAAAATAGAAACAGCCACATAGATAGAGAGCAAACAGTTGGTTGCCAGAGAGGAAGCGGGGGGATGAAAAAAATGTGTGAGTGAGATTAAGAGGTACAAATTTCCAGCTATAAAATAAGTAAGTCACAAGGGTATAATATACAACATAGGGAATATAGTCAACAATATTGTTAATAACTTTTTATGGTGACACATGGTAAGTAGTTACCATGGTGATCATTTTGTAACATGTAAAACTATTGAATCACTATGTTGTACACCTGAAACTAATATACTATTGTAAGTCAATTATACTTCAATGAAAAAAAGAAAAAAAATTATCTGGTATAAGTTTGGAATCAAAATTCTACTACCTTTTGCTCACTGCAAAATGGAGACTGTGGGACTTCCCTGGTGGTCCAGCGGTTAAGACTCTGTGCGTCCACTGCAGGGGGTGCAGGTTCGATCCCTGGTCGGGAAACTAAAATCCCACATGCCACGCAGCACGGCCAAAAAGTAAAAAAAAAAAAAAAACAATGGAGACTGTCCCTGCTGTTTCAAATGCAGAATTTTAATTAATTTATCCATGAATATAACCCAGGATTAATTCCTGCTTCTTATATATATTCTCTCAGTCCATATTCTCTGGAATTACTCTTATCTTCTAGGATTTTTCTCCTCCACATAATTAAGCTGTGGTTTCTTCTGCTCCAATCAGTCTGACTTTACCTGCTTCCTATCTTCCATGAACCTTCTGACAATGGTCCATTTATGTCCTGTTTTTGTTTTGGAGCACTGTTTTGAGTTCATTTTTTATGTATCTTTTCTGAAATTAAGAAATTTAGCATAACCAGAGAGAGACACATGAATTCACTCTACTACCCTACCCTGATCAAAATTCTTTCTAATATGGTAGTTTAGATTAAAATGCCCATCCAACTATATTAATCTCCCATCTAAAATACTTCCTCAGCTTCAGCACAAAGTCCAAGTTCTTTGGTATGACATGATGAATCTTTAACTTGGCTTTTGTTCATGCTACCTCACACAAGAAACCATTGCCCTTCTCTCTGGCTCGTATCATTACCTGTGTTGACCTGACACTGTATTATAAATCCTTATTTACATGTTCTGAATACTCACTAAATTATAAGATCAAGAGCAAAGACCTTACCAGTCCTTGAGTCTTCAGCACCCAAAGGGCCTATCACATAGCAGTTGTTCATTTTATAAATGAGAATTTGGGCACAAAAGTGCTATTGAAAGACCTGGATCTCAGACCAATGAGCCACAAATAAAAGAAGTTTAGAGTGGAAAGAACCTTAAATATCATGTTTGTTAAATGAACAAATAGTAAGGACCCAACGATTCCATACAAATTTCCTTGTAATACCGGACAGAATAAGTCACTCCATCAAATATGACCCTCACTGTACATTATTCATGTACCTCTCTTGCAGCCTTTATCCCTCTATTCTGTTGTTAATTTTTTCTCAAAGACTAAGAGAGAGCATATTCAATTTTGTATCACCAACACCTGGGCACAAAGAAGGTGCTACACAAATATTTTTGGTATGCATGAATAAATAAATGCTTAGGAGAACTGAATTTGGTATTGGTCTCTACTACTGACTCATTCAAGGGTACAGAGCAAGTCATGTAAAGTATCTGAGTCCCAATTTCTTAATTTGTGTATGGCGATAACAATCCCAACCAATTATTTTACAAATAAAATGGAATGATTTGTGTGAAACCAATATGGAAAACAATGCCATGCTACCACAATACAAACCACATGCCCCACATAAAACTAGCAAGGAAATAAAGAGGCCCGAGCCACAGGGACAGTATTCTGAACTGGGGGAGATAATGTCCTTGACAGCCTGAGTAGTTTTAATTGTAGATACTAAATCAGTACAGGTTTTTACCAAGCAGGTGTTATCCTCTCTGCCATATGGCATGAGCCCCAGGGCTCCTCCTCCTCACCAAGGAAAAACAGAGCTAAGGCTTTACTGCAGTCTCCTTTATAAGACCTCTCTGACATCTTCTTTCTCAGTTTCCTGCCACAGTGAAAAGAATGCTGGATGGGGACTCAGAAAACCCTAGATCTAATCTGGTTCTGCCACAGAAGCAATTATTAGTCTTCAGGAAAGTCTGTTTTGTCACCAGCAAAGAGGGGAGGATAATACTTTTTCTTCACAAGGTAATTGTAAGGACTAATTAGTCTAACATACATAAAGTTATTAACACAGTGCCTGGCACATGTTAGCTACTCAATAAATAATAGCTGTTACTCCTCCTATAAAAACATAAAGACATTTGAGCCACAAAGCAAAGCTCAGTTTTGTTCAGACCCCTTCTTCAATAATTTACAGTTCAACAATGGGGAGAAACTCCCAAAGATCTTAACATTTGCACATTCTTCCCCATCTTTTAATTACATCTCTTCCATTTGATGAAAGAGTGGATCAGGGGAAAGTGACACAGACTGCAGATCAGATACCTTATTGTTATTAATCCTTCTTGATTTCAGTCTTATCATCTACAAACTGAAGATAATAAACCACCTCACTAAATTCCACTGAACAATAAAAGAGATCGTGAATAAAAAAGGACCCGGTATGCCACAAGGCATTAGATATGTGAATATTTTTTATAATTGATAAGTGTATAAATGACTCAGAGTAAACTTCCCCACTTCTGGAAGCATGGTTCAAAGTATTTGGATGGTTACTCAATATTGTATTAGAATGTACGACCCCCACTTAAAATTTTTCAATAGTTTCTCATTACCTTAAAGTTATAACTCCTATATGATCAGACGTGTCTACCCTCCTCCTCATCACCCAGCTCTAGTCCCTTCACACTTCACATTCCAATCATAACAAACCGCTTGCAGTTCTCTGAGTAAGCCTACCTCATGAACCTTGTTGCCTTAGCACATGCTAATTATTCTCTCTGTCTGCAATACTCTCATCTCTCCTTAATTCTCGACCTAAATAACTAACTCATTCAGCTCAGACTCTACCAAGAAGCCTTCTTTATACATCCAACCTTTCATTCAGTAAATTGTTCCTTGCCAGATGCATGGATCCGGCAATTAACAAGTCAGACATAGCCCCTGGCCTCATGAAGTTTCAGGATGCTGCACTGTAACTGTTTGTGCCTTCATGTTGCTCACAAGATTGGGAAATTCTTAGGAGTTGGGACAATGCCTGATTCATCCCAATACTGCCACTTCTCCACACAGGACCTGGCAAAGTGTAGGGACTTTTCAAATGTTTAGTAAGTCAATATGATTTAGTAAATTGATATAATTACCACCTTCGTACAAGAGACAATATCAGGTATAAAGAATAGCAGTATTCTTTTTAATGGCTGAGTAATATTCCATTATGTATATTACCACATCTTCTTTGTCCTCTGTCGATGGACATTTAGATTGCTTCCATGTCTTGGCTATTGTAAACAGTGCTGCAATGAACACGGGGGTGCATGTATCCTTTCGGACCATGTTTTCCTCCAGATACATGCCCAGGAGTGGGATTGCAGGATCATATGGTAGCTCTATTTTTAGTTTTTTAAGGAACCTCCATACTGTTCTCCATAGTGGCTGTACCAATTTACATTCCTAGCAACAGTGCAAGAGGGTTCCCTTCTCTCCACACCCTCTCCAGCATTTATTGTTTGTGGATTTTTGGATGATAGCCATTTTGACTGGTGTGAGGTGATATCTCACTGTAGTTTTAATTTGCATTTCTCTAATAATCAGTGATATTGAACATCTTTTCTACAGACTGTCATACTGAAGTATGTAAGACAGAGAAAGAGAAATATTGTATGATATCACTTACATGCGGAATCTGAAAAGAAATGATACAAATGAACTTATTTACAAAACAGAAACAGACTCACAGACTTAGAGAATGATCTTATGGTTACAGGGGGGTGAGGGGGGGAGTGACAGTTAGGGAGTTTGCGATTGACATGTACACACTGCTATATTTAAAATAGATAACCGGGCCTTCCCTGGTGGTGCAGTGGTTAAGAATCCGCCTGCCAATGCAGGGGACATGGGTTAGAGCCCTGGTCCGGGACGATCCCACATGCCGCGGAGCAACTAAGCCCGTACGCCACAACTACTGAGCCTGAGCTCTAGAGCCCACGTGCCACAACTACTGAAGCCCACGTGCCACAACTACTGAAGCCCACGTGCCTAGAGGCCGTGCTCCGCAACAAGAGAAGCCACTGTAATGAGAAGCCCACGTGCTGCAACTAGAGAAAGGCTGCATGCAGCAATGAAGACCCAAAGCAGCCAAAAATAAATAAATAAAATAAATAAATTTATTTTAAAAAATAAATAAATAAAACAAATAAAACAAAATAGATAACCAACAAGGACCTATTGTATAGCACAGGGAACTCTGCTCAATATTATGTAACAACCTAAAAGGGAAAAGAATTCAAAAAAGAATAGATACACGTATGTGTGCGTATGTGTGCATATATATATATATATATATATATATATATATATATATATATATATATATATATATATATATAAAACTAAATCACTTTGCTGTACACCTGAAACTAACACAACACTGTTAATCAACTATACTCCAATATAAAATAAAAAGTTAAAATAAAAAAGAATAGCAGTATTCTCTCAGTTATATCACAGCTTATAAGACCCTTTCAAATACATCCACATCTCGTCTTGTCTGCTCTGAAAAACAGAATTTGTAAGTTGAGAGAGACCGAGGGATCCTTGAGGTCCTTTAATTTTACTTTCTACCCAATTCATCAATGGTTCCTATAATATCCCTTCAAGTGACAGGACATTCACTACAACTTCGGAATGAATGACTTTAAATTAATAGAATCTGCTCCCTTCAACAAGTAGTCCTAATCCTAGTTTTGTAGACCCAACTAACCCAAAAGAAGGAATTCTCTTCTAAATTCAGTTTATTTGAAGACATGTCAGGAAAGGCAAAGTGTATTACGCTCACTTTATTGATGAAAACACTGAAGCTCAGAAAGGCAAACTGGCTTTGCTAATGTTCAAATCTACAAATGAAAAACTGAGTCTAGCAGCCAGTTCTTCTGGTTCCAAGGTTAGGATTTCTACAACATTAATAAACTAAAGCTGGAAGGGATGCGTACTGTTTATTAAGTCCAAGTCCTTTACTCTGAGGCCCAGGGTAGGAGAGTGACGATGATGAGTACCCCCCAGCCCAGGCTCTGCATCTACCACACTGACTTGATCCCTAAAAATCACACCTGCCCATATCAGAATAGAGGAAATAAAGGCTTACCAAAGTGTTAGAAGTACTATAATCCTCAGCTAATTTACCTCCAAAGGAAAAAAGACACTGGATTTAGTCAGTAAACAATTACAGTTAATCCTTTCTTGAGAGCTAAGGAAGCCTATTCAGTCAAGCACTTGCTAGGCCCAGAGAATAATAATCATAGTGTTATTGGTACTATAGGCCCAACAGCATGCTAAACATGTTATACACATTACCTCCTCTAATCCTCACTACAGCTCTCAGTACTATTATTATGTCTACTTTTATAGATTTGGAAACTGAGGTTCAGGGAAGTTAAGTAATTTGCCCAGTAATTATTTAACACATAGACTGGTAGGAATCAAGAGGTGAATCCTGGTGCACTTCTAAACACTATGCTAGAACTGTATCCATATCATCAACTATATCATCATCAGGCCTCAATGGCCAAAGAGATTTCCTGAATTATAAGTGAAAGGGAAAGAATTCATGGCTGGCACTGGGCTGAACCACCCATAACAAATGATGACCAGTTTTTAGAGGACCCTTCTACATCCATGTCTATTCCCCACAGGGAGAGAAAGACTAAGCCTTAGGAAAAGAGAGGCTTTAATCATCTCAAGTCTAATCAAAGGCAGGGTCTTATTTTCTAAGAAGAGATCCAACTTCCTGCAAGCAGATAATTACCATAGTTCATTGATTCTGAGATGCATATTTTTTCACATTAACACGTCTGAAACAGAGATGTGTCCTACAATCAAAGGCATTCCATGGTTGAACTGGCAACTATTTTTCTTTAATGGCATATAAAATAATGGTGCATCTTACAATGAATGATAGCTTAGATTTGATGAAATATGAAACATAGATCCAATGGAGATCATAGCAAAAACGTAAGTTTAAGGACCAAGTATTGTGTTTCTTTTTATTCTTTAATTCCTAAAGGTCTAAGAAGAAACTGACTTCACCAGTTCATTACCAATGGAATTAAGGAAGACAAAATACTACCAAATTCAACCTATTTCTCACCTAGAACCAAGCCCAAAGAATGTCCAAGATCCCAATTCCATCAGATAAGAAATTACCAGGTACAGCTTTTTGGTCCTATGACAAATCAAATCATGAATACATAAACTGTGATAATACATTCTTAAAATAAACCTTGAACATCCATCTGTACCTTGGAGAAATCAATTCAGGATTGATTCACATTTTTTCTTGTCCAAAAGTACATCACCTTAGACAGAACAAAGTACAATACTATGCCTTCATCTTGTGCACTGGATATTCTGGTATTAAATATATCACCACTCTATAAAAAACAGGTAAGCACTGCTCTTTTTAAACGTGATTTACAATTTCTATGTATCAAAATCACATTCTATAGCCCAGAATGACAGAATAGAAAGTACTTTTAATCGCTTCATTTTATAAATAAATAAACTAAGGTTCAGAAGAAAAGAAACTGGTACAAGATTACATAAATCAGTGGCAAAGTAGGGCTAAAACCCAGAACCTTGGGTTGTCTATCTAGTTTAGGTTTTGCTTATCACATTAGCTACTAATTGGTACAGAATATAAAGTGCTAAAAAAAATAGGAAACGTGACAAAAATTGGCATGAAGGATTGTGCTTGGATTATAGACAGCAAACTGTTTAAGGGCCCAAGCTGAAAATACCCTTCCATCACATATCAGTTGAGTCGCTCTGAGTAAGTCACTTACTTTCCTGAAGCCTAATTAATTTGTCTGAGTCTGCAAAATCGGGATAATAATCCTTTCCCTACCAATCTCTCAAGGCCATCATGAGAATCAAATGAGATAATTCATGTGTAATCATATATAAATTGAAGTAGTTTATCATAATTAGTAGTATGAGAAGAGGGGAAAGTTAGACCTGGTCTTCAACTTCTAGAAAATTAAAAATCCTTCACATGTGTGCATGCACACACATGCACACATACACACATGCACATATACACGTTTGCACAAATTTATACACACAGAAGTAGCTGTATGGACACATATCTATACATATACACTCAATGTTATTCATTTATGCATGCACAGATGAACATACACACAATTACCTAAATGTGTATATCTATACCCATATTTACTCATAAATACTTAAATGGACTTTAATTCCAAACATAGGCAAACCCACAGAGCTATGCTTCCATATACATAAATGGCATTTGTACATATATACACACATACACATAAAATCAGACTCTTCCAAAGACTTTGCCGCTGAGGCTTTCAAAGCCATCTTCTAATCTGATGTCTCCATGACAAACTTTATAAAACACAAACCTTAATATCCTGACTAGAAAACTTTCCTACCCAGCACCCCTCAACCCCAATGACTCCTTGGAATGATCCAGGCCTTCAGTGAAAGAAGTGAGACAGACCCAGCAGGCCAGATGTGAGGAAGGAAATATGCTAGGATCATGCATGACCCTCTCCAGGGCACCACTATGCAGCATGAGCAAAGATGCAGTCTGTCATCCTCACCATCTGTGCCCTTTGCTGCAAGCCAGATACTTGCTGGGGAAAGCATCCTTCAAAATTAGCTAGTTCATCCTGGTTCTCACCTTCCCCAACAATACTCACCTCTGAAAGAGACAGCATGAACACCAGGAAAAGCACTGGACTCGGAGTTAAGACCAGTGGTTAAGAGATCACTAATTTAGCCACATTAGAAAGGCATTTTGGGCTCTAATATCTGCAAAACAAGGGGAAACTGGAAATGGTATATACTAAGGATACTTCTTGCCCTAACATTCTAAGATGCTATATAAAAGGCAAGTTTCCAAAAATGTAGACCTTCTTATGACTTGCCTAAGAAAAGAAAAATATCTCTGCTATGGAAGGAGGTGCTCCAAATAGAGTTACTAGAAGCAAGTGGTAAACTGAAAAGGTACTGGTCCAGGAATTAGGAGACCTGGATTCTAATCCCAATTTTGCAATTAAAAACATTCTGAAAAACATAGTCCCTTATATATAGAGAGAGAAAGAGTATACCTAAAGAACATTTATTATTACTGGCCTATTTTTCATTTGATAAAAATCAGTTCCTTTAAGAAGAAAATGGGCTTGCCTACTTAAAAGATACACATTAAATGACATCCCATAATTCATTAATATTGAAAACAAAGATTATAATGATGGCTACATTTCCATGGTTCTGCTTTACAACCTATAAAGAACTGGGACTTCCCTGGTGGTGCAGTGGTTAAGAATCCACCTGCCAGTGCAGGGGACACAGGTTCGAGCCCTGGTCCGGGAAGATCGCACATGCCGCGGAGCAGCAAAGCCCGTGCGCCAGAACTACTGAGCCTGTGCTCTAGAGCCTACAAGCCACAACTACTGAGCCCACGTGCCACAACTACTGAAGCCCGTGTGCCTAGAGCCCGTGCTCCGCAACAAGAGAAGCCACCGCAATGAGGAGCCCGCGCGCTGCAAAGAAGAGTAGCCCCTGCTCGCCACAATTAGAGAAAGCCCACGAGCAGCAAAGAAGACCCAACACAGCCAAAAATAAATAAATACATTTATAAAAAAAAAAAAAAAAGAACTTCTACATCAGTGAGCTCATTTATCTGCACTACAGACTCTGGAGATAGGAATTATTATTCCCATTTTGAGCTTCGAAGAAATGAAGTGACTGTTAGAACCTACTGAGTGTCAGAATCTACATGTTTGAGCACAAAGTCTACGTTCTAAATATATAAAATACACTACTTTTTAAAAACCTGCAGTTTCAGGGGATTCCTTGGCAGTCCAGTGGTTAGGACTCTGTGCTTTCACTGCCGAAGGCCCAGGTTCGATCCCTGGTTGGGGAACTAAGATCTCACAAGCTGCACAGCACGGCCCCCCCAAAAAATAATAAAATAAAATAAAATGAAATAAAATACCTGCAGTTTCAGAGTAAAGACTCCATTTGATGAAAAAACCCATCATCTTGGCTCTCAAATTCCAAAATTCCATCTCAGTGAAAGTGCCATCTCCACTCTTTCCAATACTTTCTTCCTTCACCCCACACCAATAGGCATCTACTAAGATGAAAACCTCTTTTTTCCTAGACTGCCCTGGACACAATCCCCATACCTGTAAAGCTCATGTACTTCTGGCTATTGGAGGTCTTCTTCAAGTTATAAAATTCCAATATACCCAGAACAGCCTGCGGATTTTTCTTCTGCTCCGACTTAGTGATATTTGATGTCTGAAGCAAGTGGGCCCACTGCTCTGGCATCCCCAGTAAGAGAGACATGCAAGGCTGTGAGCAAGGCACAGTCAAACAGGACCGTGAAGGAAATTCAGAACTAACTCTGATAACTGATAGCAGCTAAAGATGGGTTTAGTCATTCCTTTCTCTCTCTGCCCTCAGAGTTCCACACTGGTCTCTCTTATAACACATATCTTACTATATCTGTCATTTCTTGAGGTATTTGCCCCTTCACCAGGCTATTCCTCCTTTAGAGCAGGAATCATGTCTGATTTGTCTCTGGCTCATCAGTGCCCAGCACAGAGCCTGACGCCAAGGGGCCACTTAACTGAGGTCTATTTAAGGAATAGAGATTCAAAGGCTTCTCTAGTACAATTCTAGAGGGGAGGAACGTGTCCCTCTCAAGAATATAAGAAGACAGTAATGAGGGTCTTGGGCAAAGACAGAGGCATCAGGCAGTCTGGAAAGAATTAAATCTAACAGTGCATAGCCAGAACTCTGAAAGACCAAAGGTCTTTCTGTGACCCAGGACTTACTGTAAACTCGCCTGTGACAGCATCAAAACCAATGTGAATCGTGTACTCAAAATCTGAAGGAAGAGAAATCTCTGGCTGTTCCTTCTCCTGCCTTTCTTTTTTTCTGCAAGAGAAACAGGGAAAAGTAGATAAATCCAGGACATTATTATATTTTTAGGCTTATTTAGCTATTTGTTGAGCTCTTAACTCCTTTAGAGGACAAGGACTGTGATAAAAATTCACATGTGTATTTACAGAGCCCAGTGTTGGATCTAGGTCGGCGTAGACGGAGTAGTACATTAAGCCATGATTAAAGGCTTTTCACTGATCTACAGTAAGGGAGGGGCAGAAAGAACTTTCATCAGAGTTAATAGTCTTGGTTCTACCACTAATGAGTCAGTTGATCCTGACTCATTAGTGGTAGGTCAAGTCACTTCCTTTCTCTGAACCCTGGTTTCCTCATCTGCAAAACAAGAAGACTCAAATAGATGGTCTATAAAGACCCTTCCAGCCCCGGACATCTTACATTCTATGAGCTTCTATAAGCTGCATCTCACCATTTTGGTCCTTGATTATGGGCCATTGTAAGGTTCTCTAAATTACAGCATTTTAGATTTGGAACGTGTTTTAATAATATGAATTGTTAATATCATATCAGGTGTTCAGTAGACAGTGATTCAAGTTCTTCACATGTATTAACTTGCTTTAGCCTCACAGCAACCCTACCAATTAGATACTATCATCCTTATTTTGCAGATAAAGAAACTGAAGCACAGAGATTAAGTGACTTGTCCACAATCACATGATTAGTAATTGGCAGTAGCCAGACCCAAACCCAGGCAGTGTGGCCCAGAGCCTGAGCTCTAAACCACTATGCTATGCTGCCTCTCTAGGCTAGGACCCTAAAGAATCATTAAGTCCAAATACTTGTAGTCATCCCTCTCACATCAAAAGTCTTGCATACAGTAGATGTTCACTAAGGTCCTGATGACCTGACAGGAAAAACGTCAATATTTAAGGAGTTGTATTGCTGAAGTACCCTTGTTAGAGAAGGAATTGTGTTCCCCCAGATTCCTATGCCCTAACTCCCAGTACCTCACAATGTGATCTTATTTGGAAATAGGGCCTTTGCAGGTATAATTAGTTAAGTTATAATTAGGTCATACTGGAGTAGGGTGGGCCCCTAATCCAATAATTCTGGTGTCCTTATTAGAAAAAAAATTTGGAGACAGATGCACACAAGAGAACATCTTAAGATAAAGGCAGAGATCAGAGAGATGTTTCTTCAAGCCAAGAAACACCAAAGATTGCCAGAAAGTCACTAGAAGCTAGGGGAGAGGCATGAAATAGATTTTTCCTCACAGCTCTCAGAAGGAACCAACCTTACAAACACCTTGATCTTGGGCTTCTAGCCTCCAGAACAGAAACAATAAATTTCTGTTGTTTAAGCTCCTGGTTTGTGGTAATATGTTGCAGCAGCTCTAGCAAACTAATATAACCCTCTTCCAACTAAAAAGAGTTTCAGGTTCTTGCTATTAGCTAGACCTCAGCAAGCACCGTCAAATGCAACCCAGCTGAAACAGGCTTAAATACCTTCCAAGGCTCAGCCTGATAATCTTTCTTCCTAGATGGGGACCTACAGAGCCAAGATTTCAAACATCTGCAGAAACCCTCCCCCTTCCTTCAGCCAAGGTTCTTCTTCCTTCAATGTCCTAGGGAAGAGGTAGAGGACAGGACCATGTGGTCTAAACTCGCAGAGAACTCCCTACATATCACCTAGGGGTACTGGTTTCAGAGGGTAACTGCAAAAGCTACCATTTATGAAGCTATTAGTATGCGCCAGGAATGCACTAAGAATTCTGAATGCGTTATTTCACTGAATACTCATGAAATGCTGCAAAACAGATATTAATATCCCCATTTTATAGTACTTCTTTTTAATAACTTTCTTGACCATTCCTGAGTATCAGTGACAAGCATGACCTGAAAGTATCCAACTTGCCATATACTCAAACCAGAAACACATTGCAGGCCTATGAGGCAAGACCAGAATATCCCCTCTTTAAGGCAAGTGAGAGAGGAAAGGCCAGGAGCCTTGAGTCTCTGGTCATCACCACTACCAATCTCCCCAGAAAACCTCCAGAGTTTCTCCTTGTAGGAGCAGTCATTCTCCACACTATCACAATCATGTCACAAAATTCTTGGCTCCATGACAAGCTAGACATTTTCCCTCCTAGAAATGCCCAGGACCATACACCAGCAAGGCTCAGCATTAAAGAATGGAAGCCCCAAATTCACCTCTAAAAGAATTCAATGAGCAGTATCTGGGCTGGGGTCAGACAGGGGCTCAATGCCAGGCTTGTCTGGGCCTATCTTTGGAGTTCATATTAAAAGTATGGGCTAAAGCCCACGGGCTAAAATAAGGCTCCCAAATCCACAGTTAAGGCCCCAGTGCCCAGGAAGAGCTGGACTGCATTTACATGAGCCACTTATTCTGTAACACTTGTTCTATTGCCCTTCCAGGTTGTTATGTCTGAGCCTCACTACCAGACTGAATATTCCTACAGGCCAAAGAAATTATCAGTATGTCACCCGCAAAGCCCATTAACAGCTCCCAGGAAATAAACATAGAATCTGGTAATAAAGTCTAACCTTTTTTTTCCTTTGTGCTGCTTAGTCTCCCTTCACTTGCTCATTGGGTATACCGTGTGCAGAAGCCCTGCACCAAGCCCTTCAGACCAGAGCTCCTAGTGGGAAACGGCTGGTCCCGACACTGCAGCTCCGCAGGGCCATGGGCAGAAGCTCAGGCAGGACACCGCATTCAAGATGGCAGCGATGGGCCGCGAACCGAGACGCTGCACCCGGCTCTGCAATCTGGAGCCGGAGCAGCGCAGCAGTGCCCGCCCACAAGGACTCCTCCCCCTTCCCTGCTGAGCAGAAGCCTATTAAAGCAGCCCCGCCCACCGCCTTTCAGCTGAAGCTGGGCTCTAGAGCACAGGCTCACACCTCTCCATTCTTTGATCAAAGAATAAAGCTTTCCTTGGCTTCTAAACCAAACTCACTCTCATTCTGTTGGCTCAAATGACACTGGGGAGGAGGACCCTTGTCGGGGCCTGACTCAAAAGGGTCAGTAACAAGTATACCCCATAGCACTTTAGATTTACATTTCATAATAATTACAATAATCACCTTCATTTGTGTCATGCTCTAGTTTTGACAAAGCACTTTCACGTACCGTAGTTCATTAGCACCTCAAAACAACTGTGTGACAACAGGGCAGTGATTATGGTGCCCATTTGACAGAAGAAACAGAGGTCCCAAGAAATTAAGTAGCCTGCCCCAGTTTACATAGCAAGTTAGCAGCAGATCTGGGGCCAGGACTGAGGTCTTCAGACTCCCAGCCCCAAGGCCTTTGTATTCTGTCATTCCGCCTCCTCTGGACAGCTGCTGCTCATGATGATGTTATTTCTCCTCTCTCTCCCAATGCATTCCACTCATCAAGTTATTAATGATTTTATCGTCTATACAGTGATCAAATTTACCCACTTTTCTCCATCACCACGGCCACCATCCTATTTCAGCCATTGTTATCTGTGGCCTGAATCATTCTAACAATAACCTGTCACCTGCATGCTGGTCCCCTCCAATGTAAACAGCTGCCAGGGTGATCTATAGCCTTGCTATCAAAGCAGCATCAGCCTCACTTGGGAGACTGCTGGAAATGTGGAATCCCAAGCTCCGCCCCAGGCCTACTGAATCAGAATCTGAATTTTAATAAGACCCCAAATGATCCATGTAACTTTTACATGTGCATGTAAAAGTTTGAGAATCAAGAGAATGTGAAGAGAAACCAGAGACAGGAAGAAAATATTTGCAAAAGATACACAGTTGGCCCTCCATATCCATGGGTTCTTTATCCATGGATTCAACCAACTGTGGATCAAACATATTTGGAAAAATATCCAGAAAGTTCCAAAAAATCAAAACTTGAAATGCTGCACTGGAAACTATTTACATAGCATTTACATTGTAGTTACAACTATTTACATAGTATTTACACTGTATTCGTTATTATAAGTAATCTAGAGATGATTTAAAGTATATGTATAGCTTATATGCAAACGCTATGCCATTTTATATAAGGGACTTGAACGTCCATGGATTTTGGTAACTGTGGGGTCCTGGAACCAATCCCCCATGGATACTAAGGGAAGACTCTATCTTATAAAGGACTATCATCCAAAATGTACAAAGAACTCTTAAAACCCAGCAAGAAGAAAACAAACAACCTGATTAATAAAATGGGCAAAAGATCTGAACAGACACCTTACCAAGAAGATATACAGTTGGAAAAAATGCTCAACATCATATGTCATTAAGGAACTGAAAATTATAACAACAGTGAAATACCACTTCACACCTATTAGAATGGTCAGCATCCAAAACTGACAACACCAGATGCTGATAAGGATGTGGAGCAATAAGAACTTTCATTCACTGCTGATGGGAATGCAAACTGGTTCAGTCCCTTTGGAAGACAAGTTGGCAGTTTCTTACAAAATTAAACATACTTTTACAATACAATCCAGCAATCACACTCCTTGTTATTTACCCAAATGAGCTGAAAACTATGTTCACAAACAAAAACTTGCACACGGATGTTTATAGCAACTTTATTAATAATTGTCAAAACTTGGAATCAACCAAGATGTCCTTCAGTAGGTGAATGAATAAATAAACCGTGGTACTTCCAGAAAATGAAACATTATTCAGCACTAAAAAGAAAGGAGCGGGCTTCCCTGGTGGCGCAGTGGTTGAGAATCTGCCTGCCAATGCAGGGGACACGGGTTCGAGCCCTGGTCTGGAAAGATCCCACATGCCGCGGAGCAGCTGGGCCCGTGAGCCACAACTACTGAGCCTGCGCGTCTGGAGCTTGTGCTCCATAACAAGAGAGGCCGCGACAGTGAGAGGCCCGCGCACTGCGATGAAGAGTGGCCCCCACTTGCCGCAACTAGAGAAAGCCCTCGCACAGAAACGAAGACCCAACACAAGCCATAAATAAATAAATAAATAAATAAATAAATAAATAAAAATTAAAAAAAAAAAAGAAAGGAGCTATCAAGCTATAAAAAGACAATGAGAAACCTAAAATACATATTAAGATCAGTGGTTTCCATGGGTTAGGGGGGAAGGAGGGATGAATTGGTGGAGTACAGAGGAACTGTAGGGCAGTAAAACCTATTCTGTGTGATACTATAATGGTAGATACCTGTCATTATACATTTCTCCAAACCCACAGAATGTACAACCTATGTAAAATGTTGTAACCCTAATGTAAAATATGGTCATAAATTGAATACGATGTATTGATGTAGGTTCATCAATTATAACAGATGTGCCACCCGAGTACAGGATGTTGGTTGTGGGGAAGGTTGTGCATATGTGTGGGCAGGAGGTTTATAGGAAATCTGTGTACTTTCCACTTAATTTTACTATGAACCTAAAACTGCTCTAAAAAATAAGCTATTTAACAAATAAATTGGGAAGCTCTGCTCTGCAGACTTGTATCCTCTCCTTCATCTCCCACTACTTATGCTTCATACACTCTACACCCACTACACTGAACCAGTGATGGTTCACCAAACATAATGGGCTCTTTCACATCCCTTCACTTTGTCTCAAGTTGCTCCCTTTGCCTGTGAATCCTGCCTTTCTCTTTCCCTTCCCTTGCCACCTCACCACACAAACCCTTCTATTTATCCTTGTCAGGTCTCAGCTTAAAGGTCATCCCTTCTGTGAGGTCCTCCCCGATCTCTAGTTTGGGCAGTTCTTCACCGTCTCCTCTGTTCCCGCAGCACCATACTAGTAATTGTCTGTTTTAAGGGTTTATCTTCCCAGCCAAACTGAGTTCCAAGTGCAGGGGCCACATCCAATTTGCCATGAATCCCCAGCGGCTAGCACGGGTCTGGCATAAACCAGGTGCTCAGACAATGAATGAAGAAAGGAATAAATGACCAGGCCCCAAACTCAACCTGGCAAGGAGTCTAAGGAATCAGCCTAAGACATGCAAATTCTCTCCAGAGCAAGGAATAAAGGTTTCATTTTTACCAGCTCTGACCTGACCTACACAATCCTGTTTTAAAACCTGCCCTGTGGGAGCTTCGCACACTGGCCAAAAGATACTCTGAAGTCCTTGTGCCTCCAGGGACCCAGCACAACCCTGATGAAAGGCAGCAAAATGGGGGACACACAAGAAGGTCTAGAGTCCAGGCCAGTTTTGCCTCTACCACACCATACAGTCCAGGTGCTCATCTCTCTTATCTGAACCATGGGAAGAATGGACTAGATGATTTTTTTATTATTGAAGTAAATTGACTTACAATATTAGTTGCAGGCCTACAACAAAGTGATTCCATATTTTTACACATTACAAAATGATCACAACAATGAGTCTGGTTACCATCTGTCACCATACAAAGTTATTACAATATTATTGACTATATTCTCTAGGCTGTACATTACATCCCCAGGACTTATGTATTTTATATCTGGAAATCTATCTGGTCTAATGTGTCACTTTAGACCAGTGTTTCTTTATTGATTTTTCTGTCTAGATGATCTGTCCATTGAGATAAGTGGGGTGTTAAAGTCCCTTACTATTACTGTGTTACTGTCAATTTCTCCCTTTATGTTTGTTAATATTTGCTTTATGTATTTAGGTGCTCCTATGTCAGGTGCATATATACTTAGAATTGTTATATCTTCTTGTTAGATTGATTCTTTTTGTTTTTATATTTCACTTAATTTTTATTCTTCTCAAATTACATATTTTTGTTTAATGTGTCAATAATAGTTTAAATTTATTGATGTATTTATGAAGCTTTATGCTCATTATTTCTTTTTGAATCTCATTCCTTTATTCTAGCTCAATCTTTGTCTCCTGAAATGTAACCCTTTGATATATTCTTTTTAACATCTTTATTGGGTATAACTGCTTTACAATGGTGTATTAGTTTCTGCTTTATAACGAAGTGAATCAGCTATATATATATACATATATCCCCATACCTCCTCCCTCTTGTGTCTCCCTCCCACCTCCCTATCCCACCCCTCTAGGTGGTCACAAAGCACCGAGCTGATCTCCCTGTGCTATGTGGCTGCTTCCCACTAGCTACCTATTTTACATTTGGTAGTGTAGATTGATTCTTTTATCATTATATAATGTCCATCTTTGTCTCTTGTTACAATTTGGCATTATACGTATCGCTATCCCTGCGTTTTTTGTTTCCATTTGCATGCAATAACTTTTTTCCATTACCTCACTTTAGGCTGTGTCTTTAGATCTGAAGTCAGCCTCTTATAGGCAACATATGTATGAGTCTTGTTTTTTTAATCCATTCAGCCACTCTGTCTTTTCACTGGAGCATTTAGTCCATTTACATTTAAATTGATAAGTATGTACTTATTGACATTTCATTCATTGTTTTCTGGGATTTTTTTTAGTACTTTTTATTCCTCTCTTCTTCTTTTGCTCACTTTCCCTGTAGTTTAGTGCTATGTGTGGATTCCTTTCTCTTTTTTCTGTGTATCTATTATAGATTTTGGATTGTGGTTACATTGAGGTTCTTACATAACAACATATATGTATATATAGTGATAATCTTAAGGTGATGATCTCTTAAGTTCAAATGCATTCCAACAAGCCTGCATTTTTACCCTGCCCACTTTAATTTTTTTTACATAATATTTTACTCCTTTGGTTTTATGTGTCCCTTAACCTCTTACTAACTGTGGATATAGTTGATTTTACTATTGATACTTTTGTCTTTTAACCTTCCTACTAGCTATAAGGGGTTGATCTATTACTTTTACTGTATGTTTGCCTTTGCAAATGAGATTTTTTTTTCTTGTTTAATTTTCATGTTTCTACTTGTGGTCTTTTTTTCCACTTAGAGAAGTCCCTTTAACATTTCTCGTAAAGTTGGTTTAGTGGTGCTAAACTCTTTTAGCTTTTCTCGTCTGTAAAACTCTTTATCTCTCCTTCAAATTGGAATGAAAGCCTTACCAGGCAGAGTATTCTTGGTTGTAGTTTTTTTCATTTCACCATTTTGAATACATAGTGCTACTCCCTTCTAGCCTGCAAGGTTTCTACTGAAATTCAGCTGGTAGTCTTTGGGAGTTCCCTTGTACATAGCTAGTTGCTTTTCTCTTGCTGTTTTTAAGACTCTCTATATTTAAATATTTTGGCCATTTTAATTACAATATGTCTTGGTGTGAACCTCTTTGGGTTCATCTTGTCTGGGACTCTCTGTGCTTCCTGGACCTTGATGTCTGTTCCTTTCCCCAAGTTAGGGAAGTTTTCAGCTATTATTTCTTCATGTACGTTCTCTGCCCCCTTTTCTCTCTTTTTTTTTTCCTGAGACCCCTATAATGTGACTGTTAGTATGCTTGATGTTTTCCCAGAGGTCTCTTAAACTATTCGTATTTTTTAAAACTCTTTTTATCCTTCCTGTTCAGCTTGAGTGATTTCCACTCTTCTGTCTTCCAGTTCACCAATCCATTCCTCTGTATCATCTATTCTGCTGTTGCTTCCTTCTTGTGTATTTTTTATTTCAGTTACTGTGTTCTTCATCTCTTGTGGTTCTTCTTCATATTTTCTAAGGCTTTGTTAAACTTTCACTGTGTTCATCCATTCTTTTCCCAAGTTTGTTGTGCATCTTTATGATCTTTACCTTGAACCCTTTATTGGATTGATTGCTTATCTCCACTTCACTTAGTTTTTCTTCTGGGGTTTATCTTGTTTCTTCATTTGTAATGTATTCCTCTGTCTATTCATTTTGCCTAATTCTCTGTGTTCTTTTCTATGTATTACATAGGTGTGTTATACTTCCCAGTTTTGGAGAATTGACCTTATGGAGGAGATGTCCTCTGGGGTTCCCCTCTGGTCACCAGAGCTAAATGCTATAGGGGTGCCCCAATGTTGGTTTTGTGGGTCCTACTTTCATGACAAGGCTGACTATTGTGCATGCACTGGTGTGTGGGGCTGGACTCTGGCCCAGCTGGCTGTGAGGACCTGCTTCCTTCAGTGGCTGTCAGTCACAGGAGGCAGGGCCTTGTCCTAGCCTGGCTGGCTTGCAGACCAGGGGATTCTGGGTCTTGTTCCGACCTGCTGCTGGGCAAGGCCAGGTCTGATTGTGGCTGGCTTCATGGCCATGTGGTCCCAGGGACCATGTCTGCCTGCTGGTGGGTGGAGCTGGGTCCTGGGGTGGCTGGCTGTGAGGCTCTGGAGGTCTTGTAGCTGGTGTCAGCCCACTGGTGGGCCAGACTGGGTTTTGGCACAGCTGGCTGCAAGACCCAGGAGGGCTCCAGGGCTGGTGCCAGCACACAAATGGGTGAGGTCAGGTTACTATTTGGCTTTCTGTTTGGCCTTGGGGGTCATGGACCTGGTGCTGGTACACTGACTGTGGGCAAACTCCTGGCACTAATAGGCTAGGGGGAGGACTCCAAAATGGTGCTTGCCAGCACCGTGTCCTTGTGGTATGATGAGCTCCCCAGATGGCTGCCACCAGAGTCTGTGTTCCCAGGGGGTATCTCTGTTGCCTTCTGCCTCTCTGGGAGGCTCTCCAAGATCAGCAAGTGGGTCTGACCCAGGCTCCTTTAAAATTACTCCCTCCGCACTAGACTTGGAGCTTATGAGATTTTGTGCACGCCCTTTAAGAGCAGAGTCTGTCGCCTACAGCCCTCCATCCCTCCCATACAAAAGCTCCATTGGCTTTCAAATCCAGATATTTGGGGGGCTCATCTACCTAGTGCAAGACTCCTGGACTGGGGAGCCTGATGTGGGAATCAGACCCCTCGCTCCTTGGGGAACACCTCTGCAATTGTGATTATTCTCCTGTTTGTGGGTGGCCTACCCAGGGGTGTGTGTCTTGACTACACTCATCTCCATCCCTCCTACCCATCTCATTGTGTTTCCTTCTTTATCTTTTCAGTTGTGGAAAATCTTTCCTGCGAGTCTTCAGATTGTTCTCATCGATGGTTGCTCTGTAAATTGTTGTAATTTTGGTGTGTCCATGAAAGAAGGTGAGCTCAGGGTCTTCCTCTACCTTCTTGGCCTACCTGGACTAGATGATGTTAAGTGCCCTTCCAGCTCCTACTTTCTAAATGTCTGTGAAAACAGAAAGATCAGTACACTCAAAGCTCTGTAGCTATATTTCTTCCTGACACAGCATCCCACAGTCTTTAACAGGTGTTTCACACACATCATTTCATATAATCAACACAATCCTGAGGGTCAATTTTTACTTGGAGATTAGGAAATTGAAGTATGGGCTTGCCTACAATTATTTAAGTAATTGAAATTCAAAATGTCTGGCATCACAGCCAAGGCCCTTTACATTCTACTACTTTAGCTCCCTTAAAAAAATTTCAAGTGGAGTCAAGAAAACATACTTTGGTATGATGAGAAGAAGAAATAACATTAAATAAGAACTTACCATGTATAAGATACCATACACAACTATTTTCCAATCCTATGAGATACATTATTACTACAGTCATTTTACAGATAAGGAAACTAAAAAGCAGTTAAATAATTTTCCCAAGCTCATACAGCTAGTAAAAGCTGGGATTTGAACCCAGGTCTCATTCCTAAGGTCCCTTCCTCAATATCTTAATGAGAACTATTTGTCTACATGCCAGTTGCTAGTGTTTAAGTTATTTATATAAGTGGCCATTTCCACTCCAGAAACAGCTGCTTTGAGAAAGGGAAAGCTAAGGGTGTATCAGGACCCAAATTAAGCTGTCATTTATGACATAAGTGCATCTGTCTTACTCATAGCTAGAATACATGGGACATGCTGCAGGGCTTTGGAATTGCTGTCTGTTCCTAAATTTCCTCTCATCTAGTCACTTAAAAGATTTTAGGAAAAAAAATTATGTTTATGTTCTATTTAGATTTTTGTTGTATATTTATATGCTTTATATTTTCATATTTTATTTCCACTATATGTTATTAATATACTATGTAATATACAATCATAGGCATGAAATGTCAAATACAAAAATGCACAAGGAACTTTGGTAATAATGACGTGAAAGAGAGTGGCTCAGAGGATGAAGTAAGTGTATAGAAAATAGCCCCAGGGAAATGAAATCATTTAATGCATGAACAAACTTATAGGGAAATGCTGAAGTTGACTTTGCTTCCACAGGTCACTTTTCGCCCCACAACCTTTGCATATACCTCCCAGATCCCCACCTCCAAGTTTTTGCTTACTTTTCCTTCTCCTTGCTTAGAACGTTGTTCCTTTCATTCTCCCTGTCAAACTCTCAACCACCATTTAAAGACTGGTTCAAGTGCCACTTCTCCCTGGAAGGATTTCCTCACCTCTCCTCTCTCTGTGAATTCCCAAGACATGGAGTCTGCCAAACCACCATGCATTTAGTCATTTCCTGATTTGTATGATTCTTTGACGTTTTTAAGACTTACCTCCTTACCTAAAATGTAGTCTTCTTGAGGACCAAAATCATGGCCTACAATCATGGCTTCTTATTATGATCATTATACTTCTGAATCTCAAGTAGGACCCAACACCAAGCTTACTTAGTTCAGGAACACCTCAGAAAATATTAGGAAGTGACCTCAGAGACTAGGTTACTCTACTCCCTGAGGAAAGAGGCTTGTGTCATAGAGCGCATAGCGGTAATACTCAGTTTACCTGATCAAGTCTTTTACCCTTTGTGATATCCCCTGACCCCTACTGACTGATTTGACTGGAAGCAACTACTGACTGAAATAACAGTTTAATACAGACCAGACCTGAGGAATAATAAGAGGAAGAGCTTGGCTGAAGTGGGAGAGGAGGGAAGTGTGGGGAGAAATGAAACTTAGCTGCCAGGACTTATTATGAGTGCTGTGCAATTTAGGCTGAGTACTTACTGGCTGGGGGCCACAGCAGAAAACTGGGTACCTGAGGCAGGAAAGCAGGAGAGAACTGGAGAAGCCATGCAATTGCAGAAGCATCTGGCACTCAGTAAATATCTTCCTGGAAGTAACAATCACTTCCCTCACATGTGTATAGCCCTTCACAAACTCCATTCACAGTCACTGTCTAACTGGCTCCTCACAAATACTCCAGGAACTGAACAGCATGAGTTATCTGCATTTTACAGCTAAGAATACCGAGGTCAGGCAATTAAAAGAAATATATCTTGCCTAGTTCATCCATCTGTAATATTGCTATCTTTCATTATTTTAGTTTACAACCCTGAAAACTGTAGCAAACTGATGATAATACAAATGATTCTTGTCCATAAAAAAGAAAGAAAGAAATACATCCTGGACTAGGAGTCAGAGGAAGATGGCTCCAGTATATCCTTGCCGTTAACTCACTTTACGAACCTGGGAAAGTCCCTTTCTTTCTCTGAGTTCAAATCCTCAATCTGTAAAACAGGTCAATGATCCACGCTCAGGCTAGAGATAAAGGTAAGTAATAAATCACCTTTCTGGAGAAGATACTACCTCAAAGAACTCACGAAGGATAAACAGGAGTTGGTCAGGCAGAGATGGGGAAGGCCATTCCAGAAAGAAACAGAATAAACAAAAACCCAGAGGAGTAGTGACAGTGATCTTTGTCCCAGCTTTCTGCCTGTCCAGCAAGCCAACCAAATTTTATAAACTCTTACTAAGGGTACACTCTGGGCTTGAGGCTGAGGGAAGATAAAATAAAGAAAATGAAGCAAACTCAGGATCCTGTTAGTCCCATATCCCCAGGCCACAAATATCAGGATCCCCTGGGACTACTGCTGCTGCAAGGAAATGATTTGTTTTGGTTTGTTTTATGATGACTAGAAGTATGAGTCTAGAGGCATATGATGAAAACTTGTGTCTACACAAAAACATGGAAGTGAATATTCACAGCAGCATTATTCAAAAGAGTCAAAAAGTAGAAACTCAAATGAACCTCAGCTGATGAATGGATAACTCAAACGTGGTACAGCCATACAATGGAATGTTATTTGGTCCTTAAAAAAAAAAAAAGAAGAAAAAAGAAATCCAGATCCTTGCTACATCATGGATGAACCTTTAACACATTATGCTAAGTGAAAGAAGCCAGTCACAAAAGGCCATATATTGTATGATTTCATTTATATAAAATGTCCAGGAAAGGCAAATCCGTAAACAGAAAGTAGATCAGTGGTTGGCAAGGGCCAAAGGAAGGGAGAAATGGGGTATGGATACTAACAGTTACGGGGTTTCTTTTTAGGGTGATGAAAATATACTGTAATTAGATAGTTGTGATGGCTGTACAATCTTGTAATACACTAAAAATCACTGAATTGTACACTTTGAGATGGTGAACTATGTGGTACATGAATTACATCTCAATGTTTTTAAAAAAGTAAATGTAATTTACCATATTAACAAAATAAAGAAGACAACGTATGGAATCAATTAATGCAAAAATGGATTTGCTAAAATTCGACATCCAACTGTGATTAAAACCTCTTAGTAAACTAGGATTACAAGGGAATTTACTTCATCTAGTAAAACCTAATTACCAAAAACCCTAGAGCAAAAACCATACTAAATGGTGAAATGTTGACATTTTTCCCTCTTAGATTAGAAATAAGACAAGGATGTGCTACCACCACTTCTATTCATCATAATACTGAAGGTATTAGCAGTACAATTAGGAAAGTAAAAGAAGAAAAAGAAGGATTAGAAAGGAAGAAACAAAACTATCACAGTTTATGGATAATATGATCATGTATACAAACATAGAAAATTCTAATAGAAAAAAACTTCATATCTTAGAGTAGGTAAAGATTTCAGATATAGAACAGAAAGCATTAGAAAGGAAATAATTAATAAATTTGACTATATTAAAATTCTATCAAAGACACCATGTCATGTATCTATCAAAGATACTATTAAGAGCATAAAGAGCACTCCTGAGCATATATCCAGAAAAGACAAAAACTCTAATTCAAAAAGATACATGCACCCCAATGTTCATAGCAGCACTATTTACAATACCAAGGACATGGAAGCAAACTGAATGTCCATCAACAGATGAATGGATAAAGAAGATGGACATATATACAATGGAATATTTTCAGCTGTAAAAAAGAATGAAATACAGTAAGTCCCCTACATATGAACCTTCAAGTTGTGAACTTTCAAAGATGCAAACACGGAGCTTACTAATGAAGACCTGACAGAATTGGAGGCCCAGAAAAAGGGCGAAGACAGACAAGAGGAAGAAGAAGTAACTGAAGAATTGAAGAGAGTCACGACGCAGGAAATGGCAAGGGAATTTTCTTTATCTGAGGAGGCACTGTTAGTTTTTGAGGCATAGGACCCAAACGTAGAACGGTACACGAAGGTTGCAGCAGCTGTTCAGAATGCAATCCAGTGCTACCATGTAATCTATGATGAGAAAAAAAGAGCTACTACCCAGACATCAATGGATCATTTTTTCAAGAGGGTAGATAGAATTGAATCCAGCAAGGAACCAGAACCTGTGCCATCAACGTCAGGCATCAGTGAAATTGCAGCTTGCCCTCCATCTCCTATTGTTGATGATCCTTCGGCTCTACCATCTCCCACCTCCTCTCCCTCCTCCAGTCAGTAATTCTTCTTGCCTGTTCACTCGATGCCAGCTGTTGTACTGTACTACTGTACTTTTCAAGGTACTGTACTATAAGATTAAAAATGTTTTCTTTCTTTTTGTGTTTGTTTGTTTTTTATGTATTATTTGTGTGAAAAGTATTATAAACCTATTACAGTACAGTACTATACAGCCAATCGTGTTAGTTGGCTACCTAGGCTAAATTCGTTGGACTTAGGAATGCATTCTTGTAACAGAACGTTCTTATGTAGGGGACTTAACTGTAAAACTATTTGCAGCAACATGGATGGACCCAGAGATTATCATACTAAGTGAAGTAAGTGGGACAGAGAAAGATAAATATCATATGATATCACTTATATGTGGAATATTTTTAAAATGACACAAATGAACTTATTTAGAAAACAGAAATAGACTCACAAACATAGAAAACAAACTTATGGTTACCAGTGGGGAAAGGGCCGGGGGAGGGATAAATTAGGAGTTTGGGATTAACAGATACACATTACTATATACAAAACAGATAAACAACAAGGACCTACTGTATAGTACAGGGAACTATATTCAATATCTTGTAATAACCTATAATTGAAAAGAATCTGAAAAAGAATATATATATGAAAAAGTATACCTGAAACTAATACAACACTGTAAATCAACTATACTTCAATAAAATTTAATTTTTATTTTTAAAAGAGTCTATTACTGAAATCAACCTTATATTCATTAGTACTACAACGGAAGATATTCTTATAAGAGAATATTATATAGCAATGAAAATAAACTAAACATGTATGTAAAAAAAATAGAAATATCTTATAATCAATGTTAATCTAATGAAGGTAAAGAAAATAATATACACTGTATGATTCTATGTATAGCAAGTTCAAAAACAGGCAAACTCATTTATGATGTTTATCTTCTGAAGGAGACAGATGTTAGTGCCTGAAAGGGAAAACATAGGGAGCTTACAGGGGGCTGATTAAACCTTATTTGTTGGTCAAGGTAGTGGCCACACAGGTGGTCAATGTGATAATTCATTGAGCTGTACACTGCTGAACTGTGCATTTTTCTATATAAAGATTTAACAAATGCAGTGGAGGAACATACAAGAATCATGGTTCATGAGCTACATATGACCTTACAGAGCATTCAGTCCAATTTATTCATTTTACAGATGAGAAAGAAACTGAAGCCCAGAGAAGGTCGTGGAGTTGTCACACAACAAGTGGAAACATTGCAATAGGGACAAAACCCCAAACAGGATATTTTATTTTTTTTAAAAGATGCATTTATTATTTTTTAAAATAAATTTATTTATTTGTTTATTTATTTATTTTTGGCTGCGTTGGGTCTTTGTTGCTGCGCATGGGCTTTCTCTAGTTGCGGTGAGTGGGGGTTACTCTTCGTTGTGGTGTGCAGGTTTCTCATTGTGGTGGCTTCTCTTGTTGAGGAGCATGGGCTCTAGGCGCACAGGCCTCAGCAGCTGTGGCATGCGGGCTCAGTAGTTGTGGCTCACAGGCTCTACAGTGGAGGTTCAGTAGTTGCAGCATATGGGTTTAGTTGCTCCGCGGCATGTGGGATCTTCCCAGGCCATGGCTCAAACCTGTGTCCCCTGCATTGGCAGGCAGATTCCTAACCACTGCACCACCAGGGACGCCCCAGGATATTTTTAAATGTTATTACTTAGAGAATCGTGAACACATAGTTGGTTGATAAGCCTAACTCCTGGTATATCGTATGTACAGCAATGTTTCCAACCCTGTTGACAACAACTATGTAAGTGAATTAGGAGAACACAGAGGAAGAGAAAGAAAGAAAGGGAAAAGGGAGGTGGTTAGAGAAAGAAAGAAAAAAGAGTATCTGAGATTTGTAGTTTTAAGAGGCTTACCTTTTTGGCCTCAGTTTCAAATACAGTATTTGTTCCAGAGGCCCAGGCCCATGTCCAGAGCTTAGAATCCTGCTTCTGACATTACAGAGAACTCTTGAGAACTTCTTGGGAAACCTATCCTTGGGTCTGCTTAGTCTCAGTGCACAAAATTCTTTAATCTGGCCTTTCCAATAGCCCTATCTAAACCAATAGGAAATACAGCCTATATGTAGGAAGAGAAAGGCTTTTTACCCCAGGACAATTCTTTAATTCTATATTGGAGGAACTCCATTAAGAGTTGTTATTTCTTAAATCTCATAACAACTCAAGTGTTAATCACAGTTTCCAAAAGAAAGCCATGACTGCAAGCAATAATAGCCACAAAATTACTACCGACTCTTAATAAGGCCACAGTTTGCATAACCTTTTTCACACCTTTAGCCTTATAATCCATTCAGCAACTCTATGAGGTAAATATTATTATGTACCTATATTACAGGTAAGACAACTGAGGTGAAGAAAGGTAGAGCAACTTACCAAAGGTCACAGAGTCAGGGATGGTCAACAGTGATAACCTCAAGTGCTTGAACTCCCACATAGCTGCTTCTACATGCACTGTGCCTTCCCCATATTGCAGACTAGGTGAATGTGAATGGATGTCATTAAATGCAAATTTGTTTTAAAGTTAAAAGAACTAACTAACTCATTTCTACTAAAGGCATTAGTCTGAACATCTCTAGGATGGGGAAACTTCAAATACTATATGGTGTCTGAGGACCTAGAAGAATTAAAGAGCACAGTACAGAAGTCAAGAGACAATGGCTGAAATGCAGACTCCATGCACTGCAACCATGCGGCATGTGACCTTGGGCAGGTCCTTGACTCTCTGGGCCCTAGAGTATCACTGTTGTACAGTGGAAAGGTGCTTGGACTCATGGAGAAGAGTTAAAATCCCAGTTCACCCACTCCTAACTAGAAGACCTTGGGCAAGTTACTTTAAAACTATGAACCTCAGTTTGCTGTCTACAGAGTGAAATATTTATCTCCCTGAAAGGATCAGTACATTTCACAAACATGTAAGTTCCTAGTATAATATGCAGTAACATATTAGGCATTAGGCATTCAATTAGGTGATAGGCATTCAATAAATAGTAGCTTGGTTATTGCTGTTACTATTTTATGGTTATTACTATTGTGTTGTTGCTATTTGTTATTAATATTTTTATTATTGTTGTTCTTATTATTTTGAGGATCAACTACTAAGGTAAAGAAAATGTATTTACTTTGTAGAAGCTAAAGAGATTTACAAACGTGAGTTATCATTAAATGAAGGAAAGGGTCAGAGTAAGATTTCCCAACCCACTCATCAAGACAGAGAAACTGTGGCTGAGGAAAAAGAAGAATGAATCACCTGATTTCATGAAACTAGAGATCACAGACTTGAGGAAATAAAGTGAAAAAAGAAGCCTGCAAACCCATCCATCCTAATATTAACCCTATCTTTGGCCAAGTCCATTTGGCTTTCTGGTAACATGGGAAATGGGGCTGACATTGCAAAATCCCAGGTTGCAGCACAGCCATCCAAGTCTCATCACAGATCACTGACCTTGTTTATTTTTTCAAGATTTATTTTTAAGAAGCCCTTCTCATTAGTTCAGCTGAGCTAATCTAAGCTCAAGGCAGTAAAAAACTCCAAACTGGAGAGGGAAACACTGACGTAGTCCAGTTTTTAAATCAACTTTGTTAAAATCTTCCCAAGCTTAGAGAATCCCACCTTGGTTGTGAAAATGCAGCCAGAAAAGAATTCTAAACTACATGCTGTACGACTTGTAAGAATAAACCAGAGGCTCCAGATCCTAGCCACAGGAACCAAACTTTCCTACAGGGAATTCTGCAACTCAGCGCCACCTATCACAGGCCCTCAATTACAGCTTCTTGCAATCATTTACGCATCCCCCCAAGCACACGCTGAAGCCACGCTGTAGGTCAGCATTAGGTAATGCCCACAGACATTCTACCCATTGCCAGCTCAAATCTCAACCACTAACGCAGCCCACAGAGAACTCTTCTTTCTCACCTCCCAAATCCCCTTAGACCCCAAAACTACAACTCTGGAAATTCTGACGCTGGAAGTCTGGGTGGGACCCAGGCAGCTGTATTTCAGAAAAGCACCATGAGTGAGTCAGTTGTGTAAGCTGGGTTGGGAACAACTAACAGAGATAGAATGTTGTGATGTAATACTTTAGGAAGACAGTTCCACACTCATCCCTGCCACTTTCCAGGTGTGAGACCTTGATCAATTTACTTTTCTCTAAGCCTCAGCCTCCCTAGATGAAAATGAATTGTTGTGGGTAACAGATAAAACAAGAAATGAGGTTTCCTTTAAAAATAAAATAGTTCAGGGCTGGGGATGGCCAAGACGGTGGAGTAGGAAGACCCTGAACTCACTTGTTCCACAGGCACGCCAAAATTACAATTTACAGAGCAACTACCTATGAGAATGACCCGAAGACTAGCAGAAAAGATTTACCACACCTGAACATGTAGAGAAGGAACCACAGCAGGATGGGTAGAAAGAGCAGAGATGCAGTATAGTCAAGACCCATTCCCCTGGGCCAGTAACCCCAAAACAGGAGGAATATCACAATTGCAGAGGTTCTCCGCAAGGCGAGGGGTTGAAGCCTCACATTGGGCTCCCCATCCAGAGGGTCCTGAACCAGGAAGATGAGCCCCCAGAAAGTCTGGTTTTGAAAACCAGTGGGTCCTCTGTTCAGGAGAGCTGAAGGAAAGAGACTACACTCTTATTAAAGGGGCACACTCAAAAGCTCACACAATCTGAGTTCCAGTGTAGAGGCAGTAGTTTGAAAAGACCCTGAGTCAGACACATTTGCTAATGTTGGGGAGCCTCACAGAGAGTCAGGAGGCAACTGGGACTCTCCTGGGGGAAAGCGTTGCTTCTCTGGTAATTCAGAGGAGAAATGATATCTTTTTATTGAAGCGTAGTTGATTTACGATGTTGTGTTAGTGTCAGGTGTACAACATAGTGATTCAGTATTTTTGCAAATTATATTCCATTACAGGTTATAACAAGATATTGGGTATAATTCCCCTGTGCTATACAGTAAATCCTTGCTGCTTATCTATTTTATATATAGTAGTTTATATCTAGTTTGTATCTGTTAATCCCATACCCCTAATTTGCCCCTTCCTCTCTCCCTCTCCCCTTTGGTAACCATAAATTTGTCTTCTATGTCTGTGAGTCTCTTTCTGTTTTATATACAGATTCATTTGTATTTTTTTTTAATTCATACTAAATCTTTTTTCTTTTGTTTTCTATATTTTTTAAACATCTTTATTGGAGTATAATTGCTTTACAATGGTGTGTTAGTTTCTGCTTTATAACAAAGTGACTCAGTTATACATATACATATGTTCCCATATCTCTTCCCTCTTGCATCTCCCTCCCTCCCACCCTCCCTATCCCACCCCTCTAGGTGGTCACAAAGCACCAAGCTGATCTCCCTGTGCTATGCGGCTGCTTCCCACTAGCTATCTATTTTACGTTTGGTGGTATATATATATGTCCATGCCACTCTCTCACTTTGTCACATCTTACCCTTCCCCCTCCGCATATCCTCAAGTCCATTCTCTAGTAGGTCGGTGTCTTTATTCCTGTCTTGCCACTAGGTTCTTCATGACCTTTTTTTTTTTTTTCCCTTAGATTCCGTATATATGTGTTAGCATACTGTATTTGTTTTTCTCTTTCTGACTTACTTCACTCTGTATGACAGACTCTAACTCCATCCACCTCACTACAAATACCTCCATTTCATTTCTTTTTATGGCTGAGTAATATTCCATTGTATATATGTGCCACATCTTCTTTATCCATTCATCCGATGATGGACACTTAGGTTGCTTCCATGTCCTGGCTATTGTAAATAGAGCTGCAATGAACATTTTGGTACATAACTCTTTTTGAATTCTGGTTTTCTCAGGGTATATGCCCAGTAGTGGGATTGCTGGGTCGTATGGTAGTTCTATTTTTAGCTTTTGAAGGAACCTCCATACTGTTCTCCATAGTGGCTGTATCAATTTACATTCCCACCAACAGTGCAAGAGTGTTCCCTTTTCTCCACACCCTCTCCAGCATTTATTGTTTCTAGATTTTTTGATGATGGCCATTCTGACCGGTGTGAGATGATACCTCATTGTAGTTTTGATTTGCATTTCTCTAATGATTAATGATGTTGAGCATTCTTTCATGTGTCTGTTGGCCATCTGTATATCTTCTTTGGAGAAATGTCTATTTAGGTCTTTTGCCCATTTTTGGATTGGGTTGTTTGTTTTTTTGTTATTGAGTTGCATGGGCTGCTTGTAAATCTTGGAGATTAATCCTTTGTCAGTTGCTTCATTTGCAAATATTTTCTCCCATTCTGAGGGTTGTCTTTTGGTCTTCTTTATGGTTTCCTTTGCTGTGCAAAAGCTTTTAAGTTTCATTAGGTCCCATTTGTTTATTTTTGTTTTTATTTCCATTCCTCTAGGTGCTGGGTCAAAAAGGATCTTGCTGTGATGTAAGTCATAGAGTGTTCTGCCTATGTTTTCCTCTAAGAGTTTGACAGTGTCTGGCCTTACACTTAGATCTTGAATCCATTTTGAGTTTATTTTTGTGTATGGTGTCAGGGAGTGCTCTAATTTCATACTTTTACATGTACCTGTCCAATTTTCCCAGCACCACTTATTGAAGAGGCTGTCTTTTCTCCACTGTATATGCTTGCCTCCTTTATCGAAGATAAGGTGACCATATGTGCGTGGGTTTATCTCTGGGCTTTCTATACTGTTCCATTGATCTATATTTCTGTTTTTGTGCCAGTACCAAACTGTCTTGATTACTGTAGCTTTGTAATACAGTCTGAAGTCAGGGAGCCTGATTCCTCCAGCTCCATTTTTCGTTCTCAAGATTGCTTTGGCTATTCGGGGTCTTTTGTGTCTCCATACAAATTGTGAAATTTTTTGTTCTAGTTCTGTGAAAAATGCCAGTGGTAGTTTGATAGGGATTGCATTGAATCTGTAGATTGCTTTGGGTAGTAGAGTCATTTTCACAATGTTGATTCTTCCAATCCAAGAACATGGTATATCTCTCCATCTATTTGTATCATATTTAATTTCGTTCATCAATGTCTTATAATTTTCTGCATACAGGTCTTTTGTCTCCTTAGGTAGGTTTATTCCTAGATATTTTTTTCTTTTTGTTGCAATGGTAAACAGGAGTGTTTTCTTAATTTCACTTTCAGATTTTTCATCATTAGTATATAGGAATGCAAGAGATTTCTGTGCATTAATTTTGTATCCTGCTACTTTACCAAATTCATTGATTAGCTCTAGTAGTTTTCTGGTAGCATCTTTAGGATTCTCTATGTATAGTATCATGTCATCTACAAACAGTGATGTATTTACTTCTTCTTTTCTGATTTGGATTCCTTTTCTTTCTTTTTCTTCTCTGATTGCTGTGGCTAACACTTCCAAATCTATGTTGAATAATAGTGGTGAGAGTGGGCAACCTTGTCTTGTTCCTGATCTTAGTGGAAATGGTTTCAGTTTTTCACCATTGAGCACAATGTTGGCTGTGGGTTTGTCATATATGGCCTTTATTATGTTGAGGAAAGTTCCCTCTATGCCTACTTTCTGCAGGGCTTTTATCATAAATGGGTGTTGAATTTTGTCGAAAGCTTTCTCTGCATCTATTGAGATGATCATATGGTTTTTCTCCTTCAATTTGTTAATATGATGTATCACGTTGCTTGATTTGCGTATATTGAAGAATCCTTGCATTCCTGGGATAAACCCCACTTGATCATGGTGTATGATCCTTTTAATGTGCTGTTGGATTCTGTTTGCTAGTATTTTGTTGAGGATTTTTGCATCTATGTTCATCAGTGATATTGGCCTGTAGTTTTCTTTCTTTGTGACATCTTTGTCTGGTTTTGGTATCAGGGTGATGGTGGCCTCGTAGAATGAGTTGGGGAGTGTTCCTCCCTCTGCAATATTTTGGAAGAGTTTGAGAAGGATAGGTGTTAGCTCTTCTCTAAATGTTTGATAGAATTCGCCTGTGAAGCCATCTGGTCCTGGGCTTTTGTTTGTTGGAAGATTTTTAATCACAGTTTCAATTTCAGTGCTTGTGATTGGTCTGTTCATATTTTCTATTTCTTCCTGGTTCAGACTCGGCAGGTTGTGCATTTCTAAGAATCTGTCCATTTCTTCCAGGTTGTCCATTTTATTGGCATAGAGTTGCTTGTAGTAATCTCTCATGATCGTTTGTATTTCTGCAGTGTCAGTGGTTACTTCTCCTTTTTCATTTCTAATTCTATTGATTTGAGTCTTCTCCCTTTTTCTCTTGATGAGTCTGGCTAATGGTTTATCAATTTTGTTTATCTTCTCGAAGAACCAGCTTTTAGTTTCATTGATTTTTGCTATTGTTTCCTTCATTTCTTTTTCATTTATTTCTGATCTGATCTTTATGATTTCTTTCCTTCTGCTATCTTTGGGGTTTTTTTGCTCTTCTTTCTCTAATTGCTTTAGGTGCAAGGTTAGGTTGTTTATTCGAGATGTTTCCTGTTTCTTGAGGTAGGCTTGTATTGCTATAAACTTCCCTCTTAGAACTGCTTTTGCTGCATCCCATAGGTTTTGGGTCGTCATGTCTCCATTGTCATCTGTTTCTAGGTATTTTTTGATTTCCCCTTTGATTTCTTCAGTGATCACTTCGTTATTAAGTAGTGTATTGTGTAGCCTCCATGTGTTTGTATTTTTTACAGATCTTTTCCTGTAATTGATATCTAGTCTCATAGCGTTGTGGTCGGAAAAGATACTTGATACGATTTCAATTTTCTTAAGTTTACCAAGGCTTGATTTGTGACCCAAGATATGATCTATCCTGGAGAATGTTCCATGAGCACTTGAGAAAAATGTGTATTCTGTTGTTTTTGGGTGGAATGTCCTATAAATATCAATTAAGTCCATCTTGTTTAATGTATCATTTAAAGCTTGTGTTTCCTTATTGATTTTCATTTTAGATGATCTGTCCATTGGTGAAAGTGGGGTGTTAAAGTCCCCTACTATGATTGTGTTACTGTCGATTTCCCCTTTTATGGCTGTTAGCATTTGCCTTATGTATTGAGGTGCTCCTATGTTGGGTGCATAAATATTTACAATTGTTATACCTTCCTCTTGGATCGATCCCTTGATCATTATATAGTGTCCTTCTTTGTCTCTTGTAATAGTCTTTATTTTAAAGTCTACTTTGTCTGATATGAGAATTGCTACTCCAGCTTTCTTTTGATTTCCATTTGCATGGAATATCTTTTTCCATCCCCTCACTTTCAGTCTGTATGTGTCTCTAGGTCTGAAGTGGGTCTCTTGTAGACAGCATATATATGGGTCTTGTTTTTGTATCCATTCAGCCAGTCTGTGTCTTTTGGTGGGAGCATTTAATCCATTTACATTTAAGGTAATTATCGATATGTATGTTCCTATTCCCATTTTCTTAAATATTTTGGGTTTGCTATTGTAGGTGTTTTCCTTCTCTTGTGTTTCTTGCCTAGAGAAGTTCCTTTAGCATTTGTTGTAAAGCTGGTTTGGTGGTGCTGAACTCTCTCAGCTTTTGCTTGTCTGTAAAGCTTTTAATTTCTCCATCGAATCTGAATGAGATCCTTGCTGGGTAGAGTAACCTTGGTTGTAGGTTTTTCTCCTTCATCACTTTAAGTATATCATGCCACTCCCTTCTGGCTTGCAGAGTTTCTGCTGAAAGATCAGCTGTTAACCTTATGGGGATTCCCTTATGTGTTATTTGTTGTTTTTCCCTTGCTGCTTTTAATATGTTTTCTTTATATTTAATTTTTGACAGTTTGATTAATATGTGTCTTGGTGTGTTTCTACTTGGATTCGTCCTGTATGGGACTCTCTGTGCTTCCAGGACTTGATTAACTATTTCCTTTCCCATATTAGGGAAGTTTTCAACTATAATCTCTTCAAATATTTTCTCAGTCCCTTTCTTTTTCTCTTCTTCTCCTGGGACCCCTATAATTCGAATGTTGGTGCGTTTAATGTTGTCCCAGAGGTCTCTGAGACTGTCCTCAGTTCTTTTCATTGTTTTTTCTTTATTCTGCTCTGCAGTAGTTATTTCCACTATTTTATCTTCCAGGTCACTTATCCGTTCTTCTGCCTCAGTTATTCTGCTATTGATCACGTCTAGAGTATTTTTAATTTCATTTATTGTGTTTTTCATCGTTGCTTGGTTCCTCTTTAGTTCTTCTAGGTCCTTGGTAAATGTTTCTTGCATGTTGTCTATTCTATTTCCAAGATTTTGGATCATCTTTACTATCATTATTCTGAATTCTTTTTCAGGTAGACTGCCTATTTCCTCTTCATTTGTTAGGTCTGGTGTGTTTTGACCCTGCTCCTTTACCTGCTGTGTGTTTTTTTTTCTTCTCATTTTGCTTATCTTACTATGTTTGGGGTCTCCTTTTCACAGGCTGCAGGTTCGTAGTTCCCGTTGTTTTTGGTATCTGTCCCCAGTGGCTAAGGTTCGTTCAGTGGGTTGTGTAGGCTTCCTGGTGGAGGGGACTAGTGCCTGTGTTCTGGTGGATGAGGCTGGATCTTGTCTTTCTGGTGGGCCCGTCCACGTCTGGTGGTGTGTTTTGGGGTGTCTGTGGCCTTATTATGATTTTAGGCAGCCTCTCTGCTAATGGATGGGGCTCTGTTCCTGTCTTGCTAGTTGTTTGGCATAGGGTGTCCAGCACTGTAGCTTGCTGGTCGTTGAGTGAAGCTGGGTCTTGATGTTGCGATGGAGATCTCTGAGAGGTTTTCACCATTTGGTTTTACGTGGAGCTGGGAGGTCTCTTGTGGACCAGTGTCCTGAAGTTGGCTCTCCCACCTCAGAGGCACAGCCCTGATGCCTGGCTGGAGCACCAAGAGCCTTTCATCCATACGGCCAAGTACGTGGGGATTTTATTTCCTTTTGGGAGGTCTGACGTCTTCTGCCAGCGTTCAGTGGGTGTTCTGTAGGAGCAGTTCCACGTGTAGATGTATTTCTACTGTATCTGTGGGAAGGAAGGTGATCTCCGCATCTTACTCTTCCGCCATCTTGCCTCTTCCTCCAAAGCCGCCACCGCCGCCACGCCGGAGCCTGAGCCGGAGCAGGAGGGAGCCCTCTTTCTATTTTTTTAAACATCTTTATTGGAGTATAATTGCTTAACAATGCTCTGTTAGTTTCTGCTTTACAACAAAGTGAATCAGCTATACATATACATATATCCCCATATCTCCTCCCTCTTGCATCTCCCTCACACCCTCTCTATCTCACCCCTCTAGGTGGTCACAAAGAATAGAGCTGATCTCCCTGTGCTATGCGGCTGCTTGCCACTAGCTATCGATTTTACATTTGGTGGTGTGTATATGTCCATGCCACTCTCTCACTTCGTCCCGGTTTACCCTTCCCCCTCCCCATGTCCTCAAGTCCGTTCTCTACGTCTGCATCTTTATTCCTGTCCTGCCCTTAGGTTCTTCAGAACCACTTTTTTTTAGATTCCATATATTGGAGCATTTAATCCATTTACATTTAAGGTAGTTATCAATATATATGTTCCTATTACCATTTTCTTAATTGTTTTGGGTTAGTTATTGTAGGTGTTTTCCTTCTCTTGTGTTTCCTGCCTAGAGAAGTTCCTTTAGCATTTGTTGTAAAGCTGGTTTGGTGGTGCTGAATTCTCTTAGCTTTTGCTTCTCTGTAAAGGTTTCAATTCCTCTGTCGAATCTGAATAAGATCCTTGGTAGGTAGAGCAATCTTGGTTGTAGGTTTTTCCCTTTCATCACTTTCAATATGTCCTGCCACTCCCTTTTGGCTTGCAGAGTTTCTGCTGAAAGATCTGCTGTTAACCTCATGGGGATTCCCTTGTATGTTATTCACTGTTTTTCCCTTGCTGCTTTTAATATTTTTTCTTTGTATTTAATTTTTGATAGTTTGATTAATATGTGTCTTGGCGTGTTTCTCCTTGGATTTATCCTGTATGGGACTCTCAGTGCTTCCTGGACTTGATTAACTATTTCCTTTCCCATACTAGGGAAGTTTTCAACTACAATCTATTCAAATATATTCTCAGCCCTTTTCTTTTTCTCTTCTTCTTCTGGGACCCCTATAATTCAAATGTTGGTGTGTTTAATGTTGTCCTAGAAGTCTCTGAGACTGTCCTCAATTCTTTTCATTCTTTTCCCTTTATTCTGCTCTGCAGTACTTATTTCCACTATTTTATCATCCAGATCACTTATCTGTTCTACTGCCTCAGTTATTCTGCTATTGATTCCTTCTAGAGAATTTTAAATTTCATTTATTGTGTTGTTCATCATTGTTTGTTTGCTCTTTAGTTCTTCTAGGTCCTTGTTAAACGTTTCTTGTATTCTCTCCATTCTATTTCCAAGATTTTGGATCATCTTTACTATCATTACTCTGAATTCTTTTTCAGGTAGACTGCCTATTTCCTCTTCATTTGTTTGGTCTGGTGGGTTTTTACCTTGCTCTTTCATCTGCTGTGTGTTTCTCTGTCTTCTCATTTTGTTTAACTTACTTTGTTTGGGGTCTCCGTTTCGCAGGCTTCAGGTTCGTAGTTCCCGTTGTTTTTGGTGTCTGCCCCCAGTGGGTAAGGTTGGTTCAGTGGGTTGTGTAGGCTTCCTGGTGGAGTGGACTGGTGCCTGCATTCTGGTGGATGAGGCTGGATCTTGTTTTTCTGGTGGGTTGGACCACGTCCGGTGGTGTGTTTTGGGGTGCCTGTGACCTTATTATGATTTTAGGCAGTGTCTCTGCTAATGGTTGTGGTTGTGTACCTGTCTTGCTAGTTGTTTGGCATAGGGTGTCCAGCACTGTAGCTTGCTGGTCATTGAGGGTAGCTGGGTGTTAGCGTTGAGATGGAGATCTCTTGGAGAGCTTTCGCTGTTTGATATTACATGGAGCTGGGAGGTCTCTGGTGGACCAATGTCCTGAACTCGGCTCTCCCACCTCAAAGGCACAGGCCTGACACCTGGCCGGAGCACCAAGACCCTGTCAGCCACATGGCTCAGAAGAAAACGGAGGAAAGAAGAAAAAAGAAAGAAAGAAAGAAAGAGAGAAAGGAAGGAAGGAAGAAAGAAAGAAAGAAAGAATAAAGTTATTAAAATAAAAAATTTGAAAAATTATTAAAAATTTAAAAAATTAAAAGTAATAAAAGAAAGAAAGAAGAGAGCAACCAAACCAAAAAACATATCCAGCAATGATAACAAGTGCTAAAACTATACAAAACAAAAGAAATGACAGACAGAACAATAGGACAAATGGTAAAAGAAAAGCTATACAGACAAAATCACACAAAGAAGCATACCCATACACACTCACAAAAAGAGGAAAAGGAAAAATATATATATCTATATATAAAAAAATAAAAAAGGAGAAGAGCAACCAAATCAATAAACAAATCTACCAATGATAATAAACTGTAAATACTAAACTAAATAAACCTAAAACCAGAAACAAATTAGATGCAGAAAGCAAACCCCAAGTCTACAGTTGCTCCCAAAGTCCACTGCCTCAATTTTGGGATGATTCATTGTCTATTCAGGTATTCCAGAGATGCAGGGTACATCAAGTTGATTGTGGAGATTTAATCCACTGCTCCTGAGGCTGCTGGGAGAAATTTCACTTTCTCTTCTTTGTTCACACAGTTCCTGGGGTTCAGCTTTGGATTTGACCCCACCTGTGCATGTAGGTCGCCTGAGGGCATCTCTTCTTCGCCCAGACAGGACAGGGTTAAAGTAGCAGCTGGTTAGGGGGCTCTGGGTCACTGAGGCCGGGGGGAGGAAGCGTTACAGAATGCGGGGTGAGCCTGTGGCGGCAGAGGCCAGCATGACGTTGCAACAGCCTGAGGTGCACCGTGTGTTCTCCCAGGGAGGTTGTCCCTGGATCACGGGACCCTGGCAGTGGTGGGCTGCACAGGCTCTCAGGAGGGGAGGTGTGGATAGTGACCTGTGCTTTTACACTGGCTTCTTGGTGGCTGCAGCAGCAGCCTTAGCATTTCATGCCTGTCTCTGGTGTCCATGCTGATAGCCACGGCTCACTCCTGTCTCTGGAGCTCATTTAGGCAGTGCTCTGAATCCCCTCTCCTCATACACCCCAAACAATGTTCTCTTGCCTCTTAGGCAGTTCCAGACTTTTCCCCGGACTCCTTCCTGGCTAGCTGTGGTGCACTATCCCCCTTCAGGCTGTGTTCACGCAGCCAACCCCAGTCTTCTCCCTGGGATCTGACCTCCGAAGCTGGAGCCTCACCTCCCAGCCCCCACCCTTCCCAGTGGGTGAGCAGACAAGCCTCTCGAGCTGGTGAGTGCTGGTCGGCACGGATCCTCTGTGAGGGAATCTCTCCGCTTTGCCTTCTGTACCCTTGTTGCTGCGCTCTCCTCCGTGGCTCCGAAGCTTCCCCCCTGCCACCCCCAGTCTCTGCCAGTGAAGGGGCTTCCTATTGTGTGGAAGCTTTTCCTCTTTCACAGCTCCCTCCCAGAGGTGCAGGTCCCATCCCTATTCTTTTGTCTCTGTTTTTTCTTTTTTGTTTTGCCCTACCCAGGTACATGGGGAGTTTCTTGCCTTTCGGGATGTCTGAGGTCTTCTGCCAGTGTTCAGTATGTATTCTATAGGAGCTATTCCACAAGTAGATGTATTTCTGATGTATATGTGGGGAGGAAGGTGATCTCCATGTCTTACTCCTCCACCATCTTGAAGGTCTCCTTCATTTGTATTATTTTTTAGATTCCACATATACTTATTTCACTAAGCATAATATTCTATACACAATGCTACAAATGGCAATATTTCATTCTTGTTTATAGCTGAGTAACATTCATTGTATACATAAATATATATATCACATCTTCTTAAGCCAATATTCTGTTGATGGGCACTTGGGTTGCTTCCATGTCTTGTCTATTATAAATAGTGCTGCTATGAACATTGGGTTGCCCGTATCTTTTTGAATTAGTGTTTTCATTTTTTCCAGATATATATTGAGGAGTGGACTTGCTGATCATATGGTAGCTCTATTTTTAGTTTTTAAAGGAACCTCCAGACTGTTTTCCACAGTGGCTGCACCAATTTACTTTCCTACTAACAGGGTACCTGGGTTCCCTTTTCTCCACATCCTCTCTAACATTTGTTATTTGTAGACTTTTTGATATCAGCCACTTTGACCAGTGTGAGGTGATATCTCATTGTGGTTTTAATTTGCATTTATCTAATAATTAGCAATGTCAAGCAACTTTTTATGTGCCTGTTGGCCATCTGTATGTCCTCTTTGGAAAAATGTCTACTTAGGTCTCCTGCCCAGTTTTTGATTGGAATTTTTTTTTTATATTGAGTTGTATGAGCTGTTTGTATACTTTGGATATTAACCCCTTGTCAGCTGCATCATTTGCACATATTTTCTCCCATTCCATAGGTTGCCTTTTTGTTTTGTTGATGTTTTCCTTTGCTGTGAAGAGCTTTTAAGTTTGATTAGGTCCCATTTGTTTATTTTGCTTTTATTTCTTTTGCCTTGGGAGACTGACCAAGAAAATATTGCTACGATTTATGTCAGAGAATGTTTTGCCTATGTTCTCTTCTAGGAGCTTTATGGTATCGTGTCTTACATTAAGGTCTTTAAACCCCGTTGAGTTTATTTTTGTGTATGGTGTGAGGGAATGTTCTATTTTCATTGTTTTACATGTGGCTGTCCAGTGTTCCCAGCACCACTTATTGATTAGACCGTCTTTTCTCCATTGTATATTCTTGCCTCCTTTGTTGTAGATTAATTGACCATAAATACATGAGCCCTTCTTGAAGAGACTATTAAAGGATGAACTTCAGCCAAGAAGAGATAAATGGAAAAACTACAGCAAAAGGATTGTCTTGAGCAGTGAATTTATTTAACTGCAAGACTAAGACTAAAACAAATACAGGTATAACGTAAATATTATAAATCTTGCCAGTACACAGATGATAAGCTAGGAGGGGAAGAGGAATAGCAGATTTAAGTTTGCTGATTATTTATCACTCAGTTTATTTTCTGGGGGTGGTAGTGGTGGTGGTTCAGAAGATATCAACTAGTGCTAATAAATCAAGTGAGAGAGGTATATTATCCAAGTAAGGATTTCTATAGAATAGCGCTGGCTAGTTTTGCATCTCCCCACACATTCTCTTAATGATCGTAGAAAGCAACAAGGAGAGAAAAAACACCCAGAAACACCCCTTGAAACAAAGGAATAGGGAAGAGTACAAACCTCAAGTTAAACAAAGGTGTGTAAATAAAGCCCAGAAAGCAGCAGAGTTGGTGCTGGATCTGCTAGGAGTGAGGAGAGACCAGGGAGAGCTGTGAAGAAAAGTGAAAAATGCAGAGAGGCTTTTGTGGGGGTGGCATCTGGAAAATTTCAATGAAGTTTTACCCTAAGAAGGAGAGATCTCGTGTTGAACAGGAACTACTGAGAGCAGGTCTGAATCCTGGCAGTGAGAGCACTGGCACTGAAAGAAAAGGAGTTTCAAGAATTCCCTGTTGGTCCAGTGGCTAAGACTCCATGCTTCCAATACAGGGGGTGCAGGTTTGATCCCTGGTTGGAGAACTAAGATCCCACAAGCCGTGTGGCACAGCCAAAAAAAAAAAAAGACTATATTATTAAAAAAAAAAAAAAAAAAAGGAGTTTCAAAGTTAAAGGTACTAGAAGGAAGTCTTAGAAGACTGCTTCTAATGGAAAGGGAGGGAGGCATATTGGAAGGTGGTGGCATCCTATGGAGGCAGCAGTCAGTTTCTAAGGAAAGTAAGGAGGAACCTGACATTATGGATGCTATTGCAACAAGCTAAAATAGAAAGATCATGAGGAACCTGTTTCCCAAAAGATCACTATACATTAAAGAAACTGTCTATAATTTGAGCAACAAGAGAAGGAGCTCTAGAACTAAGAAAAGTGGAAAGTATCCAAGATTCTCTTCTTCTATCACATTATAGAGTTGCCCTACTAACTGGTCCATGAAGTTCAATATATTCTATTATGAACAAGAAAAATTACACTGAAGTATTTTTACAGGGACACTGTGAGAATGAACAGAAAATAATAATCATAACTTCTAGGCAAGAAAATGCATACAAAAAAATTATGCCATGAAGCAAAGTAAAACTCCAACATGAAGTAAATAAAATTTTTAAACAAGCAACTACGTATCTGAAAGAGTACCATGAAGCAAAAATGAAAAAACTCAGAGAGGATATGGGAAAGCAATAGAAAGATGTGAAACAGAAACTGACAGGACTGAATGAAAATGAAGAAAAAGACAAAGACTACTTGCAAGGAATATAAAGGATATAAGTTGAGTAAGTGGCATAGAGAATAGCAATGTCCAAATTCAAGAAAATAAAACTAATGAAGAAAATAATAAAAAAGGATTAGAGAGAACTTGTAACGAACAATCCAAAAAGGAAATTTTTTAAAAATCCACTTATAATAGAATGAAAAAGAAATGAAAGTCTTGAACACTGAAAACTACCAAAAAACCCTGCTGAAAGAAATTAAAGAAAATATAAATAAATGGAAATATACATCATGTTCATGGATTGGAAGACTTAATATTGTTGAGATGACAATACTACCCAGACTACACTACAGATTCAATGCAATCTCCATCAAGTTCCCAATGGCATGTTTTAATATTAAAATTCATATGAATTGCAAGGGAACCTGGAAAGCCAAACAATCTTGAAAAAGAAGAAAAAATTTGGAGGAAATACACTCCTCCTGAATTTAAATCTTACCACAAAGCACAGTAATCAAAACAGTGTGATACTGGCATAAATACAGACATATAGACCAATGGAATAGGACAGAGAGCCCAGAAATATGGTCAATTTATTTTAGGCAAGGGTAACAAGACCATTCAATGGGAAAGGGCAATCATTTCAACAAGTGGTACTGGGAAAACTGGATATCCTCATGCAAAAGAATGAAGTTGGACCCTTACTTTATACCATATATGAAAATGAACTCAAAATGGATCAAAGACCTAAAGGTCTGTGCTAAAATTATAAAACTCTTAGAAGAAAACATAGGGGGAAATCTTCATGACAAAACACTCAAAAGAATATACTCAAAAGAATTAAAAGCAAGGATATGAATAGGTATTTGTGTACCCATGTTTATAGCAGCATTATTCACAATAACCAAAAGATGGAAACAACCCAGATGTCTACCAATTGATGAATAAATAAACAAAACATGGTATACACATACAATGGAGTACTATTCAGTCTTAAAAAGGAAGAAAATTCTAACACGTTATGACAGGGATGAACCTTAAAGACATCATGCTAAGCAAAGTAAGCCAGTCACGATAGGACAAATACTGTATGATTCCACTCATATGAAGTACTTAGAGTAATCAAAATGATAGAAACCAAATGTAATAGAATAGTGGTTGCCAGAGACTGGGAGGAGGGGAGAAATGAGAGTTATTGTTTAATGGGTAAAGAGTTTCTAGGGTTTTTCCAGTTTTATTGAGGTATAATTGACAAAGAAAAATTTATATATTTAAGGTATAAAACTTGATTTTTATATACGTATATATTGTGAAATAATCACCACAATCAAGCTAATTAATCTCATATAAAATCACCTCAAATAGTTACCCTTTTCTTTACTTCTTTTTTTGTTGTGAAAACACTTGAGATTTACCCTCTTAGTAAATTTCCAGTATATATTCAGTATAGTTAACTACAGTCACATTGCTGTATGTTAGATCTCTAGAAATTATTCATCTTATAAAATTGAAACTTTGAACCATTTGACCAATATACCTCCATTTCTCCCTCCTCTTAGCAATCACCATTCTACTCTCTGCTTCTATGAGTTTGACTATTTTAAATTCCACGTATAAATGAGATCATGGGGTATTTGTCTTTCTGTATCTGGATTACTGCACTTAGCATAATGTGCTCCAAGTTCATTTATGGTGTTACAAATGTCAAGATCTCCTTCTTTTTTAAGGTTGAATAATATTTCACATGGGAAAGTAGCCGAGATACTCATACATATTGAGCAAATAAGAAAAAAAAAACCACATCAAATTGGGGGGGAGAGGTTGAGACACAATTGCACCATAAACATCACCCCTAGCACAGCAACACACAACCAGGAAGGAACTCACAATTCCCAGCTTTTCCATGAGGAGCAAAGGATTTGGACCCCATATCTGATACCCCAACTTTTAAGACTTCTACCTGAGATATAGGTCCCTAAAATATCTAGCTTTGAAAGTCAAGGGGTCTGTGTCTACCAAACCCAAAACGCTCTAGTGAACTAAGAGACAGTTCTTAAAGGGCTCATACATACTCACCATGGCTAACGCCCAGAGCCCAGTGAAGAGGCAGCAACTAAAACACAACCAGTCTTTCCATGAAGAAGATCTACTTGCTTACCTTAATAGACGTGGCCAGAGGGCAGACTTCAAATTTAACACATATCTAGGGACCACCTGTAATACTCTCCAGAGTCCATAGAGGCCAGTGGGCACCATCTTCATGCTCTCCCTCTGCCTCTCTCCAGGTCATGAGTATCTCCCAGAAAGGAGTTTGTGCATATGTCTGGCACCTCGGTTTTTGCAGCTGCTGCCCAGTGCATGCCCATTGATCACCTGTTTCTGGTGGCCAGTGGGGCTTATGTTCACAGGTCCCACAGGACTATAACAGAGGAACAGTTCTTAACTGGCTATCCCCCTAGATCACAATGCAGAGGCAGCAGACAGAAACTCCCAGGCCTATTTGCTTATCTTAAAAGTTGCAGCCAGAGGGGCAAGCTTCTGATTTAACACACATCTAGGGGCCTGCAATCCTCTCCAGATGACAGGTAGAACAGTGATTGCCATCTTTACTCTTTCCCTCTGCCCTGCCCCACATCACTCGTTTCTCTAAGAAAAGAGCTTGTGCACACATCTGGTGACCAGCCTTTTGTGGCTGCCACCCAAAGGACATATCCCACAACAGCCTGATTCTGGTGGCCAGTGGAGCTTGTATTCACAGGTTCAATGGGATGGTAGCAAAGAAAGAAAGAGTTCACAACTGCCAATCCCCCCAGGACTCAGTGCAAAGGGAACAGACAGAAACCCACAATTCCCAGTCTTCCCTTGAAAGTAGTATATTTGCATACTTTAAAAGCTTTTGCCTGAGGGTCTGGCTTCTAATCAGCCTCCGTCTAGGTGCTGACTAAGGTCCTCCCCTTTGGCATATTGACAGATCTTGGAATTCCCTCAACTTCTGGAGCCACTAAGAACAAAGAAGTCTGTTTAGACAACCACAAATGTGTAAGAGACAAGCAAGGACTAGGGCAGGGTTGACAGATACAGCTCCTACACCACACCACTCCTTCAAGACTGGGAGAGGTAACTCTTTTATCTAATGCATAGAAACCAACACAGAGTCAAGGAAAAAGAAGAAATAGAGGAATATCTTCCAAATGAAAGAACAAGACCTTAATGAAAAGGAGATAAGTGGTTTATCTGATAAACAGTTCAAAATAATGATCATAAAGATGATCACCAGATCAGGAGAACAAAGCATGAACAAAGAGAATTTCAACAAAGGAATAGAAAATATAAGAAAGTACCAATTAGAAACCACAGAGTGGAAAAATATAATAACTAAACTGAAAGATTCAACTGTAGACTAGATAAACAGAAGACTGGACCAATGAACTCGAAGACAGGATAGTAGAATTCATCCAATCAGAGGAACAAAAAGAATGAAAAATAGTGAAGATAGCTTAACGGACTTATTGGGCCATATCAAGAGGAACAATATGCACAGTATAGAGGTTCCAGAAGTAAAAGAGAGAGTGAAAGAAGCAGAAAACTTCTTTGAAAAAATAATAGCTGAAAACTTCCCTAACCTGGGGAAGGAAACAGACATTTAGATCTGGGAAGTTCAGAGAGGTCCAATTAAGATGAATGGAGACACTGGACAAGACACATTATAATTAATTGTCAAAAGTTAAAGACAAGGAGAGAATCTTAAAAACAGCAAGAGAAAACAACTTGTTATGTAAAAGGGAACCCCCATAAGGCAATCAGCAGATTTTTCACCAGAAACCTTGCAGGCCTAAAGGGAGTACCACAATATATTCAAAGTGCTGCTGCTGACAAAGAATACTCTACCCACCTGAGTATTCCTTCATTATTGAAGGAAAGCTAAAGAGTTTTCTAGACAAGCAAAAGCTGAAAGATGAAAGAGTTCAGCACCACTAGACTGGCCTTACAAGAGATGTTAAAGGGACTTCTTTAGGTTGAAGCAAAGGGGCACTAAGTAATAACAGGAAAATATATAAAAGTGTAAATCTCACTAGTAAAGGTAAATATATAGTTAAATCTGGAAATAATTTAATGTTGTAATGGTGATGTGCTAATAACTTATATATCTAGTGTGAAGGATAAAAGACAAAAGTAGTAAAAAAAATAACTACAATATTTTGTTAATGGATATGAAACAGGAGGGAAAGGGGCAGGGCACAAAATTTAAAAGAATGGCATAGCCTGAGGACACGACATAAACTGATTAGAACCAAATAGGTCCAAGATGGCTTCCACTAGTCAACCCAAGTTGACTTCCGCTAGACCTTTAGCCTCATCATAACACATCAGCAAGGTAAATGACACACCCACCAGCACCATGACAGTTCTGAGGCCAACCATCAAAGACCAAAAAGTGGGCAGTGGCCCAATTCCTGGAAATCCCCACCCCTTCCCCCAAAATAGTTGGAATAATCCTATGATCTTACCCAGCCCATAAAAACTAACCATATTTTGGGGCTGCTCTCGCCTTTTGAGATGGCCCACACTCTGTCTGTGGAGTGCGTTTCTCTATAAATAAATCCACTTCTTACCTATCACTTTGTCTCTCACTGAACTCTTCTGCAATGAGATCTCAAGAACCTGAGCTTCATTAAGTCCTGAAACCAGGGGTGTGATTTCAGTTGAAAGACTGTGGGTTTTGGCCAGGTGTGAGTCCCGGCCACATGGGTTCAAGTCCCAATCTGAGGTGCACGGTTTCAGATACACAAGAGGTTAAATTGTGACATCAAAAACATAGATCATTTGTGGGAGAGTAAAGATGAAGAGCTTTAGTATGTGTTCAAATTTGTTATTACCAACTTAAAATACACTGTTATAAATATGTTTTACGTAAACCTCGTGGCAACCACAAAGCAAAAACCTATACTAGGTACACAAAAGATAAAGAGATAGGAATCTAAGCATGCCACTACAGAAAATCATCAAATCCAAAGACAAAGACAGAAGAAGAAAGGACAAAAGAATTACAGAACATCCAGAAAACAACTAATAAAATGATAAAAGCCCATACCTATTGATAATTGCTTTAAATGTAACTGGACTAAATTCTCTAATCAAAAGACATACAGTGGCTGAATGAATAAAAAACAAGACCCAACTATATGCTGCCTGCAAGAGACTCACTTCAACTTTAAGGACATAGACAGACTGAAAGTGAAGGAATGGAAAAAGATATCCCATGCAAATGGAAAGCAAAAGAAAGCTGAAAGAAAAAAATTCCACTGGTGGTTGCACAGCACAACAATGTGAATGTACTTAATGCCACTGAATCATATACTTAAAAGTAGTAATAAAGATAAATTTTATGTTATATATATTTTATCACAAGTTTTAAAAAAACAAAAAAAGATTGCTATTAAAGTTTTGTTTGACTAATGTTGTCTATCCTACTTAACATGAACTCTCTGTTCCTCTCCTTTTCCAAATCCTACCCAATCTTCAAATTCCAGTTCTAATTCTTCCCAGGCTTCTTCCAATCCGAAAACATGTCACTTTTTTTCTGGATTCCAAGAACTATCACTGTCTGAATGAGTTCATTTGGCAATTAATGATTTTCTGTCTGGTAATAGGTCTTAAACTTTCTTAACTTAAATAATTATTTAGTTCTTTATATGTATAAATAGTTAGATTTAACTTGACTTGATAATAACCTGATAATCTTGATGTGATAATCTTGACTAGATTATGTATACTAGATTAAATCTTATCTGAGGGAGTGGCAATATCCTAGTGTCAGTCAAGAAGACAAGGTTCTAGAGCTTATGCCGAGGTTTGACTAATAACATATTTTAAAATAGTCCATTTTTATCCCATTGCGCCACTTCTTGTACTTGGTATATCCCAGGCATTTCTTCTTTCAGATGCTCCAGGTTGATAAAGCTCTAGACACTTGTGGCTCTGATTTTTACTCAAGGCTAGAATCACTGAGTGGGCATGGGATTATGCCCATCACCCCACTGGGGAATCAGCCAACAACAAATGTTATCCCCACTTCATGCTGGATAACAATTTGTGTGTGGGATGAGATCTTTGCTGCCAACTCAAGCCCATGCCACCTCTCATTCTCTGACTCAGGATGGCATCACTTTGGCACTCATCCCCTAGTCTTTGTCACCCTGAATGACCACAGAGGGGTCCAAAGAATACACCATTTACCTTCTGAGTTCCTGAGAGGTTGCCTTTATTTACATGCTGATGTTCCCCACAGATGAGATAAAACCTGTTAACACTCAGAGAACAACCAGCTCCAGCTCCAAGACTACAACAACTATTTTTCCCTTGCCTCTCCCCTTGAGATGCACTCTTTATAGAAAGACTAGACCAGAATGGTTTTCCTGAGAGCCTTAGTGGCTCTTCTGCACTCCTTTCTTGACTGCTCCACACCATCACTACCCTCAGGCGCAGAGAGGAAGAGGAAGAAGTGGGCAAGTTGTGGCTAATCCTTCTTTGAAGACAGCCTTAAGGAGGAGAAGGACAGGCTGGATGTGGTGGAAAACATAAAAGAGGATTCTTCTGAAGATTCAATACTGGGGGGCTTTTCAATTTGTTTTTCAGGATGAGGGATGTCTACACAGGAAATTGTTTCATCTGCCTCTATGGCAGACAATGAAGTTTGCAAGGGGGTCTCTCTGGTCGACTCCCAGATGGGTGCTTGGGTGGGTTCAAAGGCCTTCATGGTGGGCACCAGTTGTCTAACGTCATCCTTGCCAGGCATTGGTGTCTTGATGGTTTTGCTGACTTGCTCTGGTTTGCTGGCTTTCTTCATGGGAACTACTGAAAAACAGCTAGGGTCTGGGTGTTTCCTTACACTCTTGGTTAAAGTTGGGTAGAGGGTTGCTTGAATCCAAGGGATTTCCATAACTCGGGCGGGAGGATCTATGGATATATGTGAAGGTTCTTGATTCTCACTTTTTCCAGTTCGGAGGCTTATACTCTGAGATTCTGTGGGATAGAAAAGACAAAAACACAGATTCCTCAGATGTCACTTCTCCAATCTTTGCCGGTCACGTGGTAAAACTGTAGTCATCTTTAAAATGTCAGCCTCTCACTTACCATCTCAGGTTCATTCCCCCTAGTTCTCTCCCTACCCAGGCTTTGGGCAGACTTTCCTATGGTCCTCAATTCATCAAGGTGCTGGAGTTTAAGAGAGACACTTCTCAACTCACTTTTTAGTTCTAGTAGGTTTTTTGTTTGACTCTTTAGAATTTTTAATGTAAATAATCATAAACTCAAATCAGGAGTTTTATTTCTTCCTTTATGCCTATTGCTTATCTTACTGAACTGGCTAGGATCTCCAACACAAGGTCAGATAGAAGTGGTGAGAGCAGATATCCTTGTTTTATTACTTTTTAAATTGAAATATAGTTGATTTACAAAGTTGTGTTAGTTTCTGGTGTACAGCAAAGAGATTCAGTTATATATATTCTTTTCATATTCTTTTCCATGATGGTTTATTAAAGGATACTGAATATATTTCCCTGTGCTATACAGTAGGACCTTGTTGTTTATCTATTTTATATATAGTAGTTTGTATCTGCTAATCCCAAACTACTAATGTATCCTTCCCCCGTCCCCTCCCTTTCCCCTTTGGTAACCATAATTTTGTTTTCTATGTCTGTGAGTCTGTTTCTGTTTCAGAAATATGTTCATTTGTTTCATATTTTAGATTCCATATATAAATGATATCATTTCTGACTTAGTATGATAATCTCTAGGTCCAACCATGTTGCTGCAAATGGCATTATTTCATTCTTTTTAATGGTTGAGTAGTATTCCATTGTATATAACATCATATATATATATATATATATATATATATATATATATATATATATCATATGTTTATCCATTCATCTGTCAGTGGACATTTAAATTGCTCCCATGTCTTGGCTATTGTAAATTGTGCTGCTATAAACATTGGGGTGCATGTATCTTTTCAATTTAGAATTTTGTCCAGATATATGCCCAGTAGTGGGATTGCTGGGTCACATGGTAATTCTATCTTTAGTTTTTTAAGGAAACGCCATATTATTCTCCATAGTGGCTGTATCAATTTACATTCCCAGCAGTAGTGCAAGAGGGTTCCCTTCTCTCAACACCCTCTCCAGCATTTGTTATTTGTAGACTTTTTAATGATGGCCATTCTGATCAGTGTGAGGTGGTACCCTGTTGTAGTTTTGATTTGCATTTCTCTAATAATAAGTGATGCTGAGCATCTTTTCATGTGTCTACTGGCCATCTGCATGTCTTCTTTGGATAAATGTCTATTTAGGTCTTCTGCCCATTTTTTCATTGGGTTGTTCATTTTTTTGTTATTGAGTTGTATGCACTGTTTGTATATTTTGAAAATTAAGCCCTTGTTGGTTGCATATTTTGCAAATATTTTCTCCCAGCCTGTAGGGTGTCTTTTCGTTTTGTTTATGGTTTCCTTTGCTATGCAAAAGCTTATAAGTTTGATTAGGTCCCATTTGTTTATTTTTGCTTTTATTTCTTTGCCTTGGGAGACTAACCTAACAAAATACTGGTATGATTTATGTCAGAGAATGTTTTGCCTATGTTCTCTTCTAGAGTTTTATGGTGTCATGTCTTACATTTAAGTCTTTAAGCCATTTTTGAGTTTATTTTTGCATACGGTGAGAGGGTGTGTTCTAACTTCATTGATTTACATGTGGCTGTCCAGCTTCCCCAACACCGCTTGCTGAAGAGACTATCTTTTCTCCATTGTATACTTTTGCTTCCTTTGTCAAAGAGTAATTGATCACAGTTGTGTGGGTTTATTTCTGGGCTCTCTACTCTGTTCCATTGATCCATATGTCTGTTTTTATGCCAATACCATGCTGTTTCAATTACTGTAACTTTGTAGTATTGTCTGAAGTCTGGGAGGGTTATGCCTCTGACTTTGTTATTTTTCCTCAGGATTGCTGTGATGATTCTGGGTCTTTTATAGTTCCATATAAATTTTAGGATTATTTGTTCTAGTTCTGTGAAAAATGTCATGGGTAATTTGATAGAGATCACATTAAATCTGTAGACTGCTTTGGGTAGTATGGCCATTTTAACAATACTAATTCTTCCAATCCAAGATCATGGGAAAATCTTTCCCTTTCTTTGAATCCTCTTTAATTTCCTTTATTAATGTTTTATAGTTGTCAGCATATAAGCACTTTGCCTCCTTGGTCAGGTTTATTCCTAAGCTTTTTTTTTTTTAATGCAATTTTAAAAGAAATTGGTTTTTTACTTTCCCTTTCTCATATTTCATTGTTAGTATAAAGAAATCCAACAGATTACTGTATGTAAATCCTGTATCCTGCTACCTTGCTGAATTCGTTTATCAGTTCTAGTAGTTTTTGTGTGGTCTTTAGGGTTTTCTATATATAGTATCATGTCATCTGCATATAATGACCATTTTACCTCTTCTCTTCCAATTTGGAAACCTATTTTTCTTTTTCTTATCTGATTGCTGTGGCTAGGATTTGCAATACTATGTTGAATGGAAGTGGTGAGAGTGGGCATCCTTGTCTTGTTCTAGATTTTAGCGGGAAGGCTTTCAGCTTTCCACCATTGAGTATTGTGTTGGCTGTGGATTTGTCATAAATGGCTTTTATTATGTTGATATATATTTCCTCTATACCCACATTGGTAAGTTTTTTTAATCATGAATGGATGTTGAATTTTGTCAAATGCTTTTTCTGCATCTATTGAGATGATCATGTGTTTTTTTACTTTTCTTTTGTTGATGTGCTGTATCACATTAATTGATTTGCATTAAGTTGAACCATCCTTGTGACCATGGGATGAATGCAACTTGGTCGTTGTGTATGATCTTTTTCTATGTGCTGTTGGATTTGGTTTGCTAATATTTTCTTGAGAATTTTTGCATCTATATCCATCAAAGATATTGGCCTGTAATTTTCTTTTTTGGTAGTGTCTTTATCTGGTTTTGGTGTCAGGGTGATGGTGGCTTCATAGAATGACTTTGGGAGTGTTCCCTTTTGGAAGAGTTTGAGAAGGACTGATATAAGTTTTTCTTTGTAAGTTTGCTAGAATTCCCCAGTGAAGCCATCGGGTCCTGGGCTTTTGTTTGCAGGGAGTTTTTAAAAGTATAGATTCTATTTCACTTCTAGTGATCAGTCTGTTCAAACTGTGTATGTCATGTTGATTCAGTTTGGTGAGTTGTCTGTTTCTAGAAACTTGTCCATTTCTTGTAGGTTGTCCAATTTTTGGCATGTAATTGTTCTAGTATTCTCTTATTTTATTTTATTTTTTGTATGTCTGCTGTATTGGTTGTTATTGCTCCTTTCATTTTTTATTTTGTTTATTTGGGGCCTCTCTCTTTTCTTCTTGGTGAGTCTGGCTAGAGGTCTGTCGATTTTGTTTACCCTTTCATAAAAACCCAGCTGTTGGCTTTATTGATTTTTTTCTATTATTTTTTAATCTCTATTTTATTCATTTCCTCTCTGATCTTTATTATTTCCTTCCTTATGCTGACTTTAGGTTTTATTTCTTCTTTTTCTAATTCTTTTAGGTGGTAGATAAGATTGTTTATTTGAGATTTTTTCTTATTTTTTGAAGAAGGCCTGTATTGCTATGAATTTACCTCTAAGAACTGCTTTTGCTGCATCCCACAGATTTTGAATGGTTGTGTTTTCATTGTCATTTGCCTCAAGGTATTTTAAAAATTCTTCTTTGATTTCATTGTTGACCCATTGGTTTTTCAGTAGCATGTTGTTTAGTCTCCATGTAATTGTTTTTTCTCATTTCTTTTTCTGTGGTTGATTTCTATTTTCATGCCATTGTGGTCAGAAAAGATGCTTGAAATAATTTTTATCCTCTTAAATTCGTTGAGGCTTGTTTTTTGCCCTAGTATGTTGTCAATCCTAGAGAATGTTCCATGTGCACTCGAAAAGAATGTGTATTCTGGTTTTTTTGGATGTAATGTCCTGAAAATATCAATTGTTTAACTTTTCTATTGTATCATTTAAGATCTCTGTTGCTTACTGATTTTCTGTCTGGAAGATCTGTCCATTGATGTGAGTGGGGTGTTAAAGTCTTCTACTATTATTTTATTCTCATCAATTTCTCCCTTTATGTCTGTTAGTATTTGTTTTGTGTATTTTGGTGCTCCTATATTAGGTGTATATATATTAATGAGTTTAATATACTCTTAATGTATTGATCCTTTTATTATTATAGTGTCCTTCATTATCTTTCTTTATGGTCTTTGTTTTAAAGTCTATTTTGTCTGATATGAGTATTGCTACCCCCACTTTCTTATCACTTCTGTTTGCATGAAATATCTTTTTCCATCCCCTCACTTTCAATCCATATGTGTCCTTCACCCTAAAGTAGGTCTCTTGTAGGCAGCATATTACATGCTCTTGTTTTTATCCAATCTGCCACTCTTTGTCTATTGATTGGAGCATTTAGTCCATTGACATTTAAGCTAATTTTTGATAGATATGTATTTATTTCCATTTTAAATCTTGTTTTCCAGTTGATTTTGTATTTTTTCTCTGTTCATTTCTTTTTCTTTTGTTTTTCCTTTTGTGGTTTGGTGGTTTTCTTTCGTATTATGCTTATGTTCTCTTCTTTTTGGTTTTTATGAATCTATTGTATACTTTTTATTTGTAGTTACACTGTTTTTCAAGTATGTTAACCCATTAGTATATCTACTTGCTTTAAACTGGTAGTCACATAGGCTGAAACATAGTTTTTAAAAATCTACATTTTTGTACTCTCCTCTCCCACTTTTAATGATTTTGATGTCCTCTTTTACATCTTTTTATTCTTTTGCTGTTCATTGTAGTTATCATCACTTTCCCGAAATTTTTTTTTAACCTGTGTACTGGCTTAAGTGATTTACTTTCCAAATGTGATTTTCTCTTTCACGTAGATTCTTGCTTCTTTTCTATTTAGAGAAAACCTTTCAATATTTCTTTTAGAATAAGTTTAGTATTGCTGTATTCTTTTAGTTTTTGCTTGTCTGAGAAATTCTTTCTCTCTATTCTAAATGATAATCTTGCTGGGTAGAGTATCCTAGGTTGCAGGTTTTTCCCTTTCAGGACTTTGAATATATCTTGCCACTCTCTTCTTGGTCTGCAGTGTTTCTATAGAGAAATCAGCTGATAGCCTTGTGGGGAGTTCCCTTGTAATTAACTCTTTGTTTTTCTCTTGCTGCCTTTAGAATCTTCTCTTTATCTTTAACTTTTGCAAATTTTTTTAAAATAAATTTATTTATTTTTGGCTGCATTGGTTCTTCATTTCTGTGCGAGGGCTTTCTGCAGTTGTGGCGAGCGGGGGCCACTCTTCATCGCGGTGCACGGGCCTCTCACTGTCACGGCCTCTCGTTGCGGAGCAGGCTCCAGACGTGCAGGCTCAGTAGTTGTGGTGCACAGGCTTAGTTGCTCCGTGGCATGTGGGATCTTCCCGGACCAGGGCTCGAACCCGTGTCCCCTGCATTGGCAGGCAGACTCTCCAACCACTGTGTCACCAGGGAAGCCCAACTTTTGCAATTTTAATAATAATATGTCTTGGTGTAGGTCTGTTTGAGTTCATCTTGTTTGGGACGTTCTGTGCTTCCTGTACCTGGATATGTGTTTCCTTCTTTAGGTTTGGGACGTCTTCAGCCATAATTTCTTCAAATACATTTTTGATTCCCCTTTCTCTTTCTTCTCCTTTTGGGATTCCTATTACGTGTAGATTGGCACCTTTTACATTACCCCATACACCTCATATATTGCTTTCTTTTTTTTTTTCATTTGTCTCTTTTGTCTGCTGTTCCGATTGGGTGATTTCCATTGTTCTATCTTCCAGATCATTTATTCATGCTTCTGCATTATTTAGTTTGCTTTTTATTGCCTTTTGCTCAGCTTTTATCTTGGTAAATGAGTTTTCTAATTTTAACTGCTTCCTTTTTACAGTTACTTTTTACAGTAATCTGCATTTCTATCAATAGGCCTTCTTAATTCCTTCAGTATTTTTATTACCTCCTTTTTGAACTTGGGATCTGGTAAACTGGAGATATCTATTTCATTGTTTGTCCTTTCAGGCGAATTTTCTTGATTGTTTAATTGCGAGTGGTTCCTCTGCTTCTTCATTTTACTCATATTTTTTTTCTGACCCTATGAGTTTCGGAGAAACAGTTATCTACTGTGGTTTTAAATGGCTGTTTTTATGTGGGAGTGTCCCTTTGTTGCCTCCATGTGTCTAATATTTTTGGTGTGAGGGCTGTTTTCAGTATGGACGCCTGCCTCATCTTTCCTCAGTGTTTGCTGGCTGTTATCCCCTTAATAGCGAGTGTAATTATTGTTGGGTTGACCAGAGCCTGCAAGGGATGTTGAACAGGGCCTCTTCTTTGCTCTTTAGTTGTCATAGCCCTGTTGGGCACAGGGTCTACTCCCCAGTTGTTGGAGAAGACACCCTCATATCCGTTTCTGAACGGCAGCATGAGGTAGGTGGGGCTGGAGTGCTCCTGCTGGGAGAGGATCCACTGAGTATTCCTCCGCAGGAGCTGTGTATATTAAGTCCCCTACATACAAACCTTCAAGTTGCAAACTTTCAAAGATGCAAACATGCATTTTCATGTCCAATCACATAAGTTAGTTCACGCGTCTGGTGTACATTGTCATGTTCGTGCATCCTCTACAAGTTGTTGTGCTTTTGTGTACTTTACTGTACAGTACTGTATACAGTATAGTAGTACAGTATCTTTATTTCAAGCCCAGGATGTCCGGAAGCAAGCGTAAATGCAGCAGTGATGTAGCTTATACTGCTAAGATGTGCCAAGTGATAACGATGGAAACAAAAGTGAAAATAATTGAGAGAGTGGAGTGAGGCGAAAAGATGGTAGCCGTCCTTGTTCTTATAACATGAATCATTCAACCATCAGCATGATTCTAAAGAACAAGGACAAGATCACGGAACATGTGAAGTCTTCTGTGCCAATAATGTCAACAATAATATCAAAGAAGAGTGAAAAAAATGGAGGAGATGGAGAAACTTCTCAGTGTGTGAATGCAGGATCAGCATTAGTGTCGAGTCCCCCTCAGCTTAATGTTGATTCAAGAGAAAGCTAAAAGCCTTTTATGAAGACTTGAAGAAGAAACATGGTGAAGAATCAGAGGATGCCAGCCATGGCTGGTTTCATTGGTTCAAGGCTAGAGCCAAACTTCACAATGTAAAAGTAAGTGGCAAGGCAGTGAATGCAGATACAGTAGCTGCCTGGGAATTTCCTGAAATGCTTTGAGAAATTATTGATGAAGGCATGTATTTACCCGAGCAGGTTTTTAATGTAGATGAGACAGGACTGTACTGGAAGAGGATGCCAGACCGAAGTTACATCAGTAAGGAGGAAAAGTTGATGCCAGGCTATAAAGCAGCAAAGGACAGGCTAACTCTGTTGTTGTGTAGCAATACTTCCAGCAGTATGAAGCTGAAGCCCCTCTTAGTTTATCATTCAGAGAACTCAAGAGCCCTTTAAACATAGGCAAGGGCTCTTTTCCTATTGTGTGGAAGAGTAACCCCAAAGCCTGGGTTACATAGACCATTTTCCAGGACTGGATTTTCCACCACTTTATCCCAGAGGGAGAGAAATATTGCTTGGAGAAGGACGTCAACATTCTTTTGCTGCTGGACAGTGCTCCAGGCCACCCCCCATTCACGGACAACTTTCATCCCAAAGTAGTGCTTCCGCCACCAAATACTACATTGCTCTTCCAACCTATGGACCAGGGAGTTACAGCGATTTTCAAGAAATATTATTTATGTCACACATTTTGTCAGGCAGTAAAAGTGAGTGACAAATCAGGAACAACCTTGTGACAATTTTGAAAGGACTATAACATCTACAAGCCCACAAAAAACATTGACTTTGCTTGGCGTGAGGTTATGGCCATCACCATGAATGGGGTACGGAAGAACCTTTGCCCGCAGTTTGTTCACAATTTTCATGGATTTGAGAATGTGGATGAGGAGTTCAAAGAGGTCTTCAGCAACTTAGTGACCCTCAGCAAGAAGCTGGAGCTAGATCTGCAAGAGGACAACTTCACTGAACTCCTTGCTGTGTAACATGAGGAGCTTACTAATGAAGACCTGACAGAATTGGAGGCCCAGAGAAAGGACGAAGACAGACAAGAGGAAGAAGAAGTAACTGAAGAACCAGAGATTCATGACGCAGGAAATGGCAAAGGGATTTTCTTTATTTGAGGAGGCACTGTTAGTTTTTGAGGCACAGGACCAGAATGTAGAACAGTACTCAAAGATTGCAGCAGCCGTTCAGAATGCAATCCAGTGCTACCGTGTCATCTATGACAAGAAAAAAACAGCTACTACCCAGACATCACTGGATCATTTTTTCAAGAGGGTAGATAGAATTGAATCCAGCAATGAACTAGAACCTGTGCCATCAACGTCAGGCATCAGTGAAATTGCAGCTTGCCCTCCATCTCCTATTGCTGATGATCCTTCAGCTCTACCATCTCCCACCTCCTCTCCCTCTTCCAGTCAGTAACTCTTCTTGCCTGTTCATGTGATGCCAGCCCCTGTATGCCAGCTGTTGTACTGTACTACTGTACATTTCAAGGTACTGCACTGTAAGATTAAAAATGTTTATTTTTGTGTTTTTTTTTTGTAAAGGTTAGAAAGGCTTTTTTTTTGATAAATTTATTTATTTTATTTATTTTATTTTTGGCTGTGTTGGGTCTTCATTGCTGTGCATGGGCTTTCTCTAGTTGCAGCAAGCAGGGGCTACTCTTCCTTGCAGTGCGTGGGTTTCTCATTGTGGTGGCTTCTCTTTTTTTCAGAGCACAGCCTCTAGGCACGGAGGCTTCAGTAGTTGTGGTTCGCGGGCTCTAGAGTGCAGGCTCAGTAGTTGTGGTGCTGGGGCTTAGTTGCTCCACGGCATGTGGGATCTTCCAGACCAGGGCTCGAACCTGTGTCCCCTGCATTGGCAGGCGGATTCTTAACCACTGCGCCACCAGGGAAGCCCTTGTTTGTTTTTTATGTATTATTTGTGTGAAAAGTTATTATAAACCTATTACAGTATAGTGCTATATAGCCGACTGTGTTAGTTGGTTTCCTAGGCTAACTTTGTCGGACTTATGAACAAATTGGACTTAACGAACGCACTCTTGGAACGGAACTCATTCGTATGTAGGGGACTTACTGTACTGGGAAGTGCACTCTGTGGTGTCACCTGTCACCCATACACTGTTTTGGGCACTGCCCTCAGCCCGGACTCAACCATGGGAATTCAGGCAATCAGCCCGGGTGTCCCTCAGGCACTGTACTCACAAAGCCTCTAGCGCAGATCTGTTGGCACAGAACCACTGAAGTCAGGCACGGAGACTGCCATAGTCACGCACCTGGTCCCACCATTGGAGCTACTGAGTCAGTCCAAACCTTGGCCCCGCCTCAGTGTGCTTGCACGGCAAAGCCTGCAGCCACTATAGCCGGACCCGCTCCAGCCACAGGAACACAAGTAATCTGCTTGGATATCCCAGACAAACTGAGTTTACATAGCTACGTGTGTCGCATAAGTCCCTGGGTTGCACAACCACTGCACACTCAGATTTCAGTCCTGCTTCTGAAGTCGCTCAGCCTCTGGGGATCAGCTGGAATTTCAACCCCACCTCCACTTATGGGCAACCCGCCAGCGCTTGCGTGCTCCCAGAGCTCATAGAGATGGAGCCACTCCTGCTGTGAGCATGTTGAGTAAAGCTGCTATGGCGGGGCCCATCCCACTCTTCGTGCACATTAACAGTGGGGCTTCAGTGGCAGAGCCCTGCCTGCTGTGAGCACGCTGAGAATGAGGCTGCTATGGTGAGCCTCACCCCTCCCTTCGCGCATGCGTGTTAACAATGGGGCTTCAATGGTGGACCTGGGCTCCTTCCTGCACACACCCCCAGTTGCAGCTTGGACCACACTCCAGCCCCTTCAGGCTGTCTCCATGCAGCCAATCCATCTTCTCTCTGGGTCTGTCCTCTGAATCCCAAGCTTCAGCACCCAGCACCCCACACACACCAGCAGACATGTGTCTCAGGCTAGGGAGTGCAGGGAGGCGGCCAGACCCTCTGTGCTGGTCTTTCTCTGTTCTGCCTGCTGCAAACTGGCTGCTCACTCTCCTCCAAGCCTCTGGAGCTCTCTTTCTGTTCTACCTGACATCCCCACCAGTGAAAGCACTTTCCAGTGTGAGGGAACCTTTCCTCTTTCACAGCTCCCTCCCAGGGCACAGGTCCCACCCCAATTCCATTTTTTTTTCTTTCCTCTTACCCAGTTATGTGGTGATCTTTTTTGCAATTTTGGTTTTATGAGATCTTCTGCCAGCATTCAGCAAGTATTCTGGGAGAACTGTTCCACATGTAAATGTATTTTTGATGTATTTGTGGGAGGAGGTGAGCTCCCCATCTTCCTATTCCACCATCTTGATCAGGCTCCCCTTTTTTATTTCTGATCTTAGAGGGAAAATATTCATTGTTTCACGATTAAAATGATACTGGCTGTAGGTTTTCTGTAAATATTTTCCATCAGATTGAGGAAGTCTCATTCTATTCCTAGTTTGCCCAGAGCTTTGATCATAAATGGGTGTTGATTCTTGCCAAATATGCTTTTTCTACTTTATTTTGTTAATATGGTGGATTATAATGATTAATTTTCAAATGACATATTCATCTTGCACTGTTGGGATAAACCCCACTTACTCAAGATGCATTATCCTTTTTATATACTGATAGATTCAATTTGCTAATATTTTGTCCAGGATTTTTGTCTAAGTTCATGAATGATATTGATCTGTATACTTAGTACTTGTAACATCTTTGTCAGGTTTTATATGAGTGTATTGCTGACCTCAAAGAATCAGCTGGGAAGTGTTCCTTCCTCTTCTTTTTCTGAGTTGGTATGGGATTTCCTTCCTTCCTTCCCTCCTCCCTTCCTTCCTTCCCTCCTTCCTTCCTTCCTTCTTTCCTTCCTTCCTTCCTTTTTATTTCTTAAATATTTGATCAACCAGTGAAACTCTTTGGCCCTGGACTTTTCTTTATGGTGAAGTTTTTGATATACAAATTTGACTCCGACAGATAGTAGGCTATTACAAATTTATGTATCTTCTCTCAATTCTAGTAAGTTTTGTATTTCAAAGAATTTCTCTACTTCAAGTTGTCAAATTTGATGGCATAAAAATGTTCATAATATTCCTTTTTATGTCTAGGATCTGGAGTGATATTTCCTCTTTCATTCATCATTTATCATATTGGCAATCAAACTCTCTCTCTTGCTAAAAGTTTATCAATTTTATTTATCTTTTCAAGAACCAACTTTTCATTTTCTCTCTGTTTGTATCTTTTCTATTTCGTTGATTCCTGCTGTCTTTAGTGTTTCCTTCCTTTTACTTAGAGAAAAATTTACTTTTCTTTTTCTAGATTCTTAAGGCAGAAAATTAATCAATATTAAAGCAATCTTCCCTCTAACATTTAAAGTTAGAAATGTCCCTCTAAGTCCTGCTTTAGCTGTACCCCACAAATTTTGTTGTTGTATATGCATTATCCTTTAGTTTGAAATATTTTCCAGCTTCCCTTGTGATTTATTCCTTGGTCAATGGGGTTTTAAGAAATACACTAATTTCCAGCATCTAGAGGCTTATCTAGATATCTTATTCATGTTTGTTTCTAATTTAATTTTGCTGTGGTCACAGAACATACTCTGTAAGATTTCAGTCTTCTGAAATTCATCTATTGATGATACTTTTCACACTTTTTTATTTTATGCATTCCTTAACTAATTATTGTAATTTTAATTATTTTTACTACTTTTGTCTTTTAACCTTCATGCTTGCTTTATAAGTGATTGATCCCCTATCTTTATTATATATTTACATCTTCCAGTGAGATTTTAATTTTTGTATGTTTTCTTATTATCAATTAGTGCCATTTCTTTTCAGTTTAAAGAAGTCCCTTTAATATTTCATGTAGAATCAGTGTAGTGGTGATAAACTCCTTTAGTTTTTGCTTATCTTGGAAACTCTTAATCTCTCCTTCATTTCTGAATGATAAACTTGCTGGGTAGAGAGTTCTTGGTGGGATTTTTTTTCCTTTCAGCACTTTGAATATGTCACACGACTCCTTTATTGCCTCAAGTTATTTTTCTCTTGCTGCTTTAAGGATTCCCTCTTTATCCTTAACTTTTACCATTTTAATTGTAATGTGTTGTATGTGTGTCTCTTTGGGTTCATCTTATTTGGAGTTCTCTGGGATTCCTGGACCCAGATATCTGTTTCCTTCCCCAGATTAGGAAATTTTTTAGTCACTATTTCTTCAAATAATTTTTCTGGCCCTTTCTCTCTCTCTTCTCCTTCTGAGACCCATATAATGCAAATGTTATTCCACATGACGTTTTCCCAAAAGTTCCATATGATAGCTTCACTTTTTAAAATTCCTTCTTCATTTTGCTGCTCTGTCTGGGGGAGTTCCACTATTCTATCTTTTAGCTTGCTCATTCGTTTTTCCACCTCATCTACTCTGCTGTTGAAGCTGCTAGTGTATTTTTTCAATTCAGTCATAACTTCTGTTTGGTACTATCTTATATTTTTTATCTCATTGTGAAAGTTCTCACTATGTTCATCCTTTCCTTTCCTGAGTTTGATGAGCATATTTATGACCATTACATTAAAGTCTATCAGGTAGATTGCTTATCTCAGTTTCCTTTAGTTGTTTTTCTGAGCTTTCTGTCTTGTTCGTTTGACTAGACCATATTCCTCTCTCTCCTCATTTTGCCTAATTCTCTGTTTCTTTCTATGTATTAGGTAAATCAGCTGTCTCTCCCAGGCTGTTGTATAGATTCTCATGTAGTCTATTTGGGGAAATATGCCATGTACACTTGAAAATATTGTATATTCTGCAGTTGTTGGGTAAAATGTTATATGTCAATTAGGTCAAGGTGGCTGAAAGTGTTGTTCAGACTTCTATATTCTTTCTTGTTTTATTTTTTGTGTTTAATTGTTCTTTCAAGTACTGAGTAAAGAATGTTAAAATCTCCAACTATGATCTCTCTTTCAGTTGTTGTCTAACATGTTTTGAAACTCTGTTATTAACTGAACACAGAGTTCAGTTAACTGAAAACAGAGTTATATTAACTGAAAACAGACTTATAACTATAATGCCTTCCTGATATACTGACCTTTTCATCATTATGAAATCTATCTCTGTTTCCAGTAATGTTCCATGTTTTGAAGTTTCTTTTTTCAGAAAATATTTTTATGTTTATTGTTTGCATGGCATATCATTGTCCCATCCTTTCACTTTGTAATCTACTTGTACCTTTGTATTTGAAGTATTTCTTTTGTAGACAGCATATGGTTGGGTCTTGCTTTTTTCTATCTAGTCTGACAATCTCTACTTTTGATTTGAGTATTTGATCCATTTATATTTAATGTAATTAATTAAATGGTTGAATTAATGGTGACCATGTTTCAACTTGTCTTCTATTTGTTTTGTCTGTTATTTTGCCTCCTTTGTCCTTTTCTCTCTGAATCCATCTACTATAAAGAGAGATTCTCTTGCTGGCATTGAAGAAAAACCTGCCACATTGTGAGTGGGCCAAATGGCTAGGACTGGATATGGTTTCTAAACTCAAATCAAAACCCAGTCAACAGTGATCACAAAAAAAGGGGCATTTCAGCTCCTTTGAGGAACTAAATTCTGCCAACAACCAGTGATCTTGGAGACTCTAAGTCTCAGAAGAGATTGCTGCCCAGGCCAACACCTCAATGTTAGCCTGGAGAGACTCTATGCAGAGGAACTAACAAACCCATGCCTCCACCCCTGACCCACACAAACTGTGAGATGATAAATTTGTGTTGCATTGAGCTGCTAAATTTGTGGTAATTTTTTCTATAGCAATAAAAAACTAATACATACGGTAATAGAATCTATCCAAAATGAAGCAAAGAAATTAAATAGGCTAAAAATAAACATGAACAGAGTTTCAGTCACTTATAGGATAAAATGAAACTGTCTAACATCTATGTAATTGGAATCCCAGAAAGAAGGTAGAGGCAAAAAAATTTGAAAAATAAAGACTGAAAATTTATCCAGTTTGATAAAAATTATACTGTGACTGATCTAAGTAGCTCAAAAAACTCCAAGCAGGATGGACACACACACACACAAACACACTCACTCACTCACTTATATACACACTCATATACAACAAGATAAACTATAATCAAATTACTGAAAACCAGTAATAAGAGAAACAATCTTAAAAAGCAGCCAGAGAAAAAGGACATATTACAAGTAAAGGAACAATGATTTTTTTAAAAAAATGGAAGATCTTTTTGGAAGACTTTTCATAAGAAACTATATGAGACAGAAGACAAAGGATCAACTTCTTTAAAGGTCTGAAAAATATATCCTAAAGCTAGAGAGGTGATAAAGCATTCCAGTGGCAGCAGTAGGTGCAGCAGTACATGCCCATCTTGGAGATGGTCATGGTACAAGATGTGACACTATGCTTAGTGTTCAAGGCTCTATTCTCCCCAAACTGAATGGATCTGGACGGTGGTTTTGGCTTCTTTCCAGTCTTCCTTGTTCCTTGCCTGATTCCAAACTTGGCCCACCCCTTCTAGGTATCTCTTGGAGGTACTCAAACAGCCTTTTCATGCATTTACTTAGTTCAGGCAAAATTGGTTTCTCTAATTGGGCAACTAAAAAATCTTAAAAACAGGAAAAATTCTTAATTTATTTCCTACTTACCTTACTCTCTTATCATCATTCAACACAGTTTGAAGTTGGGGTCAAGTTAACTCAGTACTTTTCTAAGGCATTATAGCTTTGTCTTTTATCCTAATTTAAACAGCTCTTTGAGCTTTCCTTTAAAATTTCTCTCCCGTTCATACTTTCCTCAACATTCCCATATTCTTTTCATTTCTTCACTGGATTACTGTTTTGGGCTAAATTGTGTGTCCCACATTCATATGTTGAGGCCATAACCTCCAGTACCTCAAAATCTGCCTATATATGGAAACTGGGCCTTTAAAGAGGTGATTAAAACGAGGCCATTGGGGTTGGCCCTGATCCAGTCTGACTAGAGTAGAGAAAATTTGGACACACAGAGAGACACGGGGCAGGGGTGGGTAGAGGTGTGTGCACAGAAAAAAGGCTGTGTCAGGAAACAGAAGAAAGTGGCTATCTGCTAGCCAAGGAGAGCGGCCTCAGTAGAAACCAAACGTGCTGACACAATGATCTTGCACCTCTAGCCTCCAGAACTGTGCGAAAATCAATTTCTGTGTTTTAGCCACCCAGTCCATGGTATTTTGTTATGGCAGCCCTAGTTTACTAATAAAACTACTAAAAATCATAAGGGAGCTGGAACATAGCCTTCAGACTTCCTAACAGCCAGCAGAGTGATCTAAAAATCCACGTAACTCAGCGTTATTTGAGATCTCTCTGTCCCTTAAGAGATTTCAGTGAGCTTGGTTTAAACCTTCAGTTTCACAGAATGAAAGTCCATTTCCTTTCATTTAATTTATTCAAATTTCTGAACTTATTTTTTCATGGTCCCTTTGGATCCATCACTGCAACTCTAAGTAATGTATGAGTTTAACCCTCTGCCAGCTGGTACATGGCATCTCATGATCTTCACCACTGTCCACAAGAAATTAAATTAATTCATGATTTTGTGACTGTATCAACTTTACTTAAGGCTCCAAGAGCTATGGGAGGAAACTGTATCTTGTACTGCACAGTCCTCTGCTTCCTAACTGGTTTTCCCTTTGACATTGCACTGGCTTCCCAAACCAGTAACTCACTGTGTGATTATACCCACAACCACCTGAATAATAAACTCTAGTTTCCATTCCCTTACTGGACCTATCTCACTTAGCCTCTGAGTATTCTGCTGAATAATAAGTTATTCTGCTATTCCATCCCTTTACTGAGAAGTCTACACAAGCTCCCTTGTTTGAAATTCATTTGCCATCTCCTGATTGCTTATATGCAGAGCCTAGACTCTATTCCAGCATTCCCCCTCCACAGTTTTCTCCCTCCACCTTCCAATATACATCACCCACAACTGAAGCCACATAAAGCACATTCAGCCCTGATAAGCATGGCACCTTCTCTGTCCTGGACCTAGGTGCCTAGCCTAATGGTATCAATTGCTATGCCTTTGCCTGCTTCGTCACTGCTCTCTGTGGGCCAGAACCTCTGTTCTCTTGTGTCACCCTACATAGACGGCTTTCAGTTACTTCAGTCTCTCTCACAGTGCCTGGCGCAAAGTAGGTACTCAATAACTATGTGATGAATGAATATATCAACAAGTGAACAAAAAATACCCGTGTTCAAAATCTTCCAAGGAGTCTCATTGTTTAGAGGATAACGTCCACAAAGAATCCTGATGCCAAGGGCCCTCCAGAAATGTGCCCAGCCTCTTTGTCCCAACTTCTCACTGGTCCCCACTCTTTCAACTCTTGTCGAAAACATTAAAGGCAGGCCCTGTATCCTGGAGGCAATGGGTAGGGATGAAGAGAGTGGGCTAGGCCTCTGATTTACCTGTGTGAATGCCGGTGCTCTTGAGTAATTTTTCTTTTTGGCTCTCTCTCCACCTGGAAGGAAGCAGACTATCCATGAGCCTCATAGACCTCTTCCAAAATAGGCCATAATTCGAGGCAGTGGCCAGAAAAGAACATTATCCAGTCAAATTCTACCTTAAGCAAAGGGTCTGTAGTTTCCCCCTTTAAAGGAGAACTCAAATGAGGAAATGATGGGCATGATGAGGTCTAAACAACCATGGTCTCTTCTAGCTAAAATTCTTCTACCAGATGTCCCCTCTCCCACCCTGAACCTTGCAATCTTGAAGCATTTTCCCTCAAGAATTCTCAAATGTTATTTTCTTGGACAGATAAAAAGACTATGGTCTGGAAAGGGGCAGTGATTTTCCCAGGGTCACCCAGAAACTAAGGGCAAAGCCAGGACTAAAATCCAGGCTTTCCAGAGTGTGAACTTGCTCTTTACACAGCACTCTGCATGTCCAATTTTGTGGAAGGTGGAGACAATTGTTCTGAACAACCTTCAACCCCTGTCCTCTCCCAACTGATCCACACCAAAAAACAGTAGTAACAGGCTTTGATTAAGCTTTAGTGAGAGTCCTTATTCTTAGAACATGGTCTCATTTTGAGGAGGTAGAAGGGGTGTGAGGAGCTGCAAGCAGCATGAGAAGAAATGGGAGGTTCAGATGATAAAACCCTGTCTCCCTGAGAATTTGCCATATAGAATTATGGGGAAAATGTAACTGTTTTTCCTCAAATTTCCATAAGGACCATTTATATTTTTATTTTGGGAAAAAATCATTTAAAATTACAAATATATGCTTACCAATGAAAATAAAATACGGCAACAATGAAAACTGCAGAAACACAATCCATGAGAATCCACATGAACTTATAGTAACTTGGTGTCTGCAAAACAGAAAATAGTTAAAGGATTTACAGCTAGAAGGAATTTTAGATCATGTAGGCCAGATCCCTTGCTTGGCTGCCAGGGACAGAGAGGGGGCAGACCAGGCAGAGGAACCTTGATTGATGGGGTTGGTCTCAAACACAGAGAGTACCTGCTGCTATCCTAACAATACCCCCTTACATGTGCCAAAGGCTCTACAAAGGATAAAATACTTCACACACTTCTCCCTGGAGCCTCAAGATAGGTGTTTGAGGGAGTCCCAGAGCAAGTCTATTCTGGACCCAGGACTACAGCCCAAGTTTCTTGACTTCCAGTGCTCTATGTTTTCATGGTATGGCTTCCAAAACCTGGCTGTGCATCCAAATCTACCTGAGCAGCTTTTAGTAATACAGGTTCCTGGGCCTCACTACAGACTCAGGAATTAGAATTTCTGTATTTTTAACAAGCTTCCCAGGAACAAGTAACCAGTCCGTGAACCAGCATTTAGGAATCCTTCTCCTAAATCATCATGCTTCAGATAAATATGTTGAAATTATAATTCTTAACTAACATGCCAACTTCTCCAGTCTCCTTGCCTGAATCACCCATTTCACAGAGCTCCATCTTCTAGGTTCTCTTGTATGAGTTTTTCATTTCGCTAGTTTACTCATCCCTTTCCACCTTCATTGTCCCCCTTCTAGTATTACTTGATGGTACTGGGGCTATCATTTTTATTTTTTCTTATGCCATTTCCACCCTATCCCAAGGTCTTTCCTTGGACTGATTAACAATGATAATAATAATAACAATAACATGAACTATCATGACAAAGATGAGAACAACTAACATTAATGAGAATTTACAGGAGTTAAGGAAGCATTCCAAGCACTTCAAAGGTATTTTCACAGCTAATCCTCACAACAGCTCTACTACGCATGTACATTAGAAGCTCTTAACCAACTTCCAGTAAACTGAGGCTCTTAATCCTCTCTGGGAACCTGACTGACCAGTGCTTTGGTCTGCTTCAGGATGCCCACCAAGTGAGTTGTACCGTCACCAAGAATCAGTTGTTCTTACTACCCAAATGGCTTAGAACAGCTGTACCAGTTGTTAAAATTGTGCAGTGTAGTTCAGTGTTACTTAAATCTGTAAAATCTGAGTTAAAAAGTATGTCATTTTCAAGGAAACTAAGTCGATGCTTTGAAAAACTTGATGAAGAAAGAAAAGGTCATTACAAAATAAACTGCTTTTGATTTAGGTATAAGAGAAACCCTAAGAGATGAGGGGAGGATTATAAAAAATTGGGTGGCTTCCTCCTTCCTGCCATTTCTCCAAATGACTTCATGTTCTTGTTTTTTTTTTAATTTTTAAAAATATTTATTTATTTATGCATCTTGGCTGCGCCGGGTCTTAGTTGAGGCATGCAGGATCTTTTAGTTTCGGCATGCAGGATCTTTTTGTTGTGGCATACAGACTCTTAGTTGCAGCATGCAGACCTCTTAGTTGTGGCATGCAGACTTAGTTGCAGCATGCAGGCTTTTTGGTTGTGGCATACGGGAATTTTTAGTTGCAGCATGCGGGTTTCTTAGTTGTGGCATGCAGACTTCTTAGTTACAGCATGCGGGCTCTTAGCTGTGGCATGTGGGCTTCTTAGTTGTGGCATGTGGGTTCTTAGCTGCAGCATGCGGACTTCTTAGTTGTGGCAGGTAGACTTCTTAGTTGCGGCATGCGGGCTTCTTAGTTGTGACATGCAGATTTCTTAGTTGCGGGCTCTTAGTTGTGGCATGCAGGATCTTTTAGTTGCTTCTTAGTTGCAACATGTGAACTCTTAGTTGAGGCATGTATGCAGGATCTAGTTCCCTGACCAGGGATTGAGGCCAGGCCTCCTGCATTGGGAGCGCAGAGTCTTACCCTCTGGACCACCAGGGAAGTCCCTCAAGTTCTTGTTGTGCTTTAAGGAAACAAAACTTAGAAATCATAGATGGTTCATTGGGAAGTATACAAAAGCAAGAGAATACAGAATTCAATCAGCTGAAATACACTCAAAGGAAAGACGTCAAAAAGTGAATGAATAGTTTAAATTAAAATGTGTGAGGTATGTATGTGGTAGATTGTTTATAAAAACGACCAAAATATTCCTCCCAAAATGCAGGTCTATATGCAATGTGACTTTGCTCTTCCTCTCCATCAAAAGGTAAAGTCTGTTTCTTCCCTGCCCCACCTTGAATCTGGACTTGACCATGTGATTTTCTTTGGCCGATGGAACATTAGCAAACATCACACTGGGAGATCCTTGAAAAGGTATGTGCATTGGGACTTCACCTCTCTTGCTGCTGAGAACCCAATGCCACCAGGTGAACATGCACAAGCTGGATTCCTTGAGGATGACTGACCAAACGAAGAGAGACCACACTCATCTCAGGTAAGACCACAGACATATGAATGGGGCCATCCTACCACTTAGTCCAGCCAAACTGGCTGAGCACAGAGAAACCACTCAGCCATCATAGAGAATGTGACAAATATTTGTTTCTTTTAAGCCACTAACTATTAGGTACGTTTTTTAAAATGTAGTAAAAAGCTAATAGACTGTATATCATTCATTTCATGATTCCCCATTTAAAATTTTTGAATTAAGAGACTGCTAAGCAGACAGGATTATTTTGGATAAAATTGCTTCTATTGTAGTATTTTTTAACATCTTTATTGGAGTATAATTGCTTTACAATGGTGTGTTAGTTTCTGCTGTATAACAAAGTGAATCAGCTATACAAATACATATATCCTCCCTCTTGCAGCTCCCTCCCACCCTCCCTATCCCACTCCTCTAGGTGGTCATAAAATTCCAAGCTGATCCCTCTGTGCTGTGTGGCTGTTTCCTACTAGCCATCTATTTGAGATTTGGTAGTGTGTATATGTCCATGCCACTCTCTCACTTCGTCCCAGCTTACCCTTACCCTTCCCCCTCCCCATGTCCTCAAGTCCATTCTCTACGTCTGCATTTTTCTTCCTGTCCTGCCCTTAGGTTCTTCAGAACCTTTTTTTTTTCTTTTTTTTTTTACATTCCATATATATGTGTTAGCATACAGTATTTGTTTTTCTCTTTCTGACTTACTTCACTCTGTATGACAGACTCTAACTCCATCCACCTCACTACAAGTAACTCAATTTCGTTTCTTTTTATAGCTGAGTAATATTCCATTGTATATATGTGCCACATCTTCTTTATCCATTCATCCGATGATGGACACTTAGGTTGCTTCCATGTCCTGGCTATTGTAAATAGTGCTGCAATGAACATTGTGGTACATGACTCTTTTTGAATTATGGTTTTCTCAGGGTATATTCCCAGTAGTGGAATTGCTGGGTCGTACGGTAGATCTATTCTTAGTTTTTGAAGTAATCTCCATACTGTTCTCCATAGTGGCTGTATCAATTTACATTCCCACCAACAGTGCAAGAGGGTTCCCTTTTCTCCACACCCTCTCTAGCATTTATTACTTGTTGATATTCTGATGATGGCCATTCCGACTGGTGTGAGGTGATACCTCATTGTAGTTTTGATTTGCATTTCTCTATGATTAGTGATGTTGAGCATCCTTTCATGTGTTTCTTGGCAATCTGTATATCTTCTTGGAAGAAATGTCTATTTAGGTCTTCTGCCCATTTTTGGATTGGGTTGTTTGTTTTTTTGTTATTGAGTTGCATGAGCTGCTTGTAAATCTTGGAGATTAATCCTTTGTCAGTTGCTTCATTTGCAAATATTTTCTCCCATTCTGAGGGTTGTCTTTTGGTCTTGTTCATTGTTTCCTTTGCTGTGCAAAAGCTTTTAAGTTTCATTAGGTCCCATTTTTTATTTTTGTTTTTATTTCCATTTCTCTAGGAGGTGGGTCAAAAAGGATCTTGCTGTGATTTATGTCATAGAGTGGTCTGCCTATGTTTTCCTCTAAGAGTTTTATAGTGTCTGGCCTTATATTTCGGTCTTTAATCCATTTTGAGTTTATTTTTGTGTATGGTGCTAGGGAGTGTTCTAATTTCATTCTTTTACATGTAGCTGTCCAGTTTTCACAGCACCACTTACTGAAGGGGCTGTCTTTTCTCCATTGTATATTGTGGCCTCCTTTGTCAAAGATAAGGTGACAATATGTGCATGGGATTACCTCTGGGCTTTCTATACTGTTCCATTGATCTATATTTCTGTGTTTGTGCCAGTACCATACTGTCTTGATTACTGTAGCTTTGTAGTATAGTCTGAAGTCAGGGAGCCTGATTCCTCCAGCTCCGTTTTTCTTTCTCAAGATTGCTTTGGCTATTTGGGATCTTTTGTGTTTCCATACAAATTATGAAATTTTTTGTTCTGGTTCTGTGAAAAATGCCATTGGTAGTTTGATAGGGATTGCATTGAATCTGTAGATTGCTTTCAGTAGTATAGTCATTTTCACAGTGTTGATTCTTCCAATCCAAGAACATGGTATATCTCTCCATCTGTTGGTATCATCTTTAATTTCTTCCATCAGTGTCTTATAGTTTTCTGCATACAGGTCTTTTGTCTCCTTAGGTAGGTTTATTCCTAGGTATTTTATTCTTTTTGTTGCAGTGGTAAATGGGAGTGTTTCCTTAAATTCCCTGTCAGATTTTTCATCATTAGTGTATAGGAATGCAAGAAATATCTGTGCATTAATTTTCTATCCTGCTACTTTACGAAAATCATTGATTAGCTCTAGTAGTTTTCTGGTAGCATCTTTAGGATTCTCTATGTATAGTATCATGTCATCTACAAACAGTGACGGATTTACTTCTTCTTTTCTGATTTGGATTCCTTTTCTTTCTTTTTCTTCCCTGATTACCGTGGCTAAAACTTCCAAAACAATGTTGAATAAGAGTGGTGAGAGTGGACAACCTTGTCTTGTTCCTGATCTTAGAGGAAATGTTTTCAGTTTTTCACCACTGAGAATGATGTTGGCTGTGGGCTTGTCATATATGGCCTTTGTTATGTTGAGGTAAGTTCCCTCTACGCCTATTTTCTGGAGGGTTTTTGGGTGTTGAATTTTGTCAAAAGTTTTTTCTGAAGCTATTGAGATGATCATATGGTTTTTCTCCTTCAATTTGTTAATATGGTTTATCACATTGATTATTTTGCATATATTGAAGAATCCTTGCATTCCTGAGATAAACCCCACTTGATCACGGTGTATGATCCTTTTAATGTGTTGTTGGATTCTGTTTGCTAGTACTTTGTTGAGGAGTTTTGCATATATGTTCATCAGTGATACTGGCCTGTAGTTTTTTGTGTGACATCTTTGTCTGGTTTTGGTATCAGGGTGACGGTGGCCTCGTAGAATGAGTTTGGGAGTGTTCCTCTCTCTGTTATATCTTGGAAGAGTTAGAGAAGGATAGGTTTTAGCTCTTCTCTAAATGTTTGACGGAATTCGCCTGTGAAGCTATCTGGTCCTGGGCTTTTGCTGGTTGGAAGATTTTTAATCACAGTTTCAATTTCAGTGCTTGTCACTGGTCTGTTTATATTTTCTATTTCTTCCTGATTCAGTCAGAAGGCTATGCATTTCTAAGAATTTGTCTATTTCTTCCAGGTTGTCCATTTTATTGGCATTAGTTGCTTGTAGTAATCTCTCATGATCCTTTGTATTTCTGCAGGGTCAGTGGTTACTTCTCCTTTTACATTTCTAATTCTATTGATTTGCGTCTTCTCCCTTTTTTTCTTGATGAGTCTGGCTAATGGTTTATCAATTTTGTTTATCTTCTCAACGAACCAGCTGTTAGTTTTATTGATCTTTGCCATTGTTTCCTTCATTTCTTTTCCATTTATTTCTGATCTGATCTTTATGATTTCTTTCTGTCTGCTAACGTTGGGGGTTTTTTGTTCTTCTTTCTCTAATTGCTTTAGGTGTAAGGTTAGGTTGTTTATTTGAGATGTTTCTCGTTTCTTGAGGTAGGATTGTATTGCTATAAACTTCCCTCTTAGAACTGCTTTTGCTGCATCCCATAGGGTTTGGGTCATCGTGTTTTCATTGTCATTTGTTTCTAGGTATTTTTTGATTTCCTCTTTGATTTCTCCAGTGATCTCTTGGTTATTTAGTAGTGTATTGTTTAGCCTCCATCTGTTTGTATTTTTTACAGAGTTTTTCCTATAATTGATATCTAGTCTCAAAGCGTTGTGATTCGAAAAGATACTTGATATGATTTCAATTTTCTTAAATTTATCAAGCTTTGATTTGTGACCCAAGATATGATCTATCCTGGAGAATGTTCCATGAGCACTTGAGAAGAAAGTGTATTCTGTTGTTTTTGGATGGAATGTCTGAAAAATATCAATTAAGTCCATCTTGTTTAATGTATCATTTAAAGCTTGTGTTTCCTTATTTATTTTCATTTTGGATGATCTGTCCATTGGTGAAAGTGGGGTGTCAAAGTCCCCTACTATGATGGTGTTACTGTTATTTCCCCTTTTATGGCTGTTACCATTTGCCTTATATATTGAGGTGCTCCTATGTTAGGTGCATAAATATTTACAATTGGTATATCTTCTTCTTGGATTGATCCCTTGATCATTATGTAGTGTCCTTCTTTGTCTCTTGTAACAGTCTTTATTTTAAAGTCTACTTTGGCTGATACGAGAACTGCTACTTCAGCTTTCTTTTGATTACCATTTGCATGGAATATCTTTTTCCATCCCCTCACTTTCATTCTATATTTGTCCCTAGGTCTGAAGTGGGTCTCTTGTAGACAGCATATATATGGGTCTTGTTTTTGTATCCATTCAGCCAGTCTATGTCTTTTGGTTGGAGTATTTAACACATTTACATTTAAGGTAATTATCGATATGTATGTTCCTATTACGATTTTCCTAATTATTTTGGGTTTCTTACTGAAGGTCTTTTCCTTCTGTTGTGTTTTCTGCCTGGAGAAGTTCCTTTAGCATTTGTTGTAAAGCTGGTTTGGTGGTGCTGGATTCTCTTTGCTTTTGCTTGTCTGTAAAAGTTTTAATTTCTCTGTTGAATATGAATGAGATCCTTGCTGGGTAGAGTAATCTTGGTTGTACCTTTTTCCCTTTCATCACTTTAAATATGTCCTGCCACTCCCTTCTGGCTTGTGGAGTTTCTGCTGAAAGATCAGCTGTTAACCTTATGGGGATTCCCTTGTATGTTATTTGTTGTTTTACCCTTGCTGCTTTTACTTCTTCTTTGTATTTAATTTTTGATAGTTTGGTTTATATGTGTCTTGGCATGTGTCTCCCTGGATTTATCCTGTATGGGACTCTGCACTTCCTGGACTTGATTAACTATTTCCTTTCCCATACTAGGGAAGTTTTCAGCTATAATCTATTCAAATATATTCTCAGTCCTTTTCTTTTTCTCTTCTTCTTCTGGGACCCCTATAATTCGAATGTTGGTGCGTTTAATGTTGTCCCAGAGGTCTCTGCGACTGTCGTCAATTCTTTTCATTCTTTTTCCTTTATTCTGCTCTGCAGTAGTTATTTCCACTATTTTATCATCCAGGTCACTTATCTCTTCTACTGCCTCAGTTATTCTGTTATTGATTCCTTCTAGAGAATCTGAAATTTAATTTATTGTGTTGTTCATCATTGTTTGTTTGCTCTTTAGTTCTTCTAGGTCCTTGTTAAACGTTTCTTGTATTTTCTCCATTCTATTTCCAAGATTTTGGATCATCTTTACTATCATTACTCTGAATTCTTTTTCAGGTAGACTGCCTATTTCCTCTTCATGTGTTTTGTCTGGTGGGTTTTTACCTTGCTCCTTCATCTGCTGTGTGTTTCTCTGTCTTCTCATTTTGCTTAACTTACTGTGTTTGGGGTCTCCGTTTCGCAGGCTTCAGTTCGTAGTTCCCGTTGTTTTTCTTGTCTGCCCCCAGTGGGTAAGGTTGGTTCAGTGGGTTGTGTAGGCTTCCTGGTGGAGCGGACTGGTGCCTGTGTTCTGGTGGATGAGGCTGGATCTTGTTTTTCTGGTGGGTCGGACCACGTCCAGTGGTGTGTTTTGGGGTGTCTGTGACCTTATTATGATTTTAGGCAGTCTCTCTGCTAATGTGTGTGGTTGTGTTCCTCTCTTGCTAGTAGTTTGGCACAGAGTGTCCAGCACTGTAGCGTGCTGGTCATTGAGGGGAGCTGGGTGTTAGCATTGAGATGGAGATCTCTGGGAGAGCTTTTGCCATTTGATATTACATGGAGCTGGGAGGTCTCTGGTGGACCAATGTCCTGAACTCGGCTCTCCCACCTCAGAGGCACAGGCCTGACACCCAGCTGGAGCACCAAGACCCTGTCAGCCACATGGCTCAGAAGAAAAGGGAGAAAGGAAAGGAAGGAAGGAAGGAAGGAAGGAAGGAAGGAAGGAAGGAAGGAAAGAAAGAATAAAATAAAGTTATTAAAATACAAAATTTAAAAATTATTAAAAATAAAAAAAATTAAAAGGAAGGAAAGAAAGAAGAGAGCAACCAAACCAAAAAACAAATCCGTCAATGATAACAAGTGCTAAAAACTACACACACACACACACACACACAGACACACACACAAATGGACAGACAGAACCCTAGAACAAATGGTAAAAGCAAAGCTATACAGGCAAAATCACACAAAGAAGCATACACATACACACAAAAAGAGAAAAAGGAAAAAAATATATATGTATATATAAAAAAATTTAAAAAGGAGAGCAACCAAATCAGTAAACAAATCTACCAACGATAATAAACTCTAAATATTAAACTAAGATAAACATAAAACCAGAAACAAATTAGGTGCAGAAAGCAAACCCCAAGTCTTCAGTTGCTCCCAAAGTCCACTGCCTCAATTTTGGGATGATTCATTGTCTATTCAGGTATTCCAGAGATGCAGGGTACATCAAGTTGATTGTGGAGATTTAATCCGCTGCTCCTGAGGCTGCTGGGAGAAATTTCCCTTTCTCTTCTTTGTTCACACAGCTCCTGGGGTTCAGCTTTGGTTTAGGCCCCACCTCTGCATGTAGGTCGCCTGAGGGCATCTGTTCTTTGCTCAGACAGGACAGGGTTAAAGTAGCAGCTGATTAGGGGGCTCTGGGTCACTCAGGCTGAGGGGAGAGAGGGTTACAGAATGCAGGGCAAGCCTGCGGTGGCAGAGGCCAGCATGACGGTGCAATAGCCTGAGGCATGCCGTGTGTTCTCCAGGGGAAGTTGTCCCTGGATCCCGGGACCCTGGCAGTGGAGGGCTGCACAGACTCCCAGGCAAGGGAGGTGTGGAGAGTGACCTGTGCTTGCACATAGGCTTCTTGGTGGCAGCAGCAGCAGCAGCAGCCTTAGCATTTCATGCCCGTCTCTGGTGTCCACGCTGATAGCCGCGGCTCCTGCCCGTCTCTGGAGCTCGTTTAGGCGCTGCTATGAATCCCCTCTCCTCGTGCACCCCGAAACAATGGTCTCTTGCCTCTTAGGCAGTTCCAGACTTTTCCCCAGACTCCCTCCCAGCTAGCTGTGGTGCAGTAGCCCCCTTCAGGCTGTGTTCACGCAGCCAACCCCAGTCCTCTCCCTGGGATTCAACCTCCAAAGTCTGAGCCTCAGCTCCCAGCCCCCACCCGCCCCAGCGGGTGAGTAGACAAGCTTCTCAAGCTGGTGAGTGCTGGTCGGCACCAATCCTCTGTGTGGGAATCTCTCCACTTTGCCCTCTGCACCCCTGTTGCTCTCCTCCTTGGCTCTGAAGCTTCCCCCCCGCCACTCCCTGTCTCTGCCAGTGAAGGGGCTTCCTAATGTGTGGAAACCTTTCCTCCTTCACAGCTCCCTCCCAGAGGTGCAGGTCCCATCCCTATTCTTTTGTCTCTGTTTTTTCTTTTTTCTTTTGCCCTACCCAGGTACGTGGGGAGTTTCTTGCCTTTTGGGAAGTCTGAGGTCTTCTGCCAGCGTCCAGTAAGCGTTCTATGGGAGTTGTTCCACATGTAGATGGATTTCAGATGTATTTGTGGGGAGGAAGATGATCTCCACGTCTTACTCCTCCACCATCTTGAAGGTTTCCCTATTGTAGTATTTTTATCCCCAATTTACAAATAAACAAATAACCTGTCTGAGGCCCAGACAGGTTAACTAACATTTCCAAGTTCACACAGTAAGTGGTTAGAGCCAAGATTTGAATCTGCATATTCTAACCCAGAGTGTAGGCTGCTTAGGAAAGCCTTTGGGATACTGGCCCCACCCCCCTGAACAAAGTGACTTTGGGTCCTTTAAAAAAGCCCAGGCCAGGTGTAGAAGGAAGTTTTTTATTTACATTCTTTTATACTCTTTGAATTTTGAATCACATGAATTTATTATCAACTCAAATATGAATTAAAATATTAAAATGAAAAGTTTTATTTAATAAAGTTTTATTTGATATATCCAAAGGGACAACTTTAAGACATTACTGATTTAGGGGGATAGGATTATGGAGGAGAGTATTGCTTTCTAATTTATAGATTTTTATAATGATTGAATTTTATATAATGAACAAGTTTACTTTGCAATCAATTTTAAAAAACAAAAATGTTAGAAAAGTATATAGTACATACATGAAGCGGGATAGTATGGGGACAGACAAGTGGAGAGGCTTTACCTATGTCAAGGGACCTGCCATCCAAGGTTTCCTTGAGGGTCATCTACAGAAAACTGCCCAAGCCACCAAGAAAGAAGGGGTAAGCAATTTTACACTGCCGCCAGAGTAGTGTACTGAGTACTGTACTGAGTAGTACTCAGTGCAGTACTAGCCCTATGAGATTGTGCCCTTGGCCTTGATCCCCTTTCTCCTGCTCCTGACCCTGCTCAAGACAGAAACAAGGGCCAGTGAACCTGGAGTTATGGAGAAAGCAACAAGAAATATTTAGGCCTCTCATTTAAAAAGCTTTAATTTTCAAGGCAGTTTAGAGTCTGGGTTATTCTCTGGGCTAGACTGTTGATGCTGAACTGAGACTTTTTGGTGACTAAACTGTACTTCAAGAAATTATCTAAGAGTGACTAGAAAAGCTATGGGATCTGAGTGAGACCTCATTCAAGGGCAGGGAAAGATCTAGTTCACAGAGCAGTTTAAAGAGTCAGTGGAGAGAAATTAAGCTGTTTTCTGTTATAGATGTCCGATTCAGTCAACATACTCTACACTGATGTGAAAAACAGCTTCTGAAGCAGTTAACTGGTTAGTTGGGGTTCCCTCTACAGACAGTAAGTGGTGGGATTTAGCTGGGATTAAAACACAGGTCTTCAGGTCCCCCACACTTCTGGCCGTAAGCAGTAGCAGGACAGAAGGGGAAATCAAGCTCGGTGGCTGGACACTCACTCTCCTTTTCAAAAGCATTTTGCTCAGGACACACAGTTTTCACTTTGGAATCAAGTACACTTGATTTTCTCCCCACACCCCATGCCACTGTCATTGTTCTGTGCCTACAGGAAGGTGTGGCTGCAGTAACAAAACTCTGGAGTCAGACCTCATTTTGAATCTTGTATCATGTGAAGCTACAAACTTCAGATCCCCCATGGGGATACTCCTAGTGGCTAACTCAGAGGGTTAAATTACATAATGCATGAAAGGCACAGTGTGAGGATTCAATAAATAGCAATTATTAAAACAACATTAATTTTTCCCTGAAAATCAGAGGGATCTGGGTGAGAGAAGGAGGAATGCCATCTCCAATGTCACATAAATCTCTGCTCTTAAGCAGCTTCCCTGGGGACTGCACAGTGGGCAGTGTAGGGGTGGGGTGGGGGACAGAGACCCCTATTGTACCAGAGTTGGAAGAACAATCTGGACTATCAGCTCACCATGAAGAAGTAAGGGTGATTTATCTCATTCAGGACCTGAATGTTGTCTGTGGTCACTGAGTAAATGCTGGAGCACCAGGCCAGTGAGAAAAGCCAAGGTTCATTGACGATGTATAAGTTGATGTTGATGTTAACTGCTTTATATTCTCTGGGAAGAAAAAGAACCCACAGGAGATTTAGACTTAATCTCACTCTCATCATGTAAAAGGGAAACAGCCACGGTGTTTGTGAAAGGCTGTTGCTTAAATCACCAGAAGTAGTTGGTAGTAGGACAACTTATGATATGACATGCAGAATGAGCTCATGTTACAGTGCGATAAAGAACTGGATTTAATACCTTTGCTCCTGTACCAACAGTAGTATTTTAGTAAACTGGCTTCCTAAGGGAAAGAGAAGGGAAAGAAGGAGGAGAGGGAGAGAGGGAGGGAGGAAGGAAGGAGAGATGGAGGGAAAGAAAAAAAAAAAGAAAAGCCCTAACTGTAGAATTTGCCAATTTCCATGGTGTAAATACTCCCACAATTTGCTCCCATAAGCTGAAATGAACCAGCTCCAGTACACTATTGTGTAGCAAATGTACTTACTTCCATCAGAGTACTTACCACACTCTACTCTATTTATCTGCTTTCCTATCAGTCTTCTTTACTTGACTGTAAGCAAATTAAAAGCAGAGACTCTGTCTTACTCATCTCTGTATATCCAGTACCTAGCATACCTGCCTTCAGAAATAGTTAAAGGAAGGAATGAAGAAATGAACACCAATTTGGTAAATATTTAAATTTCAAATATAAAGAATTTTTATAAGCATTGAGTAGGGGGAATGGAACACAACACTTCCCAATGTCAGAACTTCAAATGTCAGTAAATATTTGTGCACTGTCTACAGAAACAGTAGAAGAACACCTAGTCAAGCTGTCATTTTCAGAGATTATATTTCTCAGAAAATACACCAGGTAAGTGCCTTCAAAAGACTTTTTAAACCCTGAGATGGTATAGCATATTGAAAACAGCTCTGTACAAGCCTGGGTTTGAATCCCAGCCACATACTAACTTGGCAAGTTCTTAGGCTCAGTGTATAAACTGTAAAATAAAAATAACCATACCACCTTTACAGGAGTGCCTGCCATTAGTTACCCAATACGTTAGATTGTCTTTAAGACAATTCTACAGATCACCTAAAGATAAATTTAAAAAATAGAAATAAGGAAATGGTTTTGAAAAAGCTACTTTTTATACTTTTTGAAACCAACACTCAAAAACCAAACACATTTCTATATATTAATAAACATACAGAAATTGAAATTTAAAACAATACTATTAGCAATCACTCCAAAGAAAATTAAATAATTAGGTATAAACTTAACAAAACAAGGAAGGATCTGAAATCTGTAAACTGCATAATAGTGATGAAAGAATATGTTTAAAACATAGGAGAAATCTTTGAGATCTAAGAGGTAGACAAAGAACTCTTAGACTTGACACTAAAAGCATGATCCATAAAAGGTAAAATTGACAAGTTAGACCTCATCAAAATTTTAAAATTCTGCTCTGTGGGAGACTCTGTTAAGAGGATGCTACAGACCAGCCATACTGGGACAAATTATTTACAAACAACATATGCATGGGCTTCCCTGGTGGCGCAGTGGTTGAGAGTCTGCCTGCTAATGCAGGGGACACGGGTTCGCGCCCTGGTCTGGGAAGATCCCACATGCCGCGGAGCAACTGGGCCCGTGAGCCACGACTGCTGAGCCTGCGCGTCTGGAGCCTGTGCTCCCCAATAAGAGAGGCCACGACAGTGAGAGGCCCGCGCACTGCGATGAAGAGTGGCCCCCGTTTGCCGCAAGTACAGAAAGCCCTAGCACAGAAACGAAGACCCAACATAGCAATCAATCAATCAATCAATAAATAAATCTTTAAAAAAAAAAATATGCAACAGAGGACTAGTATCTATAATATAGAGAGAACCCTCAAAATTCAATAATAAAAAAAATTCAAGCAATTCAGTTAGAAAGGATATGAAGAGACATTTCACTGAAGAGGGTATACCATTGGAAAATAAACACATGATAATATGGGCAACATCATTAGCCATCAGAGAATGAAAATTAAAACCACAATGAGATGTCACTACACACCTATTGGAATGGCTACAATAATATAGTGACAATGCCAAAAATTGGTAAGGATGTAGAGGCTCTAGGTCATTATACATTGCTGGCAGGAACATAAAAGTTTCCCAAAAAAAGTTTGGCAGTTTTCATAAAACTAGACAAGTAATTACCATAACCCAGCAACTGCATTCTTAGGTATTTATCTCATAAAAACACTTATTTCACAGGAGAGGATTCTTGGAAGGTGGCAGAGAAGGAAACACCAGGAATTTCTCTCCCCACCTAGACAACAACTGCACTAAAAGAATCTGCCTAATATAACTATTTTGTAGCTATGGAATCTATTGAAGGCTTTCAACTTCCAGGGGAGTTTTGGATGGTAAGTTATAGTTAACTTTGGTTGATTTCATCACTTGGCACAGTAGCAGTTACAGTACACCAGCCCCATGGCAGGCAGCTGTGCCCATGTTCCTGAAGAAGCTTGCACAAACCTTGTAGGAGCCAAGGTGAGCCAAAAGGATGCTATCCTTCATATATTAGGGATCTGTGCTCTGATCACTGATTGATGCTTCCATTCACAGAGCTGTAGACAGAGTAGGGAAGCCATGATTTTTGTACCTCCCCCCACTGTTGCAAACCCCTCCCACTCCCACTGAAGTGACTACCAGGGGTTAAAAGGGCCAGCACTCTTTCCTCCCCACCTTTTATTTTTCTTTTTTTCCCTTTTTGGGAGTCATACATTAAAGACTAGGACATGCAAAAGCAATTTATATATGGGGAAAATTAGAAAGTGACCATGTATGAGCAGGGAAAGGAACACAAGAGATTTGAGAAGAACTCAGGCTGATCCTTGGCACAGAGACAGCCAACAACAACAAATAAACAAATAACAAAAATACAGCATACCTTGAGGAAGGGAAGAATCTGATTTCCAGAGTTACCAGATTATTAGATTGAAATATACATTTTTCAACAAAAAAAAATCACAAGGCATACTAAGAAACAAGAAAATAGGGTCCATTCAAAGGAAAAAAAATAAATTGATAAAAACTGTTCCCAGAGAAGAGTTGTTGGCAGATATGCTAGACAAAGACTTGGAAACAAATCTCTTAAAGATACTCAAAGAACTAAAGGAAGATGTAGATAAAGTTTAAAAATGTATAAACAAAATTTAAATATTAATAAAGGAACATAAATCCTAACAAAGAAACCAAAAAGAATTCTAGAACTGAACAGTATAGTAACTGAAATGAAAATTTTGATATTAGGATCCAAAGGCAGATTTGAGCAGGTAGAAGAAAGAATTGGTGAACTTGAAGATAGGCCAATAGACGTTAACCATTCTGAAGAACAGAAAGAAAAAAAATTGAAGAAAAGTGAACAGCCTAAAATATCTATGGGACACCATCAAACAGATCAATATATGCATTCTTGGATTCCCAAAAGGAAAAGAGAAAGAGAACAGGACAGAAAGAATATTTGAAGAAATAATGGCTTAAAACTTCTCAAATTTGATCAAAGACATGAAGGAAAACATCCAAGAAGATCAACAACCTCCAAGTAAGATGAATTCAAAGGGACTCACACTGAGACGCATTATAATCAGACTTTCAAAAGCCAGAGAGAGAATACTGAAAGCACCAAGAGAGAAACGACTTGTCTCATACAAGGGATCCTCAACATCACCAGCAGATTTCTCATCAGAACTTTGGAGGCCAGAAGGCAGTGGACCAACCTATTCAAAGTGTTAAAATACTGTCAGTGAAGGATCCTATATCCAGAAAAACTGTCATTCAGAAGTGAGAAACAAATTAAGATATTCTCAGAAGAACTAAAGCTGAGGGAGTTCATGGCCACTAGACTCACCTTGCAAGAAAAACTAAATGGAGTCCTGCAAGGTGAAATGAATGGACACTAGACAGTTACTCAGAATTGAATGAAGAAATAAAGATCTCAATAAAAGCAAATATATGGGCAATTATAAAAGCTAGTATTATTGTAACAATGGTTTGTAACTGTACTTTTTATTTTCTACATGATTTGAGACTAGTATATCTAAAGAAAAAAATAATTATTAGCCTAAATGTTAGTATTATTGTAAATTTGGTTTGTAGCTCCAAAAGTTGTTTTCTATGTAATTTGAGACTAATGCATTTTTTTAAATTACTAGTTTATGTTTTGGTGCACACAATGTATAAAGATTTAATTTTCTGACATTAACAACCCAGAAAGGTAGGAACAGATCTGTAAAGGAACAGAGTTTTTCTATATTATTGAAGTTAAGCTGATATAAGTTCAAATAAGAGTGTTAAAGCTTTAGTATAGTAAATGTAATTCCCATGGTAACCAAAAATAAAATAGATATAGAATATACACCCCCAAAAAATGAGAAAAGGATTTAAACATTTCACTATAAAAGATCAACAAAACAACAAAGAAAATTGTAATGCAGAAACCAAAGGGACAAAAAAGCTATAAGGCATATAGAAAGTAAAGAAAAAAAAAACAGATGACAGAAACAAAATAACAAATATTTACAGAAATGACAGAAGTAACAGTGTGACAAAATCCCTCCTTGTCAGTAATTATTTTAAATGTAATTGGGTCAACCTCTCTAAGTAAAAGACAGAGACTGGCAGAACAGATAAAACATATGTTTCAATTCATGATGTCTACAAGAGACTCACTTTATATTCAAAGACACAGATAGATTACAAGGGAAAGGATGGAAAGACAGTCCATGCAGATAGTAACCAACAAGAGCAGGGGTGGCTATGCTGATGTTAGACAAAATAGGCTTTATATCAAGGTTATAAGAGACAAAGAAGGACATTATATATTAATAAGAGATTCAATACAGCAAGAAGATACAACAGTTGTAAACATTTACACACCTAATGACAGACCAGCAAAATTTACAGAGCAAAAACTGACAGAATTGAAGGGAGAAATAGACAGCTGTACAATAATCATTAGAGATTTCAATATCCCACTCTCAACAATGGATAGAACAACCACACCAAAGGTAAGCAAGGAAATAGAGTACTTAATCAACACAAGGACTAACTATATCTAACAGACATATATATAACACTCAGCCCAACACTAACAACATACACATTCTTCTCAAGTGCACACTTTGCAAGATAGACCCCATGTTAGGCAACAAATTAAGACTTGATAGATTCAAACAGACTGATACCATGCAAAGTATCTCCTCCAACCACAACAAGATGAAATTAGAAGTCAATAACAGAAGGAAAACTGGAAAATTCACATATTCGTGGAACTTAACACACTTTTAAACTACCAATGGATCAAAAAAGAAATCACAAGAGAAATTACAAAATACTTGGAGACAAATGAGAATAAAAACACAACATACCAAAACTATGGCATGCAGCAAAAGTGGTGCTGGGGATAAATTCATAGTTATACATGCTCACATTTAAAAAACAAGGAAGATCTCAAATCAGCATCCTAACTTTGTAACTTAAGGAACTAGAAAAAGAAGAACAAATTGATCCAACATAGCAAAAGAAAGAAAATAATAAAGATTAGAGCAGATATAAATGAAATAGAAAACAGAAAACCAAGAGAGAAAATCAATGAACCCAAAGGTTAGTTCTTCAAAAAGATCAACAAAATTGATAAACCTTTATCTAGATGTACTATTAATAAAAAGAGAAACTCAAATTACTGAAAGCAGAAATAAAATTGGGGACATTACTACCAATTTTACAGAAATAAAAAGGATTATAAGAGAGTACTATGAACAGTTGTATCCCAACAAATTGGATAACCTAGCTGAAACAAATTCCTAGAAACACAAAACCTACCTTTTAATCATAAAGAATTAGAAAATGCAAATAGACATACAATGAATAAGGAGATTGAATCATTAACCAAAAACCTTCCAACAAAGAAAAGTCCTGGACCCACTGCCTTCACTGTTGAATTCCACAAAACGTTTCAAGAAGAACTAATACTAACCCATTAGGACAGCTACATCAAGAAAAAAAAAAAAAAACAGAAATCAACAAGGGTGCGGAGGACATAGAGAAATTGGAACCTCTGTGTACTGTTGGTACAGCTGTTATGGAAAGCAGTGTGACAGTTCCTCAAAATATTAAAAATAGAATTACCATATGATCAGAAAGTCCACTTAATGGATATATTGCCAAAACAATTGAAAGAAGGGTCTTGAAGAGATATTTGTACACCCATATTCATAGCAGCATTATTCACTATAGCTAGAATGTGGAAGCAACTCAAGTGTTCATCAGCTGATGAATGAATAAGCAAACTGTGGTATATACATGCAATGGAATATTATTTAGCCTTAAAAAAGAAAGAAATTCTGCAATGGATGGATTTAACATGGATGAACCTAGAGGATTTTATGCTAAGTGAAATAAGCCAGTTGCAAAAAGACAAATACTACATGATTCCACTTATATAAGTCAAAATCAGAGAAAGAAAGCAGAATGGTGGTTGCCAGGGTCTGGGGGTTGGGGAGTTGGTAGGGATGTTATTGTTTAATGAGTATAGAATTTGAGCTTACAAGACAAAAAGAGTTAGGTAGCTTGATGGCAGAGATGGCTGCACAATGTAATGAATGTATATTAAAATGACTGAACTGTATGTTTACAAATGATTAAAACAGTACATTTTATATTATGTGTATTTTTACCACAGTTAAAACATTTTTAAAAAATGACTAAAATCTGAATAAACTATAGGCTTTTAGTTTAAAAACCTTATGTTCACATGAAAACCTGTACACAAATGTTCATAACAGATTTATTTATAATAGCTCATAAACAGAAACAGTCAGATAGCCTTAAGTTGGTGAATGATTAAACGAACTTCAGTACCTCCACACAATGGAATACTACTCAGCAATGAAAAGGATAAACTATTGATATATATATAATAACCTGGATAACTCTCAAAGGGAATTATATTGAATGAAAAAAAACCAGTCACAACAGGTTATATACTCTATGATACTATCTATATTACATTCTCAAAATGACAAAATAATAAAAGTAGAGAACAGATTAGTGATTGTGAAGAGCTAGGGTTTGGGGTGAGGGGAAGTGGATGGAAGTAAGGGGAGTGTAGTTATCAAAGGGAAACAAAAAGAATACTTCCAGTGATGAAACTAGTCTATGTCTTGGTTGTGGCACTGGATATACAACCCTACACATGTGATAAAACTGCACAGAGCTATATATACAAACACACACAAGATGAATATAAGTAAAACTGGGGAAATCTGACTAAGATTGGTGGGTTGCATCAATGTCAATACCTTGGTTTTGATATTGTACTAAAGTTTTGCAAGTTTTACCATTGGAGTAAACTGGGTAAAAGGTATACAGGATCATTGTGTGTTATTTCTTACAGGTTAATATGCAATTATCTCAAAATAAAAAGTTTAATTAAAAAAACACAATTTTAAAAAATATAATAAAAATGTACTCTGGGGTTTATAACAAAAATATTATTTATAACAACAATAGCACAAAGGGCAGCAGATAGTCAATGGAATTAAGATTTTAATATTCTATACTTTATATTATGGAATAATTTAACTCAAGGTGGATTGTAATAAGATAAGGATACTTTTTACAATTCTTAGAGCAACCAGTAAAAAATAATTTAAAAATGTAAGAAGCCAGTAGAGGAGATAGAATAGAATACTAAAAAATAATTAACTAAAAAAAATTAAAAGGCAGGAAAAGAATGACCAAAATAACCAACCTAGAATAAAAAGGACAAATAGAAAAAATGGTATGATGTAATATAAACCCAAGTATATTAATTATTAAACTAAATATTAATGGGCCAAACATTCCCATGAAAAGCAGAGACTGTCCTACTAAATATAAAAGCAAGAACCAATAATATTTTTTAAGAGATGTTTATAAGAGATGTACTTTAAATATAAAGACACAAAGCAGTTGAAAGACAAAGGACACAAAAAGAAATTCACACAAATACTGATTATAAGAAAGCAAGTGTGTCAATATTAGTAAAAGTAATCTTTAGACAAGAATTATAACCAGAGAAAATGGACATTTCATAATGAAAGGGTGGATTCACCAGAAAGATCTAACAATTCTAAAATGCAAATACACCTAATAAAAGTTTAAAATATGAGAAGCCAAACAACCATAACAATCACAATAACAGCAACAAACAGAGCTAAAGGGAGAAATATACAAATCAACAATCATAGTTGGAGATACTACACCCCCTTCTCCATAACTGACAGATGATGCACAAGGAGGCCTTAATTTCTCTCTGACTGAAGAGGTTGCTCCCAGAAGAAAGAAGGAAGAAGCATGGTCTAATCTCCTTGTCAACATGATACCTACATCTTTTCTAAATAGAATGATAATATTTACCAGGAAGAGAGGCCTTATGTATAGAACATTTTTTAAAAGGATGTTTGTGGTTGAGTATTTCTTTATTATATATTTTGTAAATAAATACAGAATGTGGATTTATGATGCATGCGTCCCTGGAGAAAGTCACATAAGCTATACAACTCCCTGGGAGTATTAAATGCAGATGTTCTGTAACTCAAATGCTCTCCTTCTAAGTGAAATAACCCTGCAAACACTCACTTGGAGGTCGTATCTATTACCGTGGGCCACAGAGTATGTGTCCAATAAAGGAAGAAACCTGCAAAGTTGAAATCAATGTCTCTGACCTCTCCTTGCTTTGTCTGAGCCTCTTGATAGACTGCTGTATCTCTGAAATTAATTATAAAACTTCATAGTAGGTAAGTTCTCTGATGTGTGTGAGTTTGATCTGCAAACTAATGTTTTGTGTTAACTGAATAGAAAAAGCAGGGGGAAAATGTAGTATAAAATGCTTAAAAAGACTATCAACCAATTTAAACTAATTGATATTTATAGAATATCACACCCAACAAATGAAGAGAGCTCACCTTTTTTCAGGTGGACATGGGAAGTTCACCAAGATATACAATATAGTGGTCTATAACACAAGTTTAAATACATTTAAGTATTGAAATCATGTGTTTTATAATGTTCATCGAGCACTCTTGATTAGCACCAAGGTGAGCTTTGGTGAGATTTTTTATCATTTCTATGTGTCTGGACTACAAGAAGAAATCAATGGGGGAGGAGATTTATAAATCAGCATTCATGTCAAGACAAATCAAAATACTGCCTCTATTATTTCAATCAATAAACCATTTTTATTCCCAACATCTGATATACACATTGTGTCCATCTGTTTGTATTTTGAATTGACAGCTTTGCCTTATACCAAAACAAACCTTTCAAAGGCATGTCAATAAAATTAAAAATTTTAAAAGAAAAACAATAAAGTATTGAAATCATATAGAGTTGTTCTCTGGTCACAGTGACCTTAAATCAGAAGTCAATAACACTAGAGTAGATGGAAAATCCTCAAATTTTAAAAAAGTTAGCAACACATTTCTAAATAATCCATGAGTCAAGTGGGAAATATAAAAATTTTTTAATATTTTAAACTGGATAATAAGAATATATCAAAATTATTGGTAGAATGCAATTAAAGCAATGCTTGCAGGGAAATTCATAGCTTTAAATGTTTACATTAGCAAAGAAGATCTAGAAACAATCACCTAATTTTCTGCTTCTAAAAGAAGAGCAAATTAAACCTAAAGGAAATAGAAGAAAGAAAATAATAAAGATAACAGCAGTCAACGAAATAGGAAAGAAAATGTGCAACAGAATAAAGCTAACGAAGCCAAAATTTGGTGTTTTGAAATGGTTAATAAAATTCATAAACCCCTGGCAAGACTGACCAAGAATCAGAGGGAAAATAAAAATTTCCAGTACCAAAATGTATTGGAACTACAGGTGACAGTTGCACAACATTGTGAATGTACTAAATGTCACTGAATTGTTTACCTTAAAATGGTTAACTTTATGTGAATTTCACCTCACTAAATTTTTAATAAATTAAAAATTTTTTAAACACTTAAAAATTCCCACATCAGAAATAAAACAGAGGGCATCTCTATATTCATATAAGTTTGATCAAAGTAATGTATTTAAAGCATTCTCAGTCAAAATGGCAAGGTCACAATGTTTTGTGAGTGTGGTCTGATGGAAGTAAGCACTGATCACAGAGAATGTATTGGAAATGTGATCATAATAAGTATTCTGGTCATGAACAGTATACAAATAACAAGTTACAACTGCTTAACTTCTTAAAATTTAGTGTTTCTTGAGGGGAATGACTTGGAATAAAATCTGCTCATGAACGGTCATGATCAACCTTGTATTATAGGCATACGGAAAAAACCCTTATTCTTCTAATTAGAATATATAGTTTCCTTAAGAAAAAGGATGATGCCTCGCTTATGTTGACTTTTCACATAAACTAGCATGGCGCACTGTACATATTACTACTCAGTGAATATCTGCTGAGCTAAATTTAACTGCTTGATTTTCTAATAGGACTCAGGATATGATCTCTCTTAAGTCTGATGCCAGCTGAAACTATGCCCATATAACTACAGCCAAGGAATAACTAAAGGCTTATTAGTGAAAGAATTTGGACTCTGGAGTCTGTCAGGCCTATATTTAAATCTCAGTGTGGTTCCTTACTGACCAACTGTATTGATGTTGGTGAATTACCTAACCTCCCTGAACTTTTCCTCTTTAGAGGCAAGATTCCTCATTCGCAGAATGGTGGTGATGATAATTTCCAGGGCACAGCATGTAAGGATGGTGATGATAAAAGCAACATTCATACGACAACATATGAACAACATTATGTTCATACATTTGCCCAGCATTTTGCCCTGTGCATATATGAATTATGTCACTTAATCCTTTAACCATTCTATCAAGTTACTGTTATCCTTAATTTTCAAATGAGAAAACTGATTATTAGAAACTTGTCCAAAGTCACACGTGTAGCTGATGGGTAAGCCAGAATTTCAAAAAGAGCCTGTGGTCTACCAACAGAACTTGACACATAATAAAGGCTCAATAGTGGAAGCTATTATAATTATTTCCAACTACTAGATTAATCTAAATTATGATTAGGAGAGAAGGAAATCATCTTGGAGCCATTTTCTTTTTGATAAAAAAGTAAAAGGAAATAGAAATACACTCAAAACAGAGGAGTAGTTGGGCAAAGAGAAATCTTCTGAATGGGAAAAAGAGGTAAAACATGTATAATTATCTAATTCTAAAAGAAAAAATACATATTTTATGATCATCTCCCCCCATGGCCAGAGAGGCCAGAAAAGTCGGAACATGAACAGAGGTGTATCCAACAGCCTAGCTCATGGCTTGAGACACAGAAAGATATTTAGGGGAATTTTTACTAGCTCAAGGAGATTTTGGAGATATGTATGTATATCTGAACAAAAAATATATATATAAGTTCAGACTGTCTCTGAAGCATTTACAATTATCAGAAAAAAAATTATTTTTAATCTAAGAGAAAGGGAATATGGATTAAATTAAACAGTGATTAATAATAGTTAAGTTTGAAAAAGTTACCATTTTATTCCCAGGTGCTTTTAATTCTGAAAATCTGTCTCTGATTATATATTTATAAATGTGGTGGTTAAGAATTTCAGTTTCTTCTCATACTTGGCTGTTTTAAGGGTTTTTCTAATAATGATTTAATTATGTTCTGAATTTTATCTATAAGAAATCTGGCTATCTGGATTACAAAGTTATTTACAAGGTACTGCAATGCATCTAGTAATGGCAGAAGGAAATCAACAACTTTCTGAGTTCTGACTTTTCAATGATCAATTTATATAAAAACAAAAACACCAAGCACACAAAAAGGTGTGTTGAATGATGAGAGATTGAAGCATGAAGGAGGAGCTGAAGAGTATGTTCCAGGAAGAGTCTACCCTTGATAAATGTTTGTTGGCAGAGATGGAGGGAAGGTTAAGAAGATGAAAACAGGGGATTCCAAAAAGATAGCCACACACAGAAATCCTGAGGTGGGAGGGGGAACCTAAGTAGCTTGGTTGGGATGCAGATTTCGTGCAAGTAAGGCAATATATGCCAAAAGAGATGTGGTCAAACACTTACCTCAATCCACTGTAGAACAATCTCTTGTAGTCAACATTTATTCTACTGATATTTTCTTTTGTGAGGCGTTCAATGGAGAATAACTGGCCCACTTGCTGAAAACCAGGAGCTCTTTTCCTGACATACTCCCTATCAAAACCAGGCACCCAAAAAATCTGTAAGGAAAAACAGGAAGTCTTTCAGTGGATAATCCAGCCGTTTGGGTACAAACAGCCCCAAGTAGAATGGGTGGAGCCCCATTCCAGCATGGGTAACAGTCCATAGGGAGCAGAGAGATTCTAGCCCTTGGTGATAGAGTCAACCTGGCCTAATATTGTCTAATGAATTCTTATAATGGGGCTTTCACCCAGGTTGTTCTGGAGCTGAGTTTTCCCAGTTAACATCATGGGACCAAGGGTCCACTGTGTCCTCACACTAGCCAGAGTGGATGAGAAGCTGGTACGTGTGGATGAAAGGTGGGAATCATAAACATCTCCTCTGGCTAATGATGCTAAAAATCATCTTTGCAAGGAGTCATTTCCTGCCAACAGGGAATGCTATTATGACTCATCTGTGGAAATAGTTCTATTTGCAAAAAGACACATATTTGTTTCACTCATAGCTTTCTTCTATATTCTGAGAATTTAAGACATTTGGAATGACTGACTGCCCAAATGCAGAGTTGCTTCTGAAAAACATGATGGAAAAGTCTCTGCTCAAAAAGTCTCTTTATATGTCATTAATGAAAGCCAAGTCCTCAAAGCCTTAGTGTTCCATACCGAGGCTCTTTCTTGTTTTTTCATAAGGACCAATGGCAATAGAACTTGAGTGGCTTGGCCAATTAAATAAGTTATTCCCCCCAGTGGGGAGCAGCAACTAAGAGAAGAAAGAAGGGGTAGATTCTTTCTCCCCGTTACCTCGAGGCTCTTTCTAATAGCTGTATGCTGGTGATGGTGCAGGTCACATCATATAGCCATTACACACATTCCCTTTTAACAGAGTGGTGACATTTCATTTGGTTTGTAATAGCAAATAGCTTCAATGTTTTTCCCCACTGATGTAAATTTAATTGGGTCATTCTTAGATTGCCACATATAGCTGTATAAAGTAGTCATCTCCATTTTTACAGGGAGCAAAATTATTTTAGGATTCCAGGGAAGATCTACAAGGTAGGTCAGATTCAGCTGCTATGCTCCTGGGACACGCTACCCACCTCCCAACCTCTACCATAAATACTAAGATAGACATACCAGATGTTGCTCAATCTTAGAGTCAAGGATCACGCTTACTACATGGCGGACATACGAGCTTCTGTGAAAATGTCTTGGTGCAGGGGCATTAAGATCAAATATCACAGATTTTTTTTCCTTCTGTGCAAGTTCCAATAATTCAGTTAGTTTTGGAATCTTCTGATTTCCTGCTTTTTCTCTATCAGCCTCTGATAGGGGCTTCATATTGTAAAATGGTTTGAACTAAAAATAAATATATCATAGAAAACATTGGCTCCTATCAAAAGCATTTTCCAATTCTCCTGCTTTTAGCCGCACACCCAGCCCTACCTCCATGTTGGTCCATTATCATTCAACCCACCAGGCCCTCCAAAATACTGGTCCTGAGAAAAGATTTGCCAAGAAGAGAAATTAAATGTAATCTCCATAGGTAATCATGGTATTTGGAATGATTTATTCTATATTGTAGAACCTGTTGTATTTGTACTGAAGGTCCTTCATGTTCTTGTCTTAGACTTCCTTTTCAACCTTTTTCTTTCTATAACTCAAAAGTATTACAATCCCCTTTCAGTTGCACTGGCTTCCACATTTTCTCTCACTGTTCTAGTTTTGTGTAATGGAAAGAAAATAGGCTTTGACTTCAGACTGAATTGAATTCAATCCCAGCTCTATCACTCACTTGCCTTCCTTACCATATCCACCTGTTAAAATCCTATCCTCAAACTGCAAAGCCCAGTTCAAATGCTACCTCCTTAATGAACCCTCCCTTAAATATTCCTAAACTAAAGAGACTTCAATGGTGCTAAACCCCAATGACCCATTTTTAGGTCTTTGTAATTGTATGTCCCATTCTGCCTTCTACAGTCATTTGTACATATCCTAGACCAGATTCAAATCCTAGCTTCATATACTTCTTGCTGTGTAACATTGATAAAATCATTTAAAATTTCAAAGTCTTCATTACCCTAATATAAAATGGGGAAGGGGAGAAGTAATCTATGTATTCACAGGATTATTTTGAAGATCAAGTATGATAAAATATTTATCAGGTCTAGGAGCGTGTCTGGTACACAGAGAAGTGCACAGTTCACAATAGTTCCCTCACTCTTTACTGCTTCTACTGGAGTGCAACTCCCTAATGGCAGGAACTGTTATAATTTCTTTGCAGTACACAGCATTTCATCTTATACCTCAGTCCATATACATATTAGCTATACTAAATTTAATAGATGGCTACTTTTATTGTCATTTGCCAATTTTAGATCATTTGTAGGTAAAGTCAGTGACAACAGGCTATCTCTCAGGAGAAGGAAGCAGCAGCTACCTCACATTTTACCAAGAATCAAATAATCTCTCTTTTTCTCTATACAACTTTATCTTCATTCTCCTTCTCGCCCTTTCTATTTCTTCTCCATCCTTTGACTTCCTAAGCAACCTGCCCTTTCTCACCTTTTTCTCAAGAAAGAATAAATCACATTGCACAATATTCCCATGCTATACCTGAAGGCAGATAGTAAGTCTGGAATTAAACCATGGTCTACATCTGAGTAGAGGTTTATAAGTAAAGGTTTTCTTAATCCTCAGGAAAACAGAAATCTGCTTTGGAATACAAGCTTTTGTTAGATTCTACCAGATCTAGACCAACTGATTCACTAAATCACTAGACCTTCATGAGGGGAAAATTGTTAAAAGAACAGGATGGGAAAGACCAAGAAAGGATTTAAATAACTCAGCTGTGCATAATTTTTAAAATGTCCCTGAATGGGCAAAAGGAATAAGAAATGCACTATACAAGGACATTTATTTATGAAACCTTTACTTTAATGATAAAGTGGATGAAAAATTCAAAATAGTAAAACTATAAAGATTAATCAACAGGAGAGTTTAAAACTAGATTCCAGTAATCTCTAAACAGCATTACAGGGTAGATCTAATATCTGAAGTAAGTTGAGCCTCTTTTTTATATATAAAATGGGGGGACTTATTCAGAAAAATAAACCAGAAAGGGACAATGCCAGTTTAGACTATCTCCAATATAAGGTTGAACATTTTCAAAACAGTACTAAAAAGTCCTTGGTTCTCTATGCCTACGCTTAGAAAAATTGCAACTAGAAGAGCCAGTGGGTGATCCAATGTATCATATTGGTTTAGAAGTAGGAAAATTATCCAAAATCTGCCCAATGATGCCACTTTGAGGGAAACAATACCACTCAACAGACAATTATGATGAGAACTATCTGTAAATATCAATGAACAACAATACAGTTTTCTTGTTGATACAGGTACAACTACCTTTACTATTAATGTCACTACCATAGAAAATCAGATTTCTCAGAGTACTAAAACCAAGAAGTGGGAATTTTTAACAATCTTAAGTCCTTTTCCATGTCTTTATCTATAACTGTCAGAAGAACACTCCTTTCTTCTCTATGGCACATTCTTATAAGTTTTGTTAGGAACCTACTTTGCAAGAACCACCAGAAGAAATGTAGCACAGACAAATTACTATCAGGAGTCACAGAAAATTCTACTGTACATTATCAAATTATAACTATGGACATGAGTATGTTGATTCAAAAAAATAACCAAATAATTGTTCACGGTACCAGAACCCAAGGGGAAAAGAGGCAGAATAATTGGAGTTAAACCCACAAGAGTTCAGATTGACTCTGTTGACACTGTTGCCTAAGATCCTATTAATGCTGAAGTTAGAAAAGATCTAAGCCAACTATAACAGGCAATATAACAAGGCTTAATTATCCCTTGCATTAGTCCAAGCAATATGTCTATTTTACATGTTTTTTAAAAACCCCAAAACTGAGATGGTGGTCTGCCACCAATATTTGTGAGCTATTAACCAAAGAGTTATACCTCATTTTCTAGCACTGCCTAACCTGAATGTACTCTCTTTGGTCCTATCTTTACTTTCTTTCATGTCCTAGTTTATAAAGATAGCTAATATTTATTGCTTTCACCAGAGCAAAATCAACACTTCACCTGGAAAGTTATGTTTCAGGCATTTATGGAAGTCCCATCCTACTTTTCTCAAATCTTAAACCAAGATCTTAAGGATATGCAGTAACCCATACCCATCTTGAAATTCTAAGACTGACTCTATAATTCTATTCACATAGACTCTAAGGAGAAATTTTAACTCTACAAAATAACAGTTCATTATCCAGGAATCAGCAAACTTACCCTGTGAAGGGCCATACACTAAACATTTTTGACTTTGTTAGACATATAGTCTATGTCACAATTATTCAACTCTGCTATTATATTGCAAAAACAGCCATAGACAATACATAAGTGAATAAGCATGGCTATGTTCCAATAAAACTTTATTTATGGATACTGAAATTTGACTTCTATATAATTTTTATGTGTCATGAAACATTATTCTTTTGATTTTTCTTCAACCATTTAAAAATGCAAAAACCATTCTGAGCTCACAAGCTATATAAAAATAGTCAGTGGGCTGGATTTGAACAGCAGGCCATAGTTTGCAAACCCCTGACCTAGGCCATGACCTATTGGCTAAGGAGAGACATAATCTAGTGAGAGATTACAAATTATACAAAATTATCCAAGGCCAAACACTAAAGAAAATTAAGATGATTTCTGGGATTAACTGGATGTTGTAGAGTATAGGTAGCAAGCTTTTTTGAAATAGCTCTCTGTATGATTTGACTTACATCTTGGAACCATTCTCACAAAACACAGAAAACAGAAAGACCTTCAGTGATCTCAAAATATTTCTTCAACCATCATCTTTGCTGATCTTCCAGATCATCATAAACCTTTCTTTTTGAAAGTAAAAGGTAAGGCCATAGTCTATGGGTATTAATTTAACAACATGACATACATCAAAGACTCTGCCTATTAATGCCTATTCGCTGATCCAAGGCTTTTTATCTTTGCCTCAGAAAAACATGCAGTCTTAGCTAAATTAGTCTAATAATCTTCAGATCTCATACTAGGTACATCTTTCTATTTTATGGTACCACATTCAATGTAATGCCTCTTGTTAACTTAAAATATCCAGTATTTTTATGTTAGTTGATTAATTACAAAATACCTACTTTCTCTTTCTCATATTACCAGTCACTAATGTAACACGCTTAATAGCAACTGTATTATCCTTATCAACAAAGGAGAATCTCATCATTTCTATAATTTGAGAACTGTCCGTACCTGGAACAGATCTTTTGGATACTCCTATATCAAATATTGATTTAATGTTATTTATTGATAGGTTAAACTTAAAAATGAAAAAAAGTAATAAATAATAGGCTGATTATGCAATAATTTTTCTAGATTCCCTTATAGAATCTCAGATCCATTACCGGATATCAAATTGGCTCAACTGGCCAAAATTATGGCTCTCTCTATGGCATGTGGGATTACTAAAAATAAAAGGGTAAATATATACATTGCTTGTTTGCTTTTCAAGTGGTTCACAACTCTGGAATGTTATGGGGGAAAAAAAAGAGATTTTTAACCTCTTCAGTTATCTGTATTAAAAATGAATAATAAATACATGTATTACTAGATGTTTTGGAACTCCCCAAACAAATTGCTGTCCTAAAGGTAGAGCTCCACAGTAAAACAGACATTGAAGGAAATGCTTTGGCAGATCATCAACAGATGATCTAAACAGAATGCTCTGATTAATATCCTTAGACAAGGGCCTCTTACAGAGAAGAAAGACCAACCTATGGAATTCAAGAATTCCATCATTAATGCAAACTTGGTAATTGAAGAGAAATTTATTCTCTCACAGTTTGGAGGCCAAAAGTCTAAAACCAAGGTGTTAGCAGGCCCATGCTCACTCTGGCGGCTCTGGCGGAGAATCTGTCTGTACTAGCTTCAGGTGACTGCTGACATGCCTTGGCCTTCTTTGGCTAATAGCCACATCACTCCAGTTCCTACCTCCGTGATCACATCACTTCCCTTCTCTGTGTGGTCTCCTCTATATGTATGTCTGTTCTCCCCTTGTCTCTCCATTACAACAATACATGATTATATTTAAGGCCCACCCAGATAATCCAGGATAAGCTCCTTCTTTCCAGATCCTTAACTTAATCACATCTTTTGCCTTTATGATAATGGTCACAGGTTCTAGGGATTAGCATGTGGCTATATCTTTTCTGGGGTCACCAATCAACCTACTACACCAATTTTATCAATAATGATTATTTGTGTAAGTAATACCTAAATGAAGGGAAATATACTTAAGCTAGTAGAAGATTTTAAAAAATGCTTGGGATGTAATAGTGAATGTTTGTCATGACAATTCTCAGAGAAAATATACATAAAACTTCACTAAAGTTGGTTGTGTATCTTGTGTAATTTCTGTCTTCTTTTAATATGTGGGAATCAAGCTTTTTGATGTTAACCCAGGACAAGGTTAAATGTTCTGTGGGGCTGTTAGACCTCTCCAATTGTAGGACTCCCCAAACCCTTAGAAAACAATATCTGCTTATAAAGAGTCTGAAAAAATAGCATATTTCCTAGGAAACAGCCTTCTAAGGATATTGATTCCATCACCAGGAACTGAATAATTTGAGGTAATTATCAAAAATTTGTCTTTCACTTTGGCTGATACAATAAATACATAATTTATTATAGTATTATAAATAACATAGCCCAAGCCCTTGGCATACAACATCACAGTTTAAATTCTTTAGCCTGAGTAAATATATAAAATAAAAAAGCACTAAATTTACTTTTAACCAACTAGCACCATTGTTAACACTTTGTGTTGTAGCTCCATTGGGTGGCTGATGTTTATTAAATGCAATTACAAGGACTTGCATTGGACTTGGTTTTGTGGCAGTGGATGGTACTTGAAATGCAGTGTTTCAGGAAAATTAATTTATCAATGCCATTAACTGTACATTTTCAACAACACTGAGAGAGAAGAAATGAGTATGACACACAGATTTGCTTACTAAGCCCTGGATACAAGATAACCATTCATTCAGCAAGCTTATGCTGTGTGTTCATAAAACACCAATCCTGCTCTCAAGATATTCACAGTATAGTAAGGGAGATAAGACAGACAGACAGACAAATAAAACATGATATAAGTTCCATGACAGTGGTCATTGAAAAGTGACCTTCTTAGAGTTGGACTACCGTAACAATAAGATACAATTTGCGGAAAACTTCAAATGCATTATTTAATTCAACCTCAGAACACTACATTAAAAATGAAAAAACTGAAGCTTGAAAGGATACATGACATGCCCAATTGTTCAACTAATAGGTAAATGATAAGTGACACCCAACTGTTCAACAATTGATGAACAATTCCAGGCAAAAATCTAACCCTGATGCTGGGATTCTTTCCTCAGCTGTATTATTTCCCACTATAAATATCATGCTAGAATAAAGGTATTCAAAGTACTGGTTGGTCATGAGGTGGGGAGTTTGTACCAGAATATATTTTAACCAACTACTTTCTTCACCAAGAAATCTTGCTATGGAAAGAAAAAAGTCCACTGAACTAAACAGTGTGTTTAGTGACACAGCTGATTTAAATTATCTGGTTTTTCTAGAATAATAATAATTAAAGACAAATAGGTGGGTACAATAAGTTACAGAAGATTTGAGAGAAAGTGAACTATAGTTGCCTTAGTTTATGATAACTGAAAATAATGAATGTGGTAAGAATCAATTAAATGCATTAAAATTTTGACAAAGCTGGTTCAGAAACAAACTCATTTAAGATTTTTTCAAGTCTTGTGAATCATTTACCAACAAATGTTATATTATTGCAAGATTGTAATTCAGTTTTCTCTTTGTTAAAATGACAAAACTGATCTTTGAATATTCAGTCTTTTCCTTAAAATATGGACTAAATCTTTATTTACATTGTGGGTCATCTGCCCAAAATATCTGTCCTATTTTTCCCCCAAATAACTGTGTACTTTGTGGTAACCTTGGCATGCCTGGTATTATTTTTAAATAAAAACAGAAGTTCCTCACTTCTGAAGGAACTCAAGTTTCCTTAAAATTATGTTATCTTCTGCTATTTTTATTTTAAAACATTGTATTATCAATCTGCTTAATAGGTAGTAAAACTACAAACATTCATTGTTCTCAAGTACTTAATATTCTTAAATGACCAACCCACTACAATAACATTTTTTATATCACCTTTCCAGTATAGGACTCTAAATTCAGAAAAACAGAACTCCTTGAACAACGCAGGAGTTAGAGGTGCTGATCCCCACGCAGTCAAAAATCTGACTATAACTTTACAGTCGGTCCTCTTTATCCACAGTTCTGCATCTGCGGATTCAACCAACCACAGATGGTGCAGTACTTAGTATGCATTTTTTAAAATCTGCATGTAAGTGGACCCATGCAGTTCAAGCCCATGTTGTTCAAGGGTCAACTGTAAAATTATTGAATACTTTTGTAACCAAATTATGTGCTGTTTCTTAGACAGCAAAATATCAAAGGTTGACTTCTTCATGCTATACGCCATATCCTACTTACAAGCAAGAAGGATGCCAGAAACAATTAGATATGTTTGGTATGCTCTGAATTACTTTTAATCTTGGCAATATTCCTTGTTTAGAAATCTATGGTAAGTGTATGTTTATCATTATAAGCAACAGCCAAATGGTTTTCCAGAGTGGTTGTATCATTTTGCATTCCCACCAGCAATGCATGGGAGTCCAATGGATCCATATTCTCACCAGTTATTGCTATTCCCATGACTTTCTCTTTTTGAAGTCATTCTATAGGTTTTGCCATAGTATCTCATTGTGGCTTAAATTTGCATTTCCTTAATGATTAATTAAGTTGAGCATCTTTTCATGTGCTTATTTCCCATCCATGTACTTCTTTGGTGAAGTAGCTATTCAAATATTTGGCCATTTTTTAAATGGCCTCATTTCTGATTTTGGGGTGTTTTTTTTTTATTCTAGATAAAAGTCCTTTATCAGATATGTGATTTGCAAATATTTTCTCCCAGTCTATGACTTGTCTTTTCACTCTCTTAACAATGTATTTCACAGAGCAAGTTTTTCATTTTGATAAGGATCAACTTATCAATTTTTTTCTTTTAAGGATCATGCTTTTGTTGTTCTAAGAACTCTTTACTAATCCAGGGTCACCGCAATTTCCTTCTACACTTTCTACCAGAAGTTTATGCTGAATAATAAAAACAGAAGATTTTATTTTTAAGTGTCATTTATTCCTTCTCTGATGCTCTTTCTTTCATGTCGATCCAAGTTTCTGACCTATGTTATTTTCCTTCTCTCTGAAGAACTTCTTCTGATGTTTCTTGCAAGGCAATTCTCTTGGTGACAAATTATCTCAGTTTTTGTTTGAACAAGTCTTTATTTCTCCTTTAATTTTGAAGAATAATTTTGCTGGATATATAATTTTAGGTCAGTGGGTTTTTTTCTTTCAACATTATAAATTGTATACTCTTTTTGTTTGCATGGTTTCTGATGAGAAGTCTGATGTAATTCTTATCTTTGCTCCTCTGTAGGTAAGGACTTTTACCCCTCTCTTTGGATTCTTTTGTCTTTGGTTTTCTGCAGTTTAAATATAGTATGGCTAGGTATAGATCTTTTGGGTATTTATCCTGCTTGGTGTTCTCTGAGCTTCCTGGATATGTGGTTTGGTTTCTGTCATTAATTTTGGAAAATTTTCTGCCATTAGTACTTCAAATATTTCTTCCGTTCCTTTCACTTTTTCTTTCTCCATTTGGAATTCCTATCACATATATGTTATACCTATTGTAACTATCCCACAATTCTTGGCTATTCTGTCCTGTTCTTTTCTCTTTTTTTTTTTTGCATTTCAGTGTAGGAAGTTTCTAGTGATATATCTTCAATATCACTGATTTTTCCTTATCATTTTCCAGTCTACTGATGAGTCCATCAAAGGCATTCTTTATTTCTGTTAAATGTTTTTGATTTCTAGTGGTTCCATTTGATTCTTTCTTAGAGTTTCCTTCTCTCTGCTTACACTACTTATTTTTTCTTTCATGTTGTCTACTTTTTCCATATTTCTAATATGTTAGAGCCCTTAACATATTAATTATAATTATTTTAAATTCTCTGACATTTCCAAAGTCTGTGTTATATCTGAGTCTGGTTGTGATGCTTGCTTTGTCTCTTCATACTGTGTTTTTCCTTGTCTTTTAGCATATCTCATAAAATTTTTCTGTTAGTTGGATATGATGTAAACAGTAATAGGAACTTAGATAATCATGCTTTTACTGTCAGGTTTTTTTTTTTTTTAAAGAAATTCACGTTCTTTTATTTATTTATTTATTTATTTATGACTGTGTTGGGTCTTCGTTTCTGTGCAAGGGCTTTCTCTAGTTGCGGCAAGTGGGGACCACTCTTCATCGCGGTGCACAGGCCTCTCACCATCGCGGCCTCTCTTGTTGTGGAGCACAGGCTCCAGACACGCAGGCTCAGTAATTGTGGCTCATGGGCCCAGTTGCTCCGTGGCATGTGGGATCTTCCCAGACCAGGGCTCGAACCCGTGTCCCCTGCATTGGCAGGCAGATTCTCAACCACTGCGCCACCAGGGAAGCCCTACTGTCAGGTTTTATATTAATCTGGCTAGGACCTGGACTATGTTTAATGTCTGCTATAGCTATAGGTACCAGAGGATTCAGTTTCCTTGTTTTATTTTGTGTCCTATCCTATTTCTCTGGGTTCCTTAAGAACTTAAACAGAGTCTGTGTTGCAGCTCTCTCAGTCATAATCCATTTTTATTATACAGAAGCCCTGTCCATGTAGCGGTAAGGTGCTGAGGAAGGGAAGTATACTATAACCTTATGATTAAGTCTTTGTATTTTTTTAGTGGGTCTGAGTCTGGGCTACGACTTTCAAAAGCATTTCTTAGTATTTTTTTCCTCTACCTTTACATGACAGGAAGGCTAGAGAGGGCTTGAGTTGACTGATTTCCCTTCCCATGTATTAGGTAAGGTTATGGTAATGTGGTTACCTCTGGAGACTAAGCCTTTGTAATGGAGAATACTCTGGATGTATTTCAAAAGGGTTATATTCTCCTTTCCCTGCTCAAAACAGGAGATGATTTTTTTTTCTTGATCTTCACTGTAAGAACCTGATGGAGTTCCTGCAGGCAAAACCGACAAAAATGTGGGGGCCTGTATAAAACTGGGCTCTCAGGAGTTTTTAAGACTCAAACTAGGCTTCAGTCTGATTGCAGGGAGAGGATTGGGGTTGGCTGCATGAACACAGCCTGAAGGGGTTAGCACACCACAGCTAGACGGGAGGGATCCGGGAAAGGGTCTGGAGCTGCCGAACAGGCAAGAGACTATTTCTTGCCTCTTTGTTTCCTGGTGCGCGAGGAGAGGGGATTCAGAGCACCGCCTAAACGAGCTCCAGAGATAGGCGCGAGCTGCGGCTATCAGCGCAGACCCCAGAGACGGGCATGAAATGCTAAGGCTGCTGCTGCCACCACCAAGAAGCCTGTGTGCGAGCACAGGTCACTATCCACACCGCCCCTCCCAGGAGCCTGTGCAGCCCGCCACTGCCAGGGTCCCATGATCCAGGGACAACTTCCCCGGGAGAACGCACGGCGCTCCTCAGGCTGCTGTAATGTCACGCCGGCCTCTGCCGCCGCAGGCTCACCCCACCATCAGTACCCTTCCCTCCCCCTGGACTGAGTGAGCCAGAGCCCCGAAACAGCTGCTCCTTTAACCCCGTCCTGTCTGAGCGAAGAACAGAGGCCCTCAGGCAACCTACACGCAGAGGCGGGTCCAAATCCAAAGCTGAAACCCAGGAGCTTTGCGAAAAAAGAAGAGAAAAGGAAATTTCTCCCAGAAACCTCAAAAGCAGCAGACTAAAGCTCCACAAACAACTTGATGTACCTGCATCTGTGGAATACCTGAATAGACAACGAATCATCCCAAATTGAGGAGGTGGACTTTGGGAGCAAGACATATTATTTTTTCCCCTTTTCCTCCTTTTGTGAGTGTGTATATATATATATGCTTCTGTGTGTGATTTTGTCTGTATAGCTTTGCTTTCACCATTTGTCCTAGGGTTCTGTCCGTCTGTTTTTTTCTTTTTATACTTTAAAAATTTTTTTTTCTTAATAATTATTTTTTATTTTTTTATTTTAATAACTTTATTTTATTTTATCTTACTTTATTTTATTTTATCCTCTGTCTTTTTTTGCTTTCTATTTTTCTCCCTTTTATTCTGAGCCGTGTGGATGAAAGGCTCTTGGTGCTCCAGCCAGGCATCAGGGCTGTGACTCTGAGGTGGGAGAGCCAACTTCAGGACACGGGTCCACAAGAGACCTCCCAGCTCCACGTAATACCAAACGGTGAAAATCTCCCAGAGATCTCCATCTCAACGCCAAGACCCAGCTTCACTCAATGACCAGAAAGCTATAGTGCTGGACACCCTATGCCAAACAACTAGCAAGACAGGAACACAGCCCCATCCATTAGCAGAGAGGCTGCCTAAAATCATAATAAGGCCACAGACACCCCAAAACACACCACCAGATGTGGACGTGCCCACCAGAAAGACAAGATCCAGCCTCATCCACCAGAACACAGGTACTAGTCCCCTCCACCAGGAAGCCTACACAACCCACTGAACCAACCTTAGCCACTGGGGACAGATACCAAAAACAACAGGAACTACGAACCTGCAGCCTACAAAAAGGAGACCCCAAACACAGTAAGATAAGCAAAATGAGAAGACAGAAAAACACAGAGCAGATGAAGGAGCAAGGTAAAAACACACCAGACCTAACAAATGAAGAGGAAATAGGCAGTCTACCTGAAAAAGAATTCAGAATAATGATAGTAAAGATGATCCAAAATCTTGGAAATAGAATAGACAACATGCAAGAAACATTTAACAAGGACCTAGAAGAACTAAAGAGGAACCAAGCAACAATGAAAAACACAATAAATGAAATTAAAAATACTCTAGAAGGGATCAATAGCAGAATAACTGAGGCAGAAGAACGGATAAGTGACCTGGAAGATAAAATAGTGGAAATAACTACTGCAGAGCAGAATAAAGAAAAAACAATGAAAAGAACTGAGGACAGTCTCAGAGACCTCTGGGACAATATTAAACACACCAACATTTGAATTATAGGGGTCCCAGAAGAAGAAGAGAAAAAGACAGGGACTGAGAAAATATTTAAAGAGATTATAGTTGAAAACTTCCCTAATATGGGAAAGTAAATAGTTAATCAAGTCCTAGAAGCGCAGAGAGTCCCATACAGGATAAATCCAAGGAGAAACATGCCAAGACACATATTAATCAAACTATCAAAAATTAAATATAAAGAAAACATATTAAAGGCAGCAAGGGAAAAACAACAAATAACACACAAGGGAATTCCCATAAGGTTAACAGCTGATCTTGCAGCAGAAACTCTGCAAGCCAGAAGGGAGTGGCAGAACATATTTAAAGTGATGAAGGAGAAAAACCTACAACCAAGATTACTCTACCCAGCAAGGATCTCATTCAGATTTGATGGAGAAATTAAAACTTTTACAGACAAGCAAAAGCTGAGAGAGTTCAGCACCACCAAACCAGCTTTACAACAAATGCTAAAGGAACGTCTCTAGGCAAGAAACACAAGAGAAGGAAAAGACCTACAATAACAAACCCAAAACATTTAAGAAAATGGGAATAGGAACATACATATCGATAATTACCTTAAATGTAAATGGATTAAATGCTCCCACCAAAAGACACAGACTGGCTGAATGGATACAAAAACAACACCCATATATATGCTGTCTACAAGAGACCCACTTCAGACGTAGGGACACATACAGACTGAAAGTGAGGGGATGGAAAAAGATATTCCATGCAAATGGAAATCAAAAGAAAGCTGGAGTAGCAATTCTCATATCAGACAAAGTAGACTTTAAAATAAAGACTATTACAAGACACAAAGAAGGACATTATAAAATGATCAAGGGATTGATTCAAGAAGAAGATATAACAACTGTAAATATTTATGCACCCAACACAGGAGCACCTCAATATATAAGGCAAATGGTAACAGCCATAAAAGGGGAAATCGACAGTAACACAATCATAGTAGGGGACTTTAACACCCCACTTTCACCAATGGACAGATAATCCAAAATGAAAATAAATAAGGAAACACAAGCTTTAAATGATACATTAAACAAGATGGACTTAATTGATATTTATAGGACATTCCACCCAAAAACAACAGAATACACATTTTTCTCAAGTGCTCATGGAACATTCTCCAGGATAGATCATATCTTGGGTCACAAATCAAGCCTTGGTAAATTTAAGAAAATTGAAATCGTATCAAGTATCTTTTCCGACCACAACGCTATGAGACTAGATATCAATTACAGGAAAAGACCTGTAAAAAATACAAACACATGGAGGCTATGCAATACAGTACTTAATAACGAAGTGATCACTGAAGAAATCAAAGGGGAAATCAAAAAATACCTAGAAACAAATGACAATGGAGACACAACGATCCAAAACGTATGGGATGCAGTAAAAGCAGTTCTAAGAGGGAAGTTTATAGCAATACAAGCTTACCTCAAGAAACGGGAAACATCTCGAATAAACAACCTAACCTTGCACCTAAAGCAATTAGAGAAAGAAGAACAAAAACACCCCAAAGATAGCAGAATGAAAGAAATCTTAAAGATCAGATCAGAAATAAATGAAAAAGAAATGAAGGAAACAACAGCAAAGATCAATAAAACTAAAAGCTGCTTCTTTGAGAAGATAAACAACATTGATAAACCATTAGCCAGACTCATCAAGAAAAAAAGAGAGAAGACTCAAATCAATAGAATTAGAAATGAAAAAGGAGAAGTAACCACTGACACTGCAGAAATACAAAGGATCATGAGAGATTACTACAAGCAACTCTATGCCAATAAAACGGACAACCTGGAAGAAATGGACAGATTCTTAGAAATGCACAACCTGCCGAGACCGAACCAGGAAGAAATAGAAAATATGAACAGACCAATCACAAGCACTGAAATTGAAACTGTGATTAAAAATCTTCCAACAAACAAAAGCCCAGGACCAGATGGCTTCACAGGCGAATTCTATCAAACATTTAGAGAAGAGCTAACACCTATCCTTCTCAAACTCTTCCAAAATATTGCAGAGGGAGGAACACTCCCCAACTCATTCTATGAGGCCACCATCACCCTGATACCAACACCAGACAAAGATGTCACAAAGAAAGAAAACTACAGGCAAATATCACTGATGAACATAGATGCAAAAATCCTCAACAAAATACGAGCAAACAGAATCCAACAGTACATTGAAAGGATCATACACCATGATCAAGTGCGGTTTATTCCAGGAATGCAAGGATTCTTCAATATATGCAAATCAATCAATGTGATACACCATATTAACAAATTGCAGGAGAAAAACCATATGATCATCTCAATAGATGCAGAAAAAGCTTTCGACAAAATTCAACACCCATTTATGGTATAAGCCCTGCAGAAAGTAGGCATAGAGGGAACTTTCCTCAACATAATAAAGGTTATACATGACAAACCCACAGCCAACATCATCCTCAATGGTGAAAATATGAAACCATTTCCACTAAGATCAGGAACAAGACAAGGTTGCCCACTCTCACCACTATTATTCAACATAGTTTTGGAAGTGTTAGCCACAGCAATCAGAGAAGAAAAAGAAATAAAAGGAATACAAATCTGAAAAGAAGAAGTAAAGCTGTCACTGTTTGCAGATGACATGATACTATACATAGAGAATCCTAAAGATGCTACCAGAAAACTACTAGAGCTAATCAATGAATTTGGTAAAGTAGCAGGATACAAAATTAATGCACAGAAATCTCTTGCATTCCTATACACTAATGATGAAAAATCTGGAAGTGAAATTAAGAAAACACTTCCATTTACCATTGCAACAAAAAGAATAAAATATCTAGGAATAAACCTACCTAAGGGGACAAAAGACCTGTATGCAGAAAATTATAAGACACTGATGAAAGAAATTAAAGATGATACAAATAGATGGAAAGATATACCATGTTCTTGGATTGGAGGAATCAACATTGTGAAAATGACTCTACTACCCAAAGCAATCTACAGATTCAGCGCAATCCGTATCAAACTACCAATGGCATTTTTCACAGAACTAGAACAAAAAACTTCACAATTTGTATGGAAACACAAAAGACCCCGAATAGCCAAAGCAATCTTGAGAACGAAAAACGGAGCTGGAGGAATCAGGCTCCCTGACTTCAGACTATACTACAAAGCTACAGTAATCAAAACAGTATGGTACTGGCACAAAAACAGAAACATAGATCAATGGAACAGGATAGAAAGCCCAGAGATAAACCCACGCACATATGGTCACCTTATCTTTGATAAAGGAGGCAAGCATATACAGTGGAGAAAAGACAGCCTCTTCAATAAGTGGTGCTGGGAAAACTGGACAGATACATGTAAAAGTATGAAATTAGAACACTCCCTAACACCATACACAAAAATAAACTCAAAATGGATTAAAGACCTAAATATAAGGCCAGACACTATCAAACTCTTAGAGGAAAACATAGGCAGAACACTCTATGACATAAATCACAGCAAGATCCTTTTTGACCCAGCTCCTAGAGAAATGGAAATAAAAACAAAAAAAAAAACAAATGGCACCTAATGAAACTTAAAAGCTTTTGCACAGCAAAGGAAACCATAAACAAGACCAAAAGACAACCCTCAGAATGGGAGAAAATATTTGCAAATGAAGCAACTGACAAAGGATTAATCTCCAAGATTTACAAGCAGCTCAGGCAGCTCAATAACAAAAAAACGAACAACCTAATCCAATAATGGGCAGAAGACCTAAATAGACATTTCTCCAAAGAAGACATACAGATTGCCAACAGACACATGAAAGAATGCTCAACATCATTAATCATTTCAAAACTACAATGAGGTATCATCTCACACCGGTCAGAATGGCCATCATCAAAAAATCTAGAAACAATAAATGCTGGAGAGGGTGTGGAGAAAAGGGAACACTCTTGCACTGTTGGTGGGAATGTAAATTGATACAGTCACTATGGAGAACAGTATGGAGGTTCCTTAAAAAACTAAAAATAGAACTACCATATGATCGAGCAATCCCACTACTGGGCATATACCCTGAGAAAACCATAATGCAAAAAGAGTCATGTACCAAAATGTTCATTGCAGCTCTATTTATAATAGCCAGACATGGAAGCAACCTAAATGTCCATCATCGGATGAATGGATAAAGAAGATGTGGCACATATATACAATGGAATATTACTCAGCCATAAAAAGAAACGAAATGGAGTTTTTTGTAGTGAGGTGGATGGAGTTAGAGTCTGTCATACAGAGTGAAGTAAGTCAGAAAGAGAAAAACAAATACAGTATGCTAACACATATATATGGAATCTAAGGGAAAAAAAAAAAGGTCATGAAGAACCTAGTGGCAAGACAGGAATAAAGACACCGACCTACTAGAAAATGGACTTGAGGATATGCGGAGGGGGAAGGGTAAGATGTGACAAAGTGAGAGAGTGGCATGGACATATATACACTACCAAACGTAAAATAGATAGCTAGTGGGAAGCACCTGCAAAGCACAGGGAGATCAGCTCTGTGCTTTGTGACCATCTAGAGTGGTGGGATAGGGAGGGTGGGAGGGAGGGAGATGCAAGAGGGAAGAGATATGGGAACATATGTATATGTATAACTGATTCACTTTGTTATAAAGCAGAAATTAACACACCATTGTAAAGCAATTATACTTTAATAAAGATGTTTAAAAAAAAAGAGTTCACACACTAGTTCACAAACTAGTTCACACTCAGCCTTCAGCAATTATTCAATATTACCACTTATACTTAAACTGTTCCTACCAGTTACTGGCTCCAATGGCTTCTGCTTCTGGTAAGCTGATCTTGGCTGTGGTTCTCTATATTCACTTGTCTCTCCACATTTCAGAGTAACGGTTTGCCCCACAACTTCAATTCTCAAATGTATCCAAGAAAATTCATTGATTTTCAGTTTGCTTGGATTTTTTCTTGTTTTAAGGAGGGCAGTGACAACTTCCAAACTCTTTACATATCAAAGTTGAACCTGGAATTCCTCTCTGATTAGATTAAGGGGGTTTTGGGGTTTGCTTTCTTCAAATATTGACTTTGTATCCTGTGTCCACCCTAAACGCACCTATTAATTCTTGGATATTTTTGGTAGATTCCTTGGGATTTCATACATAGACAATCAGGTCCTCTGCAAACAGAAATCGTTCTCTTTCTTCCTTTGCAATCTGTATGCCTTTTTCCTTACTTATTGCACAGGCTAGGACTAACAATATGATGTTGAATAGAGTGATGAGGCATCCTCCCTTTTTCCAGGTCTTATGGAAATGAATTCAGTCTTTCACCATTCAGTATGATGGCGGCTGTAGGTATACTGTTAAGTTGCTTTCTGTTTTTAGTTTTCTGAGAGAGTTTATCAAGAATGGAACTTGATTATATTATTTTCTTCTTTGTGTATGTTAACATGATAAAATTCATTGATTTTCAACTGTGAACCAGACTTGCATTCTCAGGATAAAACCCCTTCGATCATGTTATCCTTTTTATATATTACTGGATTCAGTTTGTTAATATTTTGTTGAGGATGTCTACATTTTTATCCACAAGGGATACTGTTCTAAAGATTTGTTCAAACGGCTGGGACTTCCCTGGCTCTTCAGTGATTAAGACTCCGTGCTCCTGATGCAGGGGGCAAGGGTTTGATCCCTGGTCAGGGAACTAAGATCCCCCATGCCGCACAGTGCAGCCTAAAAAAAAAAAGGATTTCTTCAAATGCCGTTTTATGGATTTGTTATCAGAGAAATGCTGATATCATAAAAATTCATTAAAAATTATTCTCTCCTCTTCTATATTCTGGAAGGTATTTGTAGAATTGGTCTTATTTCTTCTTTGTGCATTTTGTAGAATTCACCAGTGAATATGTAACCAAGCAGGACCCCATGGGGCCTTCCCAGGACAGACCCTCCCCCATATCCTCTACTTTAGCTCCTCTCTGAAGTACCTAGATAATAGTATTTGATGCACATTTCCTGAGTTGTTTTGCAGATGTAAAAATCCCCCCTCTCCAACAAATGGAAGATGTTAACTACTTGAGACCATGAGTACATAGTCTCAGGCCTTCTGGAGCCGAAGGACTGATAACGTTAACCCCTGTGACACCACCCTTATACCTCACCATCAGCCAATCAGAGAATTGTGCACAAGCTGATCACATACCCTTCGAACCCCCGCTCCCTCACCTGGCTTTTAAAATTGCTTTGCCGAAACCCTTCAGGGAGCTCGGGGCTTTTTAGGGCATGAGCCACCTCGTCTCCTTGCATGGCCTTGCAATAAATCTTTCTCTGCTCCAAACTCCGACGTTTCAGTTTGTTTGGCCTCAATGTGTATTGCGCACACGAACTTATGTTAACAAATACATCAGGAACTGGAATCTTCTGTTGGAAGTATTTACACTACAAATTCAATTTATTTAATAGATATAATACTATTTAGTTTGTGCATTTCTTCTTGAGTGAGTTTTGGTAGTTTCTGTCTTTAAAGAATTGTTCCATTTCATCTAAACTGTCACCTTTATGAGCATAGAGTTGTTCATAGAAAATGGTGTGCTGCTAAATGTTTAACAATGGGCTCTCCATGAATATAAAGGCCTGATCTGTACTGTTTGCCAATTTTTTTTGCTTAAATACTACAACCATGCCTGATATCATAACTGGTTTAACAACTAGTTTCAAAAGTTCTGAAATGTAATAATTGGCCCTCATGAGCCAGTATGAGCCAGCTCCACAGTTCACACTATTTCGTTATTATCCTTTTTTAATGCCTGGAGAGTCTGTAATGAGGAACATTCTTTCTTTCCTTAATATTGAAAATTTGTCTTCTCCATTTTTGTCTTGGTCAGTTGACTAGAGGTTTATCAATTTTGTTGGTCTCTTTAAAGAATAAGTTTGTTTCACTGACGTTTTCTATTTCTCTGTATCTATTTCATTGATTTCTGCTCTTTATTATTTCTTCTGCTTATTTTGGGTTTAATTTGCTCTTCCTTTTCTAGTTTCTTAAAGAGAAAGCTTAGATTATTTATTTGAGACTCTTCTTTTCTAATATAAGCAGATAATCCTAGGGTTTTTCCTCTAAGCAGTGCTTTAGTTGTAGTCCACCAATTGTAATATGTTGTATTTTTATCTTCTTTCAGTTCAAAGTATTTTCTAACTTTCCTTGACATTTATCTTTTATCTATGGGTTATTTAGAGGTGTGTTTTTTTAATATTTGGGAATTTTCCAATTCTAAAAAAACCAAACAGAAATTCTGGAGTCAAAGAACTCAACAAATGCAGTAGAATGCACTGAAAATAGAGCAGATCAGATGAAAGAGAGAATAAGTGAGCTGTAAGATAGGAATCTAAAAATAATTTGGGTAGAAGACGAGATAGAGCTAAGGTTTTTAAAAAGTAAAAAAAAAAGAAAAAAGAAAAAAAAAATCCCTGCAAGAGCTATCAGACTCCATTATTAGAGCCAACATAAGAATAATGGGTATACCAGAAAGAGAAGAAAAAGAAAAGGGGGCAGAGAGTTTACTTAAAGAAATAATAGTTGAGAAATTCCAAACCTGGGCAAAGACCTGGACATACATGAAGTTAATTGATCACCTTATTATCTCAGTGCAAAAAAACCTTCTCCAAGACACACTATAATGTAGCTGTCAAAAGTCAATGATACAGAAAAAAAATCTTAAAGACTGCTGTTGGGGGTGGTGGGGAGTAACCTGAAAAAACACCAAAAAACCCACTAGACTACCATCAAATTTCTCAGCAGAAACTCTACAGGCCAGGAGGGAGTGGAATGACATATACAAAATATTGAAAGATAAAAATTGTCACCCAGAAAACTCTATCCAGCAAAGTTATCCTTCAGATATGAAGGAGAAACAAAGGCTTTCCTAGACAAACAAAAGCTGAGGGAATTTGCTACCACTAGACCTGCCTTACAAGAAATGTTGAAAGGAACTCTTCTATCTGAAAAGAAAAGACAAAAGTACACAAAACTCTGAGTAAGGTGATAAATAGGACTAGGAAACTGTAACTCTATTTTAGAATAGGGTGTTAAACATTTGATTATAGCATAAAGGTTAATGGAAAAGAGCACTAAAATGAACTACAGCCACTATAATTCAGTAATGAAATCACAGTATAAAAAGAGATAATTTCTGGCAGCAAAATTATAAAAGGGGAAGAACAAAAGGACAGAACCTGTATGGGCAAATGAAGATAAGTTGCTATCAGTAGAAAATGGACTAATTTATTTATGAGACATTTTATTCAAACCTCATGGTAACTGCAAAAGAAAAATCTAGTGCAGAGACATGAAACATTTAAAAAGGGGGAAACTGAGCAAACTATCATGGAAAACCAATTTAAAAAGGTATACGAAGAGCTTGGCCAAGATGACAGAGTAGGAAGACCCTCAGCTCACCTCTCATGGGTTCACCAAAATTACAACTATTTACAGAGCAACTATTGATGAGAAAGACCAGAATCTAGCAGAAAAAATCTTCTATAATTAAGATATAAAGAAGGAATCATGAGACATGTAGGAGGGGTGAGGTTGCAGTGTACTCAAAACCCATATCCCCAGGTAGGAAACCCACAAATGGGAGGTTAATTGCAATTGCAGAAGTCTTCCCCAAGAAGCAATAGTTCTGAGCCCCACATCGGGCTCCCCAGCCAAGGGATCCTGCACCAGGAAGATCACCCCCCAGAGCATTTGGCTTTGAAGGCCAGCAGGTCTTACTTTTGGGAGACACAGAGGGCTGTGGGAAATAGAGACTCCATTTCTTTTTTTTTTCTTTAATAAATTATTTATTTATTTATGGTTGTGTTGGGTCTTCGTTGCTGCACGCGGGCTTTCTCTAGTTGTGGCGAGTGGGGTCGTTGTGGTGTGCAGACTTCTCATTGCAGTGACTTCTCTTGTTTCAAAGCACAGGCTCTAGGCGTGTGGGCTTCAGTAGTTGTGGCACGTGGACTCAGTAGTTGTGGTTCCCGGGCTCTAGAGCATAGGCTCAGGAGTTGTGGCACATGGGCTTATTTGCCCTGCAGCATGTGGGATCTTCCCAGACCAGGGCTCAAACCCATGTCCCCTGCATTGGCAGGCGGATTCTTAACCACTGCGCCACCAGGGAAGTCCCAGAAACTCCATTCTTAAAGGGCAAACACAAAATCTCACATGATCCAGGACCCAGGGCAGAAGCAGAAATTTGAAAGAAGCCTGGTTTAGACATATCTGCTGACCTCAAAGAGTCTCCCAGAGAGGCAGGAGGCAACTGGAGCTCATCCTGGGGACAAAAACACTGGTAGCAGCCATTTTCGGGAGCTCATTCTACCACATGGACACTGGTGCTGGCAAGCACCATTTTGCAATCCTCCCTCTAGCTTATTAGCACTGGGACCCAGCCCAACCCAACAGCCTGTCAGCACCAGTACTGAGACACCTCAGGCCAAGCAGCTACCTAGGTGGGGACACAGCTCCACTCTCCAGCAGGCAGGCTGCCTTAAGACCCCCTGAGCCCACAGGTGACCTGGGACACAGCCCACACACCAGTGCATAGGCACTAGACCCAGGACCCCAGGGCCCTGCAGCCAGAGACCCTAGGACACACCTCTGCCAGTGAGTGGACTGGCACTAGCCCCAGGACTCAGCTTCATCCACTGGTGGGTGGGAACCAGCAACAGGATCCCTTGGGCCCTGACCCCACCAACCAGCAGGTGGACATCAGCCCCAGGACCAATGCAGCCCCAGAGCCTGCCATAGCAGGAGCCAAACCACCTACCAGCAGGCTGGTACCACCTCAGGACCCCCTGGGTCATAGCCTACCAGAAGGTAGGCTTACCAGAACCTACCAGAAGGCTAACACCAGCTCTGAGACACATTGGGCCCCTCACCCAGCTATCCCAGGATACAGCCCCACCCACCAGTGGGCTGACATAAGCTTTTGGACACCCTGGACTCCACAACCAGCTGTGTAAGGAACTGGCTCCACCCAACAGCAGGCCACACCAGCTCCAGGACCCCCAGGACCCTGCAGCAAGAGATTCTGACACCCACCTCTACCCACCAGTGAACTGGCACTAGCCCATGATGCCCCAGGCCCTGGCCCCACACCAGCAGGCCACACCAGCACCAAGATACCTTGGACTCCTCAGCCAGCCACTCTGGGATCCAGTGCCACTCACCAGCAGGCCAGTACCAGTTTTGAGATACCTTGGAAACCACAGCCAGCCATGTCAGGAACCAGCCCCCCCACCAGCAGGCCAACAAAAGCAGTAAAATCAAATACATCTGCAATTAGCATTAAGGGATAAAACACAAAAAGCAGTAAGATATGATGTCAAAAACCATGGGGAAAGAAGACTGAAAATGCAGAGTTATTAAAATGAGTTAGAAATTAAGAGATTAGCAACTTAAAACATTTATATATATATATATAAGTATATATATAAATACATACATGTAAATAGATACACACACACACACACACACAAACACACATTGCTATTATACACCTCATGGTAACCAGAAACCACAAATCTATAACAGATACACACACAAAAAAGAGAAAGGAATCCAAACATAACACTAAAGGTAGTCATCAAATCACAAGGAAAGAGGAAAAAAGAAGACAAAAGGAACAAAAAAGAACTATAAAAACAATTAACAAAATGGCAATAAGTATATACCAATCTGTAATTACTTTAAATGTAAATGGCCTAAATGTTCCAGTCAAAAGACCTAGAGTGGCTGAATGAATACAAAAACAAGACCCATATGTATGGTACCTACAAGAGACTCACTTCAGATCTAATGACACAGACACAGAGAAAGGAGGGGATGGAAAAAGATATTGCATGTAAATGGAAACAAAGAAAAAGCCAGGGTAGCAGTACTTATATAAGACAAAATAGACGTTAAAGCAAAGATTGTAACAAGAGACAAAGAAGGACATTACATAATGATCAAGGGATCAACCAAAGAAGATATAAAAATTGAAATACGTATTTATCTGACATAGGAGCACCTAAATACACAAAGCAAATATTAACAGAAAAACAGGTAGAAAAACATAATAATACTATGAGAATTTAACACCCCACTTGCATCAATGGACAGATCATCCATAGAAAATCAATAAGGGAGATCAGCTCAGTGCTTTGTGACCACCTAGAGGGGTGGGATAGGGAGGGAGGGAGTGAGACACAACAGGGAGGGGATATGGGGATATATGTATACGTATAGCTGATTCACTTTGTGATAGAGCAGAAACTAACACACCATTGTAAAGCAATTATACTCCAATACAGATGTGAAATAAATAAATAAAAATAAAAAGATAAGTGTAAAACATGAAAAAAAAAGAAAATCAATAAGAAAACACTGGCCTTAAATGACACATTAGACGAAATGTGTATCTATTAGACTTAATAGAACATTCCATTCAAAAGCAGCAGGAGACAGACACATTCTTTTTGAGTGCACATGGAACATTCTGCAGGAAAGGCCACAAAACAAGTCTCAATAAATTTAAGAAGATTGAAATGATATCAAACAACTGTCCTGACCAAAATGTTATGAGACTAGAAATCAACCACAAGGAAAAAAACTGCAAATACACAAACACGTAGAGACTAAACAATAAGCTTACTAAACAACCAATGGATCACTGAAGAAATCAAAGAAGAAATTTTAAAATACCTGGAGACAAATGAAAACAAACCAACATCTATGGAACACAGCAAAAGCAGTTTTAAGCGGGAAGTTTATAGTGACACAAGACTACCTCAGGAAACAAGAAAAATCTGAAATGAACAACCTACCCTTACACCTAAAGGAACTAGGAAAAGAACACACAAAACCCAAAGTTTAGAATGAAAGAAATATAAAGATCAGAGCAAAAATCAATGAAATACAGACTAAAAAAATAAACAATAGAAAAGATGGATGAAACTAAGATCTGGTTCTTTTAAAAGGTAAACAAAATTGATAAACCTTTAGCCATAGTCATCAAGAAAAAGACAGCATCCTTAGCAGGTGCAAACTATTATATATAGAATGGATAAACAACAAGGTTCTATTGTATGGCCCAGGGAACTATATTCAATATTCTGTAATAAATCATAATGGAAAAGAATATGAAAGAGAATATTTCATATATATATGTGTGTATATATATATATATATATATATATATATATATATATATATATATATCTGAATCACTTTGCTATACACCAGAAACTAAGACAATATTGTAAATCAACTACACTTCAATAAAAAATAAATTAAAAAAAAGAAAAAGACAGGGCCCAAATCAATAAATCAGAAATGAAAAAAGTTACAACTGACACCACAATAATATAAAGTATCACGAGACATTACTACAAACAACTATATGCCGATAAACTGACAATCTAGAAGAAATGGAAAAACTCCTAGAAATGTAAAATCTCCTAAGATTGAACCAGGAAGAAATAGAAAACATGAACAGACCAATTACCAGTAGTGAAACTGAATCAGTAGTATAAAGACAAACAAACAAAAACAACAACAACAAAAACCCAATTCCCAATAAACAAAGTCCAGGACCAGAGGGCTGCAAAGGTGAATTATACCAATGTTTAGAGAAGAGTTAACACTTATCTTCCTCAAAATATTCCCAAAAATTGCAGAGGAAGGAACGCTTCCAAACTCATTCTATGAGGCCAGCATCACCCTAATACCAAAACCAAAGATACAACACACACAGAAAAAATTACAGGCCAATATCACTGAATAACATAGGTGCAAAAATTCTAAACAAAATATTACAAACCGAATTCAACAACACATTAAAAGGTCCATACACCATGATCAAGTGGGATTCATCCCAGGGATACAAGAATGGTTCAGTATCCACAAACCAATGTGATACACCACATTAACAAATTGAAGAATAAAAATCATACGATCATTTCAATAGATGCAGAAAAGCTTTAGACATGGTTCAACATCCATCTATGATAAAAACTCTCAACAAAGTGGGTATTGAGGGAACATATGCCAGCATAAGAAAGACCATGTATGATAAGCCCACAGCTAACATCATTGTCAAAGGTGAAAAGCTGAAAGCATTTCTTCTAAGATCAGGATCAAAACAAGGATGCCCACTCTCACCACTTTTTCTATATACTAACAATGAACTATCAGAAAGAGAATTAAGAAAATAATTCCACTTATCATTGCATCAAAAAGAATAAAATACCTAGGAATAAATCTAACTAAGGAAGTAAAAGAATTGAACTCAGAAAACTACAAGATGCTGATGAAATAACTGAAGACGACACAAACAGATGGAAAGATATACTGTGTTCATGGATTAGAAAATTAATATTGTTAAAATGACAATATTACCCAAGGCATCTACAGATTCAGTGTAATCCCTGTCAAAATACCAGTGGCATTTTTCATATATCTAGAACAAATAATTTTAAAATTTGTATGGAAACACAGAAGAGCCTGAAGAGCCAAAACCATTTTGACAAAGAACAGAGATGTAGGAATCATGCTCCTGGACTTCAGACTATACTACAAAGCTACAGTAATCAAAACAGTATGGGCCTTTCCAGTTTTTATAGCAGGAGGTGGTCCTGTCTCTTAAAGTACAGGACTTCCCAAACACAAGAACAGTCTGGAGCTCAGAGTAGCCTGCCCAAGATATGCCATAATGGCATATTATTTTGAATTAAAGTTACTTGAGAGAGGAGATTCAAGATGGCAGAGGAGTAGAAGGACATGGAGTTCATCTCTCTCTACAGAAGCATCAGGAATACATCTATAGATGCAACAATTCTCTCAGAACACCAGCTGAAAACTAGCAGAAGACCTTGGACCCTGGAAAGAACTAGAAAAATCCCTACATAAGTAGGTAGGATGGAAAAAAGAAGGGAGAAAGAGGAGGAGAGGAAGAGGGACAGGACCTACATGCCAGGGCAGGGGAGCTGAAGCAGAGGAGAGATTCCCGAATTTGGGGAAGCCCTCTCTCCAACACGGATATCAACTGGGACAGAAGGGAAGCATCTGAGGTTGTTGGAAGAGGGTCAAGTGGCCAATCTGTGACAGATGGGACAGAGTGAGAAATACACAGATGGTCTGTACCACGGCCCAACGTGCCCCGGACTGGGAGGTGTGTTCAAAGGTGTGCAAGGGGGCTGGGAGCTGGAGTGTGGGGATTTGACAAGAGGCCTGGAGCGAGAACTGCTGTTGGCTGTGGGTAGACGGACTGAGGGGACAGGAGGGAGGAAACCCACAGCAGGGAATGCCTACAGAGGAAGATTGGACTGCCTTGGAAGCAGGGCATTACTGCTGAGTCACACACAGGGGAAGGAGCTGCTACTGTAACCTCTCTCTCCCCACATGCCAGCGCCTGCTGCTGAGCAATAAAAAAAGCCCCCTCACAGCTGGCCCTCATGAACTGGCTGCAGGGGGAAAAAAAAAAAAAGCCCAGGGGAGGGACCCCCACAATGGCAGAGGAGGAAGACGTGGAGATCACCCTCCTCCCCACAAATACATCAGAAATACATCTACATGTGGAAAAATTCCTACAGAACACCTACTGAATGCTAGCAGAAGACCTCAGACTTCTCAAAAGGCAAGAAACTCCCCACGTACCTGGATAGGGAAAAAGGAAAAAGAAAAAACAGAGACAAAAGATTAGGGATGGGACCTGCACCTCTGGGAGGAGGAAAACTTTCCACACACTAGGAAGCCCCTTCACTGGCAGAGACGGGGGGTGGGAGGGGGGAAGCTTCAGAGCCATGGAGGAGAGCGCAGCAACAGGGGTGCAGAGGGCAAAGCAGAGAGATTCCCGCACAGAGGATCGGTGCCAACCAGCACTCACCAGCCTGAGAGGCTTGTCTGCTCACCCACCAGGGTGGACGGGGGCTGTGAGACGAGGCTTGGGCTTCAGAGGTCAGATCCCAGGGAGAGGACTGGGATTGGCTGTGTGAACACAGCCTGAAGGGGGCTAGTGTGCCACAGATAGCTGGGAGGGAGCCCGTGAAAAACTCTGGATCTCCCTAAGAGGCAAGAGACCGTTGTTTCAGGGTGCACGAGGGGAGGGGATTCCCTTCCAGTGTGCCAACAGAAGGCAGAGCACCGCCTAAATGAGCTCCAGAGATGGGCGCGAGCTGCGGCTATCAGCTTGGACACCAGAGACGGGCATGAAACGCTAACACTGCTGCTACAGCCACCAAGAATCCTGTGTATAAGCACAGGTCACTATACACAGCCCCCCCACCCCACCCCGGGAGCCTGTGTAGCCTGCCAATGCCAGGGTTCCGTGATCCAGGGACAACTTCCCAGGGAGAACACAAGGCACGCCTCAGGCTGTTGCAATGTCATACTGGCCCCTGCCACTGCAGGCTCGCCCGGCATTCCAATTATAACTACTGTACACCTCCCTCTCCCCGGCATGAGTGAGCCAGAGCCCCTTATCAGCTGCTGCTTTAACCCCATCCTGTCTGGGCGAGAACAGAAGGCTGAGGGCAACCTACACGCAGAGGTGGGGCCTAAACCAAAGCTGAACCCCAGGAGCTGTGCAAGCAAAGAAGAGAAAGAAAAATTTCTCCATGCAGCTTCAGGAGCAGTGGATTAAATACCCAAAATCAATTTGAGGTACCCTACATCTGTGGAATACTTGAATAGACAATGAATCAGCCCAAAATTGAGGCAGTGGACTTTGGGAGCAACTGTAGACTTGGGGTTTGCTGTCTGCAACTGACTAGTTTCTGATTTTTATGTTTATCTTAGTATAGCTTTTAGCACTTGTTCTCATTGGTGGATTTGTTTATTGGTTTGGTTGCTCTCTTCTTTTATTTAATTACTTTTTTATTTTTGTATTTTAATTATTTTTTTATTTTAATAATTTTATTGTATTTTTTTCTCTTATTTTTCTCCCCCTTTTCTTCTGAGCCATGTGGCTGACAGGGTCTGGGTGCTCCAGCCAGCTATCAGGCCTGAGCCTCTGAGTTGGGAGAGCCGAGTTCAGAATATTGGAACACCAGAGACCTCCTGGCCCCAAGTAATATCAATCAGCGAGAGCTCTACCAGAGATCTAAGTCTCAATGCTAAGACCCAGCTCCACGCAACAGCCAGCAAGCTCCACTGCTGGATGCCTCATGCCAAACAACTAGCAAGAGAGGGACACAACCACACACATTAACAGAGAGGCTGGCTAAAATCATAATAAGGTCACAGACACCCCAAAACACACCACCGGACGCAATCCTACCCACCAGAAAAAGAAGATCCAGCCTCATCCACCAGAACACAAGCACCAGCCCCCTCCACCAGGAAGCCTACACAACCCACTGAACCAACCTCACCCACTGGGGGTAGACACCAAAAACAACGGGAACTATGAACCTGCAGCCTGCGAAAAGGAGATCCCAAACACAGTAAGTTAAGCAAACTGAGAAGACAGAGAAACACACAGCAGATGAAAGAGCAAGGTAAAAACCCACCATAACAAACAAATGAAGAAGAAATAGGCAGTCTGAAAAAATATTCAGAGTAATGATAGTAAATATGATCCAAAATCTTGGAAATAGAATGGAGAAAATACAAGAAACGTTTAACAAGGACTAGAGGAACTAAAGAGCAAACAAAGATGAACAACAAAATAAATGAAATTTAAAATTTTCTAGAAGGAATCAATAGCACAGTAACTGAGGGAGAAGAACGGATAAGTGACCTGGAAGATAAAATAGTGGAAATAACTACCACAGAGCAGAATACAGAAAAAAGAATGAAAAGAATTGAAGACAGTCTCAGAGACCTCTGGGACAACATTAAACGCACCAACATTCAAATTACAGAGGTCCCAGATGAAGAAGAAAAAAAGAAAGGGTCTGAGAAAATCTTTCAAGAGATTATAGTTGAAAACTTCCCTAATATGGGAAAGGAAATAGTCAGTCAAGTCCAGGAAGCAGAGAGAGTCCCATACAGGATAAATCCAAGGAGAAACACGCCAAGACACATATTCATCAAAATACCACAAATTAAATACAAAGAAAAAATAGTAAAAGCAGCAAAGGTAAAACAACAAACAACATACAAGGGAATCCCCATAAGACTAACAGCTGATCTTTCAGTAGAAACTCTGCAAGCCAGAAGGGAGTGGCAGGACATTTTAAAAGTAATGAAAGGGAAAAACCTACAACCAAGATTACTCTACCCGGCAAGAATCTCATTCAGATTCGACAGAGGAATTAAAACCTTTACAGACAAGCAAAAGCTAAGAGAATTCAGCACCACCAAACCATTTAAAACAAATGGTAAAGGAACTTCTATAGGAAGGAAAAACAAAAGAAGGAAAAGACCTACGAAAACAAACCCAAGACAATGAAGAAAATGGTAATAGCAACATACATATCGATAATTACCTTAAATGTAAATAGATTATAAACACTCCAACCAAAAGACATAGGCTGGCTGAATGGATACAAAAAGAAGACCTGTATATATGCTGTCTACAAGAGACCCACTTCTGACCTAGGGACACATACAAAGTGAAGGGATGGAAAAAGAAATTCCATGCAAATGAAAATCAAAAGAAAGCTGCAGTAGCAATTCTCATATCAGACAAAATAGACTTTAAAATAAAGATTATTACAAAAGACAAGGAAGGACACTACATAATGATGAAGGGATCAATCCAAGAAGAAGATATAATAATTGTAAATATTTATGCACCCAACATAGGAGCACCTCAATACATAAGGCAAATGCTAACAGCCATAAAGGGGAAATTGACAGTAACACAATAATACTAGGGGACTTTAACACCCCACTTTCACCAATGGACCGATCATCCAAAATGAAAATAAATAAGGAAACACAAGCTTTAAATGACACATTAAATAGGTGGACTTAGTTGATATTTATGTGAATTCCATCCAAAAACAACAGAATACACTTTCTTCACAAGTGCTCATGGAACATTCTCCAGGATAGATCATATCTTGGGACACAAATCAAGCCTTGGTAAATTTAAGAAAATTGAAATCTTATCAAGTATCTTTTCCGACCACAACGCTATGAGACTAGATATCAATTACAGGAAAAAATCTGTAAAAAATACAAACACATGGAGATGAAACAATACACTACTAAATAACCAAGAGATCACTGAAGAAATCAAAGAGGAAATCAAAAAATACCTAAAACAAATCACAATCAAAATACGATGACCCAAAACCTACAGGATGCAGCAAAAGCAGTTCTAAGAGGGAAGTTTATAGCAATACAATCCTACCTCAAGAAACAAGAAACATCTCAAATAAACAACCTAAACTTACACCTAAAGCCGTTAGAGAAAGAACAAAAAAACCCCCAAACTTAGCCGGAGGAAAGAAATCATAAAGATCAGATCAGAAATAAATGAAAAAGAAATGATGGAAACAACAGCAAAGATCAATAAAACTAAACCTAAAACTAAAACTAAAACTAAAACTGGTTCTCTGAGAAGATAAACAAAATTGATAAACCATTAGCCAGACTCATGAAGAAAAAAAGGGAGAAGACTCAAATCAATAGAATTAGAAATGAAAAAGGAGAAGTAACCACTGACACTGCAGAAATACAAATGATCATGAGAGATTACTACAAGCAACTATATGCCAATAAAATGGACAACCTGGAAGAAATAGACAAATTCTTAGAAAAGCACAACCTTCCGACTGAAGCAGGAAGAAATAGAAAATATAAACAGACCAATCATAAGCATTGAAATTGAAACTGTGATTAAACATCTTCCAACAAGTAAAAGCCCAGGACCAGATGGCTTCACAGGCGAATTCTATCAAACATTTAGAGAAGAGCTAACACCTATCCTTCTCAATCTTTCCAAAATATGCCAGAGAAAGGAACACTCCCAGACTCATTCTATGAGACCCCCATCACCCTGATACCAAAACCAAAGATGTCAGAAAAAAAGAAAACTACAGGTCCATATCACTGATGAACATAGATGGAAAAATCCTCAACAAAATACTAGCAAACAGAATCCAACAGCACATTAAAAAGATCGTACACCAAGATCAAGTGGGATTTATCTCAGGAATGCAAGGATTCTTCAATATACGCAAATCAATGTGATACACCATATTAACAAATTGAAGGATAAAAACCATATGATAATCTCAACAGATGCAGAAAAGGTTTTTGACAAAATTCAACACCCATTTATGATAAAACTAAAAAACCTCCAGAAAGTGGGCATAGAGGGAACCTACCTCAACATAATAAAAGCCATATATGACAAACCCACAGCCAACATCATTCTCAATGGTGAAACCCTGAAAGCATTTTCTCTAGAGCAGGAACAAGACAGGGTGCCCACTCTCACTATTATTCAAGATAATTTTGGAAGTTGTAGCGATGGCAATCAGAGAAGAAAAAGAAATAAAAGGAATCCAAATTGAAAAGAAGAAGTAAAACTGTAACTGTTTTCAGACAACATGATACTATACATAGAAAATCCTAAAGATGCCACCAAAAACTACTAGAGCTGATCCATGATTGATAAAGTAGCAGGATACAAAATCAATGCACAGAAATCTCTGGCATTCCTATATACTAACAATGAGAAATCAGAAAGAGAAATTAAGAAAACACCCCCATTTACCACTGCAACAAAAAGAATAAAACACCTAGGAATAAACCTACTTAAGGACACAAAAGACTCATAAGCAGAAAACTATAAGACACTGATGAAATAAATTGAAGATGATACAAACAGATGGAGAGATATACCATGTTCTTCGATTGGAAAAATCAACATTTTGAAAATGACTATACTACCCAAAGCAATCTACAGATTCAATGCAATCCCTATCAAACTACCGATGGCATTTTTCACAGGACTAGAACAAAAAATTTCACAATTTGTATGGAAACACAAAAGACCCTGAATAGCCAAAGCAATCTTGAGAAAGAAAAACGGAGCTGGAGGAATTAGGTTCCTGGACTTCCAACTATACTACAAAGCTACAGTAATCAAGACAGTATGGTACTGGCAGAAACACAGAAATATGCAACAGGACAGAAAGTCCAGAGATAAACCCATGCACATATGGTCACCTTATCTTTGACAAAGGAGGCAAGAATATACAATGGAGAAAAGAAAGCCTCTTCAATAAGTGGTGCTGGGAAAACTGGGCAGCTACATGTAAAAGAATGAAATTAGAACACTCCCTAACACCATACACAAAAATAAACTCAAAATGGATTAAAGACCTAACTGTAAGCCCAGACACTATAAAACTCTTAGAGGAAAACATAGGCAGACCACTCTATTACATAAATCACAGCAAGATCCTTTTTGACCCAGCTCCTAGAGTAATGGAAATAAAACCAAAAAAAAAATAAATGGGACCTAATGAAACTTAAAAGCTTTTGTACAGCAAAGGAAACCATAAACAAGATGAAAAGACAACCCTCAGAATGGTAGAAAATATTTGCAAATGAAGCAACTGACAAAGAATTAATCTCCAAAATATACAAGCAGCACATGCAGCTCAATATCAAAAAAATAAACAACCTAATCCAAAAATGGGCAGAAGATCTAAATAGACATTTCTTCAAAGAAGATATACAGATTGCCAACAAACACATGAAAGGATGCTCAACATCACTAATCATTAGAGAAATGCAAATCAAAACTACAATGAAGTATCACCTCACACCAGTCAGAATGGCCAAAACTCTAGAAACAATAAATGCTGGAGAGGATGTCGAGAAAGGGAACCCTCTTGCACTGTTGGTGGGAATGTAAATTGATACAGCCACTGTGGAGAACAGTATGGAGGTTCCTTAAAAAACTAAAAATAGAACTACCATATGATCCAGCAATCCCACTACCGAACATATACCCTGAGAAAACCATAATTCAAAAAAAGTCATGTAGCACAATTTTCACTGAAGCACTATTTACAATAGCCAGGACATGGAAGCAATGTCCATAGACAGATGAATGGATAAAGAAGAAGTGGCACATATGTACAATGGAATATTACTCAGCCATAAAAAGTAATAAAACTGAGCTATTTGTAGTGAGGTGGATGGACCTAAAGTCTGTCATACAGAGTGAAGTAAGTCAGAAAGAGGAAACCAAATACCATATGCTAATGCACATATATGGAATCTAAAAAAATGGTACTGATGAACCTAGTGGCAGGGCAGGAATAAAGACACAGACGTAGAGAACAGACTTGAGGACACAGAGGGGGAAGGGGAAGGTGGGATGAAGTGAGAGAGTAGCACTGACATATATACACTACCAAATGTAAAATGGATGGCAGAGCGGCAAGCTGCTGCATAGCACGGGGAGATCAGCTTGATGCTTTGTGACAACCTAGATGGGTGGGATAGGGAGGGAGGGAGGGAGCCTCAAGAGGGAGGGGATATGGGGATATATGTATACATACAGCTGATTCACTTTGTTGTATAGCAGAAACTAACACAACATTGTAAAGCAATTATACTCCAATAAAAATATTTAAAAAAAAACAGCATGGTACTGGGACAAAAACAAATATATAGATCAATGGATCAGAATAGAGAGCCCAGAAATAAACCCACGCATATATATCGAAAGAAAAGGAAAACGCTCTTTTGAAAAGATACATGCACCCCAATGTTCATAGCAGCATTATTTATAGTATCCAAGATATGGAAGCAACCTAAATGTCCATCAACAGATGAATGGATAAAGAAGATTTGGTATATATATATATATATACACACACACAATGGTATACTCTTCAATGTGGTATATTGGTATATATAATGGTATGCTCTTCAGCCATATAAAAAGAATTAAATCTTGCCATGTGCAACAACAAGAATGGACTTGGAGGGTATTACACTAAGTGAAATAAGTCATACAGATAAAGACATCTAGTGTATATTTTCACTTATATGTGGAATCTAAAAAGTGAAACAAACAAATGAACATAACAGAAACATTCTCACCCTAAATGCAAATGAATTGAACTCACCAATCAAAAGGCACTGAGTGGTTGGACAGATTAAAAAACAAGACCCAACAATATGCTGCCTTTAGGACACTCATTTCAGCTATAAAGTCACACATAGGCTCCAAGAGAAGGGATACAAGATGATACTCTAGGCAAATGATAACCAAAAACAAATGGGTGTAGCCATACTTATGACAGATAGATAGACTTCAATCCAAAAATGATAACAAGAGATAAAAGTAAATATATATAATGATATATTTATATAATGATAAAGGCGTCAATACCTCAAGAAGATATAGCAATCATAAATATATATGTTCCCAACACCCAAGGACCCAGAGGAGAAATAAAGAATAATACAATAAGAGTAGGGGACTTCAGTACCCCGCTAAGAGCAATAGATACATCATCCACATAGAAAATCAAGAAAATGTTGGAACTGAACCACACTTTAGAACAAATGAATTTAACAAACATATACAGAACATTTCATTCAACACCAGTAGAATACAAAAAAAAAAAAAAAAGAATATATCATTCTTGAAGACACCTGAATAAATGAAGAATTCTTACAAAAAGAAAATTAGTAGAATACACATTGTTCTCAATTCTGAAATATATGGTCAACCAATATTCAAAGAACACTCAAGGGGGAAAAGACAGTCTCTTCAACAAATGGTACTGGGAAAACTGGAGAAAAACATGCAGAACAATGATACTGAACCCCTATCTCACAGCACTCACCAAAACTTACTCAAAATGGATCAAGACTTAAACATAAGACTGATACCATAAAACTCCCAGAGGAAAATGCAGAGAAGAAGCTCACCAATATTGGTTTTGGCAATGACTTTTTGGACATGATGCCAAAAGCATAAACATCAAAAGCAAAAATCAACAAATGGGACTACATCAAACTCAAAAGCTCCTTTACAGAAAGGGAACAACACAATGAAAAGACAGCCTAGAGAATGGGAGAAAACTTTTGCAAACCTTATATTGGATAAGGGGTTAATATCTAAAATATATAAAGAAAGTATACAACAACAACAACAACATAATAATGAATGTGATTAGAAAAATGGGCAGAACTAAATAGACATTTTCCAAAGAGGATATAAAAATGGCCAATAGGCACATGAGAAGATGCTCAACATCACTAATCATCAGGGACATGCAAATAAAAACTACAATGAGGTATTACCTCACACCTGCTAGAATGGCTATCATCAAGAAGACAAGAGACAACAGATGCCATCAAGGATGCAGTGAAAAGGGAACACTTTTACACTCATTGGTAAATTAGCCCAACCACTACAGAAAACAATATGGAGTTTCCTCAAAAAAATTAGAAAAAGATCTATCAAACGATCCAGCAATCCACTTCTGGGTATATACCCAAAGGAAATGAAAACAGGAGTTCAATGAGATATATGCACTCCCATATTTATTGCAGCATTATTCACAATAGCCAAGATATGGAAACAACTCAAATGCCCATCAATGGATGAATGGATAAAAATTATGTGGTATATATACACAATAAAATATTACTCAGCCATGAGAAAGAAGGATATCCTGCCATTTTTGACAATATGGATGGACCTTGAGCACATAGGCTAAGCAAGATAAGTTAGACAGAGAATGACAAGTACTGTATGATATCACTTATATGTAGAATCTAAAACTATCAAACCTGCAAAAAGAAAAAAACACAGAGAGTAAATCAGTGGTTACCAGGGGATGGGGATTTGGGGATAATATTGGTGGTGTTGAAGGGTACAAACTTATACTGAGCACTAAATAAGCCACAGAGATCTAATGTATAGTATATTGAATATAGGTAATATTTTACTATATGCATGTAATATGATAAACATTGCTACAATGGCAACCATATTCAATATACAAATGTATCAAAGTAACACTGTACACCTTAAATTCACACAATGTTATATATCAAACTAAGCCAACTAAAATAAATTAATTAATTAAATATTTGGGAAGTTTTCAGATATCCTTCTACTAATGATTTCTAGATTAATTCCACTTTTGTCAGAGAACACCCTTGGTAAAATTTATATTCTTTTAAATGTGTCAAGATTTGTTTCATGGCCCAGAACATAGTCTATCTTCTATATATTTGTTGGTTTTCCTGTCTATTTGTTCTGTCAACTACTGAAAAAAAGTGTTAAAATGTCTACGTATAATTTTGGATTTTTCTATTTCTCCTTTAAGTTCATCAGAGTTGCTTCATGTAATTTGAAGTTTTATTATTCAGTGCATACACAATTAGGCTACTATGTGCTTTTGATGAATTGACTCATTTATTATTATATAATGTTCCTCTTTAGCGCTAATAATTTTCCTTGTTTTTGAAGGTTATTTTGCCTGATGTTGAAACCAAGCAGGATCCTCTCAGGCCCTCCTGGGTACAAAACCCTTTCCATGTCCCCCATTTCTTGTTTGTACGAAAAACGTTTCAGTCTCCTAGACCTTCCCTGAGTTCCAAGTGTCAGATTCAGTTACTAATTAGCAGGGTGAGAAAATGTAAAAAGAAAAAATAGTGCAGCATGGGGCAGGGCCCTGGTTCCTCCTGGGGTGGGATGGGGGGGATGTGCATAACAATTTGATACATATCTCTGAGTTCTTCTACAGGAACTAGGGCCCCCACCCAGGTGGAGGATGGTAACTTCAGGCTGAGCACAAGCACATGGACCCAGACTGGTTAGAACCAGAAGGCTGATGATTGAGATTCCTGGAACACCACCCTGTTACCTCACTACCAACCAATCAGAGGAAGGTTATAGACCCTGCAGCCCTCCCTCCAAATTTTGCCTATAAAAAGTCTTCCCTGAAAACCATCAGGGAGTTCAGACTTTTGGAGCACAATCTGCCCTTTCTCCTTGCTCAGCCCTTCAATAAACCTTTCTCTGCTCCAAACTCTGACATTTTGGTTTATTTGGCCTCACTGTGCATTGGGCACATGAACTTGTGTGCAGCAACAGTATCAATATAGCCACTCCAGATTTAACTTGATTAGTGTTTGTATAGTATATATTTCTGCATTATTTTACCTTTAACCACTAAAACGTATTAAAATAACATTGTGGTTATAGTTGAAATGGGGTTCTTATAGACAGCATGAAGTTGAGTTTTTTATAATCCAACCTGATCATCTCTGTTTTTAATTGGTATGATTCAACTATTTACCTTGGTGTAGGTCTATTTCTGGGATCTCAATTCTGTTCCATTGATCTTCGTCTATTCTTTCATCAATATCATATATTTTTGATTACTTTACCTTTATAATAATTCTTAAACTCAAGTAGTGTGAGTTCTACAACCTTGTTCTTTTTCAAAACTATTTTGGCTCTTCTAGTTCCTTTGCCATTTCATAAAATTTTTATAACCCTTGTTAATACCTTAATAAAATAGCTTGCTAGGTTTCTTTCATCTGCATCCTGTAGTTTTCAGCATACAGATCAGGCACACATATTTTCTTTTAGATTGATGCTCAAGTACCTGATTTATTTTTGGATGCTATTATAATGGTGCTATTTTAATTTCAAATTCCAATTCTTCATTACTGAAATATAGGAATACATTACTGGAATATAGGAATACAACTGATTTTGTATATAGACCTTGTATCCTGTGACCTTGTGAAACTGAGTTATTAGTTCTAGGAGCTTTTTTGTAGATTATTTTATAACTTCTACATAGACCACCAAGTTGTATGTGAATAGAAATAGTTTGCTTTCTTCCTTTCAAGTCTATTTGTCTGCATGCCCTTTATTTATCTTTCTTTCCACAATACATTGCCTCGGACTTCCAGTATGATGTTCAGTAGGAGTGGTAAGGGAGGTCATTCTTTTTTAAAAATTTTTATTTTATTGAAGTATAGTTGATTTACAATGTTGTATTAATTTCTGCTGTACAGTAAAGTTTAAGTTATATATACATTCTTTTTTATATTCTTTTTCATTATGGTTTATCACAGGATATTGATATAGCACAGGTCCCTGTGTTATACAGTAGGACCTTGTTGTTTATCCATTCTGTATATAATAGTTTGCATCTGCTAATCCCAAACTCCTAATCCATCTCTCTGCCACCCCTCCTCCCTCTTGGCAACCACAAGTCTGTTCTCTATGTCTGTGAGTCTGTTTCTGTTTGGTAGTTAAGTTCATTTGTGTCATACTTTAGATTCCACATATGAGTGATATCATATGGTATTCATCTTTCTCTTTCTGACTTCACTTAGTATGATCATCTCCAGGTCCATTCATGTTGTTCCAAATAGCATTATTTCATTATTTTTTACGGCTGAGTAGTATACCATTGTATGTATGTACCACAACTTCTTTATCCATTCATCTGAAGGTAGACATTTAGGTTGTTTCCATGTCTTGGCTGTTGTGAATAGTGCTGCTATGAACATACAGGTGCATGTATCATTTTGAATTATAGTTTTGTCTGAATATATGTCCAGGAGTGGGATTGCTGGATCATATAGCAACTCTATTTTTAGTTTTTTAAGGAACCTCCATGATGTTTTCCATAGTGGCTGTACCAATTTACATTAGGGAGGGCATTCTTGCCTTGTTCCCAATCTCAGGAGAAAAACATTCATTTTTTTCACCATTAAGAATAATGTTAGCTACAGGCTTTTAAAAGTTCTCCTTTGTTAGTTTAAGGAAGCTCTCTTCTATTCCTACTTTGCTGAGAGCTTTTAGTCACAAATGGAATTTTTGTTGAATGTTGTCAAATGCTTTTGCTGCATCAATTTAAGCGATTGTAGTCTTCTTTAGACTGTTGATACAGTAAATTACATTGACTGAATTTTTTAATGCTGAACCAGTCTTACACTCCCAAGATGGACCCCCACTTGGTCACGATATATTCTCTTTTTTATGTACTCATGGATTTGAGATGCTAATGTTTTGTCAAAGTGTTTTCTGTTTATGTTCATAAGTTACAATTATCATTGATACAGAGGGACATTATATTATGATTTTCTATTGTTACTGTAACAACACAAATTTAGTGGCTTGAAACAACACAAATATATTATTTTATAGTTTTGTAGGTTGGAAGACTTGTCTGGGTCTCACTTGGCTAAAATCGAGGTGCCAGCAGGTCTGTGTTCCTCTCTAGAGTTCCTTAGGGAAGGAAAATCCATTTGCTGTTCATTCAGGTTGTTGGCAGAATTTAGTTCCCTGTGGTTGTAGGACTGAGGTCCCCCATTTCCTTGTTGTCTATCAGCTAAAGGCCATCCTCATCTTCTAGATGCCACCAACATTCCTTGGCTCACAGCCTGGTTTCTTCATCTTCAAAGGGAGCAACGGTGGGTTGAGTCTTTCTCATGCTTTGAATATTTCCTGCCTTTTCTCCATTGTTGCAGTTCTCTGACTGCAACTAGGAAAGGTTCTCTGCTTTTAAGGACTCATGTGATTAGATTGAGCCCACCCAGATAATCCAGGATAATCTCATCATCTGAGGATCCATAACCTCAATTAAATCTGCAAAGACCTTTTTACCATGTATGGTAATATATTTACTGGTTCCAGGAATTAGGGCATGGCCATCTTTGGGAGGCCATTATTCTGTCATGAAAAAGGCAAATTCTCCAAGGACACATACTAATACTAAATATGTATGCTCTTAACAATGGAGCTTCAAAATACATGAAGCAGAACTGATAGATCCAAAAGAAAAATCGAAATCAACCACTGTGGTTGAAGACTTCATTACTCCTCTCTCAGTAATGGATAGAATAGGCAGAAAATCCTTAAGAACAGAGGCAATCTGAACATTATTAGCCAATTTGACCTAACAACATTTACAAAACAATCTCCTAAACAAATGTAGAGTACACATTCCTCTCACATGCTCTTGGAATATTAAGACAGACCATATTCTGGACAATAAGATGAATCTTAGTAAATATGAAAGAACAGCAATCACACAAAGAGTGCACTCAGATGAGAACAGAATTAAACTAGAAATCAATAATAAGAAAATAACGGGGACATCTGCAAATATTTAGAAATTTGAAAAAATATTTCTAAAAAGCCCATGGTCAAGGGAGAAGGCTCAGGGGGACATTTTTCTATATTTAGAACTAAATTAAAATGCAAAATATCAAAATCTGCACAATGCAGCTGAAGCAGCGCTTATAGATAAACATACAGTATTAAATGCTTATGATAGAAAGAAAAAAGACTTAAAATCAGTAACCTAAGTTTCTACTTTACCAAACCAGAAACAAAAGATAAAAATCAAACCTAAGGCAAACAAAAGAAATACAATATAAAGATCTGAACAAAATCTATGAAATTAATAACAAAAAACAATAGAGAAATCAATGAAACCTTCCTGTTCCTTTGCCAAGATCAATGCAATTGATATATCTCTAGCCAGCTGAACAAAAACGGGAAAGAACTACAAATTATGAAAAGCAGGGATAATAGAGGAAATATAATGACTAATCCCACAGTCATTAAAAGGATAATTTAAAATATTATGAACAACTCTGTCCATAAATTCAACAACTTAATGATACAGACCAATTCTTCAAAAGACACAAACTATCAACAACAGCTGAAGAAGAAAGATAACGTGAAGGCCATGTATCTATTAATGAAATTGACTTTATAAGTAACAACCTTCCAACAAAGAAAACTTAGGCTCAGGTGTGTTTACTGTTGAATTCTACCAAATACACAGGAAGAAATAATACAAATTCTACACAGCTTCCTCCAGGAAATAGAAGAGGACAGAACGTTTTCAACTCATTTTATGAGGTCAGCATTATCATAACACCAAAACCAGATAATGACATTACCAGAAAAGAAAAATGTAGACTAATATCCCATGTGAAAATACTCAGAATTTTAAATTTCAAACATTATAGTTTCTTAGTTATAAAAACTCTATTTGGTTTTTTTTATATCTTACGTATCTCATTATGTTCTTGTTTTCCTTTAAATCCTTGCTACATTTGTAATAGCTTTTTAAAAAAATTTTACACAAGCTTTTTTAAAAATTTTTATTGGAGTATAGATGATTCATAATGTGTTAGTTTCCAGTGTAAAGTGAATCAGTTATCCATATACATATATCTACTCCTTTTTAGATCTTTTCCCATATAGGCCATTACAGAGTATTGAGTAGAGTTCCCTATGCTATATAGTAGGTCCTTAGTAATTATTTACTTTATATATAGTGCTGTGTATATGTCAATCCCAATCTCCCAATTTATCCCTCCCCCACTTACCCCTGGTAAGCATGTTTGTTTTCTACATCTGTAACTCTATTTCTGTTCTGTAGACAAGTTCATTTGTACCCTTTTTTTTTTTAGATTCCACATATAAGCACTATCATATGGTATTTGCCTTTCTCTGTCTGACTTACTTCACTCAGTATGACAATCTCTAGAGCCCTAAATGTCCATCACCAGAGGAATGGATAAAGGAGATGTGGTACATATATACAATGGAATATTACTCAGCCATAAAAAAGAACGATATAATGCCATTTGGAGCAACGTGGATGGACCTAGAGATTGTAATAGCTTTTTAAAAGTCCCTTTCTGTTTAAAACATCGTTTCTATCAGTCTGTCTTTTCTGGATCTTTTTTTTTAATGAGTAGTTTTGTTCCTGGTTTTAAGCCACATGTTCCTGCTTCTTTGTATACCTAGTAATTTTATTATTGGCTGTTGGACAGTGTGACTGCTGCACTGTTAGAAGCTTGACATTGTTGTCTCCTTTAAAGTGCAGTAAAAATAATTTTGGCAGGCATTTAGATTACTAGCAAATCAACTGGATATTTTTTAGAGCAGGTCTAAAATACCCTTTAATCTAGGGCTTATTTAGCCTTATTACTGAGGTGTGACCTTTCTGGGGTTTTTACTGAAGGCCCCATATGTCCAACAAAGTCTAGCTTCCAATATGGCTAGTTAGAACTTGAATATCTTCCAGACCTATGTGAGCTCTTAGAATGGTTCAGCTAAAAGCTCCCTAGTAGTACTTTGCCCAGGCTTGTGGCGCTTCACCCTATTTGTGTACCTCTTAGATAGCAACAACATGCTCAAGCAGACCCCATGAAGATTTCTGGAGGTCCTTCTCTGGAGAGCTCTCTCCCTTTTGGTATTCTTCCCTCAAAATTACTGCCACCTTGATCTCCCAAAAATCCAATCTCTCTCTCCTCAATTTCACAAGATTGCCATGCTTTGCTTAGGTTCTTCCTGCTGTGTGATAGTTAGAACATGCCTCCAGGCAGAACATGAGGGCAATCATAACACTCTCCTATTATTCCCTTCTTTCACAGATCACAGTTCTGCACTGACTGCTGTCCAGCATCTGAGAATGGATATTTCATATATTTTTTCTGATTTTCTAGTTATTTATGTCAGGAGGACACATCTAGCACCTATAAATTGTCATGGCCAGAAGTAGAAACATCAATGTTTCATATACAGTTCAACACTGTTATAAAAACTGCCCGTGTATTAAGCCTGCAATATGGTAGGAACTGTAAAATATAAAAAGGGAACCTTTACTTTCCCAGTCAATATTTCGCAGGTAAAATAATAATATAAATGTGTTTCACAGTTTGACAATTTTTTAAGTTTTAAAGAATGGATTGGAAGAACGAGGAGAGCCGTTAATATTCTCAATGCCCATAATATGTCTTACTCTTAAGGGAAACAAACCAAATTTTTGAAAATAGTTATGTATTATACCGTATTAAAAGTATTTTTATTTTCCTTTCTGACATTGTTGTTTACCATAATAAATTAATCAAACAAATTCAGTTTAATTATCATGTGGTTTCTGCTTTATTCCCATGTTTGTCTGAAGGTTTTTTCTGCAAGATACAGATCAGAAATTGGAAAGGCTAGACTCAAAATCTTGTTTGAAAGGACTGTACAGATTCTCTCTTATCTACTGATATGCAAAGAATAAACTCATGGAAACAGGCTTCCCAATGTAAGCTGACACCATCATGTCAATCAGATACCAATCCATCTGTATCAGGGGACTGAGTCAGAATTTCCAAGATTAAATTTTAGCGCAGGAGCAGATAGCTTTGTGGAAGCACACTGATAACCCTAGACATAGCAGGGCATTACCTATGCCAGATTTAATGAACTGAGGAGAGCAATATAATCATGCTTATTCAGTTTGGAATTTTGTTGGTACTCGTTTTAACATTCTCTTTTCTGATGGGCATATGAGAAAACCCATTCCCTTTTGACTTTTCTCTAACTCTTATGCTTATGAAAAACATACTTTGTATTTAGTATCTTGTTCTCACCACCCCTCAGAATTCAGGTACAAATACTTTTTACCGAGTCTCTATGTTTCATGGCAATACAGTCATTTGCATGTGTTGAATAAAAATCTGTCCTCCTTTCACTGGGATATTATTGGACAAACTGATTGTGTAATCAAGGCCATTCCTAAAGGATCATATTTGAGGATACATCTCATTCAATCTGATATGACAAGCCTCCAGTCCCCACTAAGGACACAGATCTAATTGGTATTTGGAACCAATGTCTAGAAGCCTTCCTAGGCAAACTGTCTGGTGTCCGTTGTTGTACATTGTCCCAGCATTACAAGTAGTAAGAATGGCCACTGACTTGCAAGAAAAGGAGAGAGGAATTTGCCCACATCTGGAAGTATACAGGTGAAACCTGGCGCAAATGAATTTATTTTGTAAATAATAGTGATAAAAAGAGTTCTGGAAAGATTTTATTAAAAATGAAATTCTAGATTCCATACATACTGTCAGGACAAAACCTAATTTAATGGCCTTAGCAGTTGTCTAACGTGATTGGATTCTAGATTTGCTGATTATAAACAAGGAACCTAATGTGTGTTAATTGACCATTCTTACTGCAGTGATGTAAATTAATAAAGCCAAATAATACAAATCACAATGAGACCAGTCTCTAAATAATCCACAGAAGTTATTTATGATCACAAGAGGAGACTTAAATTATTCAAAACTTAGCAATAAGGCAAAAGGTGATTTCTGAACCCTGTAATATCATGGTAGCACATTGTTTAAGAGTTGACCTAAGGGTCATCTGACTCTTATGGGAATGTAACTTTCCTTGAACTATCAATATTATTTACTATCGATTAGGGCCAGACTATGTAAAGTTAGATGTTGAGTTGTAGAAAACTAATAAAAGTGGAAATGATTTTTGTACAGTAGAGATGCAAATGATTTTTGATAGAGAAGATAACTCCAAAGGTATGTTTTCATTGCCATAGAGTATATTAACCAAGTTAACATGATAGGTTTATATCCAACTTAGCAATGTAGTTTCAGCATTTCTTTGTTGCTCTGATTATACGCATGTTGGTTTCTCACTTCTCTTTTGATTGGGTTTTGTCATCTTGCTTGTTCCCACATTAATGTGCTAAATAAAACTTAAACTCTGCTCACTATCTATATGCATGAGAATTACATTTTTTGAGATTTATACTTTCACAAAAGGATATAAAAATGCTCCACAGAAATGTTGGTTTTACTGGAAAAAGAGGAACTCAGCTGATCTTCTAGGGGCAATTCCCAGAACTTATATATCTATTTTTATTTCATTATTGATCAGATTAACTACTAAATTTTCACAAGTAATCTAAAGAGTAATAACTATACTGACAAATAATAATCAGCTCACCACTACCATCAATCCATAACTACACCCAACCAATAAAGAGCAACCCAGAATAACCTTCACAAACAAAACCAATTTCTTTGCTATGAAAAATTATCCAAACATCCAAATCTTTTAAATAATGTGCCATCACTTCAACCACTTCTGACTGCGCAGCATGCAAGCAAAGAAAGCTCCACAATCAAACCTAAAATAAAGCCCCCTAGATAACCATATTTGAAGTTGAGGTTTCAGGATACTATTCAGTAACCAGAGTAATAGTATAACTAAACACTGCAAACATACCACCTAAATATGCTAAAATAAAACTATTAATCCTAAAAAATACACAAAAATTATTAAAATAACAAAGCCAATCCTACCACTTACAATAAGTAGGACTTTTACAAACCATACATTACACATCAGATACAATAACAGCCTTTTCATTTGGAATACACATTTGCCAGAACATTACCTATGACTAACTAATCTGATGTATATATATACTAACGAAGCATCTCTAGTTTGTACGTGTCTATTTATTCATGTATGGTGAGACTTATATACAGAGCCTACATACACACAGAAACCTGGAATATCAGATTGATCCCATCATTTTCACATATGGAAACAGTGTTTATAGGCTATATACTCATATGAGGATAAGTATTCTGAGGTGATACAGTCATTACAAATCAACTTTCAGCTATCCCTTATATTAACACTAGTTAATAGAATGAATTTAAGTGGATAAGTCTATCCGTACACAGTTCTTTACTTTTTACTTTTTTAACATGAAAAAGGATCAAATCAGTCTTCAGGATTAACATCAAATATAAATAAAATCCCATTCCACCTCAATACATAATCAAAATACCTGAAGATTTATTTCCCTAATTACACAATTACCTGATTAGAGAGCTATTACCACAGCTGGCCCCCAACAATGCTAGCTCTGCTGCCATAGGTGCTGGCAATATGAATGCCTGCTGTCTGTCCTGCTCAGATGTTTATTGTCAAAATCGAAGACTCAGAATGAGTATATCTGATTGGTAAAACCTAGGTTATATGATTCCCTCTAGATATATGATAACCTGGAAAATGTAAGTTGTTTTGTTTTCTTTAATCTATCTTGAGAAGACAGGCTTGACTTTTATCAAATGTAAAAATGACCTTTTGTTTTACCCACTTTAAAATATTCAGGATAATTCCAAACTCTCTAACTTGTTATTTACGCATTGTATAGTCTTCTCATAACATGTTTTCCCAGATTCTTCTCCCAATCTATCTCCCATCTCCTCCCTACCCCTTTTTTCTCTCTATCCTTCTCTTCATCCTTCATCCTCTCTTTCTTTCTTACACACACACACACCACATCCCCTCTTGCTCCAGTATACTGTAATCTCTGAAACAAGCGACTATCACTGCCCATGGTTCCCTTGAGTAATGACCTTCCCTCAGCTCAAATGATACCTTTGCATGAAGTAATCTCCAACTCTCTCAAGTAGAATCATTCACTCTTGTCTCAAAATTACATTGTACACAGCTTTCTATTTTTACCATACCTCTACTGGCCTATACATCTCCTTCTTCCAGAATCCCCCATCCCTATCCCTCAAACTGAGTTAGAAATTGTTCTTGTGTATTCCTGAGCAAAGTGAAATTAACTTTAGTTTAGCACTTATTGCAAAGTATTACAATTGCCTCTTTCTTATACTGTGAACTCCAATAGGACTGGATGTGTGTATATTCACCATGTATTCCATATGCCTAGTGCCCAGTAGGTACTCAATAAATATTTGTTGAATGGTAAGAAAGAATCAAGAATAGATGTTTCCTAGTCTGCCTCACTGATGATTGAGCTACTCAAAACACTGAGGAAAATGCTATTTACATGATGGGTACACTTAAAAGCTTATGAAATTCTTAGATAAAAAGAAATTAAATGACAAGAGTAAGTTTACAAGTTTGTCTTCAGAATTTCCAGTGAATGTAAAAAGCAGCAATTAGACTGACTGCATTACTGGAACAGCGTTCCTGCAAATGCTATCAACAGTCCTGCTACCAAACGGATGAAATTGTGTGTACACTTGCTTATCTTCATCTAAAGCTTTTATCTCCAGGAGCAGCACATGACCTCATACAGAAGAGGGTCAGTGCAGGTTTCTTGAGCTGGGGAATGTGTCTTACCTGTGGATGTGAAAACCATTTGCCTGCATTCAGAGTCGACAGGAAATCCCAATCAAATAAGGAAGGGTGGGTCAAAGAGGCATTTGGCAGGACCTCATTGATATTGGTTGTTCTTCTCAGGTCAGAGTCATGCATGAGAAAAGGCACATGATCATAACTGCAGGCAGAGAGGGAAAAGAGGGGAAGAGGTGGATAGGCTGAATTCAGCCTCCCTGGCAGACAGGGTTCTCAGTCCATCAAGGTCACAAGTCTTACTAGGGCTCTTTACTCCCTCCCAAATCTTAGCAAAGGAATAAGTACCAGTAATTTATACTTTGATGTCAATATTTTTCTGCCCAAGAAAGCAATCTTTTGTGGTGTATAATAACCATGTTAGCTATGGTGAAAGAGTAGCTTTCCTATCCAGGGAATTTATGGATCAAGAAAACAATAGGTAGAGTGAGAGTGATCTGAGAGTAAAGTGAGTGAGAAGTGGATGGGGCAAGGCCCTGAGGCCCCCAGAACCATACTAAGCAGGCATCTACACAATCTCCCTGTGTTTTTCTGACTCATTTCCCAGCTGGCAACTGCCCTGAGTATTTCTAGTCCTAGATCCTTCACATCAGATGGCATCATTAGAAAAGTTTATTATCTGAAAACTTCTGTTATCAGCTATTTGCCTCGAAGAATCTCCGCTTTTATGAAAATCTCTCTTCCTTTATCATTAAAATATATATGAAGAGAACTCTGTAATGACCATGAAGGAGTAACAGGATTGAGACTTAGCCTCCTGTCCATAAACAAATCTAACTGGATAAAATAAGAGAATTAACTTTTTTAGGAAATGGACAATGGGGAGCACAGTATAATTATCTGAGAAAAGGCAAACAAATGAAATAGGCTCTACCATTACCCTGGCTTCATTCTTGCAGGTAAATACTGGAACGTGGCATGGGGCAAGGAGGGGGGCATCTAAAAAGTACCCAGCTATCGTACTGAAATTAGGAGAAGGAGATAAGATTAAGGAGAGGTCAAGACAGCTAGAATTTGTTGGCTAGAGTCCCAGAGACAATGGGAGCTATGCAAAAAGAAAGCATTCCAGGGAAATATGTACAGAGGTCCCTTGAAGTATGGTTAATATCAATTTGTAAAAAAAAACAAAACAAAACAAAAAAATATAAATTTGTACATGTGCAGAGTAAAACTCTAAGAAGTTTGCCAAGAACAACTTCCAAGAAAAGAAAATTACCAGAAAGTTGTAAGACAATTTGCAGAGCTCACACAGGGGTGTAACTCCTTCAAGTTCTATCAGTGGAGTGACCTCAATAATTACATGGGCACACCTTTGAAATGGGAATAATTTAGAACTAGAATTACTTTAGAGCCTCCATAAAAGAACTTAAAAGCAAGCCTCCAAAGGATCAAACTAGTCTGCAAGTAACTTAACTGCCTGCTAGAAAAAGACCAAAATTATTTAAAGGAATACAAGAAATATAGCACCCAGAATGGCAAAATCACAATGTCTGGCATGTAACCAAAATTCACCAGACATGTAAAGAAGTATGAAAATGTAACCATAACCAGGAGAAATTACTCAATAAAGACAAACTTGGAAATGACATAGGTGACAGAATTAGTAAACAAGGATATTAAGTCATGTAAAACAAAAATATAGATGATGCATAAAATAGATGCAAAGGAACACATGAACATAACGAAGACATAACTCTGAGATATGAAAAAGAAATAAATGGAAACTCTAGAGATGAAACAATATAATAACTGAAATGAAAATTTCACTAGATGAATTTAACAGCATATTTGATATTACAGATCATGTAAAGAACAGTGAATTTGAAGATGTAGCAACAGAATCTATCCAAATGAACTGTGAGACAATATCAAGCAGTATTATATATGTGTGGTTGGAGTACTAAAAAGAGGGAAGGAACAGAAAAAAAAAATCTGAGGAAGTAAAAGTAAAAATTCCAAAAATTAAAAAAAATTGTGCATCAACAGATCTAATATTAATGAATACCAAGAGAAATAAATACACATACACACGCACATACACCACAGTAAGAATTATAATAACCAAATTGGTGAAAAATTGATGAGGAAAAGAAAATTGTAAAAGTAGACACAGGAAAAGAAAATACATATTTAGAGAGAAATAAAGATAAGTATCCAGTGGACTTCTCGACAGAAAATACGAGACACAGAAAACAATGAAACAACATATTTTAAATGGTGAAGGAAAACAACTGTCAACTTAAAATTCATCAAAAATGAAAGGAAGAAGAGATGATGCTGGGAAGATAATAGAGTAGGAAGCACTAGGAATCTGTCTCCCCACCTAGACAACAACTGCACTGGCAGACTCTGTCTGATGTAACTCTCTTGGAAGCCTGAAGTATATTAAAGGCTTGCAACTTCCAGAGGAAAGCTTAGATTTAAATTCGGGTTAATTTCAGTCAATTTCAGCTCTTAGCACAGTAGCAGGTACCCATCACACACCCCCAGCCACATGGCAAACAACTGCTGACAGGTTCCTGGAGTAACTTGCACAGCAGTTGGTGAGAGCCAGGGTGGCGAAAAAGATCCTGTATTCCAAATACAGGAGTTCTCTACTCTGGTTACTAATTGCTGCTTCTTTTCACAAAAGAGCAAAGAGGTGGGCGACCACTGTTGTTGCACCTTCTTCCACTGTTGCAAAGCCCTCGCCCTCTAACTGAAGTGACTTACACAAGATTTAAAGGACCAGCACCATTTTTAACCGTCTATTTTTCTCCTTTTCTCTTTTGGAAGCCAGACATTAAAGACCAGCATACTAAAAACACGTGCACATACAAGGGAAAATTAGAAAGTGCCTATATATGCCCAAGGATAGGATCAGAAAAACCTGAGAAAACCTTAAGTTTACACCTCAGGCTGATGTATGGCACAGAGATATCTTTCAAAATTTTTTAATTAAAAAGAAAAAAACAATAACAAAACCCATCAAACCCCAGAGAAGGGGGAGAATCTGATTTCCAGTGTTACCACATTATTAGATTCAAATGCCCAGTTTTCAACCAAAAAAACCCAAAAAAACCACAAGATGTACCAAAAAAAAAAAACAAACAAAAACCAACCAAACAAACAAAAACTAAGAAAGTATGGCCCATTCAAAGGAAAAAAATAAATCAACAGGAACTGTCCCTGAAAAAGAGCTGATGGTGGATATACTAGTCAAAGACTTTAAAACAATCATCTTAAAGATACTTAAAGAACTAAAGGAAGATGTGAATAAAGTCAATAAAACAATGTATGAGCAAAATGGAAATATTTAATAGAGACTTTTGAAACCCTAAAAGGAAACCAAAAGGAAATTCTGGAGCTAAAAAGTACAATAACTGAAATGAAAAACTGACTACAGGGATTCAAAGGCAGATTTAAACAAGCAGAAGAAGAATCAGTGAACTGAAAGATAGGACAGTACAACTTATTGAGTCTGAGAATTAAAAAAGATTGTAGAAAAGTTAACAATCTAAGGGATACCCCAACACCAAAGCCAGACAAACACACTACAAGAAAAGAAAATTATAGACCAATATCCCTTATGAACATTGATGCAAAAAATCCTCAACAAAATACTAGCAAACAGAATTCAGGAGTGTATTAAAAGGATCATACACAATGACCAAGTGGGATTTTTTTCCCAAAATGCAAGAATGTTTCAACATAATGAAATCCATCAATGTAATACATCACATTAAGAGAATGAAAGAGAAAAATAAAAACATGATCATTTCAATTGATGCAGAAAAGGCATTTGACAATTCAACACCTTTTAATGATAAAAATTCTCATCAAACTAGAAATAGAAGCAAACCACCCCAAAATAATAAAAGACAAATACGAAAAACCCACAGTAAACACCATATTCAATGGTGAAAGACTAAAAGCTTTTCCTCTAAAATTAGGAACAAGGCAAGGATGTCTGCTTTTGGCACTTCTATTCACAGTGACACTAACAGTTCTAGCCAGAGCAATTAAGCAACATGGAGAAATAAAATGCATCCAAATTGGAATGGAGGAAAATAAAATTACTTCCGTTTTCAAGTGGTATAATCTTATATGTAGAAAAGCCTAAAGTTTCCACAACACCAACAACAAACAGAATAAATGAATTCCACAAAACAGCAGAATACAAAGGAAACATCCAAAAATCAGTTGCATTTCTATACACTAACAATGAAGAATCTGTGTACAGGTTCATGAAGTAACTTGCAAGGCATCTGGTAAGACTCGGGATGGCAGAAAAAGATCCTATACTCCAAATATAGGAAATATATATAGGAACTAATATATAGTTAACTATCTTTATCATGTTGCACATTACATCCCTAGTATTTATTTGTCTTATAACTGGAAGATTGTATCTTTGACTACCTTCGTCTGATTCTACCTCTCTCACCCACACCTGTTCTCTGTTAGTCACAAATCTGACCTTCTTCTATGAGTCTGTTTGTTTGCCTGCTTGCTTTTCAAGTATAATTGACCTACAACTATGTTAATTCTTGGTACACAACACAGTGATTCAATATTTCTATACATTTAATAATAATCACCATTAACTCTAGTTGTCATCTGTCACCATACAAAGATATTACATAATTATTGACTATATCCCACACTGTACATTTCATATCTGTGATTCATTTTTGTAACTGAAAGTTTGTACCTCTTAAACTCCCTCACCTATTTCTCTCCTTCCCTCCAACCCTCTCCCCTTCTGGCAACCACCTGTTTGTTCTCTGCCTCTATAACTCTGTGCTGGTTTGGTTGTTTGTTCACTTGTTTTGTTTTTTAGATTTCACATATAAATGAAATGATACAGTATTTGTCATTCTGTCTGACTTATTTCACTTGGCATAATATCTCTAGGTACATACGTGTTGTCACAAATGGCAAGATTTCATTCTTTTTATGGCTGAGTAATACTCCATGATGTGTGTGTGTGTGTACACACACACACACACACACACACACACACACACATACATACATACCATTTCTTCTTTCCCCATTCATATATTGATGGGCACTTAGGTTGTTTCCATATCTTGACTGTTGTATATAATGCTGCAGTGAACATAGGGGGGCATATATCTTTTCTTTTTTTTTTTTAATTTTTTTTTTTTTTAGATTTATTGATTGATTGATTGCTATGTTGGGTCTTCGTTTCCATGTGAGGGCTTTCTCTAGTTGCGGCAAGCGGGGGCCACTCTTCATTGCGGTGGGCGGGCCTCTCACTCTCGTGGCCTCTCTTGTTGTGGAGCACAGGCTCCAGACGCGCAGGCTCAGTAGTTGTGGCTCACGGGCCTAGCTGCTCTGCAGCATGTGGGATCTTCCCAGACCAGGGCTCGAACCCATGTCCCCTGCATTAGCAGGCAGATTCTCAACCACTGTGCCACCAGGGAAGCCCACATATATCTTTTCAAATTGGTGTTTTCATTTTCTTCAGATATACACCCAGAAGTGGAATTGATAGATCATATGGTACTGCTTTTTTAAATTTTTTGAGGAACCTCCATACTGTTTTCCATAGTGCCTGCACCAATTTACATTCCCACCAACACTGTACCAGGGTTCCTTTTTCTCCACATCCTTGCCAACATTTATAATTTGTCTTTTGGTTAACAGCCATTCTGACAATGTGTGAGGGAGTATCTCATTGTGGTTTTGATTTGTATTTCCCTGGTGATTAGTGATATAGAGCATCTGTTCACATGTCTGTTGGCCATCTAAATGTCTTCTTTAAAAAATGTCTATTCAGTTCCTCTGCCCATTTTTTAATTGGGTTGTTGTTTCTTTGATATTGATTTGAATGAGTTCTCTACATACTTTAGATATTAACCTCTTGTCAGATGTATCATTTGCAAATATCTTCTCCCATTCCGTACACAGCCTCTTCAATTTGTTGACAGTTTCCTTCACTGTGCAAAAGCTTTTCGCTTTGATGTAGTCTTTTATTTATTTTTGCTTTTGTTTCCCTTGCCTAAGACCCCATAAAATATTGGTAAAACTTGTGTCAAAGAGCATACTTTCTATGTTTTCTTCTAGAAGCTTTATGTTTTAAGAACTTACACTTAAGTCTTTAATCCATTTTGAGTTTATTTTCGTATACAGTATGAGAAAGTAGTACAGTTTTCCCAACACCATTTTTTGAAGAGGCTGTCCTTTCCCCATCATATATTTTTGCCTCCTTGATCATAGATTAACTGGCCATATAACTATGGGCTCATTTCTTGGCTCTCTTTTCTGTTTCACTGATCTATGTGTCTGTTTTTGTGCCTGCACCATCCTGTTTTGATTACTGTAGCTTTGTAATATAGTTTGAAATCAGAGCATGTGATGCCTACTGTTTCATTCTTCTATCTTAAGACTGTTTTGGGTACTTACGGGTCTTCTTTGTTCCCATACAAATTTTAGAATTATTTGTTCTAGTTCTGTGAAAAATGCCATTGGTATTTTGACAGGGATTGCACTGAATCTGTGGATTGCATTGGGTTGGTATGGTCATTTTAACAATATTAATTCTTCCAATCCATGAGCATGGTATATCTTTCCATATTTCTGTGTCATCTTCAGTTTCCCTTATTATGTCTTACAGTTTTCCAAGTATAGGTCTTTTAGCTCCTCAGTTAGATTTATTCCCATGTATTCTATTTTTTTGATATGATTGTAAATGGGATTTTTTTCTTAATTTCTCTTTCTGATAGTTCTTTTAGTGTACAGAAATGCAACATACTTCTGTATATTAATTTCATATCCTGTAACTTTACCAAATTCATTGATGAGTCATTGACAGGTTTTTGGTGGTTTCCTTAGGATTTTCTACGTATAGTATCTTGTCACCTGCAAATAGTGACAGTTTTACTTCTTCCTTTCCAGTTTGTATTTCTTTTACTTCTTTTCTTGTCTGATTGCCATGGCTAGGACTTCCAATATTATGTTGAATAAAGGTGGTGAGAGAGGGCACCCTTGTCTTGTTGCTTATCTTAGGAAAATGCTTTCAGCTTTTCACCATTGAGTATGAAGTTAATTCTGGGCTTGGCATATGTGGCCTTTCTTATGTTGAGTTATGTTCCCTCTATACCCACATTTTCAAGAGGTCTTATCATAAAACTATGTTCAATTTTTTCAAAAGCTTTTTCTGCATCTACTGAGATGATCAGGATTTTTATTCTTCAGCTGTTAAAGTGGTGTATCACACTGAATAATTTGTGGATACTGAATCATCTTTGCATCCCTGGAATAAATCCCACTTGATCGTGGTGTATGATCCTTTTCATGTATTGTTGAATTCAGTTTGCTAATATTTTGTTGAGGATTTTTGCATCTATGTTCATTAGTGATATTGGCCTATAGTTTTCTATTTGTGGATGACATCTTTGTCTGATTTTGGTATCAGGGTGACACTGGCCAGAACTGTTCTGAGTCAGAATTTTTCCTTCCTCAGCAATTTTTGGAATAGTTTTAAAAGGACAGGTGTTAACTCTTCTCTAAATGTTTGGTTGAATTAACCTGTGAAGCCATCTGGTCCTGAGCTTTTGTTGGTTGGGAGTTTTTCAATTAATGATTCAATTTCAGTACTGGTAATTGGTCTGTTCCTATTTGCTATTTCTTTCTGGTTCAGTCTTGGGAGCTTGTATATTTCTAGGAAATGTATCTATTTCTTCCAGGTTGTTCATTATATTAGTGTGTAATTGTCCATAGTAATCTCTTATGATCCTTCATGTTTCTGTGCTATTTGTTGTAACTTCTCCTTATTCATTTCTTTTTTTTTTTTTGTTTCTTCCTTTATTTATTTATTTATTTATGGCTGTGTTGGGTCTTCGTTTCTGTGTGAGGGCTTTCTCTAGTTGTGGCAAGCGGGGGCCACTCTTCATCGCGGTGCGCGAGCCTCTCACTATCGCGGCTTCTCTTATTGCGGAGCACAGGCTCCAGACGCGCAGGCTCAGTAATTGTGGCTCACGGGCCCAGCTGCTCCGCGGCATGTGGGATCTTCCCAGACCAGGGCTTGAACCCGTGTCCCCTGCATTGGCAGGCAGATTCTCAACCACTGCGCCACCAGGGAAGCCCTCCTTATTCATTTCTGACTGTATTTATTTGGGCCTTTTTTTTTTTTTTTGGAAGAGTTTGGCTAAAGACTTATCAATTTTGTTTCTCTTTTCAAAGAAGCAGGTCATAGTTTCACTGATCTTTTCTGTTGTTTTTTAGTCTCTATTTTATTTATTTCTGCTCTCATCTTTATGATTTCTTTCCTTCTACTAACTTTGGGTTTTGTTTGATCTTCTTTTTCTAATTCTTTTAGGTGTAAGGTTATGTTGTTTACTTTTTTCTTGTTTCCTGAGCTTGGCTTGTATTGCTATAAACTTCCATCTTAAAATTGCTTTTGCTGCATCCCATAGTTTTTGGATCATTGTGTTTTCATTTTGCCTCCAGGTATTTTTTTTATTTCCTCTTTGATTTCTTCAGTGACCCATTCGTTGTTTAGTAGCATATTCTTTAGCCTCCACATGTTTGTGTTTTTTCCAGTTTTTTTTTCTTCTAATTGATTTCTAGACTTACAGCATTGTGATGCTTAATATGATTCAGTCTTCTCAAATTTACTGAGACTTGTTTTGTGGCCTAGCATGTGATCTGTTCTGCAGAATGTTCCATGTGCACTTGAAAAGAATGTGTATGCTGCTGCTTTTTGATGGAATGTGATGCTGCTGCATATATGTATATATATACACTCTAGAAATAGTTAAAGCACGAGACCACTGTGATCTTAGAATATCAAGACAAATGCTGCCATTATTGTTAGTATTTGGATAATAAATTCTTGCTGTAAATCCAATCTTAGGTGGTTTGAAGGGGTAGTTTGTAGGAAAATGAATTGTACACCACCTTGATATGAGCTGTCATTAGGTCCCATAATTGTGGTTCGCCAGTGAAACATATCATCCTCAACTGGACCTGCAAAACACTGTGCTGGAGGGTCATGGGCCAAGTCACTAAGTTCCTTATTAATCTGTTTCAGCACCACAGTCTGTGCTTTTCATCTGGCTCCCCACTATCTTCGTATGTGCTCAAAGGTCTGGCAAAACTCTTGGTTATCCCAGTGGCTGGGAAGGACTGTCTCTTCATCTCACACTGGCTCTGCCAGACACAGGTAGAGAGGAGCTAGGGCCTCCCCCAAGCTGCAGCCTCGGCCTCCTCTCCATGCAGCAACTGGTGCCTCCCCAGCCCTATGGGGCTCACATGCATGACACAGCCACAAGATGCCTGCTCTTAATATATTTTACATCTTTTTGTTTTGTGTATCCCTTAACTAGTTATAGTGGATATAGATGATTTTATTACTTTTGCCTTGTAACCTTCCTACTAGCTTTATAAGTGAATATCTTCTATCTTTACTGTATATTTGCCTTTACCAATGAGGTTTTTCCTTTCAAAATTTTCATATTTCTAGTTGTGGCTTTTTCCACTTAGAGAAGTCCCTTTAACATTTCTTGTAAAGCTGGTTTCACGGTGCTGAATTCTTTTACCTTTGCTTGTCTGTAAAACTTTTGATCTCTCCTTCAAATCTGAATGGAAGCCTTGCTAGGTAGAGTATTCCTGGTTATAGATTTTTCTCATTCATCATTTTAAATATATTGTACCACTCCCTAATGGCCTGCATAGTTTCTGCTGAAAACTCAGCTCAGAGTCTTACAGAAATTCCTTTGTACGTAACTTGTTGCTTTTCCCTTGCTGCTTTTAAGGTTCCTCTTTATCTTTAATTTTTGCCATTTCAATTACAATTTGTCATAGTGTGAACATCTGTGGGTTTATCTGTTTGGTACTCTGTCCTTCTTGGACTTGGATGTCTGTTTCCTTTCCAAGATTAGGGAAGTTTTCAGCTATTATGTCTTCAAATATGTTCTCTGCCCCCTTTTTCTCTCTCTGGGACCCCTAAATGTGAACATTAGCATGCCTGATGTTGTCTCAGAGTTGTCTAAGAGTTGTCTCTTAAACTGTCCTCATTTTTTTGGTCAGCTTCAGTAATTTCCACTACTCTGTCTTCCAGTTAGCTGATCTGTTCCTCTGTATTGTCTAGTCTACTGTTAGCTCCTTCTATTTTATTTTTTATATCAGCTATTGTATTCTTCAGCTCTGTTTGCTTCTTCTTTATATTTTCTAACTCTTTGTTAAAAACTCCTAATGTCTCCCTTTGTTCACCCCGTCTCCTCCTGAATTCTTCGAGCATCTTATTGGTCATCACTTTAAACTCTTATCAGGTAGATTACTTACCTCCACTTCATTTAGTTCTTCTAGGGTTTTATCTTATTCCTTCATCTGGAACTTATTTCTCTATTGCCTCATTTTGCCTATTTCACTGTTTTTATTTCTATGAATTTCATAAGGTGGTACATTTCCGATTTTGTATAAGTGGCCTTATGTAGGAAATGTCCTATAGGGCCCAGCAGCACATTCTAGTCTGGTCACCATAGCTATGTGCTTTAACAGTGCCCTCTATATGGGCTGTGTGCATCCTTCTGTTGTGGTGGGCTGACTACTGTGGGCACACTGGTAGGCATGGCTGGCCTCCAGTCTGTTTAGGTGCCAGGCCTTGCCTTGTGCAGACTGCTGGCCACTGGTGGGTGGGACCATGCCATGGCAAAACTGCCTGCTTAGCTAAGGGAGGCCCAGCCCTGGTGCTGGCCCACAGGTGGGTGGGGCCCAGTCACAAGACAACTAGCTAAATACCCCATTTAGCTCTGGCCCACTATTGGCCGGGTCCTGGAGTGGCTGGTTGTAGGGCCAGGGCTCCCAGAACTAATGTCACCCTGCTGATGGATGAGGTTGTGGCCTGGGGGTGTCCCAGGGCTGGTGTCAGCCTGCTAGGGGGGGCAGGGCCAATATTTGACATGGCTAGCTGTAGGGTCTGTGGCAATCTGGAGCTGATGATGGCCCACTAGCAGGTGATACTGAATCCTGATACAGGAGGTTGAGGCATCCAAGGTGTGCCATAGCTGGTACTGTCCTGCTGTTGGGTGGGGCCAGGACCCAGGTCAACCCAGGGGTGGTTCTGTTCTGCTAGTGAGTGGGTCTTGTCTTGACAGAGCTGGCTGAAATGCTGGTGTTGGCCCATTGGTGGGAAGGGCCATGACCCAAGGTGACTGGGGCCTCAGGATGCCCTATGGCACCTGGCCTACTGGTGGGTGGGGCTGTGTCCCCAACCAGCTAGCTTCCTGGTCTGGGGAATCCCAGAATTGATGTTAACCAACTGGTGGGCATGGCCAGGTCCCAGAATTAATAAGCTAGAAGGAGGATTTCAAAATGGTGCTTACCAGGACCAATGTCCTTATCCTTTAGGGGTTGGGCTCCCCAAAATGCCTGCTGCCAGTGTCTATGTCTCCATAATGAGTTTCAAGTGTCTCCTGCCTCTCCAGAAGGTTCTCCAAGTCATCAAGTGGGTCTGACCCAGGCTCCTTTCAAATTACTGCTTTTGCCCTGAGTCTCAAGAGTGTGTGAGATTTTGTGTTTGCCCTTTAAGTGTGGAGTCTCTATTCCCCACAGCTCTCCAGCTCTCCCCAGAGTAAGCCCTACTGACTTTCAAAGTAAAATGTTCTGGGGGGCTCATCTCCCCAGTGCAAGAGCTCTGAGCTGGGAAGCCCAATGTAGGGTTTGGACTCCTCACTCCTTGGGAAGAACCTCTGCAATAATAATTATCCTCCCGTTTGTGGATCACCTACCTGGGGGTATGGGTCTTAACTATACCAAATCTTTACCCCTCCTACCTGTCTCATTGTGGTTCCTTTCCTATATCTTTAGTTGTAGATCTTTACTGCTAGTCTTCAGGTAACTCTCAGGATAGTTGCTCTGTAAGTAGTTGCAATTTTGGTGTGCCCATGGGAGGAGATTAGCTCATGGTCATCCTACTCCATTATCTTGGCCTCCAATGACATTTTTTGAAGAAAGAAAAACTCATCCTAAAATTCATATGGAATCACAAGGGATCCCGAATAGCCAAAACAATCCTGAAAAAGTAGAAAAAAACTAGAAGACTAACACTTCCTGATTAAAAGCTTAATACAAAGCTACAGTAATCAAAACACTATGGTACTGGCATAAAGACAGACAAAAAGACCAAGGAATAGAATAGAGAGCCCAGAAATAAACCCTTGTATATATGGTCAAGTGATTTTTGACAAGGGTGGCAGGACCACTCAACAGAGAAAAAACAATCTTTTCAACAAATTGTGCTGGGAACACTGAATATTCACATGTAAAGAATAAAACTGTACCTTTGCCTAACATGATATACAAAAACTCAAAAAGGATCAAAAACCTAAATTTAAAAACTAAAACAATAAATCTCTTAGTAGAAAACATAAGGGAAAATCTTCATGACATTGGATTTGGCAATGATTTCTTGGATATGAAAACAAAGATGCAGGCAACAACAACAAAAATAAATAAATTGGCCTTCATGAATATTTAAAATTTTGTACATCAAAAGACATGATCAATAGAGTAAAAGGCAACCTACAGAATGGGGAAAATATTTCCAAGTTAAATATCTGATAAGGGATTAATATCCAGAATATATAGGGAGCTCCTAAATCTCAACAGAAAAAAACAAACAAAAAACACCCTGGAAAAGAATCTGAAAAAGGATAGACATATAGATAGATAGATCTGAATCACTTTGCTGTACACCTGAAACTAACACAATATTGTAAATCAACTATACTTCAATTTCTAAAAAATGAAGTTCAGAAAATTAAGAAACAAAAAACAAAAGAAAAAAAATATTTGCCCATCGAAAATGGGCAAACACCTTGAGTAGACATTTCTCCAAAGAAGATTATGAATGGATAGTGAGCACAAAAAAAGATGTTCAACATCACTTATCAATAGGGAAATGCAAATCAAAATTATAATGAGATACCACCTCACAGCCATTAGGATGGCTCCCACCAAAAAAAACAGAAAACAAGTGTTGGCAAATATGTGGAGCAATTAGAACTTTTCTGTACTGTTAGTGGGAACATACGATGGTACAACTACTGTGGAAAACTGTATGACAGTTCCTCAAAAAATTAAAAAGGGAAATATAGTATAACCCAGGAATCCCCCTTCTGGGTATATACCCAAAAGAACTGAAAGCAGGGTCTCAAAGAGATATTTATACACCCATGTCCAGAACAGCATTATTAACTATAGCTAAAATGTAAAAGCAACACAAGTGTCTATTAACTGATGAAAACAAAATGTGGATATATGCATACAGTGGAATATTATTCATCCTTTTTAGGATGGAAATTTTGAAATATGCTATAATATGAATGAACCTTGAAGATTATAGGCTAAGTGACATATGCGAGTCACAAAAAAACCCAAATACTCTATGAATCATACACTTATATGAGGTACCTAGAACAGCCAAAATCAAATACACAGAAAAGTAGAATGGCATTTCCAGGGGCTGGTGGGGAGGAGGGAATGGGGAGTCATTGTTTAAGGGGTATAGAGCTTTACTTTTACGAGATGAAAAGAATCACAGATATAGTTGGCTGAAAGTTTCACTACATTAAAAACATATATAGGGCTTCCCTGGTGGCGCAGTGGTTGAGAATCCGCCTGCCAATGCAGGGAACAGGGGTTCGAGCCCTGGTCTGGGAGGATCCCACATGCCGCGGAGCAACTAGGCCCGTGAGCCACAACTACTGAGCCTGTGCGTCTGGAGGCTGTGCTCCATAACAGGAAAGGCCGCGACAGTGAAAGGCCCGCGCACTGCGATGAAGAGTGGCCCCCACTTGCCACAACTAGAGAAAGCCCTCGCACAGAAACGAAGACCCAATACAGCCAAAAATAAATAAATAAATAAATAAATAAATTAAAAAAAAACATATATAATACCACTGACCCATACATTTTAAAATGGTAAAGATGGTAAATTTAATGTTTTATATTTTACTACAAAAAAATTTTTAATTGTAAAAAAAAAGGCCACCTCAAAATATTTACTTGGCAAAGCAACCCCAATGACATAATTGTTTTCTTGGTAAATAAGTACATTTCAAAGTAGACAGCCAAAGAATTAAATATATGTATGTTTAGGAGATTGGTTCAAGATGGCAGAGTAGAAAGACGTGCTCTCACTCCCTCTTGTGAGAACACCAGAATCACAATTAACTGCTGAACAATCATCGACAGGAAGACACTGGAACTCACCAAAAAAGATACCCCACATCCAAAGACAAAGGAGAAGCCACAATGAGATGGTAGGTGTGCAATCACAATAAAATCAAATGCCATAACTGCTGGGTGGGTGACTCACAAACTGGAGAACACTTATACCACAGAAGTCCACCCACGGGAGTGAAGGTTCTGAGCCCCACGTCAGGCTTCCCAACCTGGGGGTCCGGCAACGGGAGGAGGAATTCCTAGGGAATCAGACTTTGAACGCTAGTGGGATTTGATTGCAGGACTTCGACAGGACTGGGGGAAACAGAGACTCCACTCTAGGAGGGCACACACAAAGTAGTGAGCGCGTCGGGACCCAGGGGAAGGAGCAGTGACCCCATAGGAGACTGAACCAGACCTACCTGCTAGTGCTGGAGGATCTCCTGCACAGGTGGGGGGTGGCTCTGTCTCACCATGAGGTGAGAATGGCAGCAGAAGTTCTGGGAAGTACTCCTTGGCGTGAGCTGTCCCAGAGTCTCCCATTAGCCCCACAAAAGAGCCCAGGTCGGCTCCAGTGTTGGGTCGCCTCAGGCCAAACAACCAACAGGGAGGGAACCCAGCTCTACCCATCACCAGTCAAGCGTAAAGTTTTACTGAGCTCTGCCCACCAGAGCAACAAACAGCTCTACCCACCACCAGTCCCTCCCATCAGGAAACTTGCACAAGCCTCTTAGATAGCCTCATCCACCAGAGGGCAGAGAGCAGAAGCAAGAAGAACTACAATCCTGCAGCCTGTGAAACAAAAAAACACATTCACAGAAAGACAGACAAGATGAAAATGCAGAGGGCTATGTATCAGATGAAAGAACAAGATAAAACCCCAGAAAAACAATTAAATGGAAATAGGCAACCTTCCAGAAAAAGAATTCAGAATAATGACAGTGAAAATGATCCAGGACCTCGGAAAAAGAATGGAGGCAAAGATCGAGAAGATGCAAGAAATGTTTAACAAAGACCTAGAAGAATTAAAGAACAAACAAACAGAGATGAACAATACAATAACTGAAATGAAAAATACACTAGAAGGAATCAATAGCAGAATAACTGAGGCAGAAGAACAGATAAGTGACCTGGAAGACAGAATGGTGGAATTCACTGCTGTGGAACAGAATAAAGAAAAAAGGATGAAAAGAAATGAAGACAGCCTAAGAGACCTCTGGGACAACATTAAACGCAACAACATTCGCATTATAGGGGTCCCAGAAGGAGAAGAGAGAGAGAAAGGACCAGAGAAAATATTTGAAGAGATTATAGTCGAAAACTTCCCTAACATGGGAAAGAAATAGCCACCCAAGTCCAGGAAGTGCAGAGAGTCCCATACGGGATAAACCCAAGGAGAAACACACCGAGACACATAGTAATCAAACTGGCAAAAATTAAAGACAAAGAAAAATTATTGAAAGAAGCAAGGGAAAAACGACAAATAACATACAAGGGAACTCCCATAAGGTTAACAGCTGATTTCTCAGCAGAAACTCTCCAAGCCAGAAGGGAGTGGCATGATATACTTAAAGTGATGAAAGGGAAGAACCTACAACCAGGATTACTCTACCCGGCAAGGATCTCATTCAGATTCGATGGAGAAATGAAAAGCTTTACAGACAAGCAAAAGCTAAGAGAATTCAGCGCCACCAAACCAGCCCTACAACAAATGCTAAACGAACTTCTCTTAGTGGGAAACACAAGAGAAGAAAAGGACCTACAAAAACAAACCCAAAACAATTAAGAAAATGGTTATAGGAACATACATATCAATAATTACCTTAAACGTGAATGGATTAAATGCTCCAACCAAAAGACACAGGCTTGCTAAATGGATACAAAAACAAGACCCATATATATGCTGTCTACAAGAGACCCATTTCAGACCTAGGGACACATACAGACTGAAAGTTAGGGGATGGAAAAAGATATTCCATGCAAATGGAAATCAAAAGAAAGCTGGAGTAGCTATACTCATATCAGATAAAATAGACTTTAACATAAAAAATGTTACAAGAGACAAGGAAGAACACTACATAATGATGAAGGGATCAATCCAAGAAGAAGATATAACAATTATAAATATATATGCACCCAACATAGGAGCACCTCTATACATACGGCAACTGCTAACATCTAAAAAAGAGGAAATTGACAGTAACACAATAATAGTGGGGGACGTTAAAACCTCACTTACACCAATGGACAGATCATCCAAAAAGAAAATTAATAAGGAAACACAAGCATTAAATGACACAACAGACCAGATAGATTTAACTGATATTTATGGGACATTCCATCCAAAAACAGCAGATTACACCTTCTTCTCAAGTGCCCATGGAACATTCTCCAGGATAGATCACGTCTTGGGTCACAAATCAAGCCTCAGTAAATTTAAGAAAATTGAAATCTTATCAAGCATCTTTTCTGACCACAACGCTACAAGATTAGAAATGAATTACAGGGAAAAAAATGTAAAAAACACAAACACATGGAGGCTAAACAATATGTTACTAAATAACCAAGAGATCACTGAAGAAATCAAAGAGGAAATCAAAAAATACCTAGAGACAAACGACAATGAAAACATGATGATCCAAAACCTATGGGATGCAACGAAAGCAGTTCTAAGGGGAAGTTTACAGCTATACAAGCCTACCTCAAGAAACAAGAAAAATCTCAAATAAGCAATCTAACCTTACACCTAAAGGAACTAGAGAAAGAAGAACAAACAAACCCCAAAGTTAGCAGAAGGAAAGAAATCATAAAGATCAGAGCAGAAATAAATGAAATAGAAACAAAGAAAACAATAGCAAAGATCAATAAAACTAAAAGCTGGTTCTTTGAGAAGATAAACAAATCGATAAACCATTAGCCAGACCCATCAGGAAAAAGAGGGAGAGGACTCAAATCAATAAAATTAGAAATGAAAAAGGAGAAGTTACAACAGACACCACAGAAATACAAAGCATCCGAAGAGACTGCTACAAGCAACTCTATGCCAATAAAATGGACAACCTGGAAGAAATGGACAAATTCTTAGAAAGGTATAACTTTCCAAGACTGAACCAGGAAGAAACAGAAAATATGAACAGACCAATCACAAGTAATGAAATTGAAACTGTGATTAAAACTCTTCCAACAAACAAAAGCCCAGGACCAGATGGCTTCACAGTTGAATTCTATCAAACATTTAGAGAAGAGCTAACACCCATCCTTCTCAAACTCTTCCAAAAAATTGCAGAGGAAGGAACACTCCCAAACTCATTCTATGAGGCCACCATCACCCTGATACCAAAACCAGACAAAGATACTTCAAAAAAAGAAAATTACAGACCAATATCACTGATGAATATAGATGCAAAAATCCTCAACAAAATACTAGCAAACAGAATCCAACAACACATTACAAGGATCACACACCATGATCAAGTGGGATTTACCCCAGGGATGCAAGGATTCTTCAATATATGCAAATCAAACAATGTGACACACCATATTAACAAATTGAAGAATAAAAACCATATGATCATCTCAATAGATGCAGAAAAGGCTTTTGACAAAATTCAACACCAGTTTACGATAAAAACTCTCCAGAAAGTGGGCATAGAGGGAACCTACCTCAACATAATAAAGGCCATATACGACAAACCCACAGCAAACATCATTCTCAATTGTGAAAAACTGAAAGCATTTCCTCTAAGATCAGGAACAAGACAAGGATGTCCACTCTCACCACTATTATTGAACATCGTTTTGGAAGTCCTAGCCACGGCAATCAGAGAAGAAAAAGAAATAAAAGGAATACAAATTGGAAAAGAAGACATAACTGTCACTGTTTGCAGATGACATGATACTATACATAGAGAATCCTAAAGATGTCACCAGAAAACTACTAGAGCTAATCAATGAATTTGGTAAAGTTGCAGGATACAAAATTAATGCACAGAAATCTCTTGCATTCCTATACACTAATGATGAACAATCTGAACGGGAAATTAAGGAAACACTCCCATTTACCATTTCAACAAAAAGAATAAAATACCTAGGAATAAACCTACCTAGGGGAGACAAAAGACCTGTATGTAGAAAACTATAAGACACTGATGAAAGAAATTAAAGAAATACAAACAGAGATATACCATGTTCTTGGATTGGAAGAATCAATATTGTGAAAATGACTATACTACCCAAAGCAATCTACAGATTCAATGTAATCCCTATCAAATTACCAATGGCATTTTTTACAGAACTAGAACAAAAAATCTTAAAATTTGTATGGAGACACAAAAGACCCCGAATAGCCAAAGCAGTCTTGAGGGAAAAAAACGGAGCTGGAGGAATCAAACTCCCTGACTTCAGCCTATACTACAAAGCTACAGTAATCAAGACAATATGGTACTGGCACAGAAACAGAAATACAGATCAATGGAACAAGATAGAAAGCCCAGAGATAAACCGACGCACCTACGGTCAACTAATCTATGACAAAGGAGGCAAGGATATACAGTGGAGAAAAGACAGTCTCTTCAATAAGTGGTGCTGGGAAAACTGGACAGCTACATATAGAAGAATGAAATTAGAACACTCCCTGACACCATGCACAAAAAGAACCACTGATAGTCTTGGATCCTTATCAAGGTTCACGAGTGAGACTCCTATGTGGTTCCTGCCTCTTGGGCATGAAGCTAAAACAGTGATGTCCCAAAGTAGCTATTCAATGGACGGGGTATTAACAGCAGCCAGCAGGAGAATTCATGACTCTGCTTTTCCTCCTTTAAAAATGAGGTGATCTGGGACTTCCCTGGTGGCCCAGTGGTGAAGAATTCACCTGCCAATGCAGGGGACACGGGTTCAAGCCCTGGTCCGGGAAGATCCCACATGCTGCGGAGCAACTAAGCCCGTGTGCCACAACTACTGAGCCTGCATGCCACAACTACTGAGTCCGTGTGAGTCTGTGTGCCACAACTGCTGAGGCCCGCACGCCTAGAGCCCATGCTCTGCAATGAGAGAAGCCACTGCAATGAGAGGCCCGTGCACCGCAACGAGGAGTGGCCCCCACTTGTCGCAACTGAAGAAAGCCTTCACACGGCAACGAAGACCCAATGCAGCCAAAAATAAATGAATAAAAAAAATAAATTTTTCAAAAAGGTTTAAAAAAATTTTTTTAATTTAAAAAATTAAAAAAAATTAAAATGAGGTGATCTGATATTACCTCTCAAAGTATAGACCAGTCATCCTGGGGAAATTCCTTCCTAATTAAGCATGTTTTGCTCCACAAGTTTGCAGGATCTGGCTTCTCTCCGTCACTTTATTATAGATAACTTTTGTTAAATTAATTAGACAAGGAGGCCATTGGACTGCGGGGACTCGAATGTCGGGCAGCCTACGTAAGCAAACCAAAATCTGAGCCTCAAGGTTACAAAAAACCAAAACCTAAGGGCATCCAATCACAGACAGTTACCTAGGGTTTAAGCTACAGTCAATCAAATAATGTCCTTTCTTGGTTTCTGTACCTTCCCTCTGTAAGTCTCTCCCCTGGCTCTTAGCTGAGGAGTGTTCCTAATAACTTCTGATTTGGTTCTGCCTGATTTGAATCAATTTTTGTTCAAATAAACTCTTAAAATTTAAAATAAATAAATAAATAAATAAAATAATAAAGATAATTTGGCAAGGTTACCTTTGTAAATCCAATTTAAAATATGGAATTGAGTAACTGATCTAGATGTGTGATTATAAGTTCAAATCTCATTTATAAAAGGACTTGAAATATATCAAAGCATTTAAGGTTTACACAGTTATACATTTAATGTGTTAGATTTATAAGAATTACTCAAGTATTCTGAAAAGATTTAAACAACTGCAGTACCTAAAAAAGAAAACACATTAAATGCATAATTTCAGTTTAAAATATCTAAAGTATTTAACTAAATGCATTAAATATTATTCAAAGGCCCTGAAAAATGCTATTTAAAATGTTAAACTTATAAATGGAGTAAGGTTATTTGTAAACATGCCATGCCTCCTTCACTGTCTGGGAATAGCTCTCTTAGGCAGGACTCTGTCTGACCCATCTGCCTCTCCCCAGCACTCAGAAGAAGGATATAGTAGGAATACAGTAGGTTCCCAGGGAATGTTAGTTAAATAGATTGCTAACGTAGGGCGTGGGGATAAGTTGTATGCATGTTGGCAGGGGGGACAAATTTGAATTAAGTGTAGAGACTACACAGCATGTGTATGATTTATGAGCCTGTGATTGAGAATGTAGGGGTGCAAATATACGGTTTGTAAAGGAGAAGTGGTTCGTGTATGTATGTTATGTGCAGATGTGCCATCTGAACACGGGAGAAACTCCCCAGGGCTTGCCCTCTCTACAACTTGGGCCAGGTTGGAGTCTTCCATGGCATTGGTCTTTTCTCCTCCCACCCTGGCCCCTCCTTTCCTACCTCATTTGTACATCACTTTCCAGCCCAAAGGCCCCATGTTCAACAGCTTTCTCAAAGGCCATCATGGTATTCTCAGGCCCCAGCTGTGGAAGAAAAGGACACCGGGCCCTTAATCTCAGAGTGTTTTCTGCCAACATCCCTTTTAGGGTAGGGAAGGGGCCCAGTAACAAAAGGACTTTAGGAAACAGAGTTTGGCTCCCTTGGCTCTTTTTTCAAAGAAGCTGCCTACATTTTGCTCTACCCAATCTGATGTGGGGACTCTGCTCATCTGACGCAATGTCACTGGGCACAATAAAGAGAAATGGACTGAGAATTAGGTGACCTGGGTTCGAGCCCAACCTCTACAATTAATTCCTTATTCTTGTCATCTCAAGCCAACCCCTTTACTTCTCCAGGAGTTCCTAGGATCTGATGTGCCTTTGTCTCATCCACAAATCCATGCATACCTGTACTCACCCACATCCATCATGCTCAGACCTACCATGGGTGCACCTCTATGTCCAAAGAAGTTCGGCTTGGGTCCCAATTTATCCTTCTCCTGAATACAGGGAGAATAAATCCCCAATGGAAGCAAATAGAGACACAAGAGGATGAGAAAAAAGGGCACTCCAATAGCCACTTGTAGAGCTGAAAAAGTTGGAGGGAAGGGGAAGTAAGAAAAAAAAAGGCAAACAGGAATGGAGAACCATCCCAAGCAACTAACTATCCCAAAGCAACAGTCAATAAATACCCAGTCCATGGGTTCACTGACTCTGTGGACTCACTGATTTACTCTATATTTCTGTCACATCCTTATGTTCTCTCAATGATTTGAAAGCAAAAGAGTATCCAAATATAAGCATTATTATTAAGTCCATATTATTACAAATGCAAATTTACAAGGGAATGAATTGTACAAGAAGTGGGAAGCAAAGGAAAGAGAGGAAATGTTAAGGAATACCTTCTCAGAAGGAGTAGTTTAGTTGCCTCTGAGAAAGCCCTGAAGCCCTTTAAAGATCAGCCTAAAATGCTGCTATATTGAAGGCAGTGAGGTATAGCAGAAGGGATACTAGTTGACAGAAATCTGACTTCAAAGCCAGACTCTACCACTTTCTAATTGTGTGACTCAGACATGTTGCTTAACCTCTCCATTCTGAAAAATGGAGCTATCCTGCTACTAACATCTATCTCATAGAGTTGATATAATAGTTGACATCACAGGTGCTCAATAAATATTGAGTATTTCTCTCTCTCTCTCTCTCTCTCTCTCTCTCACACACACACACACACACACACACACACACACACACACACACACACACACACAGCCTGACCACAAAACCTGTTATCACTTGCCATTGCCCAACACTTACTATTTTAGACCTCTGAAGATGTTACCCATTTGTACATTTTAAATTACTACCTATATCACTTTCAAATCTAGATCTCCAGCTCTAACCTCTCAACTTTATGAGCACATTACACCTTTTGTTTCTTTTTCTCTCATAACACGTCATCTGGTATCTTCTGATTCTACCTTAAAATTTAGGAAATGGAAAAGAAAACAGTGCATTATTGTCCGCTTTAAGATCCTGCCCCCAGGAACATTTCCTAAAATTCACCCTCCACCTATACACACACACGTGTACAAACACACAATGGCAATACTGCCAACCAAGTCTTTCTCTTGCCTGCATCCTCACACAAGTCAGGAAGCAAGCACTCCTTGTTTAACCAGTAGTAAAAAAGAGACATAGAAAAATGTCCTACTGGTTTCTCAATAAGGTGCTGAGAGATAACTCCACTCTCAAAACAGTTTCATGTATAGCTCTGATTCTTGTTTGTTTCCATGATATTAGGGCAAAGAATGAAGAGGAAACGAGTGGCAGAGGTAGACATTTCTGCTGCTGGTGGAAGTCCCCCGGCGTGACAGGGACTAACCAGGGCCTGCTTTGAAGTACTAAGATGTATCCAGGGATATCTGCACCTGGTTCTTGAGTTTAAAATAGTAATATTTGAATACAAACTAAAAGAACTGTGACTTGTACCGTCACTGGTCAAATAAAATTAAAATTGCCTCTACCCTCCCGCCAGTTACTCCAATCCATTCCCAGACAGTCAATGTGTAACAACAGAGAGAAAATTCTTATTTTTCTAGAAGGAGAATCCCTCTTTAGAAGAAGGACTATTTGGCCAGGGAAATGCTATGACAGGCCATGTAGGGTTGTGAGTTTGACCACAAGGATCTTGCTTGAGTAACGAGCTAAATGAATTTCAAAGAGGTATAGTGCTGGCTATCTACCAAGCTTGTTTTACTGAGTAGAGTATGGAAGTTAAAGCCAGAGCTGAAAGAATCAGGCAAGGTTTCACCCACAGGACATACCTTCTCCTTCCAAATAGATCAAGTAGAAGGCCACAGGCCAGGAAAGCATAACCATCACAGATATGCTGCTCAGGTGTATGTAGGGAGCAAAGACCTGGTGGAAAGCCAAAAGTCAAGCTGAACACATCTGAATAGACAGGGCTACAGCTAAGGATGGACAGTGCTTACCTGCAGTGACAGCCCAACGGTGAGCCACCTGTCTTTCCAATAAGTGAATAAAATCCAGAAAAAGAACGAGCATGTCAGAATCACCAGCAGAATCAGGATCTGGGGAAACAAAAAGAATCTCCTAACTTCCAAGCACTAATCTTGGATGAGAACCGTCCTTAGGAAACGTGTGTGTCCCTATGGTGTCAGGGTCCTTGTTTCCTCATCCTTTTAATTTAACCATCCTGCAAATGCCCAATATTAGATGGATCCAATAACTTACCCTCTTTGTTCCCAAGTCTTTGCTGTGTATCATGGCTGGAAAAAAATTACACAGCTGTGTGGTCTGATGGCTTTACTAATAATTTATCATCTCCACCTCAGCTGGGCCCTCAATATTGCTTGGCATGTCTTACTCAGTTTCAACAATGGCCTTTATAAATATTCACTACTTTTTTTATATGACTCAATACAGTCAGAAGTAAATAATATTTTGTAATTACCCTTCCAGTGCATGTTTTCCCCAACAGACTGTAAGCTTCATGAGGTCAAGGACAATATTTGTTTATAATTATATCTTCACTGCCTTGCAGAATATGTCTGATACATAGTAAACATCCAATAAATATTTGTTGAACAGATGAAAAAAATCTGCTAGCCAGAACACTATTTACTTTATAGAGAAAGAACATTGAGACCAAGAAGACACAACTTTCACTTCTTCCCCTTCAAGTGTAGATTTTCTACATTTGTTTCCCTCTAGAGAGTTCTTGGTTCCCGCCCTTTCATAATCTCTGTATCTATGAAAGCAATTGAATCCATAATTAAACCTTCTCACGAAATAATTCCAGGCCTTACTGCCTTCAATAGTTAATCTTCCAAATATTTAAGGAAGTAATATCTCCACTTTAACAAACTCTTCTAGAGAATAAAAAAGAGGGAATGCTCTCTAACTTGTCTTATGAAGCCAACAAAACATTGATACCCAAACTCAACAAGTACATTACAAGAAAGCAAAAGTATAGGCCAATTTCTCTTATACATAGATTTTATATAGATGCAAAAATCTTAAATAACCTATTAGCAAACCAAATGCATTACAACACAAGGGTTTAATTGTCAAATTAGATTCACATGAATCTTATGTGATTCTGGGATCTTACCCAACACCAAATTTCACTAACGATTTAAAGGATATAGTCAATTATAAAGTACAAATAAAATATTATTCTCATGGATAAATCTGATTCTGTCAAATGCAGCTACTCACAAAAAGGTCTTTCCTCTCCTGTATTAGGATACATGCTGACCTTGGACTTAAAATGTGAGGTGTGTTTTTTGCAGCAATTTTTTGGATCTGTCTCCTCGAGTAATGGAAATAAAAGCAAAAATAAACAAACAGGACCTAACTGAACTTGAAAACTGTTGCACAACAAAGGAAACTATAAACAAAATGAAAAGACAACTTACAAGAGGGGACAAAATATGTGCCAATGAAGTTACAGACAGGGCTTAATTTCCAAAATATACAAACAGCTCATACAGCTCAATATCAAAAAAACAAACAACACAATCAAGAATGGGCAGAAGACCTAAATAGACCTTTCTCCAAAGAAGACATACAGATGGCCAACAGGTACATGAAAAGATGCTCAACATCACCAATTATTAAAGAAATGCAAATCAAAACTACAATGAGGTATCACCTCACACCAGTTAGAATGGCCATCATCAAAAAGTCTACAAATAATAAATGCTGGAGAGGTATGGAGAAAGGGGAACCCTTCTACACTGTTGGTGGGAATGTAAATTGGTGCAGCCACTGTGGATGAAGGTTCCTTAAAAAACTAAAAAATAGAGCTACCATATGATCCAGCAGTCCCACTCCTGGGCACATACCTGGAGAAAACCATAATTCGAAAAGATACATGTACCACAATGTTCACTGCAGCACTATTTACAACAGCCAGGACCAAGGAAGCAACCTAAATGTCCATTGACAGATGAATGGATAAAGAAGATATGGTACATATATACAATAGAATATTACTCAGCCATAAAAAAGAATGAAACAATGCCATTTGCAACAACATGGATGGACCTAGAGATTGTCATACTATGTAAAGTAAGTCAGAGAAAAATATCATATGATATCACTTATATGTGGAATCTTTAAAAAATGGCATGAATGAACTCATTTACAAAACAGAAATAGACTCACAGACATAGAAAACAAGATTATGGTTACCAAAGGGGAAAAGGGGATGGGGAGGGATAAATTAGGAGGCTGGGATTAACAGATACACACTACTATATATAAAATAAACAACAAGCATCTACTATATAGCACAGGGAACTATACTTAATATCTTATAATAACCTATAATGGTAAAGAATCTGAAAAATAAAATATATATATATTCAGTTTTATATATATATATATGTGAATCACTTTGCTGTACCCCTGAAACTGACACAACATTGGAAATCAACTACACTTCAATTAAAAAACTTTCTTTAATGTGAGGTGTGTTTTGAGCAAAGTGTGTAGAAACTCTGTTTCACAGAAGGAGCCTTTTGGGTTATGGAGCATCCTTATCTTATATCCCATTAATTATATAACTCGAGCCAGCCATGTCTCCCACCCTACAAATCTATAAATTCCAAGCTTACTTACAATAAGCAACCCAGATATACCAGGTTATATCCTGCTAGAAATTTTCATAAATAAGGATTCTCCATTATCGTTTGCCTAATAAATACCTTTAGTATGTTTATAAAGAGTTTCGAATTGAGGTCATTCATTCCTCTCTGAATATCCTTAAGTAGAAGGAAAATAGGTTATAGGCCAGGTGCTAACCCTTTCCTTCTGGGTTTATTCTTTGTGCACTAAAACTGAAACTCGAAGCCCTACAGAATCTCTGTTGTCAACTGAAACAGTCTCTCCTCCCAAGTCCGATAAGCCTAATCCTTCATGGTTTGAAGCCCCAACTAAGGTGGTCACCTTCCAAGGGGATGCCCACTCTTCTCATACCTCATCTGCATTACTTCCCCTTGCCCACAGACTCATAACCAGAATCAGATCCCAGAATGCCTCTAGAGATGGTTTTGTTAAATTTACTTACCAAACTCTGTAGAATATATGTGTGGGAATGAATCCTAAGGTTGTTAGACAAGGAGAAAAGAATTTTGGATTGGGCTACATTTAATGATATGTGTGCACTTACCAGAGATTATGAATTCAATATACCAGAATCCAGGTATTATACATCTTAGAGTGATTCTAATTGCTTGTTTCATTTTCTGAAACTGTGGCTCAATAGTGGCCTATGCTTGCAAAAATATACACTGGGGAAAAGACAGTCTCTTCAATAAGTAGTGCTAGGCACTATATACAATAGCCAGGACATGGAAGCAACCTAAGTGTCCATCGACAGATGAATGGATAAAGAAGATGTGGCACATATATACAATGGAATATTACTCAGCCATAAAAAGAAACGAAACTGAGTTATTTGTAGTGAGGTGGATGGACCCAGAGTCTGTCATACAGAGTGAAGTAAGTCAGAAAGAGAAAAACAAATACCGTATGCTAACACAAATATATGGAATCTAAAAAAAAGTGGTTCTGAAGAACCTAGGGGCAGGACAGGAATAAAGATGCAGATGTAGAGAATGGACTTAAGGACACGGGGAGTGGGAAGGGTAAGATGGGACAAAGTGAGAGAGTGGCATGGACATATACACACTACCAAATGTAACATATATCGCTAGTGGGAAGCAGCCACATAGCACAGGGAGATCAGCTCAGTGCTTTGTGACCACCTAGAGGGGTGGGGTAGGGAGGGTGGGAGGGAGACGCAAGAGGGAGGGGATATGGGGATATAAGTATACGTATAGCTGATTCACTTTGTTATACAGTGGAAACTAACACAACAATGTAAAGCAATTATACTCCAATAAAGATATTAAAAAAAAATTATGATACCTTGAAAATGTTCTTTACTTAAGTGTCTGAGAATATTGCTAAATAAAATACCATCTTGCCTTCTGTCAATTAAAAAAAAAATAAGTGATGCTGGGAAAACTGGAGAGGTACATGTAAAAGAATGAAATTAGAACATTTTCTCACACCATATATAAAAATAAACTCAAAATGGATTAAAGACCTAAATGTAAGACCAGAAATCATAAAACTCCTAGAAGAAAATGTAGGCAATAACATTCTCTGACATGTCTTAGCAATATTTTTTTGGATATGTCTCCTCAGGCAAGGAAAACAAAAGCAAAACTAAATGAGACCTAATCAAATTTAAAAGCTTGTGTCCAGCAAAGGAAGCCATCAACAAAATGAAAAGACAACCTGTTGAATAAGAGAAGATTATTTGGAAATCATATGCCTGATAAGCGGTTGATATCCAAAATATATAAAGAGTTCATACAATGCAACCCAATTTAAAAATGGGCAGAAGACCTGAACAGACATTTTTCCAAAGAAAATATACAGATGGACAATAGGCACATGAAAAGATGCTCAACATCACTAATCATCAGAAAAATACAAATCAAAACCACAGTGAGATATCACCTCACAGCTGTCAGAATGGCTATTGTCAAAAACACAACAAATAATAAATGTTAGCAAGGATGTGGAGAAAAGGGAACCCTAGAACACGTTGGTGGGAATGTAAATTAGTACAACCACTATGGAAAACAGTATGGAGGTTCCTCAAAAAATTAAAAATAGAACTACCATATGATCCAGCAATTCCATTCCTGGGGATATGCTGAAGAAAATAAAAACATTAATTCAAAAAGATATATGCACCCCAATGTTCATAGCAGCTTTATTTACAATAGCCAAGATACGGAAACAACCTAAGTGTTCATCAACAGATGAACTGATAAGAAGATGTGGGGCTTGTGTGTGTGTATGTACATACACACAATGGAATATTAGTTAGCCATAAAAAAGAATGAAACTTTGCCATTTGCAACAACATGGAGGACCTGGCAGATACTATGCTTAGTAAAGTTAGTCAGACTGAGAATGACAAATACCGTATGTTTTCACTTAAGTGTAGAATCTAAAAAATAAAACAAATGAATGAATATAACAGAACAGAAACAGACTCACAGACACAGAAAACAAACTAGTGGTTACCAACGGCAAAAGGAGTAGGGGAGGGACTAGGTAGTGAAAGGGGACTAGGCACTAACTACTAGGTATAAAATAAATAAGATACAAGGATGGAATGTATAGCACACAGAATACAGCCAATATTTTATAATAACTTTAAATGAAATATAATCTATAAACATATTGAATCACTATGTTATATACCTAAAACTAATATAATACTGTAAACCAACCATACTTCAATAAAAAAAAATAGTGGCCTATGCTTTATAAAATTTGGATGCCAGCAATTTCTTGGTGTAATATGGAAGAAAGAATCCAGTGATTTACTGAGAAAGGTTGCTGGAATGCTATCACCTATGATGAGCTAACCCACTCCAGGTCACGTTCTATGGGAGGAATCAGAGGACACTGAAAAATACGTTGCTGAGGAAAGCGTCAGCATCCTTGAAAAGCACTGTAGTGGCTATCCTTTACGCCTGGATAAAAGTGAGAGGTGCTGCCACTGAAACTGGCTTCCTGATTTCAAAGGCAATGATGAGATTCTGCTGTGGCAGAGGCCAAGTAGCAGCACCCACTGCCAGAGGCAAGGTAAGCATGGTTTCTATAAAAGGCACAAGCCTGAAATGATAATCAGAATGGTATAACCCATAGAGTTATAACTTGGTAGTAACTAACTGATCATGGTGTCCCAGTTCCAAAACAGAGGGTGATCTCAATAAGGCCCATTTGTTCACTTCTCAATCTACATTCTTTCTCTATAAGATCTTACAAGTTCAATTTCCATCTATTCTAACTTTTAAATTTATATTTTCAGTTCATACTTCCCTTTTGAGTAAGAGGAAATTTAAGGGGACCATTCAGAGAGTTTGACATGTTCCTGTATTTGAGGAAATACAAGGAATAGTAACAAAACCATGCTTGCTATAAATAGCAAGAGGCTATGGCTGGAGATGCTCAAGCCCATGGCAGAACAAAACAAGGAAGGCTATCTTGGAATGAGCTGTATGTCTTCAGATGTTGGGTCAGTGATGCCTGCTTCCTTGGACCAGATACGGATCCTTTGTAATTGCCAATATAACTTTAAAGGGCTCCAAACTAAGGGAGAGTCAAAAGGACCTCAACATAGAAATTTCATGGGGTATATAGGAAAACAGGCAATGACACCACCAAGAGAACTGCAATCAAGGTTCTCAGCAGAAAGGTCTCTGAAAATACGCATTGAAAAACCTGTGCGGTAAAGAGCCAACAATTGTGCATTTACCTGGTCTTGATGGGCCCTCTTGCCCCTCCTTGGGGGACTTTGTTCTTTTATCCTATCTCCCCATCTCCTGGGCCCTACTCTGGTGGAAGAAAGGTAAAAGGACAATCATGCTCTCTCCACCACTGCATGTTTGCAGGCCTGGGTCATGTGAAAACAGGGGAAGGGAAAAGTCTCATAAAGTTGGAGTTTGGTTTATTACAATGAACTGAAATTTTTAATGATTGAATGAGAATGTCTTTTTGACTATAAAGGATTGGGCAAATAATGGAGCCCGCCTAAGGTTTTATGGGGATGGGAAGAACAGAGTCACAGAGTAAGTTTAACAAGGAGTAGTGAGAAAAAATAAAGTTTGGATTCAGCTCCTTCAGTAAATCAAATTTACAAATTACAAATCAAATTTACAAATTTACAAATCAAATTTACAAATCAAATTTACAAATTAAATTTGTAAATTACTGTTACAAATTTAATGATTTCAGTTAAAACAGTGTAAGTAGATCTTTTTCATAAGGGGAACAATGAAAGAAAGGGCAACTCTGTATTCAACACAATGCTAAAGAGGCACATTCAGTCCTGGTCTAAGGTCTCCTATGAAGGAAGATTCAGATGTCCTACCTTATGACACCAGTGCAGGTACAATTCTATCCCCTCCCAAAGCAACAAAGATCCAAGTACCTGAAAAAAACAAAGAAGAAAAATGAGATTATTTTGAAATCACCAAGATGCTACCCAAAACACTGTTCTGAACTCAAAATTCCTTTCACAGTCTGGCATCACATTCATTTCTTGCTACACCTGCAGTTTTTATACTCTGGGAATTTGCCATTCTGTTCCTCTGCCTAAAAAGCTCTCCCTCCCCATGCCACTGACCCTTCAAGGACAGTTCAAATGTCACCTACTTGTACCTTTCACCAGCAACCCCAGGAAGAATTTATTATTATCTTCTCTGGGATTTTGCAACAGTCAATACACTGATATCTTTCCTGAGTTTCTACCAATTTCTTGGTAGGTATTACTTAGAGCCACTTGTTGAGAACAGAGGTCAGGGGCCAGCCCTTCCAAGGGTCACTTAAAAGCTCTTTCTTGAGGAACCAGTGCCATTGTTATAACTGCTAACCACTGTTGTTAACATTGGTATTTAGTCAATTAATCTTAGATAGAATTTGAATCTAAATCTAGCCAGTCACCAAGTCAGTGTGGAGATAGGAACTGAAAACCAGAGTCCTCAGATGCTTAGGATATTAATGAGTTTGAATGTATAAGTCACTTAGATTTTTATCAAAACAATTTTATGTATATAATTCATCTGTTCTTTACCCAGCCCTATAAAATACCATTTTATTAAATATTATTATCATTCTCATTTAAAAGAAAAGAAACTGAGGCTCAGAAGAATTATATGACTTGGTCAAGGTTACAAGGTAACCTCAAGATAGAGCTAGGAATAGGACCCAGGTCTCCTTCTCTGTTCACTGTTGTTACCACTATATGTATCCAAAAATAGGTAGGGTAGAGTAGAAAGTTTGTGAAAATACATTGCCTTATTGGACACTAGAACTCATTCACACCTTAGAAGCTAACTATACCATTTCATGTTTATTGTGTATGAAAGCAGTACAATTCAGTGGCCAGAGTCTGGTCCAGAGAACACCATTCATCTGTTTTTTTCCCCATTAAAAAGAAAAGCTTCTAACTGGTCTCTCTGCCTATAGCCACCCTCCACACCACAACTTCCAAGATGATTTACCTAAATAGAAATCTGATTTATGCTAAATGTATTAGGCTACTTTTCAGGCCTTCCAAAGTCTGTCACAAGCCTATCTAAAAAGAGGTTACCGATTTTTCTTCAATATCCCCTATGTGCTAACAGTACTGTTTCTTCCCTGTTACCTAGTCACACCCCATACATAGCTCTCTTTTTTTAATGGGAGCAAAATTGCTTTACAATGTTGTGTTAGTTTCTGCTGTACAATGAAGTGAATCAGCTATATGTATACCTATGTCCCCTCCCTCTTGGACCTCCCTCCCTCCCTTCCCCCACCCATCTAGGTCATCACAGGGCACTGAGCTGAGCTCCCTGTGCCATACAGCAGGTTCCCACTAGCTATCTATTTTAAACACGGTAGTGTATTTATGTCAAACCTAATCTCCCAATTCGTCCCACCCTCCCCTTCCCCCCGTGTCCACATGTCTGTTCTCTACGTCTACGTCTCTATTCCTGCCCTACAAATAGGTTCATCTGTACCATTTTTCTAGATTCCACATATATGCGTTAATATTTGGGGCTTCCCTGGTGGCGCAGTGGTTGAGAATCTGCCTGCCAATGCACGGGACACGGGTTCGAGCCCTGGTCTGGGAAGATCCCACATGCCGCGGAGCAACTGGGCCCGTGAGCCACAACTACTGAGCCTGCGCATCTGGAGCCTGTGCTCCGCAACGAGAGGCCGCGACAGTGAGAGGCCCGCGCACCGCGATGAAGAGTGGCTCCCGCTCGCCGCAACTAGAGAAAGCCCTCGCACAGAAACGAAGACCCAACACAGCCAAAAATAAAAAATATAAATAAAAAAAAAAAAAAAAAAAGAAAGTCTTCTTCTATGGAATGAGAAGCAGGACTTAAAAAAATATATATATATATGATATTTGTTTCTCTCTTTCTGGCTTACTTCACTCTGTATGACAGACTCTAGGTCCATCCACATCTCTACAAATGACCCTGACTTTGTCATGATGTTCCCACAGTCTGGAACTTTCTTCCCCATCAGCATAAACACATGTCTAAATCCAACATCCCTCCAAGATCCCACTCCTGTTCCACCTCTTCCAAGAAGCCTCACTTAATCCTCTTGGCTGTAAGTCACCTCTTCCTTCTCAGAACCCATGCAGAACGTTATTTAGGCCACTCTAATGACAATTATAATGCTCTCCCTGTGTTGGTTATTTTTGTCTATGACTTAGTTCCCTACTAGATTCTAAACTCTCAATAAGTTAGAATTAAGGACGACTATAACTTTATATCTCATAACTATCACTTTGAAGTGCCCTGCATGAAAACAGAAACTGCACGTCTTGTTGATTTCTGTATCTTCAGTACTTATCACTCATATAATGATCAATATATTTTGTTGAAAGAAAAATTAATGCAAATGTCAACTGATTTGGGGGTTGGATTCTTCTATATCAGACAGGAAATCACTGGGGACAAGGAATCATGAAATCAGAGAAAGATATATATGCCCTATGTATAATTGGACACTGAAAAACTCCAGTTCCTTAAAAGTTAGTCTCTCACAAGCTTTCCACTTCTTCAAACTCCTCTATTTCCTGGCCTGAATTTCTCACACTACCTGACACTACTATATGTCAGACAACAGAGGCAGGGTCACTAGTGCCTAAAGACTTTCGCTAAAATGTACTTCACGCCTGGACTAAGGACTAGCATTTGCACATTAGAACAGGTTTAACACACTAGCTAATTTGTAAGGCCCAGAAAGACTGATTCTTAGGAGATGGGCTATAAAATTCAATATGCAGAAGTACTGCCATTTGAAGGTGTAGGTGTCTAAAATGACAATACTGAGTGAACCAGAAAATAGGCTATGAAACAGGGGAAGGATATTCTGCCACCCTTCCAAAGGGTCAAAGTGGTAAGACACACCCTCTAACAGCACAAGCCTTTTTTCCTCCATCTATCCCTCGTGCCTAATATTCTTGGCTGATGTAAACCCCAACTCTACCAAGAGTGATCTGAGGTTCTGAGGGCTCCCAGCACAACTGGGAACCATACCACAGACAGAGCACCTCATGAGCCTACTCAGGAAAGGAGTGGGAGAAATGGAAAACATTACTCACCAAGAGCAATGATGTGTAGGCAGCCAGGATCCCCAAAAAACTCAGCAAGACAATGGACCAGAAGAACCAGAATCCTGTACCTAGAAAAATGACCCTGCAAAAATGTGTTTCAATCCTTAAAATACAGTAAAAAATTAGTAGCATCTGTGTCAAGGATGGGGGGAGATAAGACTGGACTAGATGAGGTAAAAGATAAACAGAGGGAGATAAGAAGAGAAGGCAATTTGGGAACAGATGTGTGAAAAGCTTTGGGGATATTCAGTTGAGAAGTTCTAACTTTGTCCTACAGGCAATTGGGTACTTTAATGGGGCTCTGTATGAGTGGTATGATTCTTTAAAGTTACTCAGAGTATATCAATATATGCAAAAATTATGTTCTCTTTAAAAAACAATATAAGACAGAAATTCTGGAATTCCAAAAGAGAAAACGTCCACTCCCTTAATAAAACTAACGCTTTCCATTTGGGCAGGTTCCTGGTCCACATGAATATATGTTTTCTTACATAACTGCAAGCCACCATATTAATTTATCTATTCTGTGTAAGAGATTTGGCCCCTTCAAAAATAGTCCTGATGTGTTCTGTTCCTAAAGTAGTTTATGAGGGAAAACTGCTAATAATTCGCTAAGAGAAACAGTGTTACACTTGGTCTACATATTGTATGTCAAAATTGTTCTAGACCGTTCATTTCAAGATAACAGAAATTACCTTCTCACCATATAAAATCTGGAGAAATTATATTTTAACAATACAGACATACGCTTCAAAGATACTGCATTTTTTACAAATTGAAGGTTTGTGGCAACCCTACATCAAACAGGTCTATTGGCACCATTTTTCCAACAGCATTTGCTCACTTCATGTCTCTGTGTCACATTTTGGTAATTCTTGCAATATTTCAAGCTTTTTCATTTTTATTATAGTTGTTATGGTGATCTGTGATCAGTGATCTTTGATGTTACTACCACTACTCACTGAATGTTCTGAGGATGGTTAGCTATTTAGCAATAAAATATTTTTTAACTAAGGCATGTATATTTTTTATAAACGATGTTATTATACACTTACAGACTACAGTATAGTGTAAACATAACTTTTATGTGCACTGGGAAACCAAAAAAATTGTGTGACTTGCTTTATTGCTATATTATTCACTTTATTTCTGTGGTCTGGAACTGAACTCCCAGTATCTCCAAGGTATGCCTGTATAAAATATAGATTGGTGAACATATAACCACATTACAAATAGGAAAGGAAATTCTCTTTGGTCAGGGGCTATAACATACATCAAGAAGAATGAAACAAGCAAGCAGCCATCCTAGCGAGAGCTATCCCAGATCAAGATACTAAGAGTACTTTCTAAAAGATGAGCTCACAGCCAGGAATCAGAAAACATGTAAGGAATGTCAACAAATTCACCCAATAAAGCCAACTAATAGAACAACTTGCACATAAAAAAATATAATTAATAGAACGATCAGAAAAGAACCACAAAATAAATATATTCAAAAGCTTCAGAAAAGTAAAGGACTCACATCCAGGTAACAAGAATAGATGTTTTAAAACAAGCACATTAATTATCAAAACAATGAAACAGAGATCTTAAAAAACATGCAAGATGACCTATAACGGAAAAGAATCTGAAAAAATAATATGTGTGTGTGTGTGTATAGCTGAATCACCTTGCTGTACAATTGAAACTAACACAGCATTGTAAATTAGCTAGACTTCAATTTTTAAAAAATGCAAGATGGACTTAATAGTAGCCTAGATACAGTCAAAGAATTTATCAAACAGCTTAACCAAATAGTGATTTTGACTTTGCTTTCCAAGTAAGTAAGTTAAGGTTTACCATTTAATGGTGCCTTTATTTTTCTAATCATTTTTCTGGCCACATTTGATTTTTTTTTCACTCCCTTTTAACCTAAAAGGTCTTCTTTTGTACATTCAACCACACATAAATATTATTATTAGCTTAGTTCAGCTCAAAACCCTCTCACCAAACTCAGGTGAAGTTCCCACCCACCCACCATGAACTGCAGGAAGAATTTTGAATTTTTTTCTCTTTTTCTCTTTCCCTCTTCTACTTCTTCTTGTCCTATTCATCTGTACTCACTCTAGGTGGTGGTAGTGAAAGCCCTCGCACAGACCCAACACACCCCTAAATAAATAAATAAATTTATATAAAAAAAAAAAAAGAATTCTAGAAGGGAAAATACAGCAGTAAAAATTAAGAACTCAGTGAATGGATTAAATAGCAGGTAAAACAGACCCAAAGGAATTTGCTAAACAAAAGACAGACCAGAAAAAAATATCAAGCATGAAACAGAGACACATGAAAAAAATACATGAGAAATACAGAAGAAAGAGTAGGACACTTAAGAGGATAAAGAGAAAATACCTAATATAAAATTGAAGTAGAGGCAATAGAAAATGGGGTAAAAGCAATATTTGTAAAGGTAATGGCTGAGAACTTTTCCAAAATGATTAAAAATACTGTATTGGTCTGGGACCACTCAGAAAAGGAATTATTGTAGGGATTAGACCTTGGGCTATTACAGAAGCTGTGAGAGAAGGCTATGTAAGACTGTTACATCTGCTCCAACACTTGGCCTAAAGTTGTAGAAGTCAGACAGGCCAGAAGTTGGAAAGTAAAACTGAACACAATATATAGGGAAACTGAAACCCATGAGGAGGAACTAGAACCCTCAAGGACAAACTGAAACACGTAAGGATAGACTGGAACACATGAGGACACACACAAACCATGCAACCTGTGTCTATCACTGTGTCAAGGATTTAGCTAAGTTAACTCCTATTAGCTAAGCTGTAACTCCATGGTATTGCTGCCGTGGCACCCATTTTGTTTGTCCAAGTGGACCACAGTGACCTTAAATTGACACTAGCACCCTCAGGAAAGCACATGACCTAGGAGCCCTCAGTCATAAGCAAATATAAGGTCCTGATATGACTTCCACAATAGCCCTTGTGATCTACAGTCTCGCATGCTTCCCATCACCTGTATGCCTCATGTGCCCCTTAGACAAAACTTCCATGGGGCTTACAAAAACCCTACTCTTATAGTTTGACTTAATCAATCTGGCCCTAGCCCAGGAACCCCAAAGCACTCCAGCCATGGACTGTAATAAAGGCATGTGCCCAGGTCCTGCCTCACTTTCTGTCTACACTCTGCCTTGACCTCCCTATGTGGGCCCTAGAGGCATCTGTGTACTTCCCCCAGTACCTTCAAGTAATAAACTTCTCTATTTTAATTTCTCTTGCAGTCTGTTGTTGAACCACCACTCACCATTGCTGTTGCCTCAATTGACCATCCAGCACCCTGTGCTCCACATAACAAATGTTAATTCAACAAAGTCATAACACACTTCCTCCAACCTTGGATAATAACAGTGACCTGCAGGAAAAGTTCATGCCTTTCATCATTTAGCTGCATACTTATCTGACCTAGGACATGAAGAAGCTGAAGAAGACCTGGCAGGAGCAAGAAAAATGTGGGCCCAGGTGCTTCCCCATGGCAACTAAGTGAACTACCAGATATTGACATTGCATGGAGGCTGTCATAATGCCTGGGTCCATCACTGATCTTCAGAGTATAAAGAAATAGCTAACGACTCACTTCCTACTTCCAAACTGTATACCAATTTTTCTTGTAATTAATCCTAACCCAATCCTATACTGGGAATGGAATTGTGAGAAATGTAGTTTCAGTTTAACTAAGTGGACCCAATTAGTACACTACCACAATCCACTCATGAGCAACTTGGTATTCATACACACCTCTATTAACCATCCTTACTTTCTATCTAACATGATGCGATTACCTCTCATACAACCAAAAACACACCAATCCTCTCCCCAAAAAAGGATACAAAGTTCCTTTATCGCCTCTATGTGATGTTTATACCTCTAATTTAAGTACTGATATATATGGTCAACTACTATTAATACATCTTATTTTCAATGGTAGAAGAATGGGAGAAGAGAAAAACATGTAGACACACACACACAGAATTCTGGCTCCCATGATCTCTGTCATTTGGTATCACATGAATGATGACGTTAACCGTTTCAATGGTTATGTTGAAACACCACTGCTAGCTTTGAAGATAGAGAAGGCCACAAGCTAGAAGCTGAGACCAACTCCCCTCTGACAACCACTAAAGAATGAGCACATCATTCCTACAACCAGAAGGAACTGGATTCTGCCAACAACTTGAATGAACCTGGAAGTGAATTCTCACTCAGAGCCCCAGGTATAAGCTCAGGCCATCTGGCACCTTGATTTCATTATGAAATCCTAAGCAGAGTACCCAGCCAAGCATGTCTGACGTCTGACCTACAGAACTGAGAAAAAAAATGGGTATTGCTTTAGGCCATTGAATTTGTGATAATTTGCTATGGGAGCAATGGAAAACTGCCCACTAACTTTACTTGTGGCTTTAGGACCAATGGGAACTCACTCTTATGTTTACAACTTTTATTTGATGATGGAGTATTGCTGTGAGGATTCTGCCTGCTTCTGAGTATGTTTATTCCAATTATGCATTCCAAAACTAGAGAAATAACTGCAGGGTGGGTTTGGGGACCCACTAGACCCACTGTAGAGATAGGTCTGAACCAAAACTCCATTGATTACCTATCTCCATTGATTACTCTGACTGGTGAATCATAGTGCTGCTTTATATCTCCAGGAATTTGTATCAGTTCAGAGTCAGTGTCCAGTAATTGCCCCAGAAGTATTTCTTCTGCCCAAGTGCACAACCACCCTGGTAAATAGCCAGATGTTCTTTGGGGGGAAAAGAGGAGGAAGACTGACAGTATACAGTTTTGTACAGGCAGGTTCTTTTGTATAGCAAGGTCCTTCCTCAAGGATTTCTCTTCATTCAAGAGCTAATTTGTTTGGTAAATAAGTAAAACAGATAATAGGAAAACAATAGAAAAAATTAACCAAACTAAGAGTTCGTTCTTTGAAAAAATACATAAAATTGACAAAACTTTTAGCAAGACTAACCAAGAAAAAAAGAGGATCCAAATAAATAAAATTTTAAATGAAAAAGGAGTCTTTACAACTGACACCACAGAAAGGAACATTAAGAGATGACTATGAACAACTATATGCCAACAAACTGGACAACCTAGGAAAAAAGGATAAATTTCTAGAAACATACAACCTACCAAGACTGAATCATGAAGAAACAGAAAATCTGATCAGAGTAAGATGTGAGTAATGAGTAAGGAGACTGAATCAGTAAACAAAAACCTCCCAAAGAAGAAAAGCACAGGACCAAATGTTTCACTGGCCAATTTTAAATATTTAAAGAAGAATTAACATCAATCCTTCTCAAACTCTTACAAAAAATTGAAGAGGAGAGAACACTCCCAAATTAATTTTACAAAGCCAGCATTTCCCTGATATAAAAGCTTGATAAGGACACTATAAGAAAAGAAATTACAGGCCAATATCCGTGATGAATATAGATGCAAGAATCACAACAAAATACTACAAGCCAAATACAACCGCACATTAAAAGAATCATATACCATGATCAAGTGGGATTCGTCCTTCTAATGCAAGGATGGTTCTACATACACAAATCAATAAATGTGATACATCACATTAAGAGAATGAAAGATAAAAATCATATGATCATTTCAAAATAGCAAAAATAGCATCTGACAAATTCAAACTCCATTCATGATAAAAACAAACAAACAAACAAACTCTCAACAAACTGGGTATAGGAGGAATATACCTCAACAAAATAAAGGTCACATATCACAAGCCCACATCTAACATCTTACTCAATGGTGAAAGGTTAAAAGATTTTCCTCTAAGATCAGGAATAACAGGGTGCACACTCACCACTCCTATTCAACATAGTACTAGAAATCCTAGTTAGAGCAATCAGGGAAAGAAAGAAAAGAAAGAAAGAAAGAGAGAAAGAGAGAAAGAAAGAAGGAAAGGGGGGGGGGAAGGAAGGAAGGAAGGAAGGGAGGGAGGGAGGGAGGGAGGAAGGAAGGGCACCAGAATTGGAAAGAAAGAAGTAAAACTTTCTCTATTTAAAGATGACATGATTTTATATACAGAAAATATTAAAGACTCCATCAAAAAACTGTGAGATCTAATTAATGAATTCTAAAGTTGCAGGATACAAAATCAATATACAAAAATCTGTTGGATTTCTACACACTGATAAAAATATATACAAAAAAGAAATTAAGAAAACAACCCCAGTTACAATATCAGTAACAAAAATAAAATACCTAAGAATAAATTTAATCAAGGAGGTGAAAGAGCCCTCCACTGAAAACTATAAGACATGAAATGGAAAGATACCTCATGTTCATGGATTGGAAGAATTAATATTGTTAATTTTCCATGCTACTGAAAGCCATCTACAGATTAGATGCAATCCCTAACAAAATTCCAATGGCATTTTTATAGAAACAGACCAATCCTAAAATTTGTATGGAACCACAGAAGACCCCAAATAGCCAAAGTAATATTGAGAAAGAACAACAAATCTGGAGGCATCACACTCCCTAATTTCAAACAATACTACAAAGCTACAGTAATCAAAACAGTAGAGTATCTGCACAAAAACAAACACCGTATCAATGGAATGCCATAAAGAGCCCAGAAATAAACCCATGTATATACGGTCTATTATTTTATGACAAAGGAGACAAGAACCAGGATATACAATGAGGAAAGGACAGTGTCTCCAATAAACAGTGTTGAAAAAACTGGACAGCCACATGCAAAACAGTGAAACTGAACCAATATCTTATACCATACACAGAAATCAACTCAAAATGGATTAAATACTTGAACATAAAACCTCAAACCATAGGACTCCTAGAAGAAAACATAACCAGTAAGTTCCTTAACATCAGCCTTGGCAATGAGTTTTTTGGATTTGACAGCAAAAGGAACAAAAGCAAAAACAAACAAGTGGGACTACATCAAACAAAGCAAAGGAAACCATCAACAAAACAAAAAGGCAACCTACCAAATGGGAGAAAATATTTGCAAATCATATATCTGATTAAGAGGTTAACATCCAGGGACTTCCCTAGTGGTCCAGTGGTTAAGATTTTGCCTTCCAATGCAGGGGGTGTGGGTTCAATCCCTGGTCGGGGAGCTAAGATCCCACATGCTTCGTGGCCAAGAAAACAAAACATAAAACAGAAGTAATATTGTAACAAATTCAATAAAGACTTTTGAAATGGTCCACATCAAAAAAATCTTTAAAAAGAGGTTAATATCCAAAAAATATACAAAGAATTCGTACAACTGAATACCAATTAAACAAACAAACCAGTTTAAAAATAGAGTATCTGAATACACATTTTTCCTAAGAAGATATACAGGCCACAGGTATATAAAAAGGTATTCAACATCATTTTTCTGATGATTCACTAATAATCAGAAAAATGCAAATCAAAACCCCAACTAGATATCACCTCATACCTGTTAGAATGGTTATCAAAAAGACAAGCAATAACAAGTGTTTGTGAGGATATGGAGAAAATGGAACCCTTGTGCACTACTGGTGGGAATGTAAACTGGTGCAGGTACTATGGAAACTAGTATGGAGGTTCCGCAAAAAAATTAAAACAGAGCTACCATATGATCCAGCAATTCCACATCTGGGTATTCATCCAAAGAAAATGAAAACACTAACCTGAAAAGATATATGTACCCCTATGTTCACTGCATGATATAGAAACCATGCCATGATATAGAAACAACCTAAGTATCCATTGACAGATAAATGGACAAAGAATATGCGGTATGTACATACAATGGAATATTATTCAGCCATAAAAAAGAAGGAAATCTTGCCATTTATGACAACCTTGATGAACCCTTGAGGGCATTATGCTAAGTGAAATAAGTCAGACAGAAAAAGACAAATACCATGTGATCTCCCTTATATGTGGAATCTAAAAAACAAAAACAAAAACAATAAATAAGCTCGTAGATAGAACAGACTGGTGGTTGCCAGAGGTGGGGGTGGATGAAATGGGTTAAGGGGTTGAAAGGTACAAACTTCCAGTTACTAAGCCATGGGAATGTAACATACAGCATGGTAACTATAGTTGATAATACTGCATTATATATTTGAAAATTGCTAAGAGAGTAGATCTTAAAAATTCTCATCACAAGAAAACAATTGTAATCATGTGTAGTGATTGATGTTAAAAAGATTTATTGTTGTGATCATTTCACAATATATATAAAAATATCAAATTATTACTTTGTATCCACCTGAAACTAACACAATGTTATAAGTCAATTACATCTCAATAAAGTTTTTAAAAACTGAGGGAAATTTTACTTTAAAATGAAACAGCTTTGTATCTCAAGTCCTGTGGAATAATTTAGAATGGGTCCATAAATAAAGACTGAATATAAACTGATCAAAAATTAGTAAAAATCCCACAAAATAAGCAAAGCAAGAAAACTAAAAAGTAAATAAATAAACCAGTTTTGATACTTAATCAATGATTAAATTAAAACAAAATAAATTCCATCTATAAAATTAATAAAAATTATCAAAATTAGAATAGTTACTGCTGTCAATGGCAGGTTAAAATAGAAACTCATATACCTCTGTTGTTTATGGAAATTGCTAGACTCTTTTGAGAAAGTACTTTGGCAATAAGCATAATGTATTTTATTAGTGTTTATTCTTCTTAAATCAATAACACCATTCGTGGGAGTCTATTGTAAGAACATAAGTCAGAGCACAGAGATTTCTCTGTGCTTTCATGTTATCAAAACCGGAAAATTTAGAAACATTCATAATGCCTAACAATAAAAAGTGGTTAAGTAAGTGTATTAGAGTACCTTCATGTCAGGAAATATTTTTAAACCATTTTAAATGATGTTCATTAAGAGTTTTAACAATTTTTCAAAATGTGTGCAACCATTTTAAGTGAAAATGAAAAGCAAAATTATATATATGGTATGAGCATAACCATGTAAAAATAAGCATAGAAAAAAAGACTGGGAAGTATACCAAGAGATTGTTACTCAAGAATAAGACTAAGCAGATTTTTATATTTTCTACTTTCTGCATTTTTTACATTTAAAATAACAAACCATATTTTACTTCTATAAAAGGAAAAATAGGGACTTCCTTGGCGGTCCAGTCGTTAAGACTCCTCACTTCCACTGCAGGGGGCACGGGTTCAATCCCTGGTCAGGGAACTAAGATCCCGCATGCTGCACAGTGCGGCCAAAAACAAAGGAAAAATAAACTGTATTCCATTTTTTAAAAAGACTCATACTCAAACATATCCCTTTCTCCCCCAAATACCAAATAATGGGTAAGATTTGCAATAATCAGGCCAGAAAAACTGGAAGAGCTAGGAGTAGTCCAGAGTAGGAATCTGGCTAGAAAAGGGGCTGAGATGGGACACCGTTTCTGTCTTTAGAGTCTTAGCCCAGTAAAGACAGAAGGAAGAAGCAGAGGCTGGAGGTGAGGCAGAGACATCAGGGTTCATGGACAGAGATCATGAAGACCAACTAGTGTAGGCATCAGTAACCCAGACAAAGAGACTGAGTAACAAGGTGTCAGGGAGTCCTCTGAATAGAAGGACTGGGGACACTGGAAGCACAGAGAAAGCTTCCCACTGAGCCAGATTTGGTCTAAGTGTGAGAGTGAGCACAGGTGGAAGGGAAGTATAATAGCTGAGGGTGCTGAGCATCTTTACCTCTCCCCAGAGTCAGGCCTCCCATCCACCAGCTGTAGAACACCCAATTTTATCCACCCTCCCCCTTATGCCACTAGATCTTTTCAGCCTGATGTAGGATCCATGTGGCTATTAGACCAAACAGCCCTTACACAAGTGAAAATACAAAAAGTGAAACTCACCAGTCAAAGCCAAAGTATTCGTTTGAGGATTCTATCCACACAAACAGCAAAAGCACAGACATGCAAAATGAAATAACCAGACATGCGTAAAATAATCGTTCTCTCTGGGAAGAGAAAGAAGCAAGTCTAATTTAGTTCCATTTATCCATGGTACCTCAGCAACATTTGTATATACTCGCCAAAGGTCTGCATAGTTGTAGTGCAGCATTACCCTGTAGAGAGGCTTGGAGATATCACGTATCCAGCCCAAAGGCTGAGTTGGGACAAGAACCAAAACATACTCCCAGGCTCTCTTCCAGGGATTTTTCCATTATACCACACTGCCTCCAACGTCACCTTTACCAGGAAGCCTCCCTTTATCTTTCGCTCCATGTCCTTCTTTATAGCTCTCTTGTGACTTACGACATCATCCCTAAGTAATAAATATCTGTTGAATCAATTTGCTCTTCTCCATTTTTACCATCACTACTCTAATCCAGGACACCAACATCTCTTACCTTGAATACTGCTGTTGCTTTCTCTTTGAAGGCAAAGACATCTCCCTGCATTACTCTTACACCATCTAATGCATCTTCCACATGATCAAATAATCATTCCAAAACATAGCTCAGACATCAGTGGCTTAAAATCTTTAGGGAGTCTTTATCCCCTACATGGCAGAGGTCAAATTCTTAAAACCACACAATATCTTTTCCCACTCCCTCTCTAGCTTCATAATTTCCCATCACTTCTCCATTCAGATCCTCTACTCCACTTAAAATAAACCTTATTCCAAGCCCTTTGACTCCTCCTCCAATACCTTTTCTCCTGCCATCCCCTGTTCTTTACCTATCCTATTCTTAACTGCTTTTCACATTCTAAATAGTTATTTTTGGCCCCCTCCCTTGTACATGAACGCATGCGTGTGTGCATAAGCGTACACACACACACAACTATAACACTTCTCTCACTATGTTGAGAGTAAGTGTGTACTTGTCTTTTCCTCCAGTAGACTGTGAATTCCTTGAGAGCAGGAACCATGCCTGAAGAACCTGTGTTATCCCCAGTCACTGGTATAGAAGTCAAATATCTGGGCAGGAAAGATACACGAACAGGAGAACACTCCTGCCTAATCCAGGGAAGCCTCCCATTCCCACCCCTTTCCTTGTGCTCCCCATCTCAGACATGAAAAATTAGTAATCCAATTGGTCAGAATCTCGGACCCAGCTAGACCAAGTTTATGATTAAGTGAAGGTACATGATATGGCTCTCCTCTTCTCACTTCAGTGTGCTCATCATTTGGTCTCATATTATATTGCCCACCAGAGAGGGCCAACATATGACTTAAAGAAAGAAAGAGGCGCTCAGTGAGGCTAGACCACATGCCACCACTCAGCCTTACCAGCGATCTTCATTACAGAAAGTCAGATACTGGCCAGACCAATAATAAAGGAGCACCTTGTTTCCCACTTGCTGTTTTTTCTCATATGTGTAGCTCCTTTGGGAAACTCATACTGAAGAGAGATTTAAAGATTCAGGTATTCCTGTAATCCCTAGCCAAAAACAGCTAATTGTACCTATACCTCAATTTTTCTTCAAGGTTCACTTATTAACAAAAGCAGAGGTGAATAAATGAATAACAGAATGACAAGAAAGAAGAGAAATGAAGAATAAAAGTGAAAGAAAATGAGCACATGTTCCCATAGAGTTAACTTTGGCTCCAGAATTATGGCAGAACTTTCATGAAGAGCTAGAGCCCGAGCCCAGTCCTGAAGACTCTAGTGAGCCCTCATGAGGGCAGGGACCAGCCCATGTTTCCCACATCTAAGAAAGTGTGGTCCAGCTTCTTCCCATCTCTCCGTACCCAAGAGCAGTAGGGTCCACGTTTAGATTTTTTCTCCTGTTTGATTTTCCACTGGCAGCTGTAGCAGCCAGTAATGGAAGTAACACAGCATTTGTGGTTGAAGATGTGTAAAATCCATGGACTATCCTTTTTCCATCTTTCGGTCTTCTGGCTCCTAGGTTCAATCCTGTTGGCCTTCATAGGCATGGTTCGCCTTTTTGCTGTAATGACAAAACAATCAGGATCTAGTAGTTCCTTCAAATGTTTCCTACCCCACCATTCTACAGAAAGTTCCATCAAAATAGATGGATTTTAACATTTTTTATAATCTAGGATAATGCACTGGATTTGGTGTAGAAGATTAGAGATTCATCCTATCTTTCCCACTAACTAGTTCAGTGTTTACTGCAGTCATTGCACCATTCAAGGTTTAGTTTTCTCACCTCTAAAAACGGTACCATATTCTCTGTCCTAGCCAACTAATATATACTGAAGGCATCAAATTAGATAATATACACAAATGTGTTTTTTAACTGTATTATGCTCTTAAAATAACTTGAAAACTTGGAGACACGAAGGAGGTATATGAAAAATATAATCTTTGACTAATAAGTGACTCAGACACACAGCTGCCTGCCCCTTTATAATCCAGATGCTTAAAAACACTGGTAAACAGAAAATCTCAAAACCAGCCAGAGAAGAAGACATATTACATGTAGAGGAATAAAGATAAGAATGTCTTCTTGATGTTCTTTGAACAACAATGATTTTTTGTTGAAAACAATACAAGCCAGAAGACAGTGGAGCAACATCTGTAAAGAACTAAAGAAGACAAAACAAAGCGTGTTAACCTAGAATTCAGCACTCAGCAAAAACAGTTAGAAAAAATGAAGTGAAATAAAGACCATTTCAGATATTTGAAACTGGAAGAATTAATCAGGTGATTTACACTATGAGAAATGTTAAAGTCATTCGGTATGAAGAAAAAGGTACCAGGTAGGAATGCACATCTACATAAAGGAATGAGGGGCACTGGAAATATTTAACGTGTCAGTGGATATAAAATAATGTTTTTCTTATTTAAAAAATTACTTCAGAAGTTTATAACAACTGTAGAAGTAAAATGGGGACTTCCCTGCAGTGGTTAAGATTCCATGCTCCCAAAGCAGGGGGCCCGGGTTCAATCCCTGGTCAGGGAACTAGATCCCACATGCATACCGCAACTAAGAGTTCATATGCCACAACTAAGGAGCCCGCCTGCTGCAACTAAGACCCGGCGCAACCAAATAAATAAATAATTTTTTTTTTTTAAAGAAGTAAAATATATGATAATAGTTCCAAGTCCAGGGGCAGGAAAATGAAACTATATTGTTATACAGTTCTCATACTGTATGTAAAGTGGTATAATAATACTTGAAGGTAGACTCTGATAAGTGAAAAAAGTATGCTATAAACTTCAAAGTTACCTCTGGAAAAAGGTGTACATATATAATAAGTCAACAAAGGAGATAAAATGAAATCATAAATATTACTCAATTAATCCAAAAGAAAGCAAGAAAAAAGTGAAAAAGATACATAGAACAGGAGAACAAATAGAAAGCAAACAGTAAATGCAAGATTTAAGCCTAAATATATCAGTAATTTCTTTCAATGCAAATGGACTAAATGCCCCAATTTTAAAAAGACAGCAAAATTGTCTAACTGGATTAAAAGAACAAACCCAACAACACGCTCCTTACAAGAGTTTGGTTTGTTTAGATAGAAGGTAAAAAGAAATGGAAAAAGATGGGGAATTCCCTGGCGGTCCAATGGTTAGGACTCCGTGCTCTCACTGCCGAGGACCCAGGTTCAATCCCTGGTCGGGGAACTAAGATCCCACAGGTCATGCCATGCAGTGAAAAAAAAAAGGAAAAAGATATACCTTGTACACGTATCAGTATTCCATTACCAGGATAATGCCATGTACCAAGCATGGACAAAACCTCAGTCACATATAACAAAAAGCATCTACTACTCACACATCTGAGTTGACTGGCTCTCAATTCTGCTTATCTAGACTGGCCTCAGCTAGAATGACCAGACAACTCTGCTCCATGTGTCACTCAACCAGGTTGGCCTGAGTATATTCTTATGGTGATGGAAGTTGTCCAAGAGAACAAGTCTCAATGTCAAGCCCATTTCAAGCTTCTGCTTCAAGGGATGTCTTGAAGTCAAAGTCAACTCATGGTAGAGGGCACTGTAAAGTTGCATGGCAAAGGGTGTGAACACAAAGAGTGTAATTAAAGGAAGGGTGCGAATTGAGGCCAAATGATATAATCTACCTCACTATATTATCAACAAATCAAAAATCCTTGAGGCAAAAAGCATTAGCAGAGACAAAGAGGGACATTTCATAATGATGAGAAACTATTTTTAAACAATTTTCCATTTATAGGCACCTAATCACACAGCCTCTGAAGGAGAAACAGACAAATCCAGAATCATTGTGGGAAATTAAGCACACTTCTCTCAATAAAAGATATAATAAGCAGATAAAAATGTCTAAGGATATAGAAGATTTTAACAACTTGATTAATAAATTAGTCTTAATTAACATTTATAAAACACTGTACTCAATGACTGCAGAATTTATATTCCTTTCAAATGGAAATGGAACACTTACCAAAAGTATAATTAAGCCAGAAATCAGTAAGAAAAAGAGAACTAGAAGATCCCACATTTGGGAATTAAACACCATATTTATAAAAACCCATGGGTCAAAGGAGAAAGACCACAATTGAAATAAGAAAAGAGTTTGAATCGGTTGATGATGAAACTACATGAACTTGGTATGACTAGCTGCAAATATTGGAGCGTCTAAGAAATATGTTGTGAACAAAAGTTCTGTGTCTGGGAGGAAGGTAAGCTGCTTGAATACTGAATAAAAGGGAGCATTTAAACCAGAATCATTACCATAACCATTTTCTACATATCTACAGATCTCTCATTTTGTGTTCATCAGCCAGAGTAGCCAAGTTCACATGAAAATCAACAATATTCAGGGAAAGATCAATAAATATTGTTTCCCTTGAAGCTCCTCTGATTTCCAAACCCATGTATCCAACAGCCTACTGAATCTCCACCTGGATTTTTCAGAGGCATTTCAAAATTAATACGTCCAAAACTGAACCCTTGACTTTCCCTCCAAAACCTATTCCACTTGAAGTCTGTCCCATCTCAGTAAAGGGCACCACTCTTCACACAGTTGCCTGAGGCAAAAGCCCGGGCTTGCCTGTCAGGATTAAGATACCAGAAAAAGACTCACTCTCCCCCCATAAAAACCAGAAAACTGGACAAAATGCATGAAACAACTACTTTCAGACATTGAAACGGCAGCCATGAGCAGTGACCCTCAAGAAGAGAAACAGACGAGCGCGCCCTTCACACCTGCAGGGACTTCCAGATAAGCCGAGCCACCGGGCCTGCCCAGGGGGTGCAGGGCTTGGTACCGCCGTGCCGGATGGGGACTGGGGGCCGGCTCAGGTGGAGCCCTTTGTTCTCAGCGTCGTCCCTCCAGCAGGGGTGAGCTGACTGGGTAGAGGGCCTCAGGTGTGCCTGCCAACTTGAGAGTATTAATGTATTAGAGTATTTTCTAGAGATGCTTACGGGGGAAGCACGGAACTGGCCACGGTACTTACGGTGACTTCACAGCCCCAGACCTAAACCTGGAATTCAGGCTGGAGAAGCCCGCGTCTCTCAAGATGGAGGCCAGGCGGAAGGAAGCGCCCAAGGCTGCAGGAGCGGGTGGGCGTGGCCAGGAGCCTGGCCCCAGATGCCCAGTCCGACACTAAGACTGAATTTAAAGGCGACACCCGACCTTAGCTCCGAGCAGCACGCTTTAAATGTCTTTTAAGGTTTACCCCGTTTGTTTTGTTTTCGTTCTTCTAAAAATAACATAAATATAAACTTAGTTCTTGTTAATCATTTAGTTCAGGCATTATTTTCCAGCTCACTTATTCATAGATCGTCTTGCTTTTTTTTTTTTTTACTATTTTTTCTTCGTTTTTTTCCCTAAGCTGCTTCAAAAATAGACCTGTTTTAGTCTTGTTCCTTTGTTTAATCTTTGATTCATACAGCTATTTCTCTAGCTCTGACCTCATTTCTGAGCTCTAGATTCTTGTCTCCAACTGCCTGCTGGTCATCTTCGTCTGAATGTCCTGCTGTAGACACACCTCAAACTCAGTAAACCCTAACCTGAATTATCTTTCCCTTCAAATCCGTTCCATCTCCTGTGGCTCCAAATTGCTAAATAACAAGATCTGAAACCTATTCCTCATTCTTAACTCCTCCTTTTCCTCTGCAAACCCCCCTCCCACCTTATACCAACCAAATTCTGCTTATTATATTTCCTATTCATTTCTCCTAGTCATTCTCTTGTTGATTTCAATGCCCACTAGGCCCCTAATCATCTCCCTGGGTATCAACTGCTTAGTACTGCTATGATAAGCATTCAGGTAGTTACTACAGTAGACTCCCAAAGAATCTCACTGCTTCCAGTTTATCTTTCCCAAAATCTACCTTTCAAAGATCAGGTAGTGATCTTGTTAAAATGCAAACCTGAACATGGTTAAAATTCATTCCTAAGGTTAAAGTTTAAGCTCCTTAAATTGGATCCTGCCTTTCTCTCCAGCTTCATCTTCCGCCTACTCTCCTTCATGCCCACTCATATTGAAACTCCAGCAAAACCAAACCACTTGTACTGCTCCCCTACACCATTATATATCTTTCTTCATGTTGTCCCTACTGCCAGCCTGACCCACTTCCCACCCCCCAACTTTCACCTGTTAACTCCTCTTGTTGGTGGAAGACTCAGCTCAGGAAGCCTTCTTTGATCATCGCCACCCATTCCTCACCACCAGACTCGGTTAAATACTTCCTCCTCTTGTCCCATATGTGCCTCCAAATGATTGCACCCACTGAAATTAGGTAGCAATCAAGGGATTAAGCAATCTTTTGTGATATGAAGATTTTCTGAAACTTCATTCTGACTTTTTCTTTAGACACCTTTTCCTCTTATCAACAGAGAATGAAACAAGTTGTAGAGGTTGGTCCCATGTTAGGGCAAATACAGACCTGATCCTATCACTCTTGGTTTTAAAGCAGAAGCAAGAAAAAACTAAAGCATGCAATACAGAATATAGAAAAGGTTACCAAAGAGCTTATCAAATAAGTCTAATTATCACATTATTATTTCAAAGAACATAAGTATTCAATTAATCTCTGTGGGAGGCTTTAACTTTTAACTTGCCTGTTAAAAATCAGTAATGAAAGTTGACTTGGGGACATGAAAGTAAGAAACCACAGGTTTCCCATTGATATCTGGGAAGGTTATTTTCCCAGCTTTATTGTCCCAACAAAACGGACTCAATTTTGTAAACTCATTAATCTAATTAATTTGTAATGAATATTGTTTTAAGTGTGGTGGGCCCTATCTGATCCTAGACAAAAAGTATGATGAACTCAAACAAGACTGTGTTGGAAGAACTTAGGTTTTTTTGAAGACTCTTTCAAAACTACAAACTGAAAGTTTGTTAGTCATTTCTTCAAAACTCTACTTTCCTTCTGTAGAATATAGATTCTTAGTCCAATAGCTTCCATAAGGAGCAAGATGAACTGAGATGGTTTTTTCTAGTGATCATTGTTACACTATCATCTAAGGGAAAATTCTGCTTAAAGTGACATAAGAGAAATTGTAGTTTGCTATGGACCATAAAGTCTAATTCAAATACTTTGCAAATGTATACTCTCTCTCTCTCTCTCTCTCTCTCTCTCTCTCACACACACACACACACACACACACACACACAAAGCTGTATGCTATTTAAACATCTAGGATGGCACATGGTCACCTAGGCCTTTGCATATAGGAGAGGTTTCTCAGCAAAATGTAAGAAGCTAGTAGTAGTATAAAAACACTAGCAAATTCCTAACTTTGCCGGCATCCTGAAGTCTAGTCAATATCTATGTCAACTTTTTGTTTTCTAATTACTGTAAAAGCAATTTTATTGCTCACTGCTTGGACTGAAGGACGAGTCAGGGGTTGTTTTAAGTACCAGTTACCTAAATCTGAAAAATGATAAAATTGACAGAAAGAAAGAGATAAATTTGAGACCTATAGATAAATGTCACCTCATCAGCTGAGTGCCAGCCTCTGATTCCTCTTTCTTGGCAGCATGCTGGGGCTTGATGCAGATTCTAGTCAACTGTGCAGCAGTGTATCAACCCCAAAGTTTGGGCCTTATCGCTGCTAAATATATATGGCATTCCTGTTGTAACAAATGTCCTTATTAAAAGGAATGAATCTCCTTTTAAGTGGAAGGTCACTGAAATTAATATTTTGCTTTTAATACACCCATAATAAAGAAATATTGAACTACAAGTCTGAAAGAGATACTAAATACTAACATTAGGGCTTAATCCCTTAGCAGCTTGGCAAGAAAGAAAAAGAGGTCCCTGCTTTTGAACAGAGTATCCTCAAGCAGCCTCAAGTGGATACAGATTTTTATCAATGTTGACTGGCCTTTGATTCTGTGGACCGAAACCAGTTACTGGCTAACATGCTCAAGCACAACTTAGACTCCTAGTTGTTGGCTCTTCTATAAAACCTTCAATTTAGTGCCAATAAAAGAGTAAGAGGCATAAAGTCTCCTGACAGACCAGGTAATTCCAAGCATTATAAACTAGGACTGCGTTTGCTATGTGACAGGGATCGTGTTAAATGCTTTGCACACGTTTTATTTCCTCAGGGTCTTAGAGTTAAATACTATAATTGTACTCATTTCACAGATCTAGAAACTGAGGCTCAGAAAGATTAAGTAGCTTCTCCACAGTCACACATACCTCTGACAGAGCCAAAAATTAACCCAGCCCATTTGACTCCAATTACACTGTGCTACTTTGTTTCCTTAGACCTATGTGGTTCAGTTAAGTGGCTACTAGCCACCTATGGCTATTTACGTTTTAATTAATACAAATTAAATAAAATGTAAAAGTCAGTTCCTTAGTCTCTAACCAAATTTCAAGTGTTTAATAGCTGCATGTGGCTAGTGGCTACCATACTAGACAATGCAGTTATAGAATTCATTATTGCAGAAAGTTTATTGGACAGTGCTGGTCTAGAGTCTCTGGTAACTGGGAAGCCCTCTCTCTTTTCTGATAATGAGAGTTACATAAATTACCTCGTTACTTGACTTCCAGGAAGTCAAGTATCAAGTATTGCTATACTTGAGCTTCAGTTTAAGCTCAAGTATAGCAATACTTTAGCCCCTGTGGTCAACATATTTGTGTTCATCTTTTCCTTGGTCCTGATTTTCTGCCTGTATTTATTTCTTATTGTTTCACTGAAAATGTTCTGTTTGCAGGTTTTCTTAAATTATTTGTGGAAAAGGCAGGATATAAATATAAATAAATAAAAATCAGGACACATGACCTGATATTTGTATGACCTTTCTGGTATAAGGTGCAGAATAGGACTCATGAGCCAACTATATGCTGTCTTCAAGAAGCTCACTTCAAATATAACATTATAGGCTGGATTAAAGTAAATGCATGGAAAAAGTTTTATCATGTAAGTTTTATCATGAATCAAAGGAAAGCAGGAGAGGCTACATTCATACCAGATAAATTATATTTCAGAGCAAAGATAATTACTAGAAACAGAGAAGGACATTATATAATGATAAAAAGGTCAATCCACAAAGAAGATATAGCAATTCTAAATATGTATTTACAGCAGACAACAGAATTGCAAAATATGTGAATGAAAAATTGATAGAACTGAAAGAGAAATGGACAGATCCACAATAACAGTTGAAGTCTTCAACACCCAACTCACAACAATTGATAGGACAATTAGACTGAGAATCAGCGAATATGTAGAAGAATTCAACAACAACATCAACCAGCAGGATCTAATTGATATTTATAGAATATTCCACCCAAGAGCATCAGCATATGCATCCTTTTCAAGTGTGTATAGAACATATAATAACATAGACCATATTCTGTGCTTGAAAACAAACCTCAACAAATTTAAAAGGGTTTAAATCATACACAGTGTATTGTCTGATCCACTGGAATCAAACTGGAAATAATAACAGAAGGATAACATAAAAATCTACAAATATTTGCAAACTAAACCACATACTTTTAAATAATCTATGGGTCGAAGAACAAATCTCAAGGTAAATTTTTAAAACACACTGAACTGAATGAAAGTGAAAATACAACACAAAAAATTGTGGGACACACCTAAGGTTGCGCTAAGAGGGAAATTTATGGCACTAAATGCATAAATTAGAAAAGAGGAAGTCTCAAATCAATAATCTAAACTCCCATCTCAAGAACCTAGAAAAAGAAGAGCAAAATAAACCATAACATAGAGCAAACAAAGCCAGCAGAAAGAAGGAAATTATAATAAAGAGGTATGAGGCAGGAGGGAAGTAGATGTGGCTATAAAAGTAATATGTGGTAATAGAAATGTTTGCATTTTCATTATATCGATGTCAACATTTTGGTTGTGATATCATTCTATAGTTTTGCAGGGCATTACCAGTGGAGGACACTGGATAAAGAGTATGTGGAATACCTCTGTATTATTTCGTACATTTCATGTGACTACAATTATCTCAAAATAAAGAGTTTAATTTTAAATACAAGCAACAAAATAAGAGTATTTTATAACACAAATATAAAAAGAATAATTATCCAGAATATACAAAAAATTTGAACAAATAAAATATTTAAAAGATGACAAAGTAGAAAAAAATGAGGAAAAGATTTGAAAAGGCACTTCACAAACGAGTAAAAGCTATATGAAATACTACAGTACACACACCAGATTGGTTATGATGAAATAGTCTGACAATATCAAATGTTAGCAAGGACTGACTCAGCAATGTGAGCAAGGTTGAGCAATGTGTATGAACTCCAACACTGATGGGAGATTAAATTGGTACAACTTCTCTGTAAAACTCTTAGGCATTATCTTAAAATATTGAAGAGATACATGCCCTAATAATTCCACACCTAGGGTATCTTCTAGATAAATGTGTGCTTGTGGGCACCAGGATAAATATACAACATTGTTCATAGCAGCATTACTTGTCATAGCCCCAAATAGCAGCTAACTTAAATGCTCAACAGAAGAATGAATAAATAATATCTGCACATTCATACAACTGAATAACATAGAGCAAACAAAATCAGATGACCAGAGAGCACACACACCAGGCCTTTAGAATAGGATTTATAGGAGGAAACCAACAGCAGGTTTGGAAGTCCCCTGTTGCTCACTGCAACTTGGAGTCAGCACACAGGGATGAAAGGGATCCTGGTCCTGGCATGAATATGGCTGTACAGTGTCTCCTAATCAACTCCATCCTCTCTCACTGACAATAAGGAAGGTTGTTTCTTCACAAAGGAAGAGATTTAAAACCATAGAGTGGCTGCCTGACAAGGGCTGTGATCCAATAGATGCATGACATGGTAGAACCATGGCTTCTAGCCCCGTTCACCACTTTATCATACATCAGGTAGGAGTGCACAGGCTGTTTCCTGACAAGACAAGGGGCAAAAGGCCATGTCTTGATATGGTAGACAAGCATTCCAGTAGAATTGATTTCCTTAAGCATCCAAATGTAGCTAGTTCCCATGGAGCTCAAAAGCCATGTCTTTTCTAGGAGGCCAGCCTGCAGAGAATCTTGGGAAAGTTAGCCCTTATTTCTCAACCACTGAAATTCTCCACCTCCAATCTCGGTGTGGCCTCTATGCATTATACCCCATTCCATCTGTAATATATACCATTTCAATCTATAGGCAACCCTGGAGAATGGTTAGTACAGTGACTAGGGCAGTGGTTCTCAAAGTTGAGCTGTTGGAATCACCTTGAGGGCTCATCTGCAGAATGCAGATCCACGGAGGTCTCTGAGAATTTGCAAGAGTTCTCAGATAATGCTAATGTTGCTGGGGCAGGTGCCACACTTTGAAAATCTCTGGAAAAAGGAAAGCCATGAATAGTCCTTTCCTAAATCAGGGGCTAAGGGAGCTTAGACAAGAAATGAGGTACCAGAGTTCTGACTGGGGTACATTGGATAACTATAGTGCCTTTCCCCATATGCAGAATACAGATTATTCTACTTGCCACTAATCATGATCCATAAAAACAGGATGTGTTGATTAGGGCACAGACAGCCCTTTGGCTATAAGATTATGAAGATCAGTTCTGTGATCTAAATCCACCTGGTTAAAATAACAATAATAATAATAACAATAATAAATAAAAATAAAATCATCCTGGCTAAGGAATCCAGGCTAATCCACTCAGTGACTAGAGTGGTCTCTTAAGCTATAGCATAACTGGCAGATTTCCTACTGTCTTCAGCCTCAATTACCCCCAACCAGGAGTAAGACTATGTAATGTCTCCTAGCCCTCCCCGCCACTGCCAACTGGGAAGTTTTCTCCTTTACATCTCAGCCAGGTGGTGGCTATGGGCCTGAGAATCACAGAAAACATAAAACAGCTGGGTTATCACCTCAGGTTCTAGGTCATGGTCAATGGAGGGAAACAGGTGACAGCCATTTGACCACACAGGAAAATAGCCTAGGAAGGGCATATTATGCAGTCCATTGTTGTGTGTGTGTGTTTGGGTGTGTGTGTGTACATTGTGTGTAGTTAAAGTTAACATTCATAGTTACAGGGCTTGAATAAAAACTAAGCAAGACCTGTAGGATTGCTACCAAGGTTTTCCCAATCACCAAGAATCTTGTCATCCCGGGAGGTAGGGAAAGAACTAAACATGGAACTTAAGTGTCCATTGTTCACAGTCAATTTCATAGGCAGGAAGTGGGTAGTATAATTCAATGGAGTAACATAGGAAACTGGGAGTAGATAAGTGTTAGGAAACACTGAAGTGCTTCAAGCTCCCTTTGCTGCATCCAGTAACTGATGACTGATTCATCATTGTGACAGATTAGCAAAGGAGCCACTGTCAATAAGGGATGCATGGAAGAATGGGGTGGCCTGGGTGACAATCGTCCCGAAGGGATCCAAGTATAAGATAGTATGTACTTCCTCCAAATGCCTCCCATGGTTTCAGGTATTCCCTTATTTCTGGTGAGAGGCTTCTTCTGAAAACATCTATAACTGGCCCAGCATAATCACCTTAACAGGAACCCAGGAGTAGCCCCATCACCACCAATCTCCTTGCTCCATGGTCCCATAGTAGTTGGACTGCATTTACTTACACCCAGAGGTGAGGACACCTAGCACAATGCTAGGTGGCAAGGTTTACAATAATATCAAATGCAGGATAAAGATATTACTGTGACCTCAGTTGGACGGGCCACCACTACCCAGCCTCATGGTGTAGCAGTGCCTTCAGGTTGGATCTGCCCACTCTTAGTACAGGGTATTGTGCAGACTTCCCAACTACCAAGAGAATCAGGGTTTAGGAAAAAGCGCAGAGGTGTAGAAAGGAACATCTAGGTTCAGGTCCATGTACTACTCCAGTTATTTCCCCATCCCCTAACTCCTGGGTCCCTAACGGATGGCTGAGAGCATATAGACCCTTGCAGGGTTTGCTGGGCAGAATTCTAAGATGGCCCTTCTATGGTCTGAATGTGTCCCTCTCCCCCAAATTCATATGTTGGAATCCTAATGCCCAATGTGACGGTATTAGGAGGTGAGCCCTTTGGAGGTGCTTAGGTCATGAAGGTGGAGCCCTGATGAATGTGATTAGTGCTCTTATAAAAGAGACCCCATAGAGCTCCCTAGCCCCTTCCACTATGTGAGGACACAGAGAGAAATTGGCAGTCTGCAACCTAGAAGAGGGCCTTCACCAGGACCTGACCATACTGACACCATGATCTTAGACTTCCTAGCCTCCAGAACTGTGAGAAATAAATTTCTGTTGTTTATAAGCTACCCAGTCTGTGGTATTTTGTTATAGCAGCCCAAACAGACTAAGACAGCCCCCTAATATTCCCTGCCTTTGGTATATGTGTACCTTTTCCCAGTTGTTCAATCAAACAGTAATATACGTACTATAGTGAAGGGATTTTGCAGGTGTAATTAAGTTCCCAAATCAGTTGACTTTAAGATAGGGTGATTATCTAAATAAGGCTGACCTAATCATGTAAGCCCTTTAAAAGCAGTTTTCTCTGGCTAGTTGCCAAAGTGGATGTCAAAGAGCTATGTTCTAGCTGGTATAGAAGAAAGCAAACATTCATTTTATGAATTGCCTATGGGGGCCATGTGGCAAGAAACTTCAGGCAGCCTCTAGGAGCTCGGTCCTCCGCTGACAGCTAGCAAGAAAATGAGCACCTCAGGAACTTCCCTGGGGGCGCAGTGGTAAAGAATCCGCCTGCCAATGCAGGGGACATGGGTTCGAGCCCTGGTCCGGGAAGATCCTACATGCCACGGAGCAACTAAGCCCATGCGCCACAACTACTGAGCCTGTGAACCACAACTACTGAGGCTGTGTGCCACAACTACTGAAGCCCACACGCCTAGAGCCCATGCTTCACAACGAGAAGCCACAGCAGTGAGCCCATGCACCGCAACAAAGAGTAGCCCCTGCTCGCTACAACTAGAGAAAGCCTGCACGCAGCAACGATGACCCAATGCAGCCAAAATAAATAAAAAAGAAAAAAGAAAAGAAAAGAAAATGAGGACCTCAGTCCTACAAGAAAATGAATTCTACCAACAACCAGTGAGCCTGGAAGATGACTCCAAGCCCTACGTGAACTACAGCCCTGGCTAACATCTGGACTTTCAACCTGATGAGACCTTGAACAGAAAAACCAGGTGGAACAGAGCAGAACCCCGCGCCCCCCTCCCAAGTACAAATCCCCTCTATGTCTCCTGCCGCTTCTTTATAGAAAAGCTGAAGTCTCCAGGCCTTCCTGAGTCACAAAAGAGTAGGCTCAAGCAGCTAATGATTAGGACAATAGAATCACAGACTCAGTGTCTGATGCACATTCCTGAGTTGTTTTACAGACACTGTAACTGACACCAGAGGGAAAAAGCTAACTGCATGATGATCAGACTGCAGCCATGACATAAACTGCTCCATCTTGAGCAATATTGAATCTATGGCTAGCACAATTCCAAGAACTGGCCTTAAGAGAATGGGATTAACACTATTGCTCATAATAATCTATATCTTTGTGGGCATCAAAATAATTTAGTTTGTTCTGCCTTTATATGTAAATGAGCAACTACAATGGTCAGCAAAGAGATGGTACAGACCCACGTCAACATCTTCCACTCTAAGAACATGATGCCCTATGTCAGCGTGAAGAAGTTACAGAAGACCGACCTTCACTCATAATCCCATAGAAATGGAACGATGTTCTGACAAGCGGGGATTTGTAAGCAGCTTTTGGCAGGAAAGAGCTCTTTGCAGGAAAAAGCTCTCTGCAGGAGGCACCCTTTTGTCCTGTCACTAACCTTAAACCAGGCACCCCCATGCTCTACTCATCTCTGGCCCTAGCACACCTTTCAAATCTTTTGATCACACAATACCTTGTCTAATCTGTTGGTTCTTTCCGTAGATCAAAGTAGTAGAAATGAAGTAATTAACAGATGACCAGATCTCTTCCCTAGGTTCCCCTTCAGTAATATTGTGAACAAACTCTGTGAACAAGATAGCGTCTTAAGAAAAATCACAAGAAGTCAACAAGCCAGCATACAAGCCTGCACAGTGTGGGATGGCAACGACTCTGACCTCCATCTCAACGATTAACTGAGATTACGTCCCTTTTTCCCTTTAAAAACTTTCATGGCTGAGCAGAATCTTTGGAGATGGTTTTGGGGGGGACAATGAATCCACCAGCTCTCCGGATTGCTGGCATTCTGATTAAAAGCAACTTTCCTTTCTACCAACATCTGTCTCTCTCTCTCCAGTATTGATTTTTGAGCGGCAACCAGACGGACCTGATTCAGTAACACAGCCACATCATGCTCCAACTTCTGACCTATAGAAACTGTGAGATAATTTGTGTTGTTTTAAGCCACGATGTTTGTGGTAATTTGTTATGCAGTAATAGAAAACTAACACATAGGGGACAGATGTGTTCAGTACTCATATAGAATTAGACAAGCAGCGATTGTCTATGAGTAGAGTTTCAGAGTTCTGTTTCCACACTCTGCAGGCAAGGAAAGGCATGGAAATATGCGGTTAAGCTGCATGGACATGAAGAATATTCCATTATCTGAGTGGATGGCTAGATATAGCAGTAGTAAATGTTACCAAATAAAAGCCTGAGTGCCAGACACACAGTAAGGCCAAACAAACCGAAACATCAGAGTCTGGAGCAGAGAAAGGCTTATTGCAGAGCCAAGCAAGGAGAACGGGTGGCTCGTGCTCAAAAACCCCAAACCCCCCAATGGTTTTTGGAGAAAAGTTTTTACAGGCAAAATTTGGGGTGAGGGCTGCAGGGTTGTGTGACTTCTTCTGATTGGTTGGTGGTGAGGTAACAGGTTGATGTTCCAGGAATCTTGCGCTCATCCTGAACCATCCTCCACCTGCATGGGGGCCTTAGTTCCTGCAGAAGAACTCAAAGATGTTGTTATGTATATCCCTTGAGGAGGAACCAGGATCCTGCTTTAATGGCTACATTACAGTTTCTTTGTTTTTGGCTGCACTGCACAGCATGTGGGATCTTAGTTCCCCAGCCAGGGATCGAACCCACACCCCCTGCATTAGAAGTGTGGAGTCTTAACCACTGGACCGCCAAGGAAGTCCTTCACTACAGTTTCTTGATTGTTCCTCCTTTGTTTCTGCATTTCCTTACTTCACTGATTAAAACTGTTTAATCCGCTCTTTGGAACTCAGTAAGGTCTAGAAGGCTGAAGCCTTGATCCTGCAAATAAGAAAGGAGGGGACATGGAACTGCTTTTGTGCCCAGGTGGGCCCCATAAACAGTCATTCCCTCTAATGCTTAAATTGAGTGTTGGAAATTTCACAGGACAGCCAATGCTGGGGTTTTAAAACCCAACCAATCAGATAACTCTAAGATTCCAGAGGGGTAATTAACTAACAATTCCTCAGCCCTCATCAGACTAACCAGTTTACTTCTGCAATCTCAAAGTAAGGAGGTACAATCTTTGGGTCTTCATCATTCCTGTCTTCTGATGGGCCATACCATCATCTAACATTCCTTCTACCTTATACATAAGCAATCCAATTGTACTTGTCCTTTCAGTAACTGCATGGAGGATCTCCTGTGCCTGTGTATTTTTTTTCGTAAGACAATATCGGGGGTCACCAATCATCACTTTTGACCCCTTAATCTAAAAGCCATAACCACATAGCATTATAATAGTTGTTGGCTCACTCAGTCCTTGCTGGAGTTACCTCCTTCACTTGGAGGTGGGGATGGGGAGTGTGATGGTTAATTCTGTCAACTTGTCTGGGCCATGGGAAGCCCATTATCTGGTTAAATGTTATTTCTGGGTGTGTCTTTGAGGGTGTATCCAGAAGAGTTTAGCATTTGAATTGATGGACTGAATAAAGCAGATGGCCCTCCCCAATGTGGGCATCATCCAATTAGCTGATGGCCTGAATAGAACAAAAAGGGAGAGGAAGGCTGCTCTCTGCCTGACTATACAGCTGGGACATTGATCTCTGTCTGACTATACAACTGGGACATTGATCTTCTCCTACCCTCAGTGCTCCTGGTTTTCAGGTATCAGACTTGGACTAGAATCTACACCATGGCTCTCTGGCTGTCTGGCCTTCAAACTACACCACTGGCTTTCATGGGTCTCCAACTTGCAGATGCAGATCATGGGACTTCTCACCCTCCACAACTGCCTAAGCCAATACCTTATAATATATGAACATTTTTGGCCCATTTCTCTTAATTAAATTATATTTTAAAGTATTAAGAATAAAGAATACACATTGAAGTATATAGTGGTAAAGGGGCAGCTTATCTGCAACTTAATCTCAAATGATTCCAGAAGAAAAAAAAAATTTTTTTTTCTTAACTTTCAAAATATCAAAATAAAAAATTAGAAAAGAAAGGAAGGGGAAAAGGAAGGAAAGAAACAAAGAAAGGCATACTCCAAGTAGAATATTTTCATCTCCTTTTATTGAAGGAAGTAAAACTTGTGCTGCAGAGGCAGTAGTACCTCAGAGCATGACAAGGTAGCCATTGGGGATGACATGACAAGCCATAATGCTGGCCAGGGGTCCTACCATAATGGGAGGACCAAAACCACAAAGATAGCAGGAGGTAGCAAACATCCCCAACACCCAGTGCAGGCATTTCCATTTGCAGAGAGCTTGGCCATGCATTGTAAAAACAGGGTCCCCTCACAGCTGGCAGACTATCATCTCAGGCAAACAAATCCATCCAAAACTAACACGTAGTCTCAGGTTTGGAGATCGTTCCCTTTGACCCAAAGATTCAGGCCATCAGAAGATCTGAGTTAATCTTTTAGCTCCTTATTGCTGATGGAAAAAGAGGCTGAGTTCTTGAAACATCACATTGGTATAGCTGGACAGGTGCTAATGCCCAGCCTTGTTCTAAAAGCAGCTAAATTTTTTTTTCCTGACTTTTCACACTGCTCTCACCCAGCATGTGCCCTAGGAAACCTCTCAATGTTCTAAACAAGGACAGAATGAGGGCAGCAGCCTAGGGGGATTTAGGGAGTCAAAAGCTGCTACATAGCCAAGACTATCTCACAAGAAATAGCGTGGGGAACACTACTGGGTCAAGATCCTCCCAAACAGCTGCTAGAAGCATACACAAAGAAAAATGTGGTAGCTCTCCCTCCCATATCAGGATCAGCTGTGCCAAAGTCATGGTCCAGAAAAAAGAGCCATTTCATGTCCCTGGAAGAATATCAACCCCCATGGCATTCCTCAAGCTGTTCCAATTTTCAAGTACAACAGTGTGTTTGGGCAGTTTTGAAATAGAAAAGCAAGCACTAAAGAAAAATCTCAACCGACTGCAAATTGATGTTATAAAGCCAAAAATTTATACAGTCAAGAACTGATTGGTGGGGGGAAGGATTTTGCTATGTAGAAATAGGAGTCCAAGGGTTTATTCATATAAGCCCTTGATCATAAACTACCCTCACATCCACAGATTGGGAGCAAATTCCTTATTTTAAAATGGCCATCATCCGATTAGTCAATTGCAGTTCTCTTCAATGCTGGACACATGGTTTTCAAGGATCAAAGTCTTGAGAGCACTAGATCAGGAAAGGGGAGGAGCAAGACAAGGAAGAGCATCAGGGGCTGGAATTTCCGAAATGAGCATTTATTTCACAGAAGCCTTGGCACAATGAGGCTGGGGTGACGTGGTTTTAGTGATTGTTCTTGGTTGCCTCCTTTGCTGCAGCGATCAGTGGAGTGAGGCTGGAGAGGGGCTTGGCAATCTTCAGGAACTGATGCTAAAGAGGAGAAAAAGAACAAAAGACACATGACAATTTACCATTCTTCCTCAGCAACCATTACAAGATGTTAAGGGCATCCATGTTTGCACAAGGTGCTGCCTGGAGAGCTTCAGATCATCATCCCCAAATTGAAGGACATCTTTAAAAGATAACATATCATTTTGGAGAACTGTTTGGCAGTATGTACCTACAGCTAAATACACGTCTATCCCAGCAATTCCACTTCTAGATATATTTCCAAGAGAAATGAGCTTGTGAATCCACCAGAAGACACACACAAAAATGCTCATAGAAGCTTTACTTATGACAGTCATAAATGAAAAGAACCCAAATGTCCAAGATAATGGAAGAATGAATAATATTATATTTATATAATACTACACAAAAATTAGAGCAATAAAAAAGAATAAATAATTGATACACTAACAACAGGATCAATCCCACAGACATTATGTTGCATGAAAGAAGCCAGACACAAGAGAGTTCATATTGTATGATTCCATTTTATATTAGGTAAGACCAAACTATGGTGATAATCAGAATAATAATCAGCTCAGAGGGAAGGTCATTAATTGATCATGACCCAATGGTACATTGCAATACTGCATTTCAGGAGCACTGATCTAGGAATTTGTTGTTCTAGCCTTGAATCTAGTAAGGCTAATTAACCCAGGAAGGACTTCAATGGCTTGGTTCTTTCCCAAACCACTTTCACTGGGCTGTACTTTGGGCCACACCCACAACTACTAAAGAAGACCATTTTGGAGAAAACACCATATGAAACCTATTTTTATGTTTTCAGTAAAAAACATTATGGAAAACAATTCTTTATGTAACTCAGAGCCTCTTAACTAAAAATGACTTCTCTTACATTTACTAATGAAAAAGCTTTGTGTCTTGAGGATGCAGGATGTTTCTTCCATTTGATAAGAAACATAGGAACTAACATATTTCCTTTTCTGTCCTCGCTACCAGGAAACTAAGAACCAAATCGGATGTTTAAACAAAACTATTTAACTGAAATGATTAGCATATTTGATTCTTCTGCCATCCTAAGTCTCTTTTATTAATCATATTGTATATGTATACACACACACACACATATAGACATATTTACACATATTCTTTGCTGGAAGTGCTTCAACTTCTTTTTGGACAGAGATAGGATATAAAGAGGTACTGAGAACAAGAAGTTACTATTACTACAAAAGGAATAAAAGATCTTGGCTAAATCATGAAGATATGAATTCAAACATAAAACCCTATGTATTTCTGTCCACATATGTGTTTTCACAGGAGACAAAGATGTGAAGCTTTCGTGATTTGAGACTCTGAAAGTCATGGTTTTGAATATTTACAATGTACAATAACAAATTAAAGAGTCAGTGTTCTCAGATCACATGTTTATACAACTCCCCTCTCAGTTGAGAAAGCAGCATGATCCAACACCCAACTGGGAGGCCTCAGTTTCCTTCTCCGTGTAACGAACAAAGCAGACGAGATAAGCCCTAAGGTCTTTCAAGTTTTAACACTCTCTGAGCCAAGCAGTGGCCAAGAGCATACACACTTGAGAGCCAAACAGACATAGGTTGAAATCCTGGATCCACTGCTTATCAGCTACATAATCATGGAAAAGTTACTAAACACTTGAAACCTCAGTTTCCTCAACTGTAGAAATGGGAAAACAAGACTCTATTAACTCACAAGGTTATTAAAAAGAATAGATGAAAAAATATATAAAGTGCTTAGTGCCTAGAATATGGTAAAAATTCAACATAATGTATTTATTAGTAGTTATATTATTATATCAGGAAGGAAACTCTAGAAGGCATTCATCTTTCAATAACTATATTTTAATACCTAATTAACAATATCATCTTGAGGCTTAGAATAGTATTTGCACATTTCCCAAAGCTTAGGGTTTTCAGAACAAACCTCATATAAAAGGCAAAGGATCCTATATTATACTGCCTGTTATAAGGGGGTTTTATTCCCAAAGGATGCTAGAAACTAATGGGTTACACTTGGCAGAACTCAGATCTCATATCTAATAGACCAGTGCTCTGTAGTCAGTTACTCTGATTACAAAGAGGTGCTAAATATATTCCAGAGGGTAACATTTCAATGAAGGTTTAAGCAATCCCATTTAATTCAACAAGTATTTTCTGAATACCTATATTTTATTGAAGTATAGCTGATGTACAATATTATATAAGTTACAGGTGTACTATATAGTGATTCACAATTTTTTAAATATCTTTATTGGAGTATAATTGCTTTACAATGGTGTGTTAGTTTCCGCTGTATAACAAAATGAATCAGCTATACGTATACATATATCCCCATATCCCCTCCCTCTTGCGTCTGCCTCCCACCCTCCCTATGCCACCCCTCTAGGTGGTCACAAAGCACTGAGCTGATCTCCCTGTGCGACGCAGCTGCTTCCCACTAGCTATCTATTTTACATTTGGTAGTGTATATATGTCCATGCTACTCTCTCACTTCGTCCCAGCTTACCCTTCCCCCTCCCCGTGTCCTCAAGTCCATTCTCTATGTCTGCGTCTTTATTCCTGTCCTGCCCCTAGGTTCTTCAGAACCATTTTTTTTTTAGATTCCGCATATATGTGTTAGCATACGGTATTTGTTTTTCTCTGACTTACTTCACTTGTCATAGTATCCTCCAAGTCCATCCATGTTGTTATAAATGGCAAGATTTCATTCTTTTTATGGTTGAGTAGTATTCCACTATATGGAATATTCTTTATCCATTCATCTGTTGATGGACACTTAGGTTGCTTCCATATCTTGGCAATTGTATAAATAATGCTGCTATGAATATTGGGCTGCATGTATCTTTTCAAATTAGTGCTTTTGTTTCTTTCATATATATACCCAGGAGTGGAACCACTAGGTCATATGGTAGTTCTATTTTGAGTTTTTTGAGAAACCTCCATACTGTTTTCCATATCGGCTGTACCAATTTACATTCCCACCAAGAATGTAGGAGGGTTCCCTTTTCTCCATACCCTCTCCAGCATTTATTATTTGTGTTCTTTTTGATGATAGCCATTCTGGCAGATATGAGGTGATATCTCATTGTGGTTTTGATTTGCATTTCCCTGATGCTTAGCGATGTTGAGCATCTTTTCATGTGCCTGTTGACCATCTGCATTTCCTCTTTGGAAAAATGTCTATTCAGGTCTTCTGCCCATTTTTTAACTGGGTTGTTTGGGGTTTTTTTTGCTGAGTTGTATGAGCTGTTTATATAGTTTGGATATTAACCCTTTATCAGTCATATCACTTGCAAATGTTTTCTCCCACTGAATACCTATTTTGAGTCAGGTCTCAGGTATAAGAGGAGATAAGAGATTAATAAGATAGAAGTTATAATCTAGTAAGAAACACAGAATTGTTCATAGTTAACTTTAATGTGGTGCAGTATGGTAGGTCCTGCCCTGCCCTGACCAGTTGCTCTTAGTCCTCATAATACAAAAGTAACTGACTATGAAAGCCTACAAATTAATCACTGTCATTAAGTTGCATGTGATACTTATTACATCACCAGTTGGCACTGTAGTAAAATAACACTAGTAATGAGAAGTTGTACCCGAGACATAAATGTTAAATACAAATAATGTGGTCAGCTAAAAGCAGTTTTTACAACCATATGAAATAATTATGCTGTAATTTCAGGATTAAGCTGGTGGAGTATAAAAGGCTTGGTAAACCCCCAGCTCCAGGTTCCCCAGAGCCTGGCAGGATCTTACTCCAAACAAGCAGACTATATGGGACTTCCCTGGCAGTCCAGTGGTTAGGACTCTGTGCTTCCACTGCAGGGGGCGTGGGTTCGATCCCTGGTCAGGGAACTAAGATCCCATGTGCTGCGTGGTGCAGCCAAAAAATTTATAAACAAACAAACAAACAAAGAAGCAGACTATCATCCCCACCATCTGAGAGGGTTTCCAATGAAGAAACTGGGAAGACTTGAAAAGCTGCACTAACTATCCTCTAAACTAATGCCCTCTGATATCCTTTACTGAAAATCTATCTTTTGAGCTTATCCCAGTAAAATATAACTTGTATAAGATTTGAACATCAAAGAGTTTCTTCTCATTAAGACTCACTCAAACTCTGCCAGACTAATTCAGGCAGAACAAAACAGGCACCAAAGGAAGATACAAGCAAAGCTCAACACGGGCTCAGAAAGTAACTCTATAAGATACAGCCTAGGAGAATGTACAGAGTTTTAATAGGCTGAAGAAGAGCCTGAGGGAATAACATGAGCAAAGGCCCAGGGATAAAGATGAGGGAACTAGGAATACAAATTGAGCATGGGATGTGCTAGGAGAGAAGCTTAGTTCTATAACAGCCAGTACCTCACAGACAAAAATGAAGCAAAAAAAGCCTTGGTTTAGTGATTTCTCGAATTAGGTGCTTCCCTGCATAGGGACAGTTACCTGCAACAGCTCTTTAGCTGAACCTCTCTTCTCCACATCCATTTCAAGACAGCGGTTCAGAAAGTCTCGGAAGATAGCTGACAGCTTCTCTGGGTTCTGAAGCTCCGGGGTCCCATTTGTGGCGATGAGGTACAAGGCCTGGCAATACAAACAGAGAATTGCCTTGGGATCCAACTGAGGTTCTCTCTTGGTCCCCAGACAGGCCCTCTAGAAATATGGTCAGCTGCTTTCTGCCTTCAGAACACAAAGAGGCAGCTTTGGTATACTGGAAAGAATATGAGTTAAGGGTCAGGTTTAACATTTAAAGGCCATGTAACCAGGTGCAAGCCAGTGAACTTCCAACTTTCTCATCTGTAAAACAGGGATGATAATAGTGCCTATCTCACATGTCTGAAAAATAAAACAAGACAGTATATTAAAAGCACTTTGTAAGCTTATGAAGTGTGTTACTGACCCAAGGGTTTATTATTATCCTTGATTATAGATCTAAATGGTTTATTATTCGTTTAGCCTGATGAGTTAAACACCTGCCCATTTGCTGAAGGAAATTATTCCTGGTGCCATCACTTCAGTCATCTAAAAACTGATCTCTTCTAGCAGGACAGAAATATATATAAAGGAAGTGTTCTGTAAAGGAGCAATCTGTTTCACTGTTGCCATCCTGGTCCCCTAACATGAAGCATCTCCTGGGAAAGGTAAAGAAAAACACAGTGAAACTAAACCTTTTAAAGCACTCAGCACTTTAATTCATAAAGTGTTTACACAAATACTGTCTCATTTAATGACCACAATAACTCTGGGTAATAGGCAGGGCAAGAATTATCATCCCCATTTCACAGATAAAGTCCAGAAACATAAAGAGATATGCCTGGAATCATGCTGTTTACACAAGTTCATGTCCTCTGACTCTACTCCCAGTCTTATTTCTGTCACGCCCTACTGATATCATTTTCAAGGCCATTCTAAGGTGAAAGAAGATGAGTGGCATGTGGATCCACAGGGCAAAACTGGGGGCCGAGGGTAGAAACTATGAAGGTAGTTTTAGTTTGGTACACTAAAGCACTTTTCAATAATCAGAGCTATCGAAGAGGTATCCAACTAAGATTAGATGACCGCCTATCAATGACAATGCACAGGGAATTCCTGCACTGAATGGGAGGTTGGAATAAACAACAAAATGAAAGCAATAAAAATAACTCTCACATTTGCCCATGATCAAAATTACCAACCTACTTGCATCTGTATTCACATACCCTGCTTTCCCTCTCCTATTACAATGGATAAATTGTGCATATTCTAATCTAATGCTCTTTACTTCAGTACTTGATCCAACCCCCCTCATCTACTTAAGGACATCACTCTTACAGATGTCACTTCTCTCTTGTACATGACCATTTTCCTCTCCACTAGATCAGTCCCATCTGCACAAAAACATGCTATAATAATATCATCTTAAAAAAAAAAAAGGGATTTCGCTGGTGGCACAGTGGTTAAGAATCCACCTGCCAATGCAGGGTAGATGGGTTTGAGCCCTGATCCGGGAAGATACCACATGCTGCAGAGCAACTAAGCCCGTGCGCCACAACTACTGAGCCTGCACTCTAGAGCCCGTGAGCCACAACTACTGAGCCTGCGTGCCACAACTACTGAAGCCTGTGCACCTAGAGCCTGTGCTCCGCAACAAGTGAAGCCACCCCAATGAGAAGCCCACGCACCACAACAAAGAGTAGCCCCCGCTCTTTGCAACTAGAGAAAGCCCACGTGCAGCAACGAAGACACAACACAGCCATAAATAAACAAACAAACAAACAAACCCTCCCTTGACTCCACTTTAAGATATTGCTCCACTGTTACCTTAACAAAACTCCTTACCTTAAAGCAAAACTCCTTTAAAAGAAAACAAAAATGAAAAGTAAAAACTAACTGCTTACACATGCCATCTCAACTTTGCCCACTCTGGTGAATTTACTCTAATTAGGCTTTCATTCCTATCACTCCAGTGAAACTGATTGTCAAAGTCATCAATAACCTTCACACTGGCAAATCTAATGATCATTTCTTAGCATAATCTTAAATGCAACCTATCAGTCAGGTTTGACACAGTGATCCATCCTCCTTCTCGAAACACTTTGTCCTCTTGGCCTCCAGGACACTTCTCTCAGTTCTCCTACCTGGAAGGCTACTCATTGGCCACTTTGCTAGCTCCTCTAACCTGTAAACATGACAGTATCCCAGGTCTCAGTACTCTCCCCTCACTCCCTAGGTGAGTGATCTCATTATCAACTAGCTCTGATTTTTAAATAAACCAACTATATAATACCTACTAATAAATTTATATTTAGAGTCCTTACCTCTCACCCTTGAACTCTGAACTCTTATGCCCAATTCTACTCAGCATCTCCACCTGGATGTTTAATAAACATTTCAAATTAACACAGAACCTTGTCCACTCTGTTCACTCACTTCACGGACACTGGCCTCCTTGGTTTTCCCTAGGATGTATCAAGCACGTTCTCAAAACAAGTTCTTTATATACTTGACACGTGGAAAACTCTTACGTCAGATTAATCTCATGGCTCACTACTTTATTTTCTTCAGATTTCTCCTCAAATAACTTATAAGAGAAGACTTCATTCTCTACCTAGACTAAAATAGCACACTTCTCCCTCCTTCCCCCCTTACTCTCTTAAGCCACTTACTCTGCTTTTTTTTCACAGCTCTTATCTTCTGTTACTATATATTAATTTATTATCAGTAGAACAGTTTCTTGCCCATGATAAGAACTCAAATAATCATTGAATAAATGAATGAATGACTGCTAATATATCTTTTCTTTAAGCATTTATACTTTAAATTCAACAGTGCCTAGTTTTATCCAGAAAAGAGAAATCCAACAGCCCAAACATCTTGATATGGGCCTAGTAACACTCACTCTCAGAGGATTTTCATTAAGGTATGGGGGCTCCCCTTCAATCATTTCGATGGCCATGATGCCCAGGGACCAAATGTCAACCTTAGGCCCATAGGCCTTCCGTGTCACAACCTCTGGTGCCATCCAGTACGGTGTTCCCACCATAGTGCTCCGTTTGCTCTGCTCTGGGGTGATCTGGGCACAGAATCCAAAATCAGCTAGAAAAAGAAAAGACAAGACAGAAAGGATATATATGTAGGGTATTCCTTCTGTAAATATTGACTATGTGCTTACCCCTAGGTATCAAGCTCTGCCTGCATCCTAGCCACTGCATCCCTTGTCTCTCCAAAGCTAGAATCACTTAACTGCCACCTTCAGCCCTTAGCCTGTCTCTTGTTCAACCCTGAAGGAGGAACATAACATATATCATCTCTGGCTTCCTTATCCCTCCTCAAACCAGAAGCACTAGGCATTAAAGTCCAAGCCGCCCCCATTGACCTTGATTACTTGCCCCAGTACTGCTTTCTTCTTGAAAATCATTCCCATATATCAGTATCTGGTAACTAGGTCCTTGCTTTATTTCCTGGGCATGAGTCCTGGACTTAAACCCTAATCACCTACAACTAGGCATGGCCCTGCTTTTAATAAGTTCCTCACCCTGTGCCCCAAGACAGAGACTGCTAACAGTCTTCCCATAAGCAGCCCATCCACCTGTGACACAACCTGTTTGTCTGGACTATTGGTCCTTACACATTTGAACAAAATGTTCTGCCTGCAGTTCATTCGCATTATATTGCAATTATATGTTTATTTAATTATGAGGCCTTCAATAAGAAGGACTATGTCTTCTTACTCATTTTTTTCATTCCCAGAGGGCCCAGCATACAACAGACATTTAATAAAAGTTTGCTGAATGAATGACTGAATGAAAGAAGTTACACTAAACTCTTTCTTCTAATTATGTATTTTGTGTTTCCCATACTAGATTGAGAACTACTTAAATACAGGCAAAAGTATCCTCAGTGCCCATCACGGGTCCTAGCACATAGTGGGCATGCAGTAAATTTTTTTGGCTGAATGTATAAATGAGTGGAAAAAAAAAGAAATGTCATCCTATATAGTACTGAGTAATATAAAGTGCTCGCATATCCAAGGAAATACAGATTCCCTGGTGAGTCTTGTAGCTACTCTTATATGATTGTCATCCCAGAGGAGACAGGGTCCCACAGGGAAGAGAAGTATTACCACTCCTACTCACTTAGCTTGACAGAGCCATCCATTCCCAACAGGATGTTGTCACTCTTGATGTCTCTATGAATAACTTGGCTCGAATGCAGAAACTCCAAAGCCTGCAGGCACTATTGAAGTGGTGTGGGCAGAGGGAGAAAGAAAGGACATACAATATGAAGACTTACAGAAAATCGCTAATCCAACCTGCTCATTTGATGATAACAAAAGTGAGGCCCCAGTGAGTAAAAGGACTTACTCCAAATAAGTGGAAGAGGCAGGTCTGGAACCTAGTCTCCTGTCTCCTAGCTAAGCATTCTTTTAACACTCCATGCTGCCTTATATCTTTCTTATAATATACTTGACCATATCGTATTACAACATAGCTTATAATAGTTTTCTTTAACTACAGGAGTTCCTCCAAAGTATTTTAGAGTTCTTTACAGAACATCAGCACCTTGACAAAGAACCCGAGGCAATAAAAAAATAAATAAATACTGAGGAAGAATGGAAAGGATTTCGTAATGAAAAAACTGGAGGAAAGTGACAAATAAGAGTCACATTTGGGAAACTAGACAAACGGAAATGATATTAGAAGCAGTGAACTTAGGAGGATAATCTTATTTTGGTGAGGAGATAAATTTGTACTGTTTGGGGCATGCTGGTTTTTATATTCCTATAAACATTTGCAGACTAATGTCTGGTAGGCCACTGCAGATGTGAATCTTGAGTTCTGTAGAGAGGCTGGACTTGAAATAAATGTTTACAAGTCATTCATGAAGAGGTGATTTTTTTTTTTTTTTTAAGTTATGGTAATGGTTGGAACTGGCAAATGCTATAGGAGATAGAGGAGAAAGAAAAGAACCTTGGAAAACACCCAGACTTAGCAAGCAGAATGAGTAACATAGAGACTGAATGGAACAATGAAAATGCATGGTTCTGACCAACAATATTATTCCAGACAAATCTCTTACTCCCTCTGGGCCACTGGCTATCCCCCATCTGTAAAATGTGGGGATCAGAAAAGATACTCTCAGAGTTACTACTAAATCTACTAGTTTAAGTTCATAACCGAAAGCTAAAATTTTAGGGGCTTCCAGTGATTAAAAAACACTAAAAATGCAAACCAATTAGAAATACTATTTAAATATTCTCAACTTAATACTTCACTTTCTAAGAACATATCAATGGCTAAATTAAAAACAAACCAATATCCAGAAGCGGCCTTTCCCTGGAAATGTATGACTTGCTTTCCTAAGGAGGCTAGACACTTTGGCCTCTGGATGTAAAAAATTATGAACAGGGACTTCCCTGGTGGCGCAGTGGTTAAGAATCCGCCTGCCAATGCAGGGGACATGGGTTCGATCCCTCCTCCAGGAAGATCCCAGATGCCACGGAGCAACAAAGCCTGTGCACCACAACTACTGAGCCTGTGCTCTAGAGCCCACGAGCCACAACTACTGAAGCCCACGCACCGAGAGCCCGTGCTCCACAACAAGAGAAGCCACCGCAATGAGAAGTCCATGCACCACAATGAAGAGTAGCCCCCACTCGCCGCAACTAGAGAAAGCCCACGCACAGCAATGAAGACCCAACGCAGCCAAAACTTAATTAATTTTTTAAAAATTATAAACAAAAAGGATGATTTCAAGAAATTGGAACCCTCATGCATTGCTGGTGGGAATATAAAATGGTACAGCCACTGTGGAAAACATTTTGGCCAGTCCTTAAAATATTAAACATAGAGTTGCTGTATGACCAGAAGTTCCACTCCTAGGCATACACCCAAGAGAAATGAAAACATACATCCAACCAACAACTTGTACGTGAATGTTCACAGCATCATCCACAACAGCCAAACAGTGGAAATTACCCAAATGTCCATCAATTGATGTAAACATAAGTAAACAGAATCTTATCTGCTAGTAAAAGGACATATGCTATAACACAGATGAACCTTCAAAATATTATGCTAAGCAAAAGAAGCCAGTCAGATGCACATATTATATGATTCCATTTACATGAAATGCCTGGGACAAGCAAATATATAGAGACAGAAAATAGATTAGTGGTTGCATAGGGCTGGGAGGGCTGGGAAAGAGGGTGGGGGGGTGACTCCTAATAGATATGGAGTTTCTTTTTAGGGTGTCGAAAATGTTCTAAAATTGATTATGGTGATGGCTGTATAACTCCATATACTAAAACCCATTAAATTATACACTTTAAATGGGTGAATAATATGGTATGTGAATTATATCTCAATAAAGGTATTTTTAGAAAGGGGAACTATCTCTATGAGAACTTAAGGATAATAGTAATGCCACCTATTTAGTTAACATTTAAATGTTTCTCCAAATGCTTTTTGATCCATATGGTACCCCTAAGGCATATATAGTGTGAATGTTGCAATTTCTAAGATAAATCACTTGAGGCTTATTGATTTCCCCAAGCATACATCTGCATGTATCTCAACCAGTGAAAGTCAGTCCCTGGGGAGACTGAAAAACATCTTAGATATTACAATGGTTGTGGTTTTCCAAAGGTCCCCAGTATATAAACAGATATACAGTTTATCCATGGTATCAAATTTCATGAAAGGAATGTGATTAGGCAAACATGTCTTAAAAGGCTTCTGGGTGGGGGAGGGAAGATAATGAAACAAAAGTTGAGAAACACTGCCTTAGTGGTACAGCAAAGAAAAGAAATCAGATCTCCTAAGACTCCCAGGCCTGTGTTAATTCCATTAACCTATGTGTGTATGTGTTCTAAATCCCAGGGTTTTTAATGAAAAGGTGATCATATTTTCTAGGACAGTATTGATTTCACATGACTTTATCTTTCCTAATATTAATATAAAACTACATCGCTATGCCTCCAAATCTTGCATCATCAAAACCCAAGCATACTGATCCCCATAAAACTCTGAACCTAATCTTCTAATCACTTAAATCTTCTACTCTCCCTCATTCTCAAACTTTTCTATTATTAGGCTATCAGAAAGTTCCAGTCTCTTATCAGCAAAGCACCCAATATGCTCAACTTCTTCTAATACTCCCCTCATCTTCTTGCTCTAACGAAAATGTGGCTATCCCCTGAGGACACGCTTTTCATGGAGGCCTTGCAGAGGTATTTATTTTCCTTTCTTACACAAGCATTTTACAGACTTGAGACATATAGTAGCAATGAGGAGAGAGGAGAATACCTATTTAAGCTTTGTTTCCTATTTCTTTTGCCTGGAAGTATTTTACCCTAGATTTTTGCTTGGCTTACTCTTTCATACCATTCAGATCTTTACTCAAATATATGGCAAAACTTTCCCTGACTACTCTGTCTGAAATAGTACCTCCTCTGTCACCATCTTTTTACTCTACTTTATTTCCTTCATAGCACATGAATAAAGTAGGAAAGCAGAATAAAAATATGATTAAAATATATACCCATATAAAAGAGGTAAAGGAAAATAAGTGTTCATGCAGTTATTTTTAAGAGGTTGAAATTATGCGTGATTATGCATATACACACATATGTGTGTATATATATATATTTTGGAACTTTCAAACTTTCAGATATAGTAATCTTTAAAAACACGTATAAAAAGAGGATGATGGGAGAGAGTACAACTAATTTCTCCCACCTCTACAGTGCCCAGGCTGAGATTCCATCAGATGCAGAACTTTGAGATATATGGATATGGAAGCCATGTCCTGCTCAAGTCTGGTTGGCCACTTGCCTTACCTCACGGCACACAGCTGCAATCTGGCCTTCATCCATGCAGGTTTCTGTTACCACATCTGTCAAAGAACCTCCAGCCAAATATTCCATGACAACCCATAGCTCATCTCCCACGAGGTAACTGTAGGAGTAAAGATAAAGGGTGAGAAGGAATAGAGTACACTGGACCATAGCAGTGGCTTTCAAAGGACAAGCATATACCAGAGTGACTGTGCATTTCCCTCAGTTCTGGAAGAGTCTAGGGTTCTTTTTTCTAAGGAAAAGCAGAATCTGTGGGACAGAATAACTAACTTGACATCTCTTAAGGATTCTCCTGGGGAAAACAAAGCACACTGTTCTGTGAAGCCCCAAAAGACAGAACTACAATCACTAGGCTG